>NC_133719.1:0-600000 GCF_048934315.1 Petromyzon marinus
GGAGTCTCAGTGATTAACACTGAACCCTATGGAGTCTCACTGATTAACAATGAACCCTATGGGAGTCTTTGATTAACACCGAACCCTATGGGAGTCTCACTGATTAACACTGCACCCTATGGGAGTCTCACTGATAACAATGAACCCTATGGGAGTCTCACTGATTACTGAACCCTGTGGAAGTCTCACTGATTAACACTGAACCCTGTTGGAGTCTCACTGATTAACAATGAACCCTGTGGGAGTCTCATTGATTAACACTGAACCCTATGGGAGTCTCACTGATTAACACTGAACCCTGTGGGAGTTCTCACTGATTAACACTGAACCATGTGGGAGCCTCACTGATTAACACTGAACCCTGTGGGAGTTTCAGTGATTAACACTGAACCCTGTGGGAGTCTCACTGATTAACACTGAACCCTATGGGAGTCTCACTGATTAACACTGAACCCTGTGGGAGTCTCACTGATTAACACTGAACCATGTGGGAGCCTCACTGATTAACACTGAACCCTGTGGGAGTCTCACTGATTAACACTGAACCCTGTGGGAGTCTCACTGATTAACACTGAACCATGTGGGAATCTCACTGATTACCCCTGAACCCTGTGTGAGTCTCACTGATCACCCCTGAACCCTGTGGGAGTCTCACTGATTAACATTGAACCCTGTGGGAGTCCCAGTGATTAACACTGAACCCTGTGGGAGTCTCAGTGATTAACACTGAACCCTGTGGGAGTCTCACTGATTAACATTGAACCCTGTGGGAGCCTCAATGATTAACACTGAACCCTGTGGGAGTCTCACTGGTTACCCCTGAACCCTGTGGGAGTCTCACTGATTAACACTGAACCCTGTGGGAGTCTCACTGATTAACATTGAATGCTATGGGAGTCTCACTGATTAACACTGAACCCTATGGGAGTCTCACTGATTAACACTGAACCCTGTGGGAGTCTCACTGATTAACACTCAACCCTGTGGGAGTCTCACTAATTAACACTGAACCCTATAAGAGTCTCACTGATTAACACTGAACCCTATGGAAGTTTCACTGATTAACACTGAAACCTGTGGGAGTCTCACTGAATAACACTGAACCCTATGGGAGTCTCACTGAATAACACTGAACCCTATGGGAGTCTCAGTGATTAACACTGAACCCTATGGGAGTCTCACTGATTAACACTGAACGCTATGGGAGTCTTTGATTAACACCGAACCCTATGGGAGTCTCACTGATTAACACTGAACCTATGGGAGTCTCATTGATTAACACTGAACCCTATGGGAGTTTCACCGATTAACACTGAACCCTATAGGAGTCTCACTGATTAACACTGAAACCTGTGGGAGTCTCACTGAATAACACTGAACCCTATGGGAGTCTCACTGATTAACACTTAACCCTATGGGACTCTCACTGATTAACATTGAACCCTATGGGAGTCTCAGTGATTAACACTGAACCCTATGGGAGTCTCATTGATTAACACTGAACCCTACGGGAGTCTCACTGATTAACACTGAACCCTATTGGAGTCTAACTGATTAACACTGAACCCTATGGGAGTCTCATTGATTAACACTGATCCCTACGGGAGTCTCATTGATTAACACTGAACCTTACGGGAGTCTCACTGATTAACACTGAACCCTGTGGGAGTCTCAATGATTAACACTGGTCCCTGTGGGAGTCTCACTGATTAACACTGAACCCTATGGGAGTCTCACTGATTAACAATGAACCCTATGGGAGTCTTTGATTAACACCGAACCCTATGGGAGTCTCACTGATTAACACTGGACCCTATGGGAGTCTCACTGATTAACAATGAACCCTATGGGAGTCTCACTGATTACTGAACCCTGTGGGAGTCTCACTGATTAACACTGAACCCTGTGGGAGTCTCACTGATTAACACTGAACCCTGTGGGAGTCTCATTGATTAACACTGAACCCTTTGGGAGTCTCACTGATTAACACTGAACCCTATGGGAGTCTCACTGATTAACACTGAACCCTGTGGGAGTCTCACTGATTAACACTGAACCATGTGGGAGCCTCACTGATTAACACTGAACCCTGTGGGAGTCTCACTGATTAACACTGAACCCTGTGGGAGTCTCACTGATTAACATTGAACCATGTGGGAATCTCACTGATTACCCCTGAACCCTGTGTGAGTCTCACTGATTACCCCTGAACCCTGTGGGAGTCTCACTGATTAACATTGAACCCTGTGGGAGTCCCAGTGATTAACACTGAACCCTGTGGGAGTCTCAGTGATTAACACTGAACCCTGTGGGAGTCTCACTGATTAACATTGAACCCTGTGGGAGCTTCAATGATTAACACTGAACCCTGTGGGAGTCTCACTGGTTACCCCTGAAGCCTGTGGGAGTCTCACTGATTAACACTGAACCCTGTGGGTGTTTCACTGATTAACATTGAATGCTATGGGAGTCTCACTGATTAACACTGAACCCTATGGGACTCTCACTGATTAACACTGAACCCTGTGGGAGTCTCACTGATTAACACTGAACCCTGTGGGAGTCTCACTGATTAACACTGAACCCTATAGGAGTCTCACTGATTAACACTGAACCCTATGGGAGTTTCACTGATTAACACTGAACCCTAAGGGAGTTCCACTGATTAACACTGAACCCTATGGGAGTCTCACTGATTAACACTGAAACCTGTGGGAGTCTCACTGAATAACACTGAACCCTATGGGAGTCTCACTGATTAACACTTAACCCTATGGGACTCTCACTGATTAACACTGAACCCTATGGGAGTCTCAGTGATTAACACTGAACCCTGTGGGAGTCTCACTGATTAACACTGAACCCTGTGGGAGTCTCATTGATTAACACTGAACCCTTTGGGAGTCTCACTGATTAACACTGAACCCTATGGGAGTCTCACTGATTAACACTGAACCCTGTGGGAGTCTCACTGATTAACACTGAACCATGTGGGAGCCTCACTGATTAACACTGAACCCTGTGGGAGTCTCACTGATTAACACTGAACCCTGTGGGAGTCTCACTGATTAACACTGAACCATGTGGGAATCTCACTGATTACCCCTGAACCCTGTGTGAGTCTCACTGATTTCCCCTGAACCCTGTGGGAGTCTCACTGATTAACATTGAACCCTGTGGGAGTCCCAGTGATTAACACTGAACCCTGTGGGAGTCTCAGTGATTAACACTGAACCCTGTGGGAGTCTCACTGATTAACATTGAACCCTGTGGGAGCTTCAATGATTAACACTGAACCCTGTGGGAGTCTCACTGGTTACCCCTGAACCCTGTGGGAGTCTCACTGATTAACACTGAACCCTGTGGGAGTTTCACTGATTAACATTGAATGCTATGGGAGTCTCACTGATTAACACAGAACCCTATGGGAGTCTCACTGATTAACACTGAACCCTGTGGGAGTCTCACTGATTAACACTGAACCCTGTGGGAGTCTCACTGATTAACACTGAACCCTATAGGAGTCTCACTGATTAACACTGAACCCTATGGGAGTTTCACTGATTAACACTGAAACCTGTGGGAGTCTCACTGTATAACACTGAACCCTATGGGAGTCTCACTGAATAACACTGAACCCTATGGGAGTCTCAGTGATTAACACTGAACCCTATGGGAGTCTCAGTGATTAACACTGAACCCTATGGGAGTCTCATTGATTAACACTGAACCCTACGGGAGTCTCACTGATTAACACTGAACCCTATGGGAGTCTCACTGATTAACACTGAACCCTATGGGAGTCTCATTGATTAACACTGAACCCTACGGGAGTCTCATTGATTAACACTGAACCCTACGGGAGTCTCACTGATTAACACTGAACCCTGTGGGAGTCTCAATGATTAACACTGGTCCCTGTGGGAGTCTCACTGATTAACACTGAACCCTATGGGAGTCTCACTGATTAACACTGAACCATATGGGAGTCTCACTGATTAACACTGAACCATATGGGAGTCTCACTGAATAACACTGAACCGTATGGGAGTCTCAGTGATTAACACTGAACCCTATGGGAGTCTCACTGATTAACAATGAACCCTATGGGAGTCTTTGATTAACACCGAACCCTATGGGAGTCTCACTGATTAACACTGGACCCTATGGGAGTCTCACTGATTAACAATGAACCCTATGGGAGTCTCACTGATTACTGAACCCTGTGGAAGTCTCACTGATTAACACTGAACCCTGTGGGAGTCTCACTGATTAACAATGAACCCTGTGGGAGTCTCATTGATTAACACTGAACCCTATGGGAGTCTCACTGATTAACACTGAACCCTGTGGGAGTCTCACTGATTAACACTGAACCATGTGGGAGCCTCACTGATTAACACTGAACCCTGTGGGAGTCTCAGTGATTAACACTGAACCCTGTGGGAGTCTCACTGATTAACACTGAACCCTATGGGAGTCTCACTGATTAACACTGAACCCTGTGGGAGTCTCACTGATTAACACTGAACCATGTGGGAGCCTCACTGATTAACACTGAACCCTGTGGGAGTCTCACTGATTAACACTGAACCCTGTGGGAGTCTCACTGATTAACACTGAACCATGTGGGAATCTCACTGATTACCCCTGAACCCTGTGTGAGTCTCACTGATTACCCCTGAACCCTGTGGGAGTCTCACTGATTAACATTGAACCCTGTGGGAGTTCCAGTGATTAACACTGAACCCTGTGGGAGTCTCAGTGATTAACACTGAACCCTGTGGGAGTCTCACTGATTAACATTGAACCCTGTGGGAGCCTCAATGATTAACACTGAACCCTGTGGGAGTCTCACTGGTTACCCCTGAACCCTGTGGGAGTCTCACTGATTAACACTGAACCCTGTGGGAGTCTCACTGATTAACATTGAATGCTATGGGAGTCTCACTGATTAACACTGAACCCTATGGGAGTCTCACTGATTAACACTGAACCCTGTGGGAGTCTCACTGATTAACACTGAACCATATGGGAGTCTCACTGAATAACACTGAACCGTATGGGAGTCTCAGTGATTAACACTGAACCCTATGGGAGTCTCACTGATTAACAATGAACCCTATGGGAGTCTTTGATTAACACCGAACCCTATGGGAGTCTCACTGATTAACACTGGACCCTATGGGAGTCTCACTGATTAACAATGAACCCTATGGGAGTCTCACTGATTACTGAACCCTGTGGAAGTCTCACTGATTAACACTGAACCCTGTGGGAGTCTCACTGATTAACAATGAACCCTGTGGGAGTCTCATTGATTAACACTGAACCCTATGGGAGTCTCACTGATTAACACTGAACCCTGTGGGAGTCTCACTGATTAACACTGAACCATGTGGGAGCCTCACTGATTAACACTGAACCCTGTGGGAGTCTCAGTGATTAACACTGAACCCTGTGGGAGTCTCACTGATTAACACTGAACCCTATGGGAGTCTCACTGATTAACACTGAACCCTGTGGGAGTCTCACTGATTAACACTGAACCATGTGGGAGCCTCACTGATTAACACTGAACCCTGTGGGAGTCTCACTGATTAACACTGAACCCTGTGGGAGTCTCACTGATTAACACTGAACCATGTGGGAATCTCACTGATTACCCCTGAACCCTGTGTGAGTCTCACTGATTACCCCTGAACCCTGTGGGAGTCTCACTGATTAACATTGAACCCTGTGGGAGTTCCAGTGATTAACACTGAACCCTGTGGGAGTCTCAGTGATTAACACTGAACCCTGTGGGAGTCTCACTGATTAACATTGAACCCTGTGGGAGCCTCAATGATTAACACTGAACCCTGTGGGAGTCTCACTGGTTACCCCTGAACCCTGTGGGAGTCTCACTGATTAACACTGAACCCTGTGGGAGTCTCACTGATTAACATTGAATGCTATGGGAGTCTCACTGATTAACACTGAACCCTATGGGAGTCTCACTGATTAACACTGAACCCTGTGGGAGTCTCACTGATTAACACTCAACCCTGTGGGAGTCTCACTAATTAACACTGAACCCTATAAGAGTCTCACTGATTAACACTGAACCCTATGGAAGTTTCACTGATTAACACTGAAACCTGTGGGAGTCTCACTGAATAACACTGAACCCTATGGGAGTCTCACTGAATAACACTGAACCCTATGGGAGTCTCAGTGATTAACACTGAACCCTATGGGAGTCTCACTGATTAACACTGAACGCTATGGGAGTCTTTGATTAACACCGAACCCTATGGGAGTCTCACTGATTAACACTGAACCCTATGGGAGTCTCATTGATTAACACTGAACCCTATGGGAGTTTCACCGATTAACACTGAACCCTATAGGAGTCTCACTGATTAACACTGAAACCTGTGGGAGTCTCACTGAATAACACTGAACCCTATGGGAGTCTCACTGATTAACACTTAACCCTATGGGACTCTCACTGATTAACATTGAACCCTATGGGAGTCTCAGTGATTAACACTGAACCCTATGGGAGTCTCATTGATTAACACTGAACCCTACGGGAGTCTCACTGATTAACACTGAACCCTATTGGAGTCTAACTGATTAACACTGAACCCTATGGGAGTCTCATTTATTAACACTGATCCCTACGGGAGTCTCATTGATTAACACTGAACCTTACGGGAGTCTCACTGATTAACACTGAACCCTGTGGGAGTCTCAATGATTAACACTGGTCCCTGTGGGAGTCTCACTGATTAACACTGAACCCTATGGGAGTCTCACTGATTAACAATGAACCCTATGGGAGTCTTTGATTAACACCGAACCCTATGGGAGTCTCACTGATTAACACTGGACCCTATGGGAGTCTCACTGATTAACAATGAACCCTATGGGAGTCTCACTGATTACTGAACCCTGTGGGAGTCTCACTGATTAACACTGAACCCTGTGGGAGTCTCACTGATTAACACTGAACCCTGTGGGAGTCTCATTGATTAACACTGAACCCTTTGGGAGTCTCACTGATTAACACTGAACCCTATGGGAGTCTCACTGATTAACACTGAACCCTGTGGGAGTCTCACTGATTAACACTGAACCATGTGGGAGCCTCACTGATTAACACTGAACCCTGTGGGAGTCTCACTGATTAACATTGAACCCTGTGGGAGCCTCAATGATTAACACTGAACCCTGTGGGAGTCTCACTGGTTACCCCTGAACCCTGTGGGAGTCTCACTGATTAACACTGAACCCTGTGGGAGTCTCACTGATTAACATTGAATGCTATGGGAGTCTCACTGATTAACACTGAACCCTATGGGAGTCTCACTGATTAACACTGAACCCTGTGGGAGTCTCACTGATTAACACTGAACCATATGGGAGTCTCACTGAATAACACTGAACCGTATGGGAGTCTCAGTGATTAACACTGAACCCTATGGGAGTCTCACTGATTAACAATGAACCCTATGGGAGTCTTTGATTAACACCGAACCCTATGGGAGTCTCACTGATTAACACTGGACCCTATGGGAGTCTCACTGATTAACAATGAACCCTATGGGAGTCTCACTGATTACTGAACCCTGTGGAAGTCTCACTGATTAACACTGAACCCTGTGGGAGTCTCACTGATTAACAATGAACCCTGTGGGAGTCTCATTGATTAACACTGAACCCTATGGGAGTCTCACTGATTAACACTGAACCCTGTGGGAGTCTCACTGATTAACACTGAACCATGTGGGAGCCTCACTGATTAACACTGAACCCTGTGGGAGTCTCAGTGATTAACACTGAACCCTGTGGGAGTCTCACTGATTAACACTGAACCCTATGGGAGTCTCACTGATTAACACTGAACCCTGTGGGAGTCTCACTGATTAACACTGAACCATGTGGGAGCCTCACTGATTAACACTGAACCCTGTGGGAGTCTCACTGATTAACACTGAACCCTGTGGGAGTCTCACTGATTAACACTGAACCATGTGGGAATCTCACTGATTACCCCTGAACCCTGTGTGAGTCTCACTGATTACCCCTGAACCCTGTGGGAGTCTCACTGATTAACATTGAACCCTGTGGGAGTTCCAGTGATTAACACTGAACCCTGTGGGAGTCTCAGTGATTAACACTGAACCCTGTGGGAGTCTCACTGATTAACATTGAACCCTGTGGGAGCCTCAATGATTAACACTGAACCCTGTGGGAGTCTCACTGGTTACCCCTGAACCCTGTGGGAGTCTCACTGATTAACACTGAACCCTGTGGGAGTCTCACTGATTAACATTGAATGCTATGGGAGTCTCACTGATTAACACTGAACCCTATGGGAGTCTCACTGATTAACACTGAACCCTGTGGGAGTCTCACTGATTAACACTCAACCCTGTGGGAGTCTCACTAATTAACACTGAACCCTATAAGAGTCTCACTGATTAACACTGAACCCTATGGAAGTTTCACTGATTAACACTGAAACCTGTGGGAGTCTCACTGAATAACACTGAACCCTATGGGAGTCTCACTGAATAACACTGAACCCTATGGGAGTCTCAGTGATTAACACTGAACCCTATGGGAGTCTCACTGATTAACACTGAACGCTATGGGAGTCTTTGATTAACACCGAACCCTATGGGAGTCTCACTGATTAACACTGAACCCTATGGGAGTCTCATTGATTAACACTGAACCCTATGGGAGTTTCACCGATTAACACTGAACCCTATAGGAGTCTCACTGATTAACACTGAAACCTGTGGGAGTCTCACTGAATAACACTGAACCCTATGGGAGTCTCACTGATTAACACTTAACCCTATGGGACTCTCACTGATTAACATTGAACCCTATGGGAGTCTCAGTGATTAACACTGAACCCTATGGGAGTCTCATTGATTAACACTGAACCCTACGGGAGTCTCACTGATTAACACTGAACCCTATTGGAGTCTAACTGATTAACACTGAACCCTATGGGAGTCTCATTGATTAACACTGATCCCTACGGGAGTCTCATTGATTAACACTGAACCTTACGGGAGTCTCACTGATTAACACTGAACCCTGTGGGAGTCTCAATGATTAACACTGGTCCCTGTGGGAGTCTCACTGATTAACACTGAACCCTATGGGAGTCTCACTGATTAACAATGAACCCTATGGGAGTCTTTGATTAACACCGAACCCTATGGGAGTCTCACTGATTAACACTGGACCCTATGGGAGTCTCACTGATTAACAATGAACCCTATGGGAGTCTTTGATTAACACCGAACCCTATGGGAGTCTCACTGATTAACACTGGACCCTATGGGAGTCTCACTGATTAACAATGAACCCTATGGGAGTCTCACTGATTACTGAACCCTGTGGGAGTCTCACTGATTAACACTGAACCCTGTGGGAGTCTCACTGATTAACACTGAACCCTGTGGGAGTCTCATTGATTAACACTGAACCCTTTGGGAGTCTCACTGATTAACACTGAACCCTATGGGAGTCTCACTGATTAACACTGAACCCTGTGGGAGTCTCACTGATTAACACTGAACCATGTGGGAGCCTCACTGATTAACACTGAACCCTGTGGGAGTCTCACTGATTAACACTGAACCCTGTGGGAGTCTCACTGATTAACATTGAACCATGTGGGAATCTCACTGATTACCCCTGAACCCTGTGTGAGTCTCACTGATTACCCCTGAACCCTGTGGGAGTCTCACTGATTAACATTGAACCCTGTGGGAGTCCCAGTGATTAACACTGAACCCTGTGGGAGTCTCAGTGATTAACACTGAACCCTGTGGGAGTCTCACTGATTAACATTGAACCCTGTGGGAGCTTCAATGATTAACACTGAACCCTGTGGGAGTCTCACTGGTTACCCCTGAAGCCTGTGGGAGTCTCACTGATTAACACTGAACCCTGTGGGTGTTTCACTGATTAACATTGAATGCTATGGGAGTCTCACTGATTAACACTGAACCCTATGGGACTCTCACTGATTAACACTGAACCCTGTGGGAGTCTCACTGATTAAAACTGAACCCTGTGGGAGTCTCACTGATTAACACTGAACCCTATAGGAGTCTCACTGATTAACACTGAACCCTATGGGAGTTTCACTGATTAACACTGAACCCTAAGGGAGTTCCACTGATTAACACTGAACCCTATGGGAGTCTCACTGATTAACACTGAAACCTGTGGGAGTCTCACTGAATAACACTGAACCCTATGGGAGTCTCACTGATTAACACTTAACCCTATGGGACTCTCACTGATTAACACTGAACCCTATGGGAGTCTCAGTGATTAACACTGAACCCTGTGGGAGTCTCACTGATTAACACTGAACCCTGTGGGAGTCTCATTGATTAACACTGAACCCTTTGGGAGTCTCACTGATTAACACTGAACCCTATGGGAGTCTCACTGATTAACACTGAACCCTGTGGGAGTCTCACTGATTAACACTGAACCATGTGGGAGCCTCACTGATTAACACTGAACCCTGTGGGAGTCTCACTGATTAACACTGAACCCTGTGGGAGTCTCACTGATTAACACTGAACCATGTGGGAATCTCACTGATTACCCCTGAACCCTGTGTGAGTCTCACTGATTACCCCTGAACCCTGTGGGAGTCTCACTGATTAACATTGAACCCTGTGGGAGTCCCAGTGATTAACACTGAACCCTGTGGGAGTCTCAGTGATTAACACTGAACCCTGTGGGAGTCTCACTGATTAACATTGAACCCTGTGGGAGCTTCAATGATTAACACTGAACCCTGTGGGAGTCTCACTGGTTACCCCTGAACCCTGTGGGAGTCTCACTGATTAACACTGAACCCTGTGGGAGTTTCACTGATTAACATTGAATGCTATGGGAGTCTCACTGATTAACACAGAACCCTATGGGAGTCTCACTGATTAACACTGAACCCTGTGGGAGTCTCACTGATTAACACTGAACCCTGTGGGAGTCTCACTGATTAACACTGAACCCTATAGGAGTCTCACTGATTAACACTGAACCCTATGGGAGTTTCACTGATTAACACTGAAACCTGTGGGAGTCTCACTGTATAACACTGAACCCTATGGGAGTCTCACTGAATAACACTGAACCCTATGGGAGTCTCAGTGATTAACACTGAACCCTATGGGAGTCTCAGTGATTAACACTGAACCCTATGGGAGTCTCATTGATTAACACTGAACCCTACGGGAGTCTCACTGATTAACACTGAACCCTATGGGAGTCTCACTGATTAACACTGAACCCTATGGGAGTCTCATTGATTAACACTGAACCCTACGGGAGTCTCATTGATTAACACTGAACCCTACGGGAGTCTCACTGATTAACACTGAACCCTGTGGGAGTCTCAATGATTAACACTGGTCCCTGTGGGAGTCTCACTGATTAACACTGAACCCTATGGGAGTCTCACTGATTAACACTGAACCATATGGGAGTCTCACTGATTAACACTGAACCATATGGGAGTCTCACTGAATAACACTGAACCGTATGGGAGTCTCAGTGATTAACACTGAACCCTATGGGAGTCTCACTGATTAACAATGAACCCTATGGGAGTCTTTGATTAACACCGAACCCTATGGGAGTCTCACTGATTAACACTGGACCCTATGGGAGTCTCACTGATTAACAATGAACCCTATGGGAGTCTCACTGATTACTGAACCCTGTGGAAGTCTCACTGATTAACACTGAACCCTGTGGGAGTCTCACTGATTAACAATGAACCCTGTGGGAGTCTCATTGATTAACACTGAACCCTATGGGAGTCTCACTGATTAACACTGAACCCTGTGGGAGTCTCACTGATTAACACTGAACCATGTGGGAGCCTCACTGATTAACACTGAACCCTGTGGGAGTCTCAGTGATTAACACTGAACCCTGTGGGAGTCTCACTGATTAACACTGAACCCTATGGGAGTCTCACTGATTAACACTGAACCCTGTGGGAGTCTCACTGATTAACACTGAACCATGTGGGAGCCTCACTGATTAACACTGAACCCTGTGGGAGTCTCACTGATTAACACTGAACCCTGTGGGAGTCTCACTGATTAACACTGAACCATGTGGGAATCTCACTGATTACCCCTGAACCCTGTGTGAGTCTCACTGATTACCCCTGAACCCTGTGGGAGTCTCACTGATTAACATTGAACCCTGTGGGAGTTCCAGTGATTAACACTGAACCCTGTGGGAGTCTCAGTGATTAACACTGAACCCTGTGGGAGTCTCACTGATTAACATTGAACCCTGTGGGAGCCTCAATGATTAACACTGAACCCTGTGGGAGTCTCACTGGTTACCCCTGAACCCTGTGGGAGTCTCACTGATTAACACTGAACCCTGTGGGAGTCTCACTGATTAACATTGAATGCTATGGGAGTCTCACTGATTAACACTGAACCCTATGGGAGTCTCACTGATTAACACTGAACCCTGTGGGAGTCTCACTGATTAACACTGAACCATATGGGAGTCTCACTGAATAACACTGAACCGTATGGGAGTCTCAGTGATTAACACTGAACCCTATGGGAGTCTCACTGATTAACAATGAACCCTATGGGAGTCTTTGATTAACACCGAACCCTATGGGAGTCTCACTGATTAACACTGGACCCTATGGGAGTCTCACTGATTAACAATGAACCCTATGGGAGTCTCACTGATTACTGAACCCTGTGGAAGTCTCACTGATTAACACTGAACCCTGTGGGAGTCTCACTGATTAACAATGAACCCTGTGGGAGTCTCATTGATTAACACTGAACCCTATGGGAGTCTCACTGATTAACACTGAACCCTGTGGGAGTCTCACTGATTAACACTGAACCATGTGGGAGCCTCACTGATTAACACTGAACCCTGTGGGAGTCTCAGTGATTAACACTGAACCCTGTGGGAGTCTCACTGATTAACACTGAACCCTATGGGAGTCTCACTGATTAACACTGAACCCTGTGGGAGTCTCACTGATTAACACTGAACCATGTGGGAGCCTCACTGATTAACACTGAACCCTGTGGGAGTCTCACTGATTAACACTGAACCCTGTGGGAGTCTCACTGATTAACACTGAACCATGTGGGAATCTCACTGATTACCCCTGAACCCTGTGTGAGTCTCACTGATTACCCCTGAACCCTGTGGGAGTCTCACTGATTAACATTGAACCCTGTGGGAGTTCCAGTGATTAACACTGAACCCTGTGGGAGTCTCAGTGATTAACACTGAACCCTGTGGGAGTCTCACTGATTAACATTGAACCCTGTGGGAGCCTCAATGATTAACACTGAACCCTGTGGGAGTCTCACTGGTTACCCCTGAACCCTGTGGGAGTCTCACTGATTAACACTGAACCCTGTGGGAGTCTCACTGATTAACATTGAATGCTATGGGAGTCTCACTGATTAACACTGAACCCTATGGGAGTCTCACTGATTAACACTGAACCCTGTGGGAGTCTCACTGATTAACACTGAACCCTGTGGGAGTCTCACTAATTAACACTGAACCCTATAGGAGTCTCACTGATTAACACTGAACCCTATGGGAGTTTCACTGATTAACACTGAAACCTGTGGGAGTCTCACTGAATAACACTGAACCCTATGGGAGTCTCACTGAATAACACTGAACCCTATGGGAGTCTCAGTGATTAACACTGAACCCTATGGGAGTCTCACTGATTAACACTGAACGCTATGGGAGTCTTTGATTAACACCGAACCCTATGGGAGTCTCACTGATTAACACTGAACCCTATGGGAGTCTCATTGATTAACACTGAACCCTATGGGAGTTTCACCGATTAACACTGAACCCTATAGGAGTCTCACTGATTAACACTGAAACCTGTGGGAGTCTCACTGAATAACACTGAACCCTATGGGAGTCTCACTGATTAACACTTAACCCTATGGGACTCTCACTGATTAACATTGAACCCTATGGGAGTCTCAGTGATTAACACTGAACCCTATGGGAGTCTCATTGATTAACACTGAACCCTACGGGAGTCTCACTGATTAACACTGAACCCTATTGGAGTCTAACTGATTAACACTGAACCCTATGGGAGTCTCATTGATTAACACTGATCCCTACGGGAGTCTCATTGATTAACACTGAACCTTACGGGAGTCTCACTGATTAACACTGAACCCTGTGGGAGTCTCAATGATTAACACTGGTCCCTGTGGGAGTCTCACTGATTAACACTGAACCCTATGGGAGTCTCACTGATTAACAATGAACCCTATGGGAGTCTTTGATTAACACCGAACCCTATGGGAGTCTCACTGATTAACACTGGACCCTATGGGAGTCTCACTGATTAACAATGAACCCTATGGGAGTCTCACTGATTACTGAACCCTGTGGGAGTCTCACTGATTAACACTGAACCCTGTGGGAGTCTCACTGATTAACACTGAACCCTGTGGGAGTCTCATTGATTAACACTGAACCCTTTGGGAGTCTCACTGATTAACACTGAACCCTATGGGAGTCTCACTGATTAACACTGAACCCTGTGGGAGTCTCACTGATTAACACTGAACCATGTGGGAGCCTCACTGATTAACACTGAACCCTGTGGGAGTCTCACTGATTAACACTGAACCCTGTGGGAGTTTCACTGATTAACACTGAACCATGTGGGAATCTCACTGATTACCCCTGAACCCTGTGTGAGTCTCACTGATTACCCCTGAACCCTGTGGGAGTCTCACTGATTAACATTGAACCCTGTGGGAGTCCCAGTGATTAACACTGAACCCTGTGGGAGTCTCAGTGATTAACACTGAACCCTGTGGGAGTCTCACTGATTAACATTGAACCCTGTGGGAGCTTCAATGATTAACACTGAACCCTGTGGGAGTCTCACTGGTTACCCCTGAACCCTGTGGGAGTCTCACTGATTAACACTGAACCCTGTGGGTGTTTCACTGATTAACATTGAATGCTATGGGAGTCTCACTGATTAACACTGAACCCTATGGGAGTCTCACTGATTAACACTGAACCCTGTGGGAGTCTCACTGATTAACACTGAACCCTGTGGGAGTCTCACTGATTAACACTGAACCTTATAGGAGTCTCACTGATTAACACTGAACCCTATGGGAGTTTCACTGATTAACACTGAACCCTATGGGAGTTCCACTGATTAACACTGAACCCTATGGGAGTCTCACTGATTAACACTGAAACCTGTGGGAGTCTCACTGAATAACACTGAACCCTATGGGAGTCTCACTGATTAACACTTAACCCTATGGGACTCTCACTGATTAACACTGAACCCTATGGGAGTCTCAGTGATTAACACTGAACCCTGTGGGAGTCTCACTGATTAACACTGAACCCTGTGGGAGTCTCATTGATTAACACTGAACCCTTTGGGAGTCTCACTGATTAACACTGAACCCTATGGGAGTCTCACTGATTAACACTGAACCCTGTGGGAGTCTCACTGATTAACACTGAACCATGTGGGAGCCTCACTGATTAACACTGAACCCTGTGGGAGTCTCACTGATTAACACTGAACCCTGTGGGAGTCTCACTGATTAACACTGAACCATGTGGGAATCTCACTGATTACCCCTGAACCCTGTGTGAGTCTCACTGATTACCCCTGAACCCTGTGGGAGTCTCACTGATTAACATTGAACCCTGTGGGAGTCCCAGTGATTAACACTGAACCCTGTGGGAGTCTCAGTGATTAACACTGAACCCTGTGGGAGTCTCACTGATTAACATTGAACCCTGTGGGAGCTTCAATGATTAACACTGAACCCTGTGGGAGTCTCACTGGTTACCCCTGAACCCTGTGGGAGTCTCACTGATTAACACTGAACCCTGTGGGAGTTTCACTGATTAACATTGAATGCTATGGGAGTCTCACTGATTAACACTGAACCCTATGGGAGTCTCATTGATTAACACTGAACCCTGTGGGAGTCTCACTGATTAACACTGAACCCTGTGGGAGTCTCACTGATTAACACTGAACCCTATAGGAGTCTCACTGATTAACACTGAACCCTATGGGAGTTTCACTGATTAACACTGAAACCTGTGGGAGTCTCACTGAATAACACTGAACCCTATGGGAGTCTCACTGAATAACACTGAACCCTATGGGAGTCTCAGTGATTAACACTGAACCCTATGGGAGTCTCAGTGATTAACACTGAACCCTATGGGAGTCTCATTGATTAACACTGAACCCTACGGGAGTCTCACTGATTAACACTGAACCCTATGGGAGTCTCACTGATTAACACTGAACCCTATGGGAGTCTAATTGATTAACACTGAACCCTACGGGAGTCTCATTGATTAACACTGAACCCTACGGGAGTCTCACTGATTAACACTGAACCCTGTGGGAGTCTCAATGATTAACACTGGTCCCTGTGGGAGTCTCACTGATTAACACTGAACCCTATGGGAGTCTCACTGATTAACACTGAACCATATGGGAGTCTCACTGAATAACACTGAACCGTATGGGAGTCTCAGTGATTAACACTGAACCCTTTGGGAGTCTCACTGATTAACACTGAACCCTATGGGAGTCTTTGATTAACACCAAACCCTATGGGAGTCTCACTGATTAACACTGGACCCTATGGGAGTCTCACTGATTAACAATGAACCCTATGGGAGTCTCACTGATTACTGAACCCTGTGGGAGTCTCACTGATTAACACTGAACCCTGTGGGAGTCTCACTGATTAACACTGAACCCTGTGGGAGTCTCACTGATTAACACTGAACCATGTGGGAGCCTCACTGATTAACACTGAACCCTGTGGGAGTCTCACTGATTAACACTGAACCCTGTGGGAGTCTCACTGATTAACACTGAACCATGTGGGAATCTCACTGATTACCCCTGAACCCTGTGTGAGTCTCACTGATTACCCCTGAACCCTGTGGGAGTCTCACTGATTAACATTGAACCCTGTGGGAGTCCCAGTGATTAACACTGAACCCTGTGGGAGTCTCAGTGATTAACACTGAACCCTGTGGGAGTCTCACTGATTAACATTGAACCCTGTGGGAGCCTCAATGATTAACACTGAACCCTGTGGGAGTCTCACTGGTTACCCCTGAACCCTGTGGGATTCTCACTGATTAACACTGAACCCTGTGGGAGTCTCACTGATTAACACTGAACCCTGTGGGAGTCTCACTGATTAACATTGAATGCTATGCGAGTCTCACTGATTAACAATGAACCCTATGGGAGTCTCACTGATTAACACTGAACCCTGTGGGAGTCTCACTGATTAACACTGAAACCTGTGGGAGTCTCACTGAAAAACACTGAACCCTATGGGAGTCTCACTGAATAACACTGAACCCTATGGGAGTCTCACTGATTAACACTGAACCTATGGGAGTCTCATTGATTAACACTGAACCCTACGGGAGTCTCAGTGATTAGCACTGAACACTATGGGAGTCTCACTGATTAACACTGAACCCTGTGGCAGTCTCAATGATTAACACTGGGCCATGTGGGAGTCTCACTGATTAACACTGAACCCTATGGGAGTCTCACTGATTAACACTGAACCATATGGGAGTCTCACTGAATAACACTGAACCGTATGGGAGTCTCAGTGATTAACACTGAACCCTATGGGAGTCTCACTGATTAACACTGAACCCTATGGGAGTCTTTGATTAACACCAAACCCTATGGGAGTCTCACTGATTAACACTGGACCCTATGGGAGTCTCACTGATTAACAATGAACCCTATGGGAGTCTCACTGATTACTGAACCCTGTGGGAGTCTCACTGATTAACACTGAACCCTGTGGGAGTCTCACTGATTAACACTGAACCCTGTGGGAGTATCATTGATTAACACTGAACCCTTTGGGAGTCTCACTGATTAACACTGAACCCTATGGGAGTCTCACTGATTAACACTGAACCCTGTGGGAGTCTCACTGATTAACACTGAACCATGTGGGAGCCTCAATGATTAACACTGAACCCTGTGGGAGTCTCACTGATTAACACTGAACCCTGTGGGATTCTCACTGATTAACACTGAACCCTATGGGAGTCTCACTGATTAACACTGAACCTATGGGAGTCTCATTGATTAACACTGAACCCTACGGGAGTCTCAGTGATTAACACTGAACACTATGGGAGTCTCACTGATTAACACTGAACCCTGTGGGAGTCTCAATGATTAACACTGGACCATGTGGGAGTCTCACTGATTAACACTGAACCTATGGGAGTCTCACTGTTTAACACTGAAACATATGGGAGTCTCACTGAATAACACTGAACCGTATGGGAGTCTCAGTGATTAACACTGAACCGTATGGGAGTCTCAGTGATTAACACTGAACCCTATGGGAGTCTCACTGATTAACACTGAACCCTATGGGAGTCTTTGATTAACACCGAACCCTATGGGAGTCTCACTGATTAACACTGGACCCTATGGGAGTCTCACTGATTAACAATTAACCCTATGGGAGTCTCACTGATTACTGAACCCTGTGGGAGTCTCACTGATTAACACTGAACCCTGTGGGAGTCTCACTGATTAACACTGAACCCTGTGGGAGTCTCATTGATTAACACTGAACCCTTTGGGAGTCTCACTGATTAACACTGAACCCTATGGGAGTCTCACTGATTAACACTGAACCCTGTGGGAGTCTCGCTGATCAACACTGAACCATGTGGGAGCCTCACCGATTAACACTGAACCCTGTGGGAGTCTCAATGATTAACACTGAACCCAATGGGAGTCTCACTGATTAAAACTGAACCATGTGGGAATCTCACTGATTACCCCTGAACCCTGTGTGAGTCTCACTGATTACCCCTGAACCCTGTGGGAGTCTCACTGATTAACAC
The DNA here is from genome assembly GCF_048934315.1 of Petromyzon marinus. Lineage (NCBI taxonomy): Eukaryota > Metazoa > Chordata > Hyperoartia > Petromyzontiformes > Petromyzontidae > Petromyzon > Petromyzon marinus. The sequence goes on from NC_133719.1 coordinate 19,006, forward strand.
TGAACCCTGTGGGAGTCCCAGTGATTAACACTGAACCCTGTGGGAGTCTTAGTGATTAACACTGAACCCTGTGGGAGTCTCACTGATTAACATTGAACCCTGTGGGAGTCTCACTGATTAACACTGAACCCTGTGGGAGCCTCAATGATTAACACTGAACCCTGTGGGAGTCTCACTGGTTACCCCTGAACCCTGTGGGAGTCTCACTGATTAACACTGAACCCTGTGGGAGTCTCACTGATTAACACTGAACCCTGTGGGAGTCTCACTGATTAACATTGAATGCTATGGGAGTCTCACTGATTAACACTGAACCCTATGGGAGTCTCACTGATTAACACTGAACCCTGTGGGAGTCTCACTGATTAACACTGAACCCTGTGGGAGTCTCACTGATTAACACTGAACCCTATAGGAGTCTCACTGATTAACACTGAACCCTATGGGAGTTTCACTGATTAACACTGAAACCTGTGGGAGTCTCACTGAATAACACTGAACCCTATGGGAGTCTCAATGAATAACACTGAACCCTATGGGAGTCTCAGTGATTAACACTGAACCCTATGGGAGTCTCACTGATTAACACTGAACCCTATGAGAGTCTTTGATTAACACCGAACCCTATGGGAGTCTCACTGATTAACACTGAACCCTATGGGAGTCTCACTGATTAACACTGAACCCTATGGGAGTTTCACTGATTAACACTGAACCCTATGGGAGTCTCACTGATTAACACTGAAACCTGTGGGAGTCTCACTGAATAACACTGAACCCTATGGGAGTCTCACTGATTAACACTTAACCCTATGGGACTCTCACTGATTAACACTGAACCCTATGGGAGTCTCATTGATTAAGACTGAACCCTACGGGAGTCTCACTGATTAACACTGAACCCTATGGGAGTCTCACTGATTAAAACTGAACCCTATGGGAGTCTCATTGATTAACACTGAACCCTACGGGAGTCTCATTGATTAACACTGAACCCTACGGGAGTCTCACTGATTAACACTGAACCTTGTGGGAGTCTCAATGATTAACACTGGTCCCTGTGGGAGTCTCACTGATTAACACTGGACCATGTGGGAGTCTCACTGATTAACACTGAACCCTATTGGAGTCTCACTGATTAACACTGAACCATGTGGGAATCTCACTGATTACCCGTGAACCCTGTGGGAGTCTCAATGATTACCCCTGAACCCTGTGGGAGTCTCACTGATTAACACTGAACCCTATGGGAGTCTCACTGATTAACACTGAACCCTGTGGGAGTCTCACTGATTAACAATGAACCCTGTGGGAGCCTCACTGATTAATACTGAACCCTATGGGAGTCTCACTGATTAACACTGAACCCTATGGGAGTCTCAGTGATTGTCACTGAACCCTATGGGCGTCTCACTGATTAACACTGAACCCTGTGGGAGTCTCAATGATTAACACTGAACCCTGTGGGAGTCTCACTGATTAACACTGCACCCTATGGGAGTCTCACTGATTAACACTGAACGCTGGGGGAGTCTCACTGCTTAACAATGAACCCTGTGGGAGTCTCACTGATTAACACTGAACCCTGTGGGATGCTCATTAATTAAAATTGAACCCTGTGGGAGTCTCACTGATTAACACTGAACGCTGTGGGAGTCTCACTGCTTAACAATGCACCCTGTGGGAGTCTCACTGATTAACACTGAACCCTGTGGGAGTCTCACTGATTAACACTGAACCCTATAGGAGTCTCACTGATTAACACTGAACCCTATGGGAGTTTCACTGATTAACACTGAAACCTGTGGGAGTCTCACTGAATAACACTGAACCCTATGGGAGTCTCAATGAATAACACTGAACCCTATGGGAGTCTCAGTGATTAACACTGAACCCTATGGGAGTCTCACTGATTAACACTGAACCCTATGAGAGTCTTTGATTAACACCGAACCCTATGGGAGTCTCACTGATTAACACTGAACCCTATGGGAGTCTCACTGATTAACAATGAACCCTATGGGAGTTTCACTGATTAACACTGAACCCTATGGGAGTCTCACTGATTAACACTGAAACCTGTGGGAGTCTCACTGAATAACACTGAACCCTATGGGAGTCTCACTGATTAACACTTAACCCTATGGGACTCTCACTGATTAACACTGAACCCTATGGGAGTCTCAGTGATTAACACTGAACCCTATAGGAGTCTCATTGATTAAGACTGAACCCTACGGGAGTCTCACTGATTAACACTGAACCCTATGGGAGTCTCACTGATTAACACTGAACCCTATGGGAGTCTCATTGATTAACACTGAACCCTACGGGAGTCTCATTGATTAACACTGAACGCTACGGGAGTCTCACTGATTAACACTGAACCCTGTGGGAGTCTCAATGATTAACACTGGTCCCTGTGGGAGTCTCACTGATTAACACTGGACCATGTGGGAGTCTCACTGATTAACAATGAACCCTATTGGAGTCTCACTGATTAACACTGAACCATGTGGGAATCTCACTGATTACCCGTGAACCCTGTGGGAGTCTCAATGATTACCCCTGAACCCTGTGGGAGTCTCACTGATTAACACTGAACCCTATGGGAGTCTCACTGATTAACACTGAACCCTGTGGGAGTCTCACTGATTAACAAAGAACCCTGTGGGAGCCTCACTGATTAACACTGAACCCTATGGGAGTCTCACTGATTAACACTGAACCCTATGGGAGTCTCAGTGATTGTTACTGAACCCTATGGGCGTCTCACTGATTAACACTGAACCCTGTGGGAGTCTCAATGATTAACACTGAACCCTGTGGGAGTCTCACTGATTAACACTGCACCCTATGGGAGTCTCACTGATTAACACTGAACGCTGGGGGAGTCTCACTGCTTAACAATGAACCCTGTGGGAGTCTCACTGATTAACACTGAACCCTGTGGGATGCTCATTAATTAAAATTGAACCCTGTGGGAGTGTCACTGATTAACACTGAACGCTGTGGGAGTCTCACTGCTTAACAATGCACCCTGTGGGAGTCTCACTGATTAACACTGAACCCTATGGGATGCTCATTAATTAACATTGAACCCTGTGGGAGTCTCACTGATTAACACTGAACCCTGTGGGAGTCTCACTGATTAACACTGAACGCTGTGGAAGTCTCACTGATTAACACTGAACCCTATGCGAGTCTCAATGATTAACATTGAACCCTATGGGAGTCTCACTGATTAACACTGAAACCTCTGGGAGTTTCACTGATTAACACTGAACCCTATGGGAGTCTCACTGATTAACATTGAACCCTATGGGAGTGCCACTGATTAATATTGAACCCTATGGGAGTCTCACAGATTAACACTGAACCCTGTGGGAGTCTCACTGATTAACACTGAACCCTGTGGGAGCCTCACTGATTAACACTGAACCCTATGGGAGTCTCACTGATTAACACTGAAGCCTGTGGGAGTCTCACTGATTAATACTGAACCCTATGGGAGTCTCACTGATTAACACTGAAACCTGTGGGAGTTTCACTGATTAACACTGAACCCTATGGGAGTCTCACTGATTAACACTGAACCCTATGGGAGTGCCACTGATTAATACTGAACCCTATGGGAGTCTCACTGACTAACACTGAACCCTGTGGGAGCCTCACTGATTAACACTGAACCCTATGGGAGTCTTTGATTAACACCGAACCCTATGGGAGTCTCACTGATTAACACTGGACCCTATGGGAGTCTCACTGATTAACAATTAACCCTATGGGAGTCTCACTGATTACTGAACCCTGTGGGAGTCTCACTGATTAACACTGAACCCTGTGGGAGTCTCACTGATTAACACTGAACCCTGTGGGAGTCTCATTGATTAACACTGAACCCTTTGGGAGTCTCACTGATTAACACTGAACCCTATGGGAGTCTCACTGATTAACACTGAACCCTGTAGGAGTCTCACTGATTAACACTGAACCATGTGGGAGCCTCACTGATTAACACTGAACCCTGTGGGAGTCTCACTGATTAACACTGAACCCAATGGGAGTTTCACTGATTAAAACTGAACCATGTGGGAATCTCACTGATTACCCCTGAACCCTGTGTGAGTCTCACTGATTACCCCTGAACCCTGTGGGATTCTCACTGATTAACACTGAACCCTGTGGGAGTCTCACTGATTAACACTGAACCCTGTGGGAGTCTCACTGATTAACACCGAACGCTGTGGGCGTCTCACTGATTAACACTGAACCCTGTGGGAGTCCCAGTGATTAACACTGAACCCTGTGGGAGTCTCAGTGATTAACACTGAACCCTGTGGGAGTCTCACTGATTAACATTGAACCCTGTGGGAGTCTCACTGATTAACACTGAACGCTGTGGGAGCCTCAATGATTAACACTGAACCCTGTGGGAGTCTCACTGGTTACCCCTGAACCCTGTGGGAGTCTCACTGATTAACACTGAACCCTGTGGGAGTCTCACTGATTAACACTGAACCCTGTGGGAGTCTCACTGATTAACACTGAACCCTGTGGGAGTCTCACTGATTAACACTGAACCCTGTGGGAGTCTCACTGATTAACATTGAATGCTATGGGAGTCTCACTGATTAACAATGAACCCTATGGGAGTCTCACTGATTAACACTGAACCCTGTGGGAGTCTCACTGATTAACACTGAACCCTGTGGGAGTCTCACTGATTAACACTGAACCCTATAGGAATCTCACTGATTAACACTGAACCCTATGGGAGTTTCACTGATTAACACTGAAACCTGTGGGAGTCTCACTGAATAACACTGAACCCTATGGGAGTCTCAATGAATAACACTGAACCCTATGGGAGTCTCAGTGACTAACACTGAACCCTATGGGAGTCTCACTGATTAACACTGAACCCTATGGGAGTCTCACTGATTAACACTTAACCCTATGGGATTCTCACTGATTAAGACTGAACCCTACGGGAGTCTCAGTGATTAACACTGAACCCTATGGGAGTCTCAGTGATTAACACTGAACCCTATGGGAGTCTCATTGATTAACACTGAACCCTACGGGAGTCTCATTGATTAACACTGAACCCTACGGGAGTCTCACTGATTAACACTGAACCCTGTGGGAGTCTCAATGATTAACACTGGTCCCTGTGGGAGTCTCACTGATTAACACTGGACCATGTGGGAGTCTCAATTATTAACACTGAACCCTATTGGAGTCTCACTGATTAACACTGAACCATGTGGGAATCTCACTGATTACCCGTGAACCCTGTGGGAGTCTCAATGATTACCCCTGAACCCTGTGGGAGTCTCACTGATTAACACTGAACCCTATGGGAGTCTCACTGATTAACACTGAACCCTGTGGGAGTCTCACTGATTAACACTGAACCCTGTGGGAGCCTCACTGATTAACCCTGAACCCTATGTGAGTCTCAATGATTAACACTGAACCCTATGGGCGTCTCAGTGATTGTCACTGAACCCTATGGGCGTCTCACTGATTAACACTGAACCCTGTGGGAGTCTCAATGATTAACACTGAACCCTGTGGGAGTCTCACTGATTAACACTGAACCCTATGGGAGTCTCACTGATTAACACTGAACGCTGTGGGAGTCTCACTGCTTAACAATGGACCCTGTGGGAGTCTCACTGATTAACACTGAACCCTGTGGGAGTCTCACTGATTAACACTGAACGCTGTGGGAGTCTCACTGCTTAACAATGCACCCTGTGGGAGTCTCACTGATTAACACTGAACCCTATGGGATGCTCATTAATTAACATTGAACCCTGTGGGAGTCTCACTGATTAACACTGAACCCTATGGGAGTCTCACTGATTAACACTGAACGCTGTGGGAGTCTCACTGATTAACACTGAACCCTGTGGGAGTCTAACTGATCAACACTGAACCCTGTGGGAGTCTCACTGATTAACACTGAACCCTATGCGAGTCTCAATGATTAACATTGAACCCTATGGGAGTCTCACAGATTAACACTGAACCCTGTGGGAGTCTCACTGATTAACACTGAACCCTGAGGGAGCCTCACTGATTAACACTGAACCCTATGGGAGTCTCACTGATTAACACTGAAGCCTGTGGGAGTCTCACTGATTAATACTGAACCCTATGGGAGTCTCACTGATTAACACTGAAACCTGTGGGAGTTTCACTGATTAACACTGAACCCTATGGGAGTCTCACTGATTAACACTGAACCCTATGGGAGTGCCACTGATTAATACTGAACCCTATGGGAGTCTCACTGACTAACACTGAACCCTGTGGGAGTCTCACTGATTAACACTGAACCCAGTGGGAGTCTCACTGATTAACATTGAATCCTGTGGGAGTCTCACTGATTAACACTGAACCCTATGGGAGTCTCACTGAATAACACTGAACTCTGTGGGAGTCTCACTGATTTACACTGATCCCTATGGGAGTCAGCCTGATTAACACTGAACCCTGTGGGAGTCTCACTGATTAAAACTGAACCCTATTGGAGTCTCACTGAATAACACTGAACCCTGTGGGAGTCTCACTGATTAACACTGAACCCTATTGGAGTGTCACTGATTAACACTGAACCCTATGGGAGTCTTAATGATTAACACTGAACCCTATGGGAGTCTCACTGATTAACACTGAACCCTAAGGGAGTCTCACTGATTAACACTAAAACCTTTGGGAGTCTCACTGATTAACACTGAACCCTATGGGAGTCTCAGTGATTAACACTGAACCCTGTGGGAGTCTCACTGATTAACACTGAACCCTAAGGGAGTCTCACTGATTAACACTGAACCCTGTGGGAGTCTCACTGATTAACACTGAACCCTGTGGGAGTCTCACTGATTAACACTGCACCCTATGAGAGTCTCACTGATTAACACTGAACCCTGTGGGAGTCTCACTGATTAACACTGAACCCTGTGGGAGTCTCACTGATTAACACTGAACCCTATTGGAGTCTCACTGATTAACACTGAACCCTATGGGAGTCTCACTGATTAACACTGAACCCTATGGGAGTCTCACTGATTAACACTGAACCCTAAGGGAGTCTCACTGAATAACACTGAACCCTGTGGGAGTCTCACTGATTAACACTGAACCCTATGGGACTCTCAGTGATTAACACTGAACCCTGTGGGAGTTTCACTGATTAACACTGAACCCTATGGGAGTCTCACTGATTAACACTGAACCCTATGGGAGTGCCACTGATTAATACTGAACCCTATGGGAGTCTCACTGATTAACACTGAACCCTGTGGGAGTCTCACTGATTAACACTGAACCCAGTGGGAGTCTCACTGATTAACATTGAATCCTTTGGGAGTCTCACTGATTAACACTGAACCCTATGGGAGTCTCACTGAATAACACTGAACTCTGTGGGAGTCTCACTGATTTACACTGATCCCTATGGGAGTCAGCCTGATTAACACTGAACCCTGTGGGAGTCTCACTGATTAAAACTGAACCCTATTGGAGTCTCACTGAATAACACTGAACCCTGTGGGAGTCTCACTGATTAACACTGAACCCTATTGGAGTGTCACTGATTAACACTGAACCCTATAGGAGTCTTAATGATTAACACTGAACCCTATGGGAGTCTCACTGATTAACACTGAACCCTAAGGGAGTCTCACTGATTAACACTAAAACCTGTGGGAGTCTCACTGATTAACACTGAACCCTATGGGAGTCTCAGTGATTAACACTGAACCCTGTGGGAGTCTCACTGATTAACACTGAACCCTAAGGGAGTCTCACTGATTAACACTGAACCCTGTGGGAGTCTCACTGATTAACACTGAACCCTGTGGGAGTCTCACTGATTAACACTGCACCCTATGAGAGTCTCACTGATTAACACTGAACCCTGTGGGAGTCTCACTGATTAACACTGAACCCTGTGGGAGTCTCACTGATTAACACTGAACCCTATTGGAGTCTCACTGATTAACACTGAACCCTATGGGAGTCTCACTGATTAACACTGAACCCTATGGGAGTCTCACTGATTAACACTGAACCCTAAGGGAGTCTCACTGAATAACACTGAACCCTGTGGGAGTCTCACTGATTAACACTGAACCCTATGGGACTCTCAGTGATTAACACTGAACCCTGTGGGAGTCTCACTGATTAACACTGAACCCTGTGGGAGTCTCACTGATTAACACTGCACCCTATGGGAGTCTCACTGATTAACACTGAACCCTGTGGGAGTCTCACTGATTAACACTGAATCCTATGGGAGTCTCACTTATTAACACTGAACCCTATGGGAGTCTCACTGATTAACACTGAACCCTGTGGGAGTCTCACTGATTAACACTGAACCCTATTGGAATCTCACTGATTAACACTGAACCCTATGGGAGTCTCACTGATTAACACTGAACCCTATGGGAGTCTCACTGATTAACATGAACCCGAAGGGAGTCTCACTGATTAACACTGAACCCTGTGGGAGTCTCACTGATTAACACTGAACCCTATGGGAGTCTCAGTGATTAACACTGAACCCTGTGGGAGTCTCACTGATTAGCACTGAACCCTGTGGGAGTCTCACTGATTAACACTGAACCCTATGGAAGTCTCACTGATTAACACTGAACCCTGGGGGAGTCTCAATGATTAACACCGAACCCTGTGGGTGTCTCACTGATTAACACTGAACCCTGTGGGAGTCTCACTGATTAACACTGAACCCTATGGGAGTCTCACTGATTAACACTGAACCCTGTGGGAGTCTCACTGATTAACACTGAACCCTGTGGGAGTCTCACTGATTAACACTGAACCTTATAGGAGTCTCACAGATTAACACTGAACCCTGTGGGAGTCTCACTGATTAACATTGCACCCTGTGGGAGGATACCACCACAGTTAGTATGCAATGCTGTAGTCATAGCAGGATACCACCAGTCAGCATGCAATGCTTTAGTGATAGCAGGTATTACCACAGTCAGTATGCACTGCTCTAGGGAAAGCAGGTCCCACCAAAAGTAGGTATGCACCATATTATTGGTTCTATTGGTAAAGTCACGTAGAAGGGAAATAATAAAATAATAAAAATCAAACATAATATAATAAAATTCTCACGTTTAGGCCACAACTCAAGCAGCCGTCCTCAGGTGAAGAAACAGAGCTGTCGGAAAGACAGCGTCCTAATGAACACTGCTAAGCTTGGCAGCGTATTTTAAATTGGGTGGGAGGAGGAGAGCGTCTTTACAAAAAAGTTTACATAACAGAGGAATTTAGCATGTTTATGACAAATGCAGATATGGGATTAGTCACTCCTTGTGGAATGTGTAGGCAGGTGGGGGGTCTCAAAGTCATATTATGCTAGTGTATGATGTAGGATTGGCAATAATAAAGGGAGATAAAATTGTAATAATAAAGAACTGCAACAGCCCAAACCACCGCATATCAAGCTAGTGCATTATGTGGAAAATAAAAAAGGGAGTTTCTAAAGAACTACACAAACCCTACTACCATGCAATAAACCGATGTGAAAAAAATATATAAACTACATCAATATAATCAATGTACTCAATATACTTTGCAATAAGCTGAGCTGTTAACATTAAGTAACTGGGTATACACTAAATTATATAATGACTACCATGTAGTAAACTGATAAAAAAAAACTAAAATATAAACTACATCAATATAATCAATATACTCAATATACTCTCCAACAAGCTGAGGTTACATATCAGCAGAGGATTTTAGTATATTGACGCTAAGCAACTGCAACTACCCTACTACTAACAATAAGTCATTATACATTACAATTTTAAGTCACAAAAAATATAATATGCCTCCAACTAAACTTTTTTCTACATCACACGACTATACCCCATCATATATAGTCAGTATAGTTGTGTGATGTAGAAAATGTCATGTCATGTTCAAGTGATGAGCTCAATTCATGTCACTTTCAAGTGATGAGTACACTGCATGTCACGTCCAAGTGATGAGCTCACTGCATGTCACATTCAAGTGGCGAGCTCACTGCATGTCTTATTCACGTAACGAGCGCACTGCATGTCACGTTGAAGTGGTGAGTTCACTGCATGTCACATTCAAGTGATGAGCACACTGCATGTCCCATTCAAGTGATGAGCGCACTGCATATCACATTTAAGTGATGAGCACACTGCATGTCATATTAAAGTGGTGAGCTCACTGCATGTCACATTCAAGTGGCGAGCTCACTGCATATCACATTCAAGTGATGAGCGCACTGCATGTCACTTTCAAGTGATGAGCTCACTGCATGTCACATTCAAGTGTTGAGTGCACTGCATGACGTTCAAGTGGTCAGTGCACTACATGTCACATTCAAGTGTTGAGTTCACTGCATGTCACATTCAAGTGGTGAGCTCACTGCATGTCACATTCAAGTGGCGAGCTCACTGCATGTCACATACAAATGATGAGCGCACTGCATGTCACATTCAAGTGGTCAGTGCACTACATGTTACATTCAAGTGTTGAGCTCACTGCGTGTCACATTCAAGTGATGAGCTCACTGCATGTCCCATTCATTCATGTGATGAGCTTCCTGCATGTCACATTCAAGTGATGAGCTCACTGCATGTCACATTCAAGTGATAAGCTCACTGCTCGTCACATTCAAGTGGTGAGCTCACTGCTCGTCACATTCAAGTGATGAGCTCCTCCTCCTGCACGTAGCGTGGCAACCCATGGCACCTGTTGGGTCTGGGTTCCTGCGAGGAGGTGGGAGGTGGAGGAGGTTGAGGTGGAACTGGTGGTGGAGGAGGTGGACCCCTGACAAGGCCATTTTACCCCACCCTACCTGGCCATTATAACCCCACTCTCACTGGCCATTATAACCCCACCCTATATGGCCATTATAAACCCACCCTACCAGCCTATTATAAACCCCAGTGACACGACAAATATGGACCCAGAACCCACACATCACTGACAATTATCACGATTGGTAATACCCCTAGACAACAAAGCCGAGCCTAATTAGCGTAATTGCATAAATAGACATAATTACCTAATTTTGTAAAATTACACTTTTTGCATTTTTCATTTCATTTTTATTATTTTTCAAGACAATATATACAACAATCCTGACCCTGATGCCTGTTGTATATTTGGAGTTCGCATGTTTCTCTCACTCTCCCCTTCGTTGTGTGAATTTTTGTCTGGCTCCTGTTTGGCACTCCACATTTATAGTTGCTGATATAAATTGACACGTAAAATGCCACTTAATTGGGCAATCATATGTGGCCAGGTTACGTCTGAAAATGAGATATATATCTTATGGGCCTTACCTAGTAAAATAAACAAATAAGCAGGTGGCTAGGTGAGTGAATGAGAGAGTGGCTGAGTGATTGAGTGAGTGGTTGAGGGAGTGAGTGGCTGAGTTAGTGAGTGGTTGAGTGAGAGGCTGAATGAGTGAGTGGTTGAGTGAGTGGGTAGCAGAGTGACTAAGCAGCTGAGTGAGTGGCTGGGTGAGTGAGTGGTTGATTGAGAGCTTGAGTACGTGAGTGGTTGAGTGAGTGGTTGAGTGAGTGGCTGAGTGGGTGGCTGAGTGAGTGGCTGAGTAAGTTAGTGTTTGAGTGGCTGAGTGAGTGAGTGGTTGAGTGAGTGGCTGAGTTGGTGGCTGAGTGGTTGCGTGATTGACAGGTTGAATGAGTGGCTGAGTGAATGAGTGGCTGAGTGAATGAGTGGCTGCGTGAGTGAGTGGCTGCGTGAGTGAGTGGCTGCGTGAGTGAGTGGTTGAGTGAGTGGTTGAGTGAGTGTTTGAGTGAGTGAGAGGTTGAGTGAGAGGTTGAGTGAGTGGCTAAGTGAGTCAGTGGCTGGGTGATTGAGTGGCAGAGTGACTGAGTGGTTGAGTGGCTGATTGAGTCAGTGGCTGGTGATTGAGTGGTTGAGTGAGTGGCTGAGTGGGTGGCTGAGTGAGTGAGACACGGGAAGCAAGAGGGAGACAGGGGGAGATAGAAGAGTGAGACACGGGGAGAGAAAAGTGAAACGGGGAAAGATAGGAGGGAAACGCGGGGAGGGAGAGGGGAGAGACACGGTGACATAGAGGAAGGAGACACGGGGAGAGAGAGGAGGGAGACCCTGGGAAAAAGAGAAAGGGGGAGACACGGGGAGGAGGTGAGAGGTAGGAGGAGAGTGCGTGGAGATGAGAGGGGAGAGATAGGAGGAGAGTGCCTAGAGGAGGCGAGGGCTCCTATAATGATGACTTCAAGGCATGCTGGGAGACAAGTTCATGTGACCCACATAGCACAGGGAGCCATCGCTGTTGGAACCGCATGGGCAGGGAACGTGGCCTCCAACCCACCACCTGCACCAGCCTCACCACCACAAACCAACAACCACAACTAGAACTACAAATTCAACCACAAATGTAACCACAAATGTAACCACAGCCACAACCATAACCAACAACCATAACCACTATAACCACAACTATAACCAAAACCAACTACAATTATAACCACACCCACAACTATAACCACAATTATAACCATATCTATAACCACAACTCTAAGCACTAAAACCAGACACAACTATAACCACAACCATAATATAACCACTACAACTATAACCGCATCTCCGGTTATCACAGTTGGCAACATATGGTTCGAAAGAAGTTCAACACACATACAACAACAAAAGACAAAGACTTATTCTATAGCCTATAACAGACTGTTGGGGCAAGTTCTGTTAGCGAGCGCCTATGGAGGCCCGCAGTGTGGAACACAAGCAGGTGGGTGGCCAGCACTACACCCGACCGTCTTTGTCTCCCGAGTGGCGATGTTTATTACACACCACACCAGGTACTCATTTCAGGAAGAGTCGACGTAGGGGAAGCCCTGGACTGGTTCAGATGATCGTCACTGGTGTTGGCCGTGAGCGGGAATCGAACTTCCTCGGGTCCGTGGAGTGGCGTTCAACCGCTACTCTACCGCTCCCTACACATACAACAACCATGAAAGCCAACACAACTATAACCACAAAAAACATAACATAACCATCACAACTTTGACCACAATCACAATTATAACCACAACCCCAAGTAAAACAACAACAATAACATAACCACAACTGTAACTATAACCATGAAAACCCCAACCTCCACGTACACAACTATAGCCACAAAAAATATACCCCCCACAACTGCAATTATTACCACAAACAAAAGGACCATAACAACCAACATAACCACCTACACCACAACTAAAACCTGAACCACCACTACAACCAGCGATACAACCACAACTATACCCGCAGCTACCACATCCAAAACCACCACAACCAACATCACCTCAACCACCACAACCATAACAAGCAACATAACCACAACAACCACATTGATGCTGATACTCTAACACCACCTACACAACCACTTTATCAAGGCTCTATGTATCCGTGTGTCCATGTGTCTCCGTGTGTCTCCACATGTCCCTGTGGGTGGGTGGATAGATGGGTTAGTGTTTGAGTGGGTGGGTGTGTGGGCGATGGAATCGAACCTGCACCTCTGCAGTGCAAGTCCAGTGAGCTAACGACCCGCATGTGGTGGGGTAAAGTGTGGGTACGCCCACCTTGCTCCAAAACGTGGAGATCAGCGTGGAAGAGTAGAACAAATACCCTAATTAGCGGCGTCTAGTAGAGGCCTCCTCCGCCAGCACGCGATTCGCCTCCTTCACAATAAACCCTTCCTTGCAAAGATAAAAAAGTATATTTGACTCATCCCATCAGCCTCTCATCAGCAGCAATGGCTCAAATCGAGCGCCACTCTGGGCCGCTTTCCACCTTCAGTGCCTCAGCAGCAGAGCCGGGCTCTGCTTGAACCGATGCCGTGAGCCCAGCAGCTGTTTAGAAGCCTACGGCTGTGGGCCGCCTTTGTCTCTCCTCCACCACTGCTGAGGTGTCCACACCATGCGAGGTTCTCACCTTCAGGCTGAGTCGACCCAGAGGAGGCCCAGGCAGCGAACCGCTTCAGAAGTTGGCGCCACGTTCACCGGCGGAAGCGGAAGTAGAGAGAGCAGCAGAAGCATCGCGTGTGGGGAGCAGCTGAGGAGTGGATCAGAACTGTGTATTAGTGGTGGTGTGGTAGTGGTGGTGTGGTAGTGGTGGTGGTGTTAGTGGTGGTGGGGTTGTTATTGGTGGTGGCGTTGTTAGTGGTGGGGTTGTTGTTAGTAGTGCTCTGTTAAGGCTATATACGCGGGAGCTTTATCTTTGGTGGTGTTAGTGGGGGGAGGGGGCGTAGGGGGGGGGAGGTGCTGGGGGGGAGGGGCTCACAGGATATTGCGTCACTGAGGGCGTGATCACCGAGCCCCACCCCCACTTGCTTCTGCCGATCTTTTTTCTCACATGTGGCGGTAGAGAAGCACCGAAAGGACAGAAGCAGCAACTCTCTGGAGGAAGTGAGGAACTGTAGGTGAGTGGTGATGTGAGTGGTGAGGACGTGTGTGTGTTTGTGTAGTGTACTGGCAGGAGGAGTGGTGTCGTTAGTGGTGTTACTGATAGTGATGGTGGTGTGTTGTGAGTGAGTCGTGACGATGTGAGTTCATGTCAGAATCAGAATATTTATACTGGAGTCAGATGAGCTATACAGCTCTTTCTCACAGATGTCCAGTGTTGTGGGTGAGTGGTAAAGATGTAACCTCGTGTTGATGTGAGTTTCTTATTAATGATGTGGGTCCGTGTTAATGATGTGGGTTTGTGATTTAAAGCTTTCGTGACTGCAGTAATTCATATTCTTAGTTTTTTCGGTAAAGTCACGTTGAAGGGAAACAATAAAATAATAAAATATATATAAAACAATAAAAATTCTCACGACGTTTCGATCATAACACAAACGGTCGTCATCAGGTGTGTCGGTTTGCATAAAATTATTTATTTTAAAACGGTGTATTTATTTATTTCTAAAAAACGTTAGCGCCAGGCGCAGCGATTTGGCAGTTTATTTAGAAGGACGAGTCCATCTATGTTCTGAAAAGAGGAGGGGGGAGATGAAAAATTTAATGTATGCTGTCTGAAAGCCACTGTAAGCATGAACAATCAATTAAGACCTGAAATGGTTTATGAAATATTTCCAATGATTGCTAAGCCAGAATCCATCTTCTCGGTAGAAATTGTCTCTGTGCTTGTATATATGGATAGCCTCATGAACGAATCTCTCATGGTAGCCAGATGGCTTACAAAGAACCTCTGTCTTGGAAAAGTCAATGTCATGTGAGCCTACTGAATTATAACAATGATCTGCCACGGCCGAGGTGTTGGTCCTATCGTGAATAAGGTCTGCTTTGTGTTCACGAATGCGGTCCGAGACATGGCGTTTGGTTTCTCCAATGTAACTACTACCACAGAGGCAACTTAGTTTGTAGATACCAAGGTATTGTATGTCCGGAATCACATATTTTACAGACGGAACCAGATCACGGATTTTATGTAATGTGTTGAAACGGACCTGGATCTTGTGTTTATTCAAGATTGTGGAGATATTTTTTTGTGATCCCCGCAATGTAGGGTAAAGTGATGGTTTTGAAAGGCTCCTCAAGAGGGTCCTTCTTCATGGTTTGAGTGATAGCTTTGCGGATTGTATAGTCGGAGTAACCATTATCCTTAAGAGCTTGGTGTACGTGCTTGAGTTCACTGCCTATGTGTTCCTGGTCGGATATGCATTGGGCTCTATGATACAGAGTCTTCTTCTTTGGTTCTTTCGGTAAAGTCACGTAGAATGAGAATAAAATAATAAATTGATAAAATAAAATAACACAATAATATTCTCACGACGTTTCGGCCACAACACAAGCGGCCTTCATCAGGTGAAGGGACGAGACTGTCTGGTAGGACAGCGCTGGAGTGAAAGAGCCACGTTCAGATCACGGCCTTTAAGCTGTGTGAGAGGAACAAAGCGCCTTGAAAAAGGAATTAGCATATAATTTAGCATTGAAATGGCTGAATGATTAGCTTGTGACTGGTCACAGAAATAGCTATGTTAAAAGTTAAAGCATACACATCCGCAGAGGCACCCCTTGACAATGGAATTATCATAGAATTTAGCATTGAAATAGCTGAGTGAATAGCTTGTAACTGCTCACAGAAATAGCTACGTTAAAGTCAGAGCATACACATTCACCGAGGCACTTAGTACAAATCAAACAGGAGAATTTAGCATTGAAATAACTAGGCGAATTTAGAATTGAAATAACTGAGTGATTAGCTAGTGACTGGTCACAGAAATGACTATGTTGAAGTCAAGGCCTACACATCTGAGCTATTCACAGTACTATATAGTGAACCAATAAAAAACTAAAATATAAATTACCTTAATGTTATCAATAAACTCTATATTCTCCAATCAGCTAAGCTACCAACAATAAGTCGTTATATATCACAATGCTATATGGCGAAAAAATGGGTGGATTCTTACCCTCAACTTTAGCACCACGGATAGCTACGGGCCCCGTTCAGACGGACGAGTTCGTCCATGGTCGGAACAGAGGAGGGGGAGAGAGACAGCTGCGAGGCGCTATTATACTCCATGTTGTAAAACCATACCATTAACCGTGGTGTGAGAGGTATTAAGAGTCAATGCTGGCGAAGGAGCTGCGGTCTGAAGGTCATCGTAAAAATACAATTAATTAAGAACAGAAATGATTTAAAACATCTTTCCAGTGGTTACTAAGCCAGAATCCATCTTCTCGGTTGAAATTGTCTCTGTGCTTGTATATGTGAATGGCCTCATGAACGAATCTCTCATGGTAGCCGGTTGGTTTGCAAAGAACCTCCGTCTTGGAGAAGTCAATGTCATGTGAGCCCACTGAATTATAACAGTGATCTGCCACGGCAGAGGAGTTCGTACTACCGTGTTTCAAGTCTGCTTTATGTTCGCGGATGCGGTCCGAGATATGTCTTTTGGTTTCTCCAATGTAGCTACTACCACAGAGGCACTTTAGTTTGTAAACGCCCGGGTACTGTATGTCTGGAACAGCATCTTTTACAGATGGAACTAAATCACGGATTTTATGTACTGTGTTGAATCAGACCTGGATCTTGTGTTTATTCAGGATTTTGGAGATCGTTTTAGTGACCCCTGAAATGTAGGGTAAGGTGATGGTTTTGAGTGGCTCCACAAGAGGATCCTTCTTCATGACTGGAGTGATGGCTTTGCGGATTGTGTAGTCGGAGTAGCCATTAGCCCTGAGAGCCTGGTGTACATGCTTGAGTTCACTGGTAATGTGTTCCTGGTCGGAAATGCATTGGGCTCTATGGTATAGAGTCTTGATGAGGGAGTTCTTCTGGGATGGATGGTGGTGGGAATCCGGTTTCAAGTAAGCATCTGTATGGGTAGCTTTCCTGTAGACAGAGTGGCTCATTGAACCATCATGTCTCCTTTTAATTAAGACATCCAAAAAGGGTAGTTTGCCATCTTTTTCGACCTCCATGGTGAATCTGATGGCTGGGTGTATGGAATTGATGTGGTCGCGGAATTGGTCTAGAGCAGGCTGGCCATGTGGCCAGATGACAAAGGTGGCATCAACGTACCTCTTCCATAAGGTCGGGCGTAGGGTGGCAGTCTGGATGGCGTCAGTTTCAAATTTTTCCATGAATACGTTGGCTACAACCGGAGATAGGGGGGAGCCCATTGGGGTGCCCTCAGTTTGTTTGTAGAAAGTTCCATTCCAGGTGAAGTATGTGTTGGTTAAGCAATGTCTCACCAGGGGGGGTACATCAGTATGCAGTCCTTGATTAACCAGGTCTTCAATGATAGCGATGGTGTCAGGTACCGGGACTTTGGTGAACAAGGACACCACATCAAAACTGACAAGCAGGTCGTTTGGGGACAGGGAAATGCCTTTGATTGTCGATACCAGGTGAGTAGAATTTAGTACCGCAGAGGTGGTTTTTCCAGTGAAAGGTCGCAGTATATCAGCAAGAAAACGTGCCAGTTTGTAGGTGGGGGAGTTGATAGTAGAGACGATGGGACGAAGGGGTGTATCTTCATTGTGTATCTTTGGAAGGCCATATAATCTTGGTGGTCTGGCAGCAGAGGGTTTCAACGAGAACTGTTTGATCTCATCAATTAATGCTGTTGAATCAGAGATGATTTTGTTCGTTTTGGTGATCAGGCTGTTGGTGGGATCTCTTTTTATTTTTGTATAGCTGCCATCGTTGAGTAGTTATTGAATGTTGTTGTTATATTCTGTTTTGTCCATGATGACAGTGGCATTGCCTTTGTCGGCTGAGAGGACGACAATATCATCCCTCTTTTTTAATTGAGATAATTCAAAACGTTCGTCTTTGCTGATGTTGCTGGGTGGCAACTTAGCGTTTTTGAGGGTTGCAGCGATTTCAGATCTTGCTACGTCTGCAGAGATGTGACTCAAGCCCTTGAGTGCAACGTCGACATGGGCAATGATATCATTAACCGGTAAGTGTCTCGGTGTGACAGCAAAGTTTAGACCTTTAGCTAAAATGGAATTCAGACCATCAGAAATGGAACTGTTACTGCGATTAATTACGACTTTGTTGACGTCTATCTTTTCGGTGTGTGGATCCGATTTTTTGCTGGAGAGGTGATTGAATTTGGAAATCAAATTGTCCCTACATTTGTTCGACATAGTGGCAGCCGAAGAGGTAGTCATATTGTCTACATGTTCCCAATCCGATGTAGACATTGTTGCTGTCAATTTTAAGTGTGATTTGTAGAGTGTCTTGTCTAACTGATCGAGTTCGGTGCGTGTAAGTCTGATTTTTTCCGAGATAAGAGCGAAGCTAGTTCTAGCTAAAATTCGTTTTGCATTGAGAGAAGTTGCAACAGCAGAGGTTAGTGTAAATGCCGTTGGTATTACCTTAGAGTCGCGGCATCTCTTCAGAAAGGTGAGAGACTCGATTAGTTGAGCCTTCTTATCCCGGAGTCTGTTGTCTGTGTTGTTTTCGCCATATAGCATTGTGATATATAACGACTTATTGTTGGCAGCTTAGCTGATTGGAGAATATAGAGTTTATTGATAACATTAAGGTAATTTATATTTTAGTTTTTTATTGGTTCACTATATAGTACTGTGAATAGCTCAGATGTGTAGGCCTTGACTTCAACATAGTCATTTCTGTGACCAGTCACTAGCTAATCACTCAGTTATTTCAATGCTAAATTCGCCTAGTTATTTCAATGCTAAATTCTCCTGTTTGATTTGTACTAAGTGCCTCGGTGAATGTGTATGCTCTGACTTTAACGTAACTATTTCTGTGAGCAGTTACAAGCTATTCACTCAGCTATTTCAATGCTAAATTCTATGATAATTCCATTGTCAAGGGGTGCCTCTGCGGATGTGTATGCTTTAACTTAGCTATTTCAATGCTAAATTCTATGCTAATTCCTTTAACAAGGGGTGCCTCTGCGGATGTGTATGCTTTAACTTTTAACATAGCTATTTCTGTGACCAGTCACAAGCTAATCATTCAGCCATTTCAATGCTAAATTATATGCTAATTCCTTTGTCAAGGCGCTTTGTTCCTCTCACACAGCTTAAAGGCCGTGATCTGAACGTGGCTCTTTCACTCCAGCGCTGTCCTACCAGACAGTCTCGTCCCTTCACCTGATGAAGGCCGCTTGTGTTGTGGCCGAAACGTCGTGAGAATATTATTGTGTTATTTTATTTTATCAATTTATTATTTTATTCTCATTCTACGTGACTTTACCGAAAGAACCAAATAAGAAGGACGAGTCCATCTATGTTCTGAAAAGAGGAGGGGGGAGACGAAAAATTTAATGTATGCTGTCTGAAAGCCACTGTAAGCGTGAACAATCAATTAAGACCTGAAATGGTTTTTCAAATCTTTCCATCACAACCGACTTTGTCTCCTGAGTCCACACAGCGAACAGGGTACTCATTTAAGGGCGAGCTGACCTACGGGAGGCCCCCAGAAATGGTTGAAATTCGAGTTGCCGCTGTTTCTCCCTATCAGAAATTAAATTCCCTTCAGGCATCCTCATGGTGCGTCTCAACGAGAATCTACTGGATATGCACATGAGCTCAAGGCGTCTGTCTGTAAGCGCCACATTGCGTTACTCGAGACTTTAGTTGTTATTTTTGCCGTGATCTGCTCCATTAAGGGATGTAGAAAGTAAAAGAACTTGTAGCGTGTTCAACTTCTTTAAACGTAGCCAACTGTGCTAATCGGAGTGTTGGGAGCAAGGGCAACACTAAAACACAAGCGCATGACTAAACAGTTTAACACGCAGGCTGTGCTATAAACTGTTTAACACGCAGGCTTTCGTGACAAATATTATCCATAATACACGTTTTTTGGGTTAGATCACTTAAAATTGTACCAAAAAAACTGTATTATGTTCTATAAACCTGTATTGTGTGCTATAGACAATTACCTTTATGTTCCTGTTCAGGAAATGACGATACAGTACAGAAAATTACGAGCACGCGGTACACCACCAGTGGCTACCGCGTCTACTACCGCGTGTGCAGGCGGTGTAACTGCACGGGCCCACACGAGCGGGGAGCGGCTGCATTGCCACGCCACGTGGAGGAGAGGGGGACATTGGCAGGCTCCATTTTCTTGTTCCTTGCACCAGGCCCAGAGACCCTCACACAGAGACCCAGACCCTCACACAGAGACCCAGAGACTCGCACAAAGACCCAGAAGAGACCCTTACAGATAGCCAGCGACTCGCACACAGAGCCACAAGAGACCGACAGACGCTGGACACGAGAGGCCCAGAGACCAATGCGGCAGCGACTCCGTGAGCAGGGATGGCGCGAGACCGCGCTTTGGGTGACACCGCGTGGCGACGACACCGCGTGGCGACGACACCGCGTGGCGACGACACCGCGTGGCGACGACACCGCGTGGCGACGACACCGCGTGGCGACGACACCGCGTGGCGACGACACCGCGTGGCGACGACACCGCGTGGCGACGACACCGCGTGGCGACGACACCGCGTGGCGACGACACCGCGTGGCGACGACACCGCGTGGCGACGACACCGCGTGGCGACGACACCGCGTGGCGACGACACCGCGTGGCGACGACACCGCGTGGCGACGACACCGCGTGGCGACGACACCGCGTGGCGACGACACCGCGTGGCGACGACACCGCGTGGCGACGACACCGCGTGGCGACGACACCGCGTGGCGACGACACCGCGTGGCGACGACACCGCGTGGCGACGACACCGCGTGGCGACGACACCGCGTGGCGACGACACCGCGTGGCGACGACACCGCGTGGCGACGACACCGCGTGGCGACGACACCGCGTGGCGACGACACCGCGTGGCGACGACACCGCGTGGCGACGACACCGCGTGGCGACGACACCGCGTGGCGACGACACCGCGTGGCGACGACACCGCGTGGCGACGACACCGCGTGGCGACGACACCGCGTGGCGACGACACCGCGTGGCGACGACACCGCGTGGCGACGACACCGCGTGGCGACGACACCGCGTGGCGACGACACCGCGTGGCGACGACACCGCGTGGCGACGACACCGCGTGGCGACGACACCGCGTGGCGACGACACCGCGTGGCGACGACACCGCGTGGCGACGACACCGCGTGGCGACGACACCGCGTGGCGACGACACCGCGTGGCGACGACACCGCGTGGCGACGACACCGCGTGGCGACGACACCGCGTGGCGACGACACCGCGTGGCGACGACACCGCGTGGCGACGACACCGCGTGGCGACGACACCGCGTGGCGACGACACCGCGTGGCGACGACACCGCGTGGCGACGACACCGCGTGGCGACGACACCGCGTGGCGACGACACCGCGTGGCGACGACACCGCGTGGCGACGACACCGCGTGGCGACGACACCGCGTGGCGACGACACCGCGTGGCGACGACACCGCGTGGCGACGACACCGCGTGGCGACGACACCGCGTGGCGACGACACCGCGTGGCGACGACACCGCGTGGCGACGACACCGCGTGGCGACGACACCGCGTGGCGACGACACCGCGTGGCGACGACACCGCGTGGCGACGACACCGCGTGGCGACGACACCGCGTGGCGACGACACCGCGTGGCGACGACACCGCGTGGCGACGACACCGCGTGCCGACGACACCGCGTGCCGACGACACCGCGTGCCGACGACACCGCGTGCCGACGACACCGCGTGCCGACGACACCGCGTGGCGACGACACCGCGTGGCGACGACACCGCGTGGCGACGACACCGCGTGGCGACGACACCGCGTGGCGACGACACCGCGTGGCGACGACACCGCGTGCCGACGACACCGCGTGCCGACGACACCGCGTGCCGACGACACCGCGTGCCGACGACACCGCGTGCCGACGACACCGCGTGCCGAGTGTGCGCGCCGAGTCACGTGGAGGCGGGCGGCCATCTTACCTGGGGACAGTGCTGTACTGTAACAGCGGGGGAGCGGTGGTGCAGCGGTTAGCGCGGTGCTGTGTGTAAACATCGCCACTAGGGAGAAAAAGGCGGCCGGGCGTGGTGCTGGCTGCACACCCCCTCGTGTGCCATGCATAGCTGCTCGCTAACAGCACTTGCCCCAAAAGTCTGTTCAGGATATACGGGGGATCTTTGTGTCAGTCTGTGTGTGTGTGAGTGTGTGTGATTGAGTGTGTGAGCGGCAATATCTTTTCATCGGTTGCGTAACGCTGTGTGGAAGCTACCTGGTCTGTCGCTTCGCATTAAGCTTCAGGTCTTCTCGGCCACGGTCATTCCCTTCCTTCTCTACACTTGCGAAACGTGAACCCCCCTAATGGAGCATCTTCGCAGGTTGGAAACATTTAAGCTGGCCTGCCTACGATCCATCCTGGGTTTAACCAGGCTGGATTGTGTGAGGAGCTCATAAATCCTTGAAAGATCTGGGCAAGGTCCCATCGGTGAGCTCCTCTGGCAGGCAAGGCTGTGTTGGCTGGGTCATGTAGCCCGCATGCCCAGCCACCGCATGCCGAAACAGCTTTTGTTCGGTCGGATCGAGGGGGATAAACGGGCGCGGCACGGGCTAGAGAAGAGATGGAGTGATGTGGTACAGGAGGACGTGGAGCTGAGTGGACTTGCCGATGACTGGTACCAGCGGTGTCAAGATCGGCCTCTGTGGAGGAGGCTCGTGAAAAACGCTACTGGGCAGTTGGAGGCAGTCGCCCTCCAACAACGGAGGGCGGAGGAGCGACGCTCACAACAACGAGCGGAGCGCCGGGTGACTAAGGCACAGCAGGTTGGCACAGTAGGGGGCACAGGTGGTGCATCAGCCAGTCATCTCAGTCGACCCGTGGCACCTGGGTCTGCCCTGTGACCTCCTGCCAGTGGGCGTTCGACACTTCACGTGGCCTCAAGGTGCACATGGCCTGGAACAAGCGTCGTGGTGACGTCGCCGCCACTTAGTGGCGAATGGCGGTTGTTGTTGAGTGAGTCTGTGAGTGAGTCTGTCTGTGAGTGAGTCTGTGTGTGTGAGTGTGTAAGTCTATGTGTGTGTGCGTGCACGTGTGGATCGCCACACAAATTTGGTGAAACTCCTTCCCCGTGGTCGCTGAGGTCGCCATGTCCTGGCCTAGCCAGGGTCTGGGCAGCGCAGCAAGCGGAGACATTTCCGTCGTGGATTAAATAAATCGCATGGTGGATTAAAGAGCCCCACATGGTGGATTAAAGCGTCACGTGCAGTGGAATAAAGTGCCCACGTGGTGGAATGAAGCGTCACGTGTAGTGGATTAAAGAGTCTGCAGGGTGGATTAAAGCGTCACGTGTAGTGGATTAAAGATGCCCGCATGGTGGATTAAAGCGTCACGTGTAGTGGATTAAAGAAACCCGCATGGTGGATTAAAGCGTCACGTGTAGTGGATTAAAGAGCCGGCATGGTGGATTAAAGCGTCACGTCTAGTGGATTAAAGAGCCCACATGGTGGAGTAAAGCGTCATGTGTATTGGATTAAAAAGCCCCGCATGGTGGATTAAAGCATCACATGTAGTGGATTAAAGAGCCCGCTTGGTGGATTAAAGCGTCACGTGTCATGTATTAAAGAGCTCGCATGGTGGATTAAAGCATAACATGTAGTGGATTAAAGAGCCCCACATGGTGGATTAAAGCGTCACGTGTAGTGGATTAAAGCGCCCTGCATGGTGGATTAAAGCATAACGTGTAGTGGATTAAAGAGCCCCACATGGTGTATTAAAGCATCACGTGTAGTGGATTAAAGAGCCCTGCATGGTGGATTAAAGCGTCACGTGTAGTGGATTAAAGAGCCCCGCATGGTGGATTAAAGCGTCGCATGTCGTAGATTAAAGAAATCGCATGGTGGATTAAAGCGTCACGTGTAGTGCATTAAAGAGCCCCACATGGTGGATTAAAGCGTCACGTGCAGTGGAATAAAGTGCCCACGTGGTGGAATCAAGCGTCACGTGTAATGGATTAAAGAGTCCGCATGGTGGATTAAAGCGTCACGTGTAGTGGATTAAAGAGCCCCGCATGGTGGATTAAAGCGTCAAGTGTAGTGGATTAAAGAAACCCGCATGGTGGATTAAAGCGTCACATGTAGTGGAATAAAGAGCCGGCATGGTGGATTAAAGCATCACGTGTAGTGGATTAAAGAGCCCACATGGTGGAGTAAAGCGTCACGTGTATTGGATTAAAGAGCCCCGCATGGTGGATTAAAGCATCACACGTAGTGGATTAAAGAACCCGCTTGATGGATTAAAGCGTCACGTGTCATGGATTAAAGAGCTCGCATGGTGGGTTAAAGCATCACGTGTAGTGGATTAAAGAGCCCCGCATGGTGGATTAAAGCATCAAGTGTAGTGGATTAAAGAGCCCCGCATGGTGGATTAAAGCATCACGTGTAGTGGATTAAAGAGCCCCACATGGTGTATTAAAGCATCATGTGTAGTGGAATAAAGAGCCCAGCATTTTGGATTAAAGCGTCACGTGTAGTGGATTAAAGAGCCCCACATGGTGGATTAAAGCGTCACGTGCAGTGGAATAAAGTGCCCACGTGGTGGAATCAAGCGTCACGTGTAATGGATTAAAGAGTCCGCATGGTGGATTAAAGCGTCACGTGTAGTGGATTAAAGAGCCCCGCATGGTGGATTAAAGAGTCACGTGTAGTGGATTAAAGAGCCCCGCATGGTGGATTAAAGCATCACATGTAGTGGATTAAAGAACCCGCTTGGTGGATTAAAGCGTCACGTGTCATGGATTAAAGAGCTCGCATGGTGGGTTAAAGCATCACGTGTAGTGGATTAAAGAGCCCCGCATGGTGGCTAAAGCATCACGTGTAGTGGATTAAAGAGCCCCGCATGGTGGATTAAAGCATCACGTGTAGTGGATTAAAGAGCCCCACATGGTGTATTAAAGCATCACGTGTAGTGGAATAAAGAGCCCAGGATGGTGGATTAAAGCGTCACGTGTAGTAGATTAAAGAGCCCCGCATGGTGGATTAAAGAGTCACGTGTTGTGGATTAAAGAAACCCGCATGGTGGATTAAAGCGTCACATGTAGTGGAATAAAGAGCCGGCATGGTGGATTAAAGCATCACGTGTAGTGGATTAAAGAGCCCACATGGTGGAGTAAAGCGTCACGTGTATTGGATTAAAGAGCCCCGCATGGTGGATTAAAGCATCACATGTAGTGGATTAAAGAACCCGCTTGGTGGATTAAAGCGTCACGTGTCATGGATTAAAGATCTCGCATGGTGGCTTAAAGCATCACGTGTAGTGGATTAAAGAGCCCCGCATGGTGGATTAAAGCATCAAGTGTAGTGGATTAAAGAGCCCCGCATGGTGGATTAAAGCATCACGTGTAGTGGATTAAAGAGCCCCACATGGTGTATTAAAGCATCATGTGTAGTGGAATAAAGAGCCCAGCATTTTGGATTAAAGCGTCACGTGTAGTGGATTAAAGAGCCCCACATGGTGGATTAAAGCGTCACGTGCAGTGGAATAAAGTGCCCACGTGGTGGAATCAAGCGTCACGTGTAATGGATTAAAGAGTCCGCATGGTGGACTAAAGCGTCACGTGCAGTGGATTAAAGAGCCCCGCATGGTGGATTAAAGAGTCACGTGTAGTGGATTAAAGAGCCCCGCATGGTGGATTAAAGCATCACATGTAGTGGATTAAAGAACCCGCTTGGTGGATTAAAGCGTCACGTGTCATGGATTAAAGAGCTCGCATGGTGGGTTAAAGCATCACGTGTAGTGGATTAAAGAGCCCCGCATGGTGGCTAAAGCATCACGTGTAGTGGATTAAAGAGCCCCGCATGGTGGATTAAAGCATCACGTGTAGTGGATTAAAGAGCCCCACATGGTGTATTAAAGCATCACGTGTAGTGGAATAAAGAGCCCAGGATGGTGGATTAAAGCGTCACGTGTAGTAGATTAAAGAGCCCCGCATGGTGGATTAAAGAGTCACGTGTTGTGGATTAAAGAGCCCACGTGGTGGATTAAAGCGTAACGTGTAGCGGATTAAAGAGCCCCCATTGTGCATTAAAGCATCACGTGTAGGGGATTAAAGAGCCCCGCATGGTGTAATAAAGCGTCACGTGTAGTGGATTAAAGAGCCCGCATGGTGGAATAAAGCGTCACGCGTAGTGGATTAAAGAGCCCCGCATGGTGGATTAAAGCGTCACGTGTAGTGGATTAAAGAGCCCGCATGGTGGATTAAAGCGTCACGTGTAGTTAATTAAAGAGCCCCGCATGGTGGATTAAAATATCACATGTAGTGGATTAAAGAGCCCGCATGGTGGATTAAAGCGTCACATGTCGTGGATTAAAGAAATCGCATGGTGGATTAAAGCGTCACGTGTAGTGGATTAAAGAGCCCCACATGGTGTATTAAACCATCACGTGTAGTGGAATAAAGAGCCCAGCATTTTGGATTAAAGCGTCACGTGTAGTGGATTAAAGAGCCCCGCATGGTGGATTAAAGCGTCACATGTCGTGGATTAAAGAAATCGCATGGTGGATTAAAGCGTCACGTGTAGTGGAATAAAGTGCCCACGTGGTGGAATCAATCGTCACGTGTAATGGATTAAAGAGTCCGCATGGTGGATTAAAGCGTCACGTGTAGTGGATTAAAGAGCCCTGCATGGTGGATTAAAGCATCACATGTAGTGGATTAAAGAACCCGCTTGGTGGATTAAAGCGTCACGTGTCATGGATTAAAGAGCTCGCATGGTGGGTTAAAGCATCACGTGTAGTGGATTAAAGAGCCCCGCATGGTGGATTAAAGCATCACGTGTAGTGGATTAAAGAGCCCCGCATGGTGGATTAAAGCATCACGTGTAGTGGATTAAAGAGCCCCACATGGTGTATTAAAGCATCATGTGTAGTGGAATAAAGAGCCCAGGATGGTGGATTAAAGCGTCACGTGTAGTAGATTAAAGAGCCCCGCATGGTGGATTAAAGAGTCACGTGTTGTGGATTAAAGAGCCCACGTGGTGGATTAAAGCGTAACGTGTAGCGGATTAAAGAGCCCCCATGGTGCATTAAAGCATCACGTGTAGGGGATTAAAGAGCCCCGCATGGTGTAATAAAGCGTCACGTGTAGTGGATTAAAGAGCCCGCATGGTGGATTAAAGCTTCCCGCGTAGTGGATTAAAGAGCCCCGCATGGTGGATTAAAGCGTCACGTGTAGTGGATTAAAGAGCCCCACATGTTTGATTAAAGCATCACGTGTAGTGCCTTAAAGAGCTCCGCATGGTGTATTAAAGCGTCACGTGTAGTGGATTAAAGAGCCCGCATGGTGGATTAAAGCGTCACGCGTAGTGGATTAAAGAACCCGCTTGGTGGATTAAAGCGTCACGTGTCATAGATTAAAGAGCTCGCATGGTGGGTTAAAGCATCACGTGTAGTGGATTAAAGAGCCCCGCATGGTGGATTAAAGCATCACGTGTAGTGGATTAAAGAGCCCCGCATGGTGGATTAAAGCATCACGTGTAGTGGATTAAAGAGCCCCACATGGTGTATTAAAGCATCACGTGTAGTGGAATAAAGAGCCCAGGATGGTGGATTAAAGCGTCACGTGTAGTAGATTAAAGAGCCCCGCATGGTGTATTAAAGAGTCACGTGTTGTGGATTAAAGAGCCCACGTGGTGGATTAAAGCGTAACGTGTAGCGGATTAAAGAGCCCCCATGGTGCATTAAAGCATCACGTGTAGGGGATTAAAGAGCCCCGCATGGTGTAATAAAGCGTCACGTGTAGTGGATTAAAGAGCCCGCATGGTGGATTAAAGCTTCACGCGTAGTGGATTAAAGAGCCCCACATGGTGGATTAAGGCGTCACGTGTAGTGGATTAAAGAGCCCGCATGGTGGATTAAAGCGTCACGTGTAGTGGATTAAAGAGCCCCACATGTTTGATTAAAGCATCACGTGTAGTGCATTAAAGAGCTCCGCATGGTGTATTAAAGCGTCACGTGTAGTGGATTAAAGAGCCCGCATGGTGGATTAAAGCGTCACGCGTAGTGGATTAAAGAGCCCCGCATGGTGGATTAAAGCGTCACGTGTAGTGGATTAAAGAGCCCGCATGGTGGATTAAAGCGTCACGTGTAGTTAATTAAAGAGCCCCGCATGGTGGATTAAAGCATCACATGTAGTGGATTAAAGAGCCCGCATGGTGGATTAAACCGTCACATGTCGTGGATTAAAGAAATCGCATGGTGGATTAAAGCGTCACATGTAGTGGATTAAAGAGCCCCACATGGTGGATTAAAGCGTCACGTGCAGTGGAATAAAGTGCCCACGTGGTGGAATAAAGCGTTAAGTGTAATGGATTAAAGAGTCCGCATGGTGGATTAAAGCGTCACGTGCAGTGGAATAACGTGCCCACGTGGTGGAATAAAGCGTCACGTGTAATGGATTAAAGAGCCCGCATGGTGGATTAAAGCGTCACATGTCGTGGATTAAAGAAATCGCATGGTGGATTAAAGCGTCACATGTAGTGGATTAAAGAGCACCACATGGTGGATTAAAGCGTCACGTGCAGTGGAATAAAGTGCCCACGTGGTGGAATAAAGCGTTAAGTGTAATGGATTAAAGAGTCCGCATGGTGGATTAAAGCGTCACATGTAGTGGATTAAAGAAACCCGCATGGTGGATTAAAGCGTCACACGTAGTGGCTTAAAGAGCCCGCATGGTGGATTAAAGCGTCACATGTCGTGGATTAAATAAATCGCATGGTGGATTAAAGAGCCCCACATGGTGGATTAAAGCGTCACGTGCAGTGGAATAAAGTGCCCACGCGGTGGAATAAAACGTCACGTGTAGTGGATTAAAGAGTCTGCACGGTAGATTAAAGCGTCACGTGTAGTGGATTAAAGATGCCCGCATGGTGGATTAAAGCGTCACGTGTAGTGGATTAAAGAAACCCGCATGGTGGATTAAAGCGTCACGTGTAGTGGATTAAAAAGCCCCGCATGGTGGATTAAAGCATCACATGTAGTGGATTAAAGAGCGCGCTTGGTGGATTAAAGCGTCGCGTGTCATGGATTAAAGAGCTCGCATGGTGGATTAAAGCATAACATGTAGTGGATTAAAGAGCCCCACATGGTGTATTAAAGCGTCACGTGTAGTGGATTAAAGAGCCCTGCATGGTGGATTAAAGCATAACGTGTAGTGGATTAAAGAGCCCCACATGGTGTATCAAAGCATCACGTGTAGTGGAATAAAGAACCCAGCATTTTGGATTAAAGCGTCACGTGTAGTGGATTAAAGAGCCCCGCATGGTGGATTAAAGCGTCACACGCCGTGGATTAAAGAAATCGCATGGTGGATTAAAGCGTCACGTGTAGTGGATAAAAGAGCCCACATGATGGAGTAAAGTGTCATGTGTATTGGATTAAAAAGTCCCGCATGGTGGATTAAAGCATCACATGTAGTGGATTAAAGAGCCCGCTTGGTGGATTAAAGCGTCATGTGTCATGGATTAAAGAGCTCGCATGGTGGATTAAAGCATCAGATGTAGTGGATTAAAGAGCCCCACATGGTGGATTAAAGCGTCACGTGTAGTGGATTAAAGAAATCGCATGGTGGATTAAAGAGCCCCACACGGTGGATTAAAGCGTCACGTGCAGTGGAATAAAGTGCCCACGTGGTGGAATAAGGCGTCACGTGTAATGGATTAAAGAGTCCGCATGGTGGATTAAAGCGTCACGTGTAGTGGATTAAAGAGCCCTGCATGATGGATTAAAGCATCACATGTAGTGTATTAAAGAGCCCGCATGGTGGATTAAAGCGTCACATGTCGTGGATTAAAGAAATCGCATGGTGGATTAAAGAGCCCCACACGGTGGATTAAAGCGTCACGTGCAGTGGAATAAAGTGCCCACGTGGTGGAATAAAGCATCACGTGTAATGGATTAAAGAGTCCGCATGGTAGATTAAAGCATCACGTGTAGTGGATTAAAGAGCCCCTGCATGGTGGATTAAAGCGTCACGTGTAGTGGATTAAAAAACCCGCATGGTGGATTAAAGCGTCACACGTAGTGGATTAAAGAGCCCGCATGGTGGATTAAAGCGTCACATGTCGTGGATTAAATAAATCGCATGGTGGATTAAAGAGCCCCACATGGTGGATTAAAGCGTCACGTGCAGTGGAATAAAGTGCCCACGTGGTGGAATAAAGCGTCACGTGTAGTGGATTAAAGAGTCTGCACGGTGGATTATAGCATCACGTGTAGTGGAAAAAGATGCCCGCATGGTGGATTAAAGCGTCACGTGTAGTGGATTAAAGAAACCCGCATGGTGGATTAAAGCGTCACGTGTAGTGGATTAAAGAGCCGGCATGGTGGATTAAAGCGTCACGTGTAGTGAATTAAAGAGCCCACATGGTGGAGTAAAGCGTCATGTGTATTGGATTAAAAAGCCCAGCA
This sequence comes from Petromyzon marinus, assembly GCF_048934315.1. NCBI lineage: Eukaryota > Metazoa > Chordata > Hyperoartia > Petromyzontiformes > Petromyzontidae > Petromyzon > Petromyzon marinus. Next base: position 49,946 of record NC_133719.1, read on the forward strand.
TGGTGGATTAAAGCATCACATGTAGTGGATTAAAGAGCCCGCATGGTGGATTAAAGCGTCACGCGTAGTGGATTAAAGAGCCCCACATGGTTGATTAAGGCGTCACGTGTAGTGTATTGAAGAGCCCGCATGGTGGATTAAAGCGTCACGTGTAGTGGATTAAAGAGCCCCACATGTTTGATTAAAGCATCACGTGTAGTGCCTTAAAGAGCTCCGCATGGTGTATTAAAGCGTCAGGTGTAGTGGATTAAAGAGCCCGCATGGTGGATTAAAGCGTCACGCGTAGTGGATTAAAGAGCCCCGCATGGTGGATTAAAGCATCACGTGTAGTGGATTAAAGAGCCCGCATGGTGGATTAAAGCGTCACGTGTAGTTAATTAAAGAGCCCCGTATGGTGGATTAAAGCATCACATGTAGTGGATTAAAGAGCCCGCATGGTGGATTAAAGCGTCACATGTCGTGGATTAAAGAAATCGCATGGTGGATTAAAGCGTCACGTGCAGTGGATTAAAGAGCCCCACATGGTGGATTAAAGCGTCACGTGCAGTGGAATAACGTGCCCACGTGGTGGAATAAAGCGTCACGTGTAATGGATTAAAGAGCCCGCATGGTGGAGTAAAGCGTCATGTGTATTGGATTAAAAAGCCCAGCATGGTGGATTAAAGCATCACATGTAGTGGATTAAAGAGCCCGCATGGTGGATTAAAGCGTCACGCGTAGTGGATTAAAGAGCCCCACATGGTGGATTAAGGCGTCACGTGTAGTGGATTAAAGAGCCCGCATGGTGGATTAAAGCGTGACGTGTAGTGGATTAAAGAGCCCCACATGTTTGATTAAAGCATCACGTGTAGTGCCTTAAAGAGCTCCGCATGGTGTATTAAAGCGTCAGGTGTAGTGGATTAAAGAGCCCGCATGGTGGATTAAAGCGTCACGCGTAGTGGATTAAAGAGCCCCGGATGGTGGATTAAAGCATCACGTGTAGTGGATTAAAGAGCCCGCATGGTGGATTAAAGCGTCACGTGTAGTTAATTAAAGAGCCCCGCATGGTGGATTAAAGCATCACATGTAGTGGATTAAAGAGCCCGCATGGTGGATTAAAGCGTCACATGTCGTGGATTAAAGAAATCGCATGGTGGATTTAAGCGGTACGTGCAGTGGATTAAAGAGCCCCACATGGTGGATTAAAGCGTCACGTGCAGTGGAATAACGTGCCCACGTGGTGGAATAAAGCGTCACGTGTAATGGATTAAAGAGCCCGCATGGTGGATTAAAGCGTCACATGTCGTGGATTAAAGAAATCGCATGGTGGATTAAAGCGTCACATGTAGTGGATTAAAGAGCCCCACATGGTGGATTAAAGCGTCACGTGCAGTGGAATAAAGTGCCCACGTGGTGGAATAAAGCGTTAAGTGTAATGGATTAAAGAGTCCGCATGGTGGATTAAAGCGTCACGTGTAGTGGATTAAAGAAACCCGCATGGTGGATTAAAGCGTCACACGTAGTGGCTTAAATAGCCCGCATGGTGGATTAAAGCGTCACATGTCGTGGATTAAATAAATCGCATGGTGGATTAAAGAGCCCCACATGGTGGATTAAAGCGTCACGTGCAGTGGAATAAAGTGCCCACGCGGTGGAATAAAGCGTCACGTGTAGTGGATTAAAGAGTCTGCACGGTAGATTAAAGCGTCACGTGTAGTGGATTAAAGATGCCCGCATGGTGGATTAAAGCGTCACGTGTAGTGGATTAAAGAAACCTGCATGGTGGATTAAAGCGTCACGTGTAGTGGATTAAAAAGCCCCGCATGGTGGATTAAAGCATCACATGTAGTGGATTAAAGAGCGCGCTTGGTGGATTAAAGCGTCGCGTGTCATAGATTAAAGAGCTCGCATGGTGGATTAAAGCATAACATGTAGTGAATTAAAGAGCCCCACATGGTGTATTAAAGCGTCACGTGTAGTGGATTAAAGAGCCCTGCATGGTGGATTAAAGCATAACGTGTAGTGGATTAAAGAGCCCACATGGTGTATCAAAGCATCACGTGTAGTGGAATAAAGAGCCCAGCATTTTGGATTAAAGCGTCACGTGTAGTGGATTAAAGAGACCCGCATGGTGGATTAAAGCGTCACACGTCGTGGATTAAAGAAATCGCATGGTGGATTAAAGCGTCACGTGTAGTGGATAAAAGAGCCCACATGATGGAGTAAAGTGTCATGTGTATTGGATTAAAAAGTCCCGCATGGTGGATTAAAGCATCACATGTAGTGGATTAAAGAGCCCACTTGGTGGATTAAAGCGTCATGTGTCATGGATTAAAGAGCTCGCATGGTGGATTAAAGCATCAGATGTAGTGGATTAAAGAGCCCCACATGGTGGATTAAAGCGTCACGTGTAGTGGATTAAAGAAATCGCATGGTGGATTAAAGAGCCCCACACGGTGGATTAAAGCGTCACGTGCAGTGGAATAAAGTGCCCACGTGGTGGAATAAGGCGTCACGTGTAATGGATTAAAGAGTCCGCATGGTGGATTAAAGCGTCACGTGTAGTGGATTAAAGAGCCCTGCATGATGGATTAAAGCATCACATGTAGTGGATTAAAGAGCCCGCATGGTGGATTAAAGCGTCACATGTCGTGGATTGAAGAAATCGCATGGTGGATTAAAGAGCCCCACACGGTGGATTAAAGCGTCACGTGCAGTGGAATAAAGTGCCCACGTGGTGGAATAAAGCGTCACGTGTAATGGATTAAAGAGTCCGCATGGTAGATTAAAGCGTCACGTGTAGTGGATTAAAGAGCCCCGCATGGTGGATTAAAGCGTCACGTGTAGTGAATTAAAGAAACCCGCATGGTGGATTAAAGCGTCACACGTAGTGGATTAAAGAGCCCGCATGGTGGATTAAAGCGTCACGTGTAGTGAATTAAAGAAACCCGCATGGTGGATTAAAGCGTCACGTGTAGTGGATTAAAGAGCTGGCATGGTGGATTAAAGCGTCACGTGTAGTGAATTAAAGAGCCCACATGGTGGAGTAAAGCGTCATGTGTATTGGATTAAAAAGCCCCGCATGGTGGATTAAAGCATCACATGTAGTGGATTAAAGAGCCCGCTTGGTGGATTAAAGCGTCACGTGTCATGGATTAAAGAGCTCGCATGGTGGATTAAAGCATAACATGTAGTGGATTAAAGAGCCCCACATGGTGGATTAAAGCGTCACGTGTAGTGGATTAAAGAGCCCTGCATGGTGGATTAAAGCATAACGTGTAGTGGATTAAAGAGCCCCACATGGTGTATTAAAGCATCACGTGTAGTGGAATAAAGGGCCCAGCATTTTGGATTAAAGCGTCACGTGTAGTGGATTAAAGAGCCCCGCATGGTGGATTAAAGCGTCACATGTCGTGGATTAAAGAAATCGCATCGTGGATTAAAGCGTCACGTGTAGTGGATTAAAGAGCCCCACATGGTGGATTAAAGCGTCACGTGTAGTGGATTAAAGAGCCCACATGGTGGAGTAAAGCGTCACGTGTATTGGATTAAAGAGCCCCGCATGGTGGATTAAAGAGTCACGTGTTGTGGATTAAAGAGCCCGCGTGGTAGATTAAAGCGTCACGTGTAGCGGATTAAAGAGCCCCCATGGTGGATTAAAGCATCACGTGCAGTGGATTAAAGAGCCCCGCATGGTGTATTAAAGCGTCACGTGTAGTGCATTAAAGAGCCCCACATGTTTGATTAAAGCATCCCGTGTAGTGCATGAAAGAGTCCCGAATGGTGTATTAAAGCGTCACGTGTAGTGGATTAAAGAGCCTGCATGGTGGATTAAAGCATCACGCGTAGTGGATTAAAGAGCCCCGCATGGTGGATTAAGTTGTCACGTGTAGTGGATTAAAGAGCCCGCATGGTGTAAAAAAGCGTCACGTGTAGTGGATTAAAGAGCCCCGCATATTGTATTAAAGCGTCAGAGGTAGTGGATTAAAGAGCCCCACATGATTGATTAAAGCATCACGTGCAGTGCATTAAAGAGCCACGCATGGTATATTAAAGCGTCAGGCGTAGTGGATTAAAGAGCCCCGCATGGTGGATTAAAGCGTCACGTGTAGTGGATTAAAGAGCCCGCTTGGTGGATTAAAGCGCCACGTGTAGTGGATTAAAGAGCCGGCATGGTGGATTAAAGCGTCACGTGTAGTGGATTAAAGAGCCGGAATGGTGGATTAAAGCGTCACGTGTAGTGGATTAAAGAGCCCACATGGTGGAGTAAAGCGTCACGTGTATTGGATTAAAGAGCCCCGCATGGTGGATTAAAGAGTCACGTGTTGTGGATTAAAGAGCCCGCGTGGTAGATTAAAGCGTCACGTGTAGCGGATTAAAGAGCCCCCATGGTGGATTAAAGCATCACGTGTAGTGGATTAAAGAGCCCCGCATGGTGTATTAAAGCGTCACGTGTAGTGCATTAAAGAGCCCCACATGTTTGATTAAAGCATCCCGTGTAGTGCATGAAAGAGTCCCGAATGGTGTATTAAAGCGTCACGTGTAGTGGATTAAAGAGCCCGCATGGTGGATTAAAGCATCACGCGTAGTGGATTAAAGAGCCCCGCATGGTGGATTAAGTTGTCACGTGTAGTGGATTAAAGAGCCCGCATGGTGTAAAAAAGCGTCACGTGTAGTGGATTAAAGAGCCCCGCATATTGTATTAAAGCGTCAGAGGTAGTGGATTAAAGAGCCCCACATGATTGATTAAAGCATCACGTGCAGTGCATTAAAGAGCCACGCATGGTATATTAAAGCGTCACGCGTAGTGGATTAAAGAGCCCCGCATGGTGGATTAAAGCGTCACGTGTAGTGGATTAAAGAGCCCGCTTGGTGGATTAAAGCGCCACGTGTAGTGGATTAAAGAGCCGGCATGGTGGATTAAAGCGTCACGTGTAGTGGATTAAAGAGCCGGAATGGTGGATTAAAGCGTCATGTGTAGTGGATTAAAGAGCCGGCATGGTGGATTAAAGCATCACGTGTAGTGGATTAAAGAGCCCACATGGTGGAGTGAAGCGTCACGTGTAGTGGATTAAAGAGCCCCGCATGGTGGATTAAAGCATCACGTGTAGTGGATTAAATAGCCCCGCATGGTGTATTAAAGCGTCACGTGTAGTGGATTAAAGAGCCCCACATGTTTGATTAAAGCATCACGTGTAGTGCATTAAAGAGCCCCGCATGGTGTATTAAAGCGTCACATGTAGTGGATTAAAGAGCCCGCATGGTGGATTAAAGCGTCACACGTAGTGGATTAAAGAGCCCCGCATGGTGGATTAAGGCGTCACGTGTAGTGGATTAAAAAGCCCGCATGGTGGATTAAAGCGTCACGTGTAGTGGATTAAAGAGCCCCGCATGGTGTATTAAAGCGTCACGTTTAGTGGATTAAAGAGCCCGCATGGTGGATTAAAGCGTCACGCGTAGTGGATTAAAACGTCACGTGTAGTGGATTAAAGAGTCCGCATGGTGGATTAAAGCGTCATGTGTAGTGGATTAAAGAACCCTGCATGATGGATTAAAGCATCACATGTAGTGGATTAAAGAGCCCTCATGGTGGATTAAAGCGTCACATGTCGTGGATTAAAGAAATCGCATGGTGGATTAAAGAGCCCCACACGGTGGATTAAAGCGTCACGTGCAGTGGAATAAAGTGCCCACGTGGTGGAATAAAGCGTCACGTGTAGTGGATTAAAGAGCCCCGCATGGTGGATTAAAGCGTCACGTGTAGTGGATTAAAGAAACCCGCATGGTGGGTTAAAGCGTCACATGTCGTGGATTAAAGAAATCGCATGGTGGATTAAAGCGTCACGTGTAGTGGATTAAAGAGCCCCACATGGTGGATTAAAGCGTCACGTGCAGTGGAATAAAGTGCCCACGTGGTGGAATAAAGCGTCACGTGTAATGGATTAAAGAGCCCGCATGGTGGATTAAAGCGTCACATGTCGTGGATTAAAGAAATCGCATGGTGGATTAAAGCGTCACGTGTAGTGGATTAAAGAGCCCCACATGGTGGATTAAAGCGTCACGTGCAGTGGAATAAAGTGCCCACGTGGTGGAATAAAGCGTCAAGTGTAATGGATTAAAGAGTCCGCATGGTGGATTAAAGCGTCACGTGTAGTGGATTAAAGAGCCCCACATGATGGATTAAAGCGTCACGTGCAGTGGAATGAAGTGCCCACGTGGTGGAATAAAGCGTCACGTGTAATGGATTAAAGAGTCCGCATGGTGGATTAAAGCGTCACGTGTATTGGATTAAAGAGCCCCGCATGGTGGATTAAAGCATCACATGTAGTGGATTAAAGAGCCCTGCATGGTGGATTAAAGCATCACGTATAGTGGATTAAAGAGCCCCACATGGTGTATTAAAGCATCACGTGTAGTGGAATAAAGAGCCCAGCATGGTGGATTAAAGCGTCAAGTGTAGTAGATTAAAGAGCCCCGCATGGTGGATTAAAGAGTCACGTGTTGTGGATTAAAGAGCCCGCGTGGTAGATTAAAGCGTCACGTGTAGCGGAGTAAAGAGCCCCCATGGTGGATTAAAGCATCACGTGTAGTGGATTAAAGAGCCCCGCATGGTGTATTAAAGCGTCACGTGTAGTGCATTAAAGAGCCCCACATGTTTGATTAAAGCATCACGTGTAGTGCATGAAAGAGTCCCGCATCGTGTATTAAAGAGGCACGTGTAGTGGATTAAAGAGCCCGCATGGTGGATTAAAGCGTCACGCGTAGTGGATTAAAGAGCCCCGCATGGTGGATTAAGTTGTCACGTGTAGTGGATTAAAGAGCCCGCATGGTGGATTAAAGCGTCACGTGTAGTGGATTAAAGAGCCCCGCATGGTGTATTAAAGCGTCAGAGGTAGTGGATTAAAGAGCCCCACATGATTGATTAAAGCATCACGTGTAGTGCATTAAAGAGCCCCGCATGGTGGATTAAGTTGTCACGTGTAGTGGATTAAAGAGCCCGCATGGTGTAAAAAAGCGTCACGTGTAGTGGATTAAAGAGCCCCGCATATTGTATTAAAGCGTCAGAGGTAGTGGATTAAAGAGCCCCACATGATTGATTAAAGCATCACGTGCAGTGCATTAAAGAGCCACGCATGGTATATTAAAGCGTCACGCGTAGTGGATTAAAGAGCCCCGCATGGTGGATTAAAGCGTCACGTGTAGTGGATTAAAGAGCCCGCTTGGTGGATTAAAGCGCCACGTGTAGTGGATTAAAGAGCCGGCATGGTGGATTAAAGCGTCACGTGTAGTGGATTAAAGAGCCGGAATGGTGGATTAAAGCGTCACGTGTAGTGGATTAAAGAGCCCACATGGTGGAGTAAAGCGTCACGTGTATTGGATTAAAGAGCCCCGCATGGTGGATTAAAGAGTCACGTGTTGTGGATTAAAGAGCCCGCGTGGTAGATTAAAGCGTCACGTGTAGCGGATTAAAGAGCCCCCATGGTGGATTAAAGCATCACGTGTAGTGGATTAAAGAGCCCCGCATGGTGTATTAAAGCGTCACGTGTAGTGCATTAAAGAGCCCCACATGTTTGATTAAAGCATCCCGTGTAGTGCATGAAAGAGTCCCGAATGGTGTATTAAAGCGTCACGTGTAGTGGATTAAAGAGCCCGCATGGTGGATTAAAGCATCACGCGTAGTGGATTAAAGAGCCCCGCATGGTGGATTAAGTTGTCACGTGTAGTGGATTAAAGAGCCCGCATGGTGTAAAAAAGCGTCACGTGTAGTGGATTAAAGAGCCCCGCATATTGTATTAAAGCGTCAGAGGTAGTGGATTAAAGAGCCCCACATGATTGATTAAAGCATCACGTGCAGTGCATTAAAGAGCCACGCATGGTATATTAAAGCGTCACGCGTAGTGGATTAAAGAGCCCCGCATGGTGGATTAAAGCGTCACGTGTAGTGGATTAAAGAGCCCGCTTGGTGGATTAAAGCGCCACGTGTAGTGGATTAAAGAGCCGGCATGGTGGATTAAAGCGTCACGTGTAGTGGATTAAAGAGCCGGAATGGTGGATTAAAGCGTCATGTGTAGTGGATTAAAGAGCCGGCATGGTGGATTAAAGCATCACGTGTAGTGGATTAAAGAGCCCACATGGTGGAGTGAAGCGTCACGTGTAGTGGATTAAAGAGCCCCGCATGGTGGATTAAAGCATCACGTGTAGTGGATTAAATAGCCCCGCATGGTGTATTAAAGCGTCACGTGTAGTGGATTAAAGAGCCCCACATGTTTGATTAAAGCATCACGTGTAGTGCATTAAAGAGCCCCGCATGGTGTATTAAAGCGTCACATGTAGTGGATTAAAGAGCCCGCATGGTGGATTAAAGCGTCACACGTAGTGGATTAAAGAGCCCCGCATGGTGGATTAAGGCGTCACGTGTAGTGGATTAAAAAGCCCACATGGTGGAGTAAAGCGTCACGTGTATTGGATTAAAGAGCCCCGCATGGTGGATTAAAGAGTCACGTGTTGTGGATTAAAGAGCCCGCGTGGTAGATTAAAGCGTCACGTGTAGCGGATTAAAGAGCCCCCATGGTGGATTAAAGCATCACGTGTAGTGGATTAAAGAGCCCCGCATGGTGTATTAAAGCGTCACGTGTAGTGCATTAAAGAGCCCCACATGTTTGATTAAAGCATCCCGTGTAGTGCATGAAAGAGTCCCGAATGGTGTATTAAAGCGTCACGTGTAGTGGATTAAAGAGCCCGCATGGTGGATTAAAGCATCACGCGTAGTGGATTAAAGAGCCCCGCATGGTGGATTAAGTTGTCACGTGTAGTGGATTAAAGAGCCCGCATGGTGTAAAAAAGCGTCACGTGTAGTGGATTAAAGAGCCCCGCATATTGTATTAAAGCGTCAGAGGTAGTGGATTAAAGAGCCCCACATGATTGATTAAAGCATCACGTGCAGTGCATTAAAGAGCCACGCATGGTATATTAAAGCGTCACGCGTAGTGGATTAAAGAGCCCCGCATGGTGGATTAAAGCGTCACGTGTAGTGGATTAAAGAGCCCGCTTGGTGGATTAAAGCGCCACGTGTAGTGGATTAAAGAGCCGGCATGGTGGATTCAAGCGTCACGTGTAGTGGATTAAAGAGCCGGAATGGTGGATTAAAGCGTCATGTGTAGTGGATTAAAGAGCCGGCATGGTGGATTAAAGCATCACGTGTAGTGGATTAAAGAGCCCACATGGTGGAGTGAAGCGTCACGTGTAGTGGATTAAAGAGCCCCGCATGGTGGATTAAAGCATCACGTGTAGTGGATTAAATAGCCCCGCATGGTGTATTAAAGCGTCACGTGTAGTGGATTAAAGAGCCCCACATGTTTGATTAAAGCATCACGTGTAGTGCATTAAAGAGCCCCGCATGGTGTATTAAAGCGTCACATGTAGTGGATTAAAGAGCCCGCATGGTGGATTAAAGCGTCACACGTAGTGGATTAAAGAGCCCCGCATGGTGGATTAAGGCGTCACGTGTAGTGGATTAAAAAGCCCGCATGGTGGATTAAAGCGTCACGTGTAGTGGATTAAAGAGCCCCGCATGGTGTATTAAAGCGTCACGTTTAGTGGATTAAAGAGCCCGCATGGTGGATTAAAGCGTCACGCGTAGTGGATTAAAACGTCACGTGTAGTGGATTAAAGAGTCCGCATGGTGGATTAAAGCGTCATGTGTAGTGGATTAAAGAACCCTGCATGATGGATTAAAGCATCACATGTAGTGGATTAAAGAGCCCTCATGGTGGATTAAAGCGTCACATGTCGTGGATTAAAGAAATCGCATGGTGGATTAAAGAGCCCCACACGGTGGATTAAAGCGTCACGTGCAGTGGAATAAAGTGCCCACGTGGTGGAATAAAGCGTCACGTGTAGTGGATTAAAGAGCCCCGCATGGTGGATTAAAGCGTCACGTGTAGTGGATTAAAGAAACCCGCATGGTGGGTTAAAGCGTCACATGTCGTGGATTAAAGAAATCGCATGGTGGATTAAAGCGTCACGTGTAGTGGATTAAAGAGCCCCACATGGTGGATTAAAGCGTCACGTGCAGTGGAATAAAGTGCCCACGTGGTGGAATAAAGCGTCACGTGTAATGGATTAAAGACCCCGCATGGTGGATTAAAGCGTCACATGTCGTGGATTAAAGAAATCGCATGGTGGATTAAAGCGTCACGTGTAGTGGATTAAAGAGCCCCACATGGTGGATTAAAGCGTCACGTGCAGTGGAATAAAGTGCCCACGTGGTGGAATAAAGCGTCAAGTGTAATGGATTAAAGAGTCCGCATGGTGGATTAAAGCGTCACGTGTAGTGGATTAAAGAGCCCCACATGATGGATTAAAGCGTCACGTGCAGTGGAATGAAGTGCCCACGTGGTGGAATAAAGCGTCACGTGTAATGGATTAAAGAGTCCGCATGGTGGATTAAAGCGTCACGTGTATTGGATTAAAGAGCCCCGCATGGTGGATTAAAGCATCACATGTAGTGGATTAAAGAGCCCTGCATGGTGGATTAAAGCATCACGTATAGTGGATTAAAGAGCCCCACATGGTGTATTAAAGCATCACGTGTAGTGGAATAAAGAGCCCAGCATGGTGGATTAAAGCGTCAAGTGTAGTAGATTAAAGAGCCCCGCATGGTGGATTAAAGAGTCACGTGTTGTGGATTAAAGAGCCCGCGTGGTAGATTAAAGCGTCACGTGTAGCGGATTAAAGAGCCCCCATGGTGGATTAAAGCATCACGTGTAGTGGATTAAAGAGCCCCGCATGGTGTATTAAAGCGTCACGTGTAGTGCATTAAAGAGCCCCACATGTTTGATTAAAGCATCACGTGTAGTGCATGAAAGAGTCCCGCATCGTGTATTAAAGAGGCACGTGTAGTGGATTAAAGAGCCCGCATGGTGGATTAAAGCGTCACGCGTAGTGGATTAAAGAGCCCCGCATGGTGGATTAAGTTGTCACGTGTAGTGGATTAAAGAGCCCGCATGGTGGATTAAAGCGTCACGTGTAGTGGATTAAAGAGCCCCGCATGGTGTATTAAAGCGTCAGAGGTAGTGGATTAAAGAGCCCCACATGATTGATTAAAGCATCACGTGTAGTGCATTAAAGAGCCCCGCATGGTATATTAGAGCGTCACGTGTAGTGGATTAAAGAGCCCGCATGTTGGATTAAAGCGTCACGCGTAGTGGATTAAAGAGCCCCGCATTGTGGATTAAAGCGTCACGTGTAGTGGATTAAAGAGCCCGCTTGGTGGATTAAAGCGCCACGTGTATTGGATTAAAGAGCCGGCATGGTGGATTAAAGCGTCACGTGTAGTGGATTAAAGAGCCGGCATGGTGGATTAAAGCGTCATGTGTAGTGGATTAAAGAGCCGGCATGGTGGATTAAAGCATCACGTGTAGTGGATTAAAGAGCCCACATGGTGGAGTGAAGCGTCACGTGTAGTGGATTAAAGAGCCCCGCATGGTGGATTAAAGCATCACGTGTAGTGGATTAAAGAGCCCCGCATGGTGTATTAAAGCGTCAGGTGTAGTGGATTAAAGATCCCCACATGTTTGATTAAAGCATCACGTGTAGTGCATTAAAGAGCCCCGCATGGTGTATTAAAGCGTCACGTGTAGTGGATTAAAGAGCCCGCATGGTGGATTAAAGCGTCACACGTAGTGAATTAAAGAGCCCCGCATAGTGGATTAAGGCGTCACATGTAGTGGATTAAAAAGCCCGCATGGTGGACTAAAGCGTCACGTGTAGTGGATTAAAGAGCCCCGCATGGTGTATTAAAGCGTCACATGTATTGGATTAAAGAGCCCCACATGTTTGATTAAAGCATCACGTGTAGTGCATTAACGAGCCCCGCATGGTGTATTAAAGCGTCACGTGTAGTGGATTAAAGAGCCCTGCATGGTGGATTAAAGCATCAAATGTAGTGGATTAAAGAGCCCTCATGGTGGATTAAAGCGTCACATGTCGTGGATTAAAGAAATCGCATGGTGGATTAAAGAGCCCCACACGGTGGATTAAAGCGTCACGTGCAGTGGAATAAAGTGCCCACGTGGTGGAATAAAGCGTCACGTGTAATGGATTAAAGAGTCCGCATGGTGGATTAAAGCGTCACGTGTAGTGGATTAAAGAGCCCCGCATGGTGGATTAAAGCGTCACGTGTAGTGGATTAAAGAGCCCGCATGGAGGATTAAAGCGTCACATGTAGTGGATTAAAGAGCCCTGCATGATGGATTAAAGCATCACATGTAGTGGATTAAAGAGCCCTCATGGTGGATTAAAGCGTCACATGTCGTGGATTAAAGAAATCGCATGGTGGATTAAAGAGCCCCACACGGTGGATTAAAGCGTCACGTGCAGTGGAATAAAGTGCCCACGTGGTGGAATAAAGCGTCACGTGTAATGGATTAAATAGTCCGCATGGTGGATTAAAGCGTCACGTGTAGTGGATTAAAGAGCCCCGCATGATGGATTAAAGCATCACATGTAGTGGATTAAAGAGCCCGCATGGTGGATTAAAGCGTCACATGTCGTGGATTAAAGAAATCGCATGGTGGATTAAAGAGCCCCATACGGTGGATTAACGCGTCACGTGCAGTGGAATAAAGTGCCCACGTGGTGGAATAAAGCGTCACATGTAATGGATTAAAGAGTCCGCATGGTGGATTAAAGCGTCACGTGTAGTGGATTAAAGAGCCCCACATGGTGGATTAAAGCGTCACGTGCAGTGGAATAAAGTGCCCACGTGGTGGAATCAAGCGTCACGTGTAATGGATTAAAGAGTCCGCATGGTGGATTAAAGCGTCACGTGTAGTGGATTAAAGAGCCCCGCATGGTGGATTAAAGCGTCACGTGTAGTGGATTAAAGAGCCCCACATGGTGGATTAAAGCGTCACGCGTAGTGGATTAAAGAGCCCCGCATGGTGGATTAAAGCGTCACGTGTAGTGGATTAAAGAGCCCGCATGGAAGATTAAAGCGTCACGTGTAGTGGATTAAAGAGCCCTGCATGATGGATTAAAGCATCACATGTAGTGGATTAAAGAGCCCTCATGGTGGATTAAAGCGTCACATGTCGTGGATTAAAGAAATCGCATGGTGGATTAAAGAGCCCCACATGGTGGATTAAAGCGTCACGTGCAGTGGAATAAAGTGCCCACGTGGTGGAATAAAGCGTCACGTGTAATGGATTAAAGAGTCCGCATGGAGGATTAAAGCGTCACATGTAGTGGATTAAAGAGCCCTGCATGATGGATTAAAGCATCACATGTAGTGGATTAAAGAGCCCTCATGGTGGATTAAAGCGTCACATGTCGTGGATTAAAGAAATCGCATGGTGGATTAAAGAGCCCCACACGGTGGATTAAAGCGTCACGTGCAGTGGAATAAAGTGCCCACGTGGTGGAATAAAGCGTCACGTGTAATGGATTAAATAGTCCGCATGGTGGATTAAAGCGTCACGTGTAGTGGATTAAAGAGCCCCGCATGATGGATTAAAGCATCACATGTAGTGGATTAAAGAGCCCGCATGGTGGATTAAAGCGTCACATGTCGTGGATTAAAGAAATCGCATGGTGGATTAAAGAGCCCCATACGGTGGATTAACGCGTCACGTGCAGTGGAATAAAGCGTCACATGTAATGGATTAAAGAGTCCGCATGGTGGATTAAAGCGTCACGTGTAGTGGATTAAAGAGCCCCACATGGTGGATTAAAGCGTCACGTGCAGTGGAATAAAGTGCCGACGTGGTGGAATCAAGCGTCACGTGTAATGGATTAAAGAGTCCGCATGGTGGATTAAAGCGTCACGTGTAGTGGATTAAAGAGCCCCGCATGGTGGATTAAAGCGTCACGTGTAGTGGATTAAAGAGCCCCGCATGGTGGATTAAAGCGTCACGCGTAGTGGATTAAAGAGCCCCGCATGGTGGATTAAAGCATCACGTGTAGTGGATTAAAGAGCCCGCATGGAAGATTAAAGCGTCACGTGTAGTGGATTAAAGAGCCCTGCATGATGGATTAAAGCATCACATGTAGTGGATTAAAGAGCCCTCATGGTGGATTAAAGCGTCACATGTCGTGGATTAAAGAAATCGCATGGTGGATTAAAGAGCCCCACATGGTGGATTAAAGCGTCACGTGCAGTGGAATAAAGTGCCCACGTGGTGGAATAAAGCGTCACGTGTAATGGATTAAAGAGTCCGCATGGTGGATTAAAGCGTCACGTGTAGTGGATTAAAGAGCCCCACATGGTGGATTAAAGCGTCACATGCAGTGGAATAAAGTGCCCACGTGGTGGAATCAAGCGTCACGTGTAATGGATTAAAGAGTCCGCATGGTGGATTAAAGCGTCACGTGTAGTGGATTAAAGAGCCCCGCATGGTGGATTAAAGCGTCACGTGTAATGGATTAAAGAGCCCCGCATGGTGGATTAAAGCATCACATGTAGTGGATTAAAGAAGCCGCTTGGTGGATTAAAGCGTCACGTGTCATGGATTAAAGAGCTCGCATGGTGGGTTAAAGCATCACGTGTAGTGGATTAAAGAGCCCCGCATGGTGGATTAAAGCATCACGTGTAGTGGATTAAAGAACCCCGCATGGTGTAATAAAGCGTCACGTGTAGTGGATTAAAGAGCCCGCATGGTGGATTAAATCGTCACGCGTAGTGGATTAAAGAGCCCCACATGGTGGATTAAGGCGTCACGTGTAGTGGATTAAAGAGCCCGCATGGTGGATTAAAGCGTCACGTGTAGTGGATTAAAGAGCCCCACATGTTTGATTAAAGCATCATGTGTAGTGCATTAAAGAGCTCCGCATGGTGTATTAAAGCATCACGTGTAGTGGATTAAAGAGCCCGCATGGTGGATTAAAGCGTCACGCGTAGTGGATTAAAGAGCACCCGCATGGTGGATTAAAGCGTCACGTGTAGTGGATTAAAGAGCCCGCATGGTGGATTAAAGCGTCACATGTAGTGGATTAAAGAGCCCCACATGTTTGATTAAAGCATCATGTGTAGTGCATTAAAGAGCTCCGCATGGTGTATTAAAGCATCACGTGTAGTGGATTAAAGAGCCCCGCATGGTGGATTAAAGCGTCACGTGTAGTGGATTAAAGAGCCCCACATGGTGGATTAAAGCGTCACGCGTAGTGGATTAAAGAGCCCCGCATGGTGGATTAAAGCGTCACGTGTAGTGGATTAAAGAGCCCGCATGATGGATTAAAGCATCACATGTAGTGGATTAAAGAGCCCGCATGGTGGATTAAAGCGTCACATGTCGTGGATTAAAGAAATCGCATGGTGGATTAAAGAGCCCCATACGGTGGATTAACGCGTCACGTGCAGTGGAATAAAGCGTCACATGTAATGGATTAAAGAGTCCGCATGGTGGATTAAAGCGTCACGTGTAGTGGATTAAAGAGCCCCACATGGTGGATTAAAGCGTCACGTGCAGTGGAATAAAGTGCCGACGTGGTGGAATCAAGCGTCACGTGTAATGGATTAAAGAGTCCGCATGGTGGATTAAAGCGTCACGTGTAGTGGATTAAAGAGCCCCGCATGGTGGATTAAAGCGTCACGTGTAGTGGATTAAAGAGCCCCGCATGGTGGATTAAAGCGTCACGCGTAGTGGATTAAAGAGCCCCGCATGGTGGATTAAAGCATCACGTGTAGTGGATTAAAGAGCCCGCATGGAAGATTAAAGCGTCACGTGTAGTGGATTAAAGAGCCCTGCATGATGGATTAAAGCATCACATGTAGTGGATTAAAGAGCCCTCATGGTGGATTAAAGCGTCACATGTCGTGGATTAAAGAAATCGCATGGTGGATTAAAGAGCCCCACATGGTGGATTAAAGCGTCACGTGCAGTGGAATAAAGTGCCCACGTGGTGGAATAAAGCGTCACGTGTAATGGATTAAAGAGTCCGCATGGTGGATTAAAGCGTCACGTGTAGTGGATTAAAGAGCCCCACATGGTGGATTAAAGCGTCACATGCAGTGGAATAAAGTGCCCACGTGGTGGAATCAAGCGTCACGTGTAATGGATTAAAGAGTCCGCATGGTGGATTAAAGCGTCACGTGTAGTGGATTAAAGAGCCCCGCATGGTGGATGAAAGCGTCACGTGTAATGGATTAAAGAGCCCCGCATGGTGGATTAAAGCATCACATGTAGTGGATTAAAGAAGCCGCTTGGTGGATTAAAGCGTCACGTGTCATGGATTAAAGAGCTCGCATGGTGGGTTAAAGCATCACGTGTAGTGGATTAAAGAGCCCCGCATGGTGGATTAAAGCATCACGTGTAGTGGATTAAAGAACCCCGCATGGTGTAATAAAGCGTCACGTGTAGTGGATTAAAGAGCCCGCATGGTGGATTAAATCGTCACGCGTAGTGGATTAAAGAGCCCCACATGGTGGATTAAGGCGTCACGTGTAGTGGATTAAAGAGCCCGCATGGTGGATTAAAGCGTCACGTGTAGTGGATTAAAGAGCCCCACATGGTGTATTAAAGCGTCACATGTAGTGGATTAAAGAGCCCCACATGTTTGATTAAAGCATCATGTGTAGTGCATTAAAGAGCTCCGCATGGTGTATTAAAGCATCACGTGTAGTGGATTAAAGAGCCCGCATGGTGGATTAAAGCGTCACGCGTAGTGGATTAAAGAGCACCCGCATGGTGGATTAAAGCGTCACGTGTAGTGGATTAAAGAGCCCGCATGGTGGATTAAAGCGTCACGTGTAGTTAATTAAAGAGACCCGCATGGTGGATTAAAGCATCACATGTAGTGGATTAAAGAGCCCGCATGGTGGATTAAAGCGTCACATGTCGTGGATTAAAGAAATCGCATGGTGGATTAAAGCGTCACGTGTTGTGGATTAAAGAGCCCCACATGGTGGATTAAAGCGTCACGTGCAGTGGAATAACGTGCCCTCGTGGTGGAATAAAGCGTCACGTGTAATGTATTAAAGAGCCCGCATGGTGGATTAAAGCGTCACATGTCGTGGATTAAAGAAATCGCATGGTGGATTAAAGCGTCACATGTAGTGGATTAAAGAGCCCCACATGGTGGAATAAAGCGTCACGTGCAGTGGAATAAAGTGCCCACGTGGTGGAATAAAGCGTCACGTGTAATGGATTAAAGAGTCCGCATGGTGGATTAAAGCGTCACGTGTAGTGGATTAAAGAAACCCGCATGGTGGATTAAAGCGTCACACGTAGTGGATTAAAGAGCCCGCATGGTGGATTAAAGCGTCACATGTCGTGGATTAAATAAATCGCATGGTGGATTAAAGAGCCCCACATGGTGGATTAAAGCGTCACGTGCAGTGGAATAAAGTGCCCACGCGGTGGAATAAAGCGTCACGTGTAGTGGATTAAAGAGTCTGCACGGTGGATTAAATCGTCACGTGTAGTGGATTAAAGATGCCCGCATGGTGGATTAAAGCGTCACGTGTAGTGGATTAAAGAAACCCGCATGGTGGATTAAAGCGTCACGTGTAGTGGATTAAAAAGCCCCGCATGGTGGATTAAAGCATCACATGTAGTGGATTAAAGAGCCCGCTTGGAGGATTAAAGCGTCGCGTGTCATGGATTAAAGAACTCGCATGGTGGATTAAAGCATAACATGTAGTGGATTAAAGAGCCCCACATGGTGGATTAAAGCGTCACGTGTAGTGGATGAAAGAGCTCTGCATGGTGGATTAAAGCATAACGTTTAGTGGATTAAAGAGCCCCACATGGTGTATCAAAGCATCACATGTAGTGGAATAAAGAGCCCAGCATTTTGGATTAAAGCGTCACGTGTAGTGGATTAAAGAGCCCCGCATGGTGCATTAAAGCGTCACAAGTCGTGGATTAAAGAAATCGCATGGTGGATTAAAGCGTCACGTGTAGTGGATAAAAGAGCCCACATGATGGAGTAAAGTGTCATGTGCATTGGATTAAAAAGTCCCGCATGGTGGATTAAAGCATCACATGTAGTGGATTAAAGAGCCCGCTTGGTGGATTAAAGTGTCACGTGTCATGGATTAAAGAGCTCGCATGGTGGATTAAAGCATCATATGTAGTGGATTAAAGAGCCCCACATGGTGGATTAAAGCGTCACGTGTAGTGGATTAAAGAAATCGCATGGTGGATTAAAGAGCCCCACACGATGGATTAAAGCGTCACGTGCAGTGGAATAAAGTGCCCTCGTGGTGGAATAAAGCGTCACGTGTAATGGATTAAAGAGTCCGCATGGTGGATTAAAGCGTCACGTGTAGTGGATTAAAGAGCCCTGCATGATGGATTAAAGCATCACATGTAGTGGATTAAAGAGCCCGCATGGTGGATTAAAGCGTCACATGTCGTGGATTAAAGAAATCGCATGGTGGATTAAAGAGCCCCACACGGTGGATTAAACGTCACGTGCAGTGGAATGAAGTGCCCACGTGGTGGAATAAAGCGTCACGTGTAATGGATTAAAGAGTCCGCATGGTAGATTAAAGCGTCACGTGTAGTGGATTAAAGAGCCCCGCATGGTGGATTAAAGCGTCACGTGTAGTGGATTAAAGAAACCCGCATGGTGGATTAAAGCGTCACACGTAGTGGATTAAAGAGCCCGCATGGTGGATTAAAGCGTCACATGTCGTGGATTAAATAAATCGCATGGTGGATTAAAGAGCCCCACATGGTGGATTAAAGCGTCACGTGCAGTGGAATAAAGTGCCCACGTGGTGGAATAAAGCGTCACGTGTAGTGGATTAAAGAGTCTGCACGGTGGATTATAGCATCACGTGCAGTGGATTAAAGATGCCCGCATGGTGGATTAAAGCGTCACGTGTATTGGATTAAAGAAACCCGCATGGTGGATTAAAGCATCACGTGTAGTGGATTAAAGAGCCGGCATGGTGGATTAAAGCGTCACGTGTAGTGGATTAAAGAGCCCACATGGTGGAGTAAAGCGTCATGTGTATTGGATTAAAAAGCCCCGCATGGTGGATTAAAGCATCACATGTAGTGGATTAAAGAGCCCGCTTGGTGGATTAAAGCGTCACGTGTCATTGATTAAAGAGCTCGCATGGTGGATTAAAGCATAACATGTAGTGGATTAAAGAACCCACATGGTGGATTAAAGCATCACGTGTAGTGGATTAAAGAGCCCTGCATGGTGGATTAAAGCATAACGTGTAGTGGATTAAAGAGCCCCACATGGTGTATTAAAGCATCACGTGTAGTGGAATAAAGGGCCCAGCATTTTGGATTAAAGCGTCACGTGTAGTGGTTTAAAGAGCCCCGCATGGTGGATTAAAGCGTCACATGTCGTGGATTAAAGAAATTGCATCGTGGATTAAAGCGTCACGTGTAGTGGATTAAAGAGCCCCACATGGTGGATTAAAGCGTCACGTGCAGTGTAATAAAGTGCCCACGTGGTGGAATAAAGCGTCACGTGTAATGGATTAAAGAGTCCCCATGGTGGATTAAAGCGTCACGTGTAGTGGATTAAAGAGCCCCGCATGGTGGATTAAAGCGTCACGTGTAGTGGATTAAAGAAACCCGCATGGTGGATTAAAGCGTCACATGTAGTGGATTAAAGAGCCGGCATGGTGGATTAAAGCGTCATGTGCAGTGGATTAAAGAGCCCACATGGTGGAGTAAAGCGTCACGTGTATTGGATTAAAGAGCCCCGCATGGTGGATTAAAGCATCACATGTAGTGGATTAAAGAACCCGCTTGGTGGATTAAAGCGTCACGTGTCATGGATTAAAGAGCTTGCATGGTGGATTAAAGCATCACGTGTAGTGGATTAAAGAGCCCCGCATGGTGGATTAAAGCATCACGTGTAGTGGATTAAAGAGCCCCACATGGTGTATTAAAGCATCACGTGTAGTGGAATAAAGAGCCCAGCATGGTGGATTAAAGCGTCACGTGTAGTAGATTAAAGAGCCCCGCATGGTGGATTAAATAGTCACGTGTTGTGGATTAAAGAGCCCGCGTGGTAGATTAAAGCGTCACGTGTAGCGGATTAAAGAGTCCCCATGGTGGATTAAACCATCACGTGTAGTGCATTAAAGAGCCCCACATGTTTGATTAAAGCATCACGTGTAGTGCATGAAAGAGTCCCGCATGGTGTATTAAAGCGTCACGCGTAGTGGATTAAAGAGCCCCGCATGGTGGATTAAGTTGTCACGTGTAGTGGATTAAAGAGCCCGCATGGTGTAAAAAAGCGTCACGTGTAGTAGATTAAAGAGCCCCGCATGGTGGATTAAAGAGTCACGTGTTGTGGATTAAAGAGCCCACGTGGTGGATTAAAGCGTAACGTGTAGCAGATTAAAGAGCCCCCATGGTGCATTAAAGCATCACGTGTAGGGGATTAAAGAACCCCGCATCGTGTAATAAAGCGTCACGTGTAGTGGATTAAAGAGCCCCGCATGGTGGATTAAAGCGTCACGTGTAGTGGATTAAAGAGCCCGCTTGGAGGATTAAAGCGTCGCGTGTCATGGATTAAAGAACTCGCATGGTGGATTAAAGCATAACATGTAGTGGATTAAAGAGCCCCACATGGTGGATTAAAGCGTCACGTGTAGTGGATGAAAGAGCTCTGCATGGTGGATTAAAGCATAACGTTTAGTGGATTAAAGAGCCCCACATGGTGTATCAAAGCATCACATGTAGTGGAATAAAGAGCCCAGCATTTTGGATTAAAGCGTCACGTGTAGTGGATTAAAGAGCCCCGCATGGTGCATTAAAGCGTCACAAGTCGTGGATTAAAGAAATCGCATGGTGGATTAAAGCGTCACGTGTAGTGGATAAAAGAGCCCACATGATGGAGTAAAGTGTCATGTGCATTGGATTAAAAAGTCCCGCATGGTGGATTAAAGCATCACATGTAGTGGATTAAAGAGCCCGCTTGGTGGATTAAAGTGTCACGTGTCATGGATTAAAGAGCTCGCATGGTGGATTAAAGCATCATATGTAGTGGATTAAAGAGCCCCACATGGTGGATTAAAGCGTCACGTGTAGTGGATTAAAGAAATCGCATGGTGGATTAAAGAGCCCCACACGATGGATTAAAGCGTCACGTGCAGTGGAATAAAGTGCCCTCGTGGTGGAATAAAGCGTCACGTGTAATGGATTAAAGAGTCCGCATGGTGGATTAAAGCGTCACGTGTAGTGGATTAAAGAGCCCTGCATGATGGATTAAAGCATCACATGTAGTGGATTAAAGAGCCCGCATGGTGGATTAAAGCGTCACATGTCGTGGATTAAAGAAATCGCATGGTGGATTAAAGAGCCCCACACGGTGGATTAAACGTCACGTGCAGTGGAATGAAGTGCCCACGTGGTGGAATAAAGCGTCACGTGTAATGGATTAAAGAGTCCGCATGGTAGATTAAAGCGTCACGTGTAGTGGATTAAAGAGCCCCGCATGGTGGATTAAAGCGTCACGTGTAGTGGATTAAAGAAACCCGCATGGTGGATTAAAGCGTCACACGTAGTGGATTAAAGAGCCCGCATGGTGGATTAAAGCGTCACATGTCGTGGATTAAATAAATCGCATGGTGGATTAAAGAGCCCCACATGGTGGATTAAAGCGTCACGTGCAGTGGAATAAAGTGCCCACGTGGTGGAATAAAGCGTCACGTGTAGTGGATTAAAGAGTCTGCACGGTGGATTATAGCATCACGTGCAGTGGATTAAAGATGCCCGCATGGTGGATTAAAGCGTCACGTGTATTGGATTAAAGAAACCCGCATGGTGGATTAAAGCATCACGTGTAGTGGATTAAAGAGCCGGCATGGTGGATTAAAGCGTCACGTGTAGTGGATTAAAGAGCCCACATGGTGGAGTAAAGCGTCATGTGTATTGGATTAAAAAGCCCCGCATGGTGGATTAAAGCATCACATGTAGTGGATTAAAGAGCCCGCTTGGTGGATTAAAGCGTCACGTGTCATTGATTAAAGAGCTCGCATGGTGGATTAAAGCATAACATGTAGTGGATTAAAGAACCCACATGGTGGATTAAAGCATCACGTGTAGTGGATTAAAGAGCCCTGCATGGTGGATTAAAGCATAACGTGTAGTGGATTAAAGAGCCCCACATGGTGTATTAAAGCATCACGTGTAGTGGAATAAAGGGCCCAGCATTTTGGATTAAAGCGTCACGTGTAGTGGTTTAAAGAGCCCCGCATGGTGGATTAAAGCGTCACATGTCGTGGATTAAAGAAATTGCATCGTGGATTAAAGCGTCACGTGTAGTGGATTAAAGAGCCCCACATGGTGGATTAAAGCGTCACGTGCAGTGTAATAAAGTGCCCACGTGGTGGAATAAAGCGTCACGTGTAATGGATTAAAGAGTCCCCATGGTGGATTAAAGCGTCACGTGTAGTGGATTAAAGAGCCCCGCATGGTGGATTAAAGCGTCACGTGTAGTGGATTAAAGAAACCCGCATGGTGGATTAAAGCGTCACATGTAGTGGATTAAAGAGCCGGCATGGTGGATTAAAGCGTCATGTGCAGTGGATTAAAGAGCCCACATGGTGGAGTAAAGCGTCACGTGTATTGGATTAAAGAGCCCCGCATGGTGGATTAAAGCATCACATGTAGTGGATTAAAGAACCCGCTTGGTGGATTAAAGCGTCACGTGTCATGGATTAAAGAGCTTGCATGGTGGATTAAAGCATCACGTGTAGTGGATTAAAGAGCCCCGCATGGTGGATTAAAGCATCACGTGTAGTGGATTAAAGAGCCCCACATGGTGTATTAAAGCATCACGTGTAGTGGAATAAAGAGCCCAGCATGGTGGATTAAAGCGTCACGTGTAGTAGATTAAAGAGCCCCGCATGGTGGATTAAATAGTCACGTGTTGTGGATTAAAGAGCCCGCGTGGTAGATTAAAGCGTCACGTGTAGCGGATTAAAGAGTCCCCATGGTGGATTAAACCATCACGTGTAGTGCATTAAAGAGCCCCACATGTTTGATTAAAGCATCACGTGTAGTGCATGAAAGAGTCCCGCATGGTGTATTAAAGCGTCACGCGTAGTGGATTAAAGAGCCCCGCATGGTGGATTAAGTTGTCACGTGTAGTGGATTAAAGAGCCCGCATGGTGTAAAAAAGCGTCACGTGTAGTAGATTAAAGAGCCCCGCATGGTGGATTAAAGAGTCACGTGTTGTGGATTAAAGAGCCCACGTGGTGGATTAAAGCGTAACGTGTAGCAGATTAAAGAGCCCCCATGGTGCATTAAAGCATCACGTGTAGGGGATTAAAGAACCCCGCATCGTGTAATAAAGCGTCACGTGTAGTGGATTAAAGAGCCCCGCATGGTGGATTAAAGCGTCACGTGTAGTGGATTAAAGAGCCCGCTTGGTGGATTAAAGCGCCACGTGTAGTGCATTAAAGAGCCACGCATGGTATATTAAAGCGTCACGCATAGTGGATTAAAGAGCCCCACATGGTGGATTAAAGCGTCACGTGTAGTGGATTAAAGAGCCCGCTTGGTGGATTAAAGCGCCACGTGTAGTGGATTAAAGAGCCGGCATGGTGGATTAAAGCGTCACGTGTAGTGGATTAAAGAGCCGGAATGGTGGATTAAAGCGTCATGTGTAGTGGATTAAAGAGCCGGCATGGTGGATTAAAGCATCACGTGTAGTGGATTAAAGAGCCCACATGGTGGAGTGAAGCGTCACGTGTAGTGGATTAAAGAGCCCCGCATGGTGGATTAAAGCATCACGTGTAGTGGATTAAATAGCCCCGCATGGTGTATTAAAGCGTCACGTGTAGTGGATTAAAGAGCCCCACATGTTTGATTAAAGCATCACGTGTAGTGCATTAAAAAGCCCCGCATGGTGTATTAAAGCGTCACATGTAGTGGATTAAAGAGCCCGCATGGTGGATTAAAGCGTCACACGTAGTGGATTAAAGAGCCCCGCATGGTGGATTAAGGCGTCACGTGTAGTGGATTAAAAAGCCCGCATGGTGGATTAAAGCGTCACGTGTAGTGGATTAAAGAGCCCCGCATGGTGTATTAAAGCGTCACGTTTAGTGGATTAAAGAGCCCGCATGGTGGATTAAAGCGTCACGCGTAGTGGATTAAAACGTCACGTGTAGTGGATTAAAGAGTCCGCATGGTGGATTAAAGCGTCACGTGTAGTGGATTAAAGAACCCTGCATGATGGATTAAAGCATCACATGTAGTGGATTAAAGAGCTCTCATGGTGGATTAAAGCGTCACATGTCGTGGATTAAAGAAATCGCATGGTGGATTAAAGAGCCCCACACGGTGGATTAAAGCGTCACGTGCAGTGGAATAAAGTGCCCACGTGGTGGAATAAAGCGTCACGTGTAGTGGATTAAAGAGCCCCGCATGGTGGATTAAAGCGTCACGTGTAGTGGATTAAAGAAACCCGCATGGTGGGTTAAAGCGTCACATGTCGTGGATTAAAGAAATCGCATGGTGGATTAAAGCGTCACGTGTAGTGGATTAAAGAGCCCCACATGGTGGATTAAAGCGTCACGTGCAGTGGAATAAAGTGCCCACGTGGTGGAATAAAGCGTCACGTGTAATGGATTAAAGAGCCCGCATGGTGGATTAAAGCGTCACATGTCGTGGATTAAAGAAATCGCATGGTGGATTAAAGCGTCACGTGTAGTGGATTAAAGAGCCCCACATGGTGGATTAAAGCGTCACGTGCAGTGGAATAAAGTGCCCACGTGGTGGAATAAAGCGTCAAGTGTAATGGATTAAAGAGTCCGCATGGTGGATTAAAGCGTCACGTGTAGAGGATTAAAGAGCCCCACATGATGGATTAAAGCGTCACGTGCAGTGGAATAAAGTGCCCACGTGGTGGAATAAAGCGTCACGTGTAATGGATTAAAGAGTCCGCATGGTGGATTAAAGCGTCACGTGTATTGGATTAAAGAGCCCCGCATGGTGGATTAAAGCATCACATGTAGTGGATTAAAGAGCCCTGCATGGTGGATTAAAGCATCACGTATAGTGGATTAAAGAGCCCCACATGGTGTATTAAAGCATCACGTGTAGTGGAATAAAGAGCCCAGCATGGTGGATTAAAGCGTTAAGTGTAGTAGATTAAAGAGCCCGGCATGGTGGATTAAAGAGTCACGTGTTGTGGATTAAAGAGCCCGCGTGGTAGATTAAAGCGTCACGTGTAGCGGATTAAAGAGCCCCCATGGTGGATTAAAGCATCACGTGTCGTGGATTAAAGAGCCCCGCATGGTGTATTAAAGCGTCACGTGTAGTGCATTAAAGAGCCCCACATGTTTGATTAAAGCATCACGTGTAGTGCATGAAAGAGTCCCGCATCGTGTATTAAAGATGCACGTGTAGTGGATTAAAGAGCCCGCATGGTGGATTAAAGCGTCACGCGTAGTGGATTAAAGAGCCCCGCATGGTGGATTAAGTTGTCACGTGTAGTGTATTAAAGAGCCCGCATGGTGGATTAAAGCGTCACGTGTAGTGGATTAAAGAGCCCCGCATGGTGTATTAAAGCGTCAGAGGTAGTGGATTAAAGAGCCCCACATGATTGATTAAAGCATCACGTGTAGTGCATTAAAGAGCCCCGCATGGTATATTAAAGCGTCACGTGTAGTGGATTAAAGAGCCCGCATGTTGGATTAAAGCGTCACGCGTAGTGGATTAAAGAGCCCCGCATTGTGGATTAAAGCGTCAGGTGTAGTGGATTAAAGAGCCCGCTTGGTGGATTAAAGCGCCACGTGTATTGGATTAAAGAGCCGGCATGGTGGATTAAAGCGTCACGTGTAGTGGATTAAAGAGCCGGCATGGTGGATTAAAGCGTCATGTGTAGTGGATTAAAGAACCGGCATGGTGGATTAAAGCATCACGTGTAGTGGATTAAAGAGCCCACATGGTGGAGTGAAGCGTCACGTGTAGTGGATTAAAGAGCCCCGCATGGTGGATTAAAGCATCACGTGTAGTGGATTAAAGAGCTCCGCATGGTGTATTAAAGCGCCAGGTGTAGTTGATTAAAGATCCCCACATGTTTGATTAAAGCATCACGTGTAGTGCATTAAAGAGCCCCGCATGGTGTATTAAAGCGTCACGTGTAGTGGATTAAAGAGCCCGCATGGTGGATTAAAGCGTCACACGTAGTGAATTAAAGAGCCCCGCATAGTGGATTAAGGCGTCACATGTAGTGGATTAAAAAGTCCGCATGGTGGACTAAAGCGTCACGTGTAGTGGATTAAAGAGCCCCGCATGGTGTATTAAAGCGTCACATGTATTGGATTAAAGAGCCCCACATGTTTGATTAAAGCATCACGTGTAGTGCATTAACGAGCCCCGCATGGTGTATTAAAGCGTCACGTGTAGTGGATTAAAGAGCCCTGCATGGTGGATTAAAGCATCAAATGTAGTGGATTAAAGAGCCCTCATGGTGGATTAAAGCGTCACATGTCGTGGATTAAAGAAATCGCATGGTGGATTAAAGAGCCCCACACGGTGGATTAAAGCGTCACGTGCAGTGGAATAAAGTGCCCACGTGGTGGAATAAAGCGTCACGTGTAAGGGATTAAAGAGTCCGCATGGTGGATTAAAGCGTCACGTGTAGTGGATTAAAGAGCCCCGCATGGTGTATTAAAGCGTCACGTGTAGTGCATTAAAGAGCCCCACATGTTTGATTAAAGCATCACGTGTAGTGCATGAAAGAGTCCCGCATCGTGTATTAAAGAGGCACGTGTAGTGGATTAAAGAGCCCGCATGGTGGATTAAAGCGTCACGCGTAGTGGATTAAAGAGCCCCGCATGGTGGATTAAGTTGTCACGTGTAGTGGATTAAAGAGCCCGCATGGTGGATTAAAGCGTCACGTGTAGTGGATTAAAGAGCCCCGCATGGTGTATTAAAGCGTCAGAGGTAGTGGATTAAAGAGCCCCACATGATTGATTAAAGCATCACGTGTAGTGCATTAAAGAGCCCCGCATGGTATATTAAAGCGTCACGTGTAGTGGATTAAAGAGCCCGCATGTTGGATTAAAGCGTCACGCGTAGTGGATTAAAGAGCCCCGCATTGTGGATTAAAGCGTCACGTGTAGTGGATTAAAGAGCCCGCTTGGTGGATTAAAGCGCCACGTGTATTGGATTAAAGAGCCGGCATGGTGGATTAAAGCGTCACGTGTAGTGGATTAAAGAGCCGGCATGGTGGATTAAAGCGTCATGTGTAGTGGATTAAAGAGCCGGCATGGTGGATTAAAGCATCACGTGTAGTGGATTAAAGAGCCCACATGGTGGAGTGAAGCGTCACGTGTAGTGGATTAAAGAGCCCCGCATGGTGGATTAAAGCATCACGTGTAGTGGATTAAAGAGCCCCGCATGGTGTATTAAAGCGCCAGGTGTAGTGGATTAAAGATCCCCACATGTTTGATTAAAGCATCACGTGTAGTGCATTAAAGAGCCCCGCATGGTGTATTAAAGCGTCACGTGTAGTGGATTAAAGAGCCCGCATGGTGGATTAAAGCGTCACACGTAGTGAATTAAAGAGCCCCGCATAGTGGATTAAGGCGTCACATGTAGTGGATTAAAAAGCCCGCATGGTGGACTAAAGCGTCACGTGTAGTGGATTAAAGAGCCCCGCATGGTGTATTAAAGCGTCACATGTATTGGATTAAAGAGCCCCACATGTTTGATTAAAGCATCACGTGTAGTGCATTAACGAGCCCCGCATGGTGTATTAAAGCGTCACGTGTAGTGGATTAAAGAGCCCTGCATGGTGGATTAAAGCATCAAATGTAGTGGATTAAAGAGCCCTCATGGTGGATTAAAGCGTCACATGTCGTGGATTAAAGAAATCGCATGGTGGATTAAAGAGCCCCACACGGTGGATTAAAGCGTCACGTGCAGTGGAATAAAGTGCCCACGTGGTGGAATAAAGCGTCACGTGTAATGGATTAAAGAGTCCGCATGGTGGATTAAAGCGTCACGTGTAGTGGATTAAAGAGCCCCGCATGGTGGATTAAAGCGTCACGTGTAGTGGATTAAAGAGCCCGCATGGAGGATTAAAGCGTCACGTGTAGTGGATTAAAGAGCCCTGCATGATGGATTAAAGCATCACATGTAGTGGATTAAAGAGCCCTCATGGTGGATTAAAGCGTCACATGTCGTGGATTAAAGAAATCGCATGGTGGATTAAAGAGCCCCACACGGTGGATTAAAGCGTCACATGCAGTGGAATAAAGTGCCCACGTGGTGGAATAAAGCGTCACGTGTAATGGATTAAATAGTCCGCATGGTGGATTAAAGCGTCACGTGTAGTGGATTAAAGAGCCCCGCATGATGGATTAAAGCGTCACGTGTAGTGGATTAAAGCGCCCGCATGGAGGATTAAAGCGTCACGTGTAGTGGATTAAAGAGCCCTGCATGATGGATTAAAGCATCACATGTAGTGGATTAAAGAGCCCTCATGGTGGATTAAAGCGTCACATGTCGTGGATTAAAGAAATCGCATGGTGGATTAAAGAGCCCCACACGGTGGATTAAAGCGTCACATGCAGTGGAATAAAGTCCCCACGTGGTGGAATAAAGCGTCACGGGTAATGGATTAAATAGTCCGCATGGTGGATTAAAGCGTCACGTGTAGTGGATTAAAGAGCCCCGCATGATGGATTAAAGCATCACATGTAGAGGATTAAAGAGCCCGCATGGTGGATTAAAGCGTCACATGTCGTGGATTAAAGAAATCGCATGGTGGATTAAAGAGCCCCACACGGTGGATTAACGCGTCACGTGCAGTGGAATAAAGTGCCCACGTGGTGGAATAAAGCGTCACATGTAATGGATTAAAGAGTCCGCATGGTGGATTAAAGCGTCACGTGTAGTGGATTAAAGAGCCCCACATGGTGGATTAAAGCGTCACGTGCAGTGGAATAAAGTGCCCACGTGGTGGAATCAAGCGTCACGTGTAATGGATTAAAGAGTCCGCATGGTGGATTAAAGCGTCACGTGTAGTGGATTAAAGAGCCCCGCATGGTGGATTAAAGCGTCACGCGTAGTGGATTTAAGAGCCCGCATGGAAGATTAAAGCATCACGTGTATTGGATTAAAGAGCCCTGCATGATGGATTAAAGCATCACATGTAGTGGATTAAAGAGCCCTCATGGTGGATTAAAGCGTCACATGTCGTGGATTAAAGAAATCGAATGGTGGATTAAAGAGCCCCACATGGTGGATTAAAGCGTCACGTGCAGTGGAATAAAGTGCCCACGTGGTGGAATAAAGCGTCACGTGTAATGGATTAAAGAGTCCGCATGGTGGATTAAAGCGTCGCGTGTAGTGGATTAAAGAGATCGCATGGTGGATTAAAGCGTCACGTGTTGTGGATTAAAGAGCCCCACATGGTTGATTAAAGCATCACGTGTAGTGCATTAACGAGCCCCGCATGGTGTATTAAAGCGTCACGTGTAGTGGATTAAAGAGCCCTGCATGGTGGATTAAAGCATCAAATGTAGTGGATTAAAGAGCCCTCATGGTGGATTAAAGCGTCACATGTCGTGGATTAAAGAAATCGCATGGTGGATTAAAGAGCCCCACACGGTGGATTAAAGCGTCACGTGCAGTGGAATAAAGTGCCCACGTGGTGGAATAAAGCGTCACGTGTAATGGATTAAAGAGTCCGCATGGTGGATTAAAGCGTCACGTGTAGTGGATTAAAGAGCCCCGCATGGTGGATTAAAGCGTCACGTGTAGTGGATTAAAGAGCCCGCATGGAGGATTAAAGCGTCACGTGTAGTGGATTAAAGAGCCCTGCATGATGGATTAAAGCATCACATGTAGTGGATTAAAGAGCCCTCATGGTGGATTAAAGCGTCACATGTCGTGGATTAAAGAAATCGCATGGTGGATTAAAGAGCCCCACACGGTGGATTAAAGCGTCACATGCAGTGGAATAAAGTGCCCACGTGGTGGAATAAAGCGTCACGTGTAATGGATTAAATAGTCCGCATGGTGGATTAAAGCGTCACGTGTAGTGGATTAAAGAGCCCCGCATGATGGATTAAAGCGTCACGTGTAGTGGATTAAAGCGCCCGCATGGAGGATTAAAGCGTCACGTGTAGTGGATTAAAGAGCCCTGCATGATGGATTAAAGCATCACATGTAGTGGATTAAAGAGCCCTCATGGTGGATTAAAGCGTCACATGTCGTGGATTAAAGAAATCGCATGGTGGATTAAAGAGCCCCACACGGTGGATTAAAGCGTCACATGCAGTGGAATAAAGTCCCCACGTGGTGGAATAAAGCGTCACGGGTAATGGATTAAATAGTCCGCATGGTGGATTAAAGCGTCACGTGTAGTGGATTAAAGAGCCCCGCATGATGGATTAAAGCATCACATGTAGAGGATTAAAGAGCCCGCATGGTGGATTAAAGCGTCACATGTCGTGGATTAAAGAAATCGCATGGTGGATTAAAGAGCCCCACACGGTGGATTAACGCGTCACGTGCAGTGGAATAAAGTGCCCACGTGGTGGAATAAAGCGTCACATGTAATGGATTAAAGAGTCCGCATGGTGGATTAAAGCGTCACGTGTAGTGGATTAAAGAGCCCCACATGGTGGATTAAAGCGTCACGTGCAGTGGAATAAAGTGCCCACGTGGTGGAATCAAGCGTCACGTGTAATGGATTAAAGAGTCCGCATGGTGGATTAAAGCGTCACGTGTAGTGGATTAAAGAGCCCCGCATGGTGGATTAAAGCGTCACGCGTAGTGGATTTAAGAGCCCGCATGGAAGATTAAAGCATCACGTGTATTGGATTAAAGAGCCCTGCATGATGGATTAAAGCATCACATGTAGTGGATTAAAGAGCCCTCATGGTGGATTAAAGCGTCACATGTCGTGGATTAAAGAAATCGAATGGTGGATTAAAGAGCCCCACATGGTGGATTAAAGCGTCACGTGCAGTGGAATAAAGTGCCCACGTGGTGGAATAAAGCGTCACGTGTAATGGATTAAAGAGTCCGCATGGTGGATTAAAGCGTCACGTGTAGTGGATTAAAGAGCCCGCATGGTGGATTAAAGCGTCACGTGTAGTTAATTAAAGAGACCCGCATGGTGGATTAAAGCATCACATGTAGTGGATTAAAGAGCCCGCATGGTGGATTAAAGCGTCACATGTCGTGGATTAAAGAAATCGCATGGTGGATTAAAGCGTCACGTGTTGTGGATTAAAGAGCCCCACATGGTGGATTAAAGCGTCACGTGCAGTGGAATAACGTGCCCTCGTGGTCGAATAAAGCGTCACGTGTAATGGATTAAAGAGCCCGCATGGTGGATTAAAGCGTCACATGTCGTGGATTAAAGAAATCGCATGGTGGATTAAAGCGTCAGATGTAGTGGATTAAAGAGCCCCACATGGTGGAATAAAGCGTCACGTGCAGTGGAATAAAGTGCCCACGTGGTGGAATAAAACGTCACGTGTAATGGCTTAAAGAGTCCGCATGGTGGATTAAAGCGTCACGTGTAGTGGATTAAAGAAACCCGCATGGTGGATTAAAGCGTCACACGTAGTGGATTAAAGAGCCCGCATGGTGGATTAAAGCGTCACATGTCGTGGATTAAATAAATCGCATGGTGGATTAAAGAGCCCCACATGGTGGATTAAAGCGTCACGTGCAGTGTAATAAAGTGCCCACGCGGTGGAATAAAGCGTCACGTGTAGTGGATTAAAGAGTCTGCACGGTGGATTAAAGCGTCACGTGTAGTGGATTAAAGATGCCCGCATGTTGGATTAAAGCGTCACGTGTAGTGGATTAAAGAAACCCGCATGGTGGATTAAAGCGTCACGTGTAGTGGATTAAAAAGCCCCGCATGGTGGATTAAAGCATCACATGTAGTGGATTAAAGAGCCCACTTGGAGGATTAAAGCGTCGCGTGTCATGGATTAAAGAGCTCGCATGGTGGATTAAAGCATAACATGTAGTGGATTAAAGAGCCCCACATGGTGGATTAAAGCGTCACGTGTAGTGGATGAAAGAGCTCTGCATGGTGGATTAAAGCATAACGTGTAGTGGATTAAAGAGCCCCACATGGTGTATCAAAGCATCACATGTAGTGGAATAAAGAGCCCAGCATTTTGGATTAAAGCGTCACGTGTAGTGGATTAAAGAGCCCCGCATGGTGCATTAAAGCGTCACACGTCGTGGATTAAAGAAATCGCATGGTGGATTAAAGCGTCACGTGTAGTGGATAAAAGAGCCCACATGATGGAGTAAAGTGTCATGTGTATTGGATTAAAAAGTCCCGCATGGTGGATTAAAGCATCACATGTAGTGGATTAAAGAGCCCGCTTGGTGGATTAAAGTGTCACGTGTCATGGATTAAAGAGCTCGCATGGTGGATTAAAGCATCAGATGTAGTGGATTAAAGAGCCCCACATGGTGGATTAAAGCGTCACGTGTAGTGGATTAAAGAAATCGCATGGTGGATTAAAGAGCCCCACACGATGGATTAAAGCGTCACGTGCAGTGGAATAAAGTGCCCTCGTGGTGGAATAAAGCGTCACGTGTAATGGATTAAAGAGTCCGCATGGTGGATTAAAGCGTCACGTGTAGTGGATTAAAGAGCCCTGCATGATGGATTAAAGCATCACATGTAGTGGATTAAAGAGCCCGCATGGTGGATTAAAGCGTCACATGTCGTGGATTAAAGAAATCGCGTGGTGGATTAAAGAGCCCCACACGGTGGATTAAACGTCACGTGCAGTGGAATGAAGAAACCCGCATGGTGGATTAAAGCGTCACACGTAGTGGATTAAAGAGCCCGCATGGTGGATTAAAGCGTCACATGTCGTGGATTAAATAAATCGCATGGTGGATTAAAGAGCCCCACATGGTGGATTAAAGCGTCACGTGCAGTGGAATAAAGTGCCCACGTGGTGGAATAAAGCGTCACGTGTAGTGGATTAAAGAGTCTGCACGGTGGATTATAGCATCACGTGCAGTGGATTAAAGATGCCCGCATGGTGGATTAAAGCGTCACGTGTAGTGGATTAAAGAAACCCGCATGGTAGATTAAAGCATCACGTGTAGTGGATTAAAGAGCCGGCATGGTGGATTAAAGCGTCACGTGTAGTGGTTTAAAGAGCCCCGCATGGTGGATTAAAGCGTCACATGTCGTGGATTAAAGAAATTGCATCGTGGATTAAAGCGTCACGTGTAGTGGATTAAAGAGCCCCACATGGTGGATTAAAGCATCACATGTAGTGGATTAAAGAACCCGCTTGGTGGATTAAAGCGTCACGTGTCATGGATTAAAGAGCTTGCATGGTGGATTAAAGCATCACGTGTAGTGGATTAAAGAGCCCCGCATGGTGGATTAAAGCATCACGTGTAGTGGATTAAAGAGCCCCACATGGTGTATTAAAGCATCACGTGTAGTGGAATAAAGAGCCCAGCATGGTGGATTAAAGCGTCACGTGTAGTAGATTAAAGAGCCCCGCATGGTGGATTAAATAGTCACGTGTTGTGGATTAAAGAGCCCGCGTGGTAGATTAAAGCGTCACGTGTAGCGGATTAAAGAGTCCCCATGGTGGATTAAACCATCACGTGTAGTGGATTAAAGAGCCTCACATGGTGTATTAAAGCGTCACGTGTAGTGGATTAAAGAACCCGCTTGGTGGATTAAAGCGTCACGTGTCATGGATTAAAGAGCTTGCATGGTGGATTAAAGCATCACGTGTAGTGGATTAAAGAGCCCCGCATGGTGGATTAAAGCATCACGTGTAGTGGATTAAAGAGCCCCACATGGTGTATTAAAGCATCACGTGTAGTGGAATAAAGAGCCCAGCATGGTGGATTAAAGCGTCACGTGTAGTAGATTAAAGAGCCCCGCATGGTGGATTAAATAGTCACGTGTTGTGGATTAAAGAGCCCGCGTGGTAGATTAAAGCGTCACGTGTAGCGGATTAAAGAGTCCCCATGGTGGATTAAACCATGACGTGTAGTGGATTAAAGAGCCCCACATGGTGTATTAAAGCGTCACGTGTAGTGCATTAAAGAGCCCCACATGTTTGATTAAAGCATCACGTGTAGTGCATGAAAGAGTCCCGCATGGTGTATTAAAGCGTCACGTGTAGTGGATTAAAGAGTCCGCATGGTGGATTAAAGCGTCACGTGTAGTGGATTAAAGAGCCCTGCATGATGGATTAAAGCATCACATGTAGTGGATTAAAGAGCCCGCATGGTGGATTAAAGCGTCACATGTCGTGGATTAAAGAAATCGCATGGTGGATTAAAGAGCCCCACACGGTGGATTAAACGTCACGTGCAGTGGAATGAAGAAACCCGCATGGTGGATTAAAGCGTCACACGTAGTGGATTAAAGAGCCCGCATGGTGGATTAAAGCGTCACATGTCGTGGATTAAATAAATCGCATGGTGGATTAAAGAGCCCCACATGGTGGATTAAAGCGTCACGTGCAGTGGAATAAAGTGCCCACGTGGTGGAATAAAGCGTCACGTGTAGTGGATTAAAGAGTCTGCACGGTGGATTATAGCATCACGTGCAGTGGATTAAAGATGCCCGCATGGTGGATTAAAGCGTCACGTGTAGTGGATTAAAGAAACCCGCATGGTGGATTAAAGCATCACGTGTAGTGGATTAAAGAGCCGGCATGGTGGATTAAAGCGTCACGTGTAGTGGATTAAAGGGCCCAGCATTTTGGATTAAAGCGTCACGTGTAGTGGTTTAAAGAGCCCCGCATGGTGGATTAAAGCGTCACATGTCGTGGATTAAAGAAATCGCATGGTGGATTAAAGAGCCCCACACGGTGGATTAACGCGTCACGTGCAGTGGAATAAAGTGCCCACGTGGTGGAATAAAGCGTCACATGTAATGGATTAAAGAGTCCGCATGGTGGATTAAAGCGTCACGTGTAGTGGATTAAAGAGCCCCACATGGTGGATTAAAGCGTCACGTGCAGTGGAATAAAGTGCCCACGTGGTGGAATCAAGCGTCACGTGTAATGGATTAAAGAGTCCGCATGGTGGATTAAAGCGTCACGTGTAGTGGATTAAAGAGCCCCGCATGGTGGATTAAAGCGTCACGTGTAGTGGATTAAAGAGCCCCGCATGGTGGATTAAAGCGTCACGCGTAGTGGATTAAAGAGCCCCGCATGGTGGATTAAAGCGTCACGTGTAGTGGATTAAAGAGCCCGCATGGAAGATTAAAGCATCACGTGTATTGGATTAAAGAGCCCTGCATGATGGATTAAAGCATCACATGTAGTGGATTAAAGAGCCCTCATGGTGGATTAAAGCGTCACATGTCGTGGATTAAAGAAATCGCATGGTGGATTAAAGAGCCCCACATGGTGGATTAAAGCGTCACGTGCAGTGGAATAAAGTGCCCACGTGGTGGAATAAAGCGTCACGTGTAATGGATTAAAGAGTCCGCATGGTGGATTAAAGCGTCACGTGTAGTGGATTAAAGAGCCCCACATGGTGGATTAAAGCGTCACATGCAGTGGAATAAAGTGCCCACGTGGTGGAATCAAGCGTCACGTGTAATGGATTAAAGAGTCCGCATGGTGGATTAAAGCGTCACGTGTAGTGGATTAAAGAGCCCCGCATGGTGGATTAAAGCGTCACGTGTAGTGGATTAAAGAGCCCCGCATGGTGGATTAAAGCATCACATGTAGTGGATTAAAGAAGCCGCTTGGTGGATTAAAGCGTCACGTGTCATGGATTAAAGAGCTCGCATGGTGGGTTAAAGCATCACGTGTAGTGGATTAAAGAGCCCCGCATGGTGGATTAAAGCATCACGTGTAGTGGATTAAAGAACCCCGCATGGTGTAATAAAGCGTCACGTGTAGTGGATTAAAGAGCCCGCATGGTGGATTAAATCGTCACGCGTAGTGGATTAAAGAGCCCCACATGGTGGATTAAGGCGTCACGTGTAGTGGATTAAATAGCCCGCATGGTGGATTAAAGCGTCACGTGTAGTGGATTAAAGAGCCCCACATGGTGTATTAAAGCGTCACATGTAGTGGATTAAAGAGCCCCACATGTTTGATTAAAGCATCATGTGTAGTGCATTAAAGAGCTCCGCATGGTGTATTAAAGCATCACGTGTAGTGGATTAAAGAGCCCGCATGGTGGATTAAAGCGTCACGCGTAGTGGATTAAAGAGCCCCGCATGGTGGATTAAAGCGTCACGTGTAGTGGATTAAAGAGCCCGCATGGTGGATTAAAGCGTCACGTGTAGTTAATTAAAGAGACCCGCATGGTGGATTAAAGCATCACATGTAGTGGATTAAAGAGCCCGCATGGTGGATTAAAGCGTCACATGTCGTGGATTAAAGAAATCGCATGGTGGATTAAAGCGTCACGTGTTGTGGATTAAAGAGCCCCACATGGTGGATTAAAGCGTCACGTGCAGTGGAATAACGTGCCCTCGTGGTGGAATAAAGCGTCACGTGTAATGGATTAAAGAGCCCGCATGGTGGATTAAAGCGTCACATGTCGTGGATTAAAGCAATCGCATGGTGGATTAAAGCGTCAGATGTAGTGGATTAAAGAGCCCCACATGGTGGAATAAAGCGTCACGTGCAGTGGAATAAAGTGCCCACGTGGTGGAATAAAACGTCACGTGTAATGGCTTAAAGAGTCCGCATGGTGGATTAAAGCGTCACGTGTAGTGGATTAAAGAAACCCGCATGGTGGATTAAAGCGTCACACGTAGTGGATTAAAGAGCCCGCATGGTGGATTAAAGCGTCACATGTCGTGGATTAAATAAATCGCATGGTGGATTAAAGAGCCCCACATGGTGGATTAAAGCGTCACGTGCAGTGTAATAAAGTGCCCACGCGGTGGAATAAAGCGTCACGTGTAGTGGATTAAAGAGTCTGCACGGTGGATTAAAGCGTCACGTGTAGTGGATTAAAGATGCCCGCATGGTGGATTAAAGCGTCACGTGTAGTGGATTAAAGAAACCCGCATGGTGGATTAAAGCGTCACGTGTAGTGGATTAAAAAGCCCCGCATGGTGGATTAAAGAATCACATGTAGTGGATTAAAGAGCCCACTTGGAGGATTAAAGCGTCGCGTGTCATGGATTAAAGAGCTCGCATGGTGGATTAAAGCATAACATGTAGTGGATTAAAGAGCCCCACATGGTGGATTAAAGCGTCACGTGTAGTGGATGAAAGAGCTCTGCATGGTGGATTAAAGCATAACGTGTAGTGGATTAAAGAGCCCCACATGGTGTATCAAAGCATCACATGTAGTGGAATAAAGAGCCCAGCATTTTGGATTAAAGCGTCACGTGTAGTGGATTAAAGAGCCCCGCATGGTGCATTAAAGCGTCACACGTCGTGGATTAAAGAAATCGCATGGTGGATTAAAGCGTCACGTGTAGTGGATAAAAGAGCCCACATGATGGAGTAAAGTGTCATGTGTATTGGATTAAAAAGTCCCGCATGGTGGATTAAAGCATCACATGTAGTGGATTAAAGAGCCCGCTTGGTGGATTAAAGTGTCACGTGTCATGGATTAAAGAGCTCGCATGGTGGATTAAAGCATCAGATGTAGTGGATTAAAGAGCCCCACATGGTGGATTAAAGCGTCACGTGTAGTGGATTAAAGAAATCGCATGGTGGATTAAAGAGCCCCACACGATGGATTAAAGCGTCACGTGCAGTGGAATAAAGTGCCCTCGTGGTGGAATAAAGCGTCACGTGTAATGGATTAAAGAGTCCGCATGGTGGATTAAAGCGTCACGTGTAGTGGATTAAAGAGCCCTGCATGATGGATTAAAGCATCACATGTAGTGGATTAAAGAGCCCGCATGGTGGATTAAAGCGTCACATGTCGTGGATTAAAGAAATCGCGTGGTGGATTAAAGAGCCCCACACGGTGGATTAAACGTCACGTGCAGTGGAATGAAGAAACCCGCATGGTGGATTAAAGCGTCACACGTAGTGGATTAAAGAGCCCGCATGGTGGATTAAAGCGTCACATGTCGTGGATTAAATAAATCGCATGGTGGATTAAAGAGCCCCACATGGTGGATTAAAGCGTCACGTGCAGTGGAATAAAGTGCCCACGTGGTGGAATAAAGCGTCACGTGTAGTGGATTAAAGAGTCTGCACGGTGGATTATAGCATCACGTGCAGTGGATTAAAGATGCCCGCATGGTGGATTAAAGCGTCACGTGTAGTGGATTAAAGAAACCCGCATGGTGGATTAAAGCATCACGTGTAGTGGATTAAAGAGCCGGCATGGTGGATTAAAGCGTCACGTGTAGTGGTTTAAAGAGCCCCGCATGGTGGATTAAAGCGTCACATGTCGTGGATTAAAGAAATTGCATCGTGGATTAAAGCGTCACGTGTAGTGGATTAAAGAGCCCCACATGGTGGATTAAAGCATCTTATGTAGTGGATTAAAGAACCCGCTTGGTGGATTAAAGCGTCACGTGTCATGGATTAAAGAGCTTGCATGGTGGATTAAAGCATCACGTGTAGTGGATTAAAGAGCCCCGCATGGTGGATTAAAGCATCACGTGTAGTGGATTAAAGAGCCCCACATGGTGTATTAAAGCATCACGTGTAGTGGAATAAAGAGCCCAGCATGGTGGATTAAAGCGTCACGTGTAGTAGATTAAAGAGCCCCGCATGGTGGATTAAATAGTCACGTGTTGTGGATTAAAGAGCCCGCGTGGTAGATTAAAGCGTCACGTGTAGCGGATTAAAGAGTCCCCATGGTGGATTAAACCATCACGTGTAGTGGATTAAAGAGCCTCACATGGTGTATTAAAGCGTCACGTGTAGTGGATTAAAGAACCCGCTTGGTGGATTAAAGCGTCACGTGTCATGGATTAAAGAGCTTGCATGGTGGATGAAAGCATCACGTGTAGTGGATTAAAGAGCCCCGCATGGTGGATTAAAGCATCACGTGTAGTGGATTAAAGAGCCCCACATGGTGGAATAAAGCGTCACGTGCAGTGGAATAAAGTGCCCACGTGGT
This sequence comes from Petromyzon marinus, assembly GCF_048934315.1. Taxonomy (NCBI): domain Eukaryota; kingdom Metazoa; phylum Chordata; class Hyperoartia; order Petromyzontiformes; family Petromyzontidae; genus Petromyzon; species Petromyzon marinus. The sequence continues at coordinate 88,903 of NC_133719.1, forward strand.
GGAATAAAACGTCACGTGTAATGGCTTAAAGAGTCCGCATGGTGGATTAAAGCGTCACGTGTAGTGGATTAAAGAAACCCGCATGGTGGATTAAAGCGTCACACGTAGTGGATTAAAGAGCCCGCATGGTGGATTAAAGCGTCACATGTCGTGGATTAAATAAATCGCATGGTGGATTAAAGAGCCCCACATGGTGGATTAAAGCGTCACGTGCAGTGGAATAAAGTGCCCACGCGGTGGAATAAAGCGTCACGTGTAGTGGATTAAAGAGTCTGCACGGTGGATTAAAGCGTCACGTGTAGTGGATTAAAGATGCCCGCATGGTGGATTAAAGCGTCACGTGTAGTGGATTAAAGAAACCCGCATGGTGGATTAAAGCGTCACGTGTAGTGGATTAAAAAGCCCCGCATGGTGGATTAAAGCATCACATGTAGTGGATTAAAGAGCCCACTTGGAGGATTAAAGCGTCGCGTGTCATGGATTAAAGAGCTCGCATGGTGGATTAAAGCATAACATGTAGTGGATTAAAGAGCCCCACATGGTGGATTAAAGCGTCACGTGTAGTGGATGAAAGAGCTCTGCATGGTGGATTAAAGCATAACGTGTAGTGGATTAAAGAGCCCCACATGGTGTATCAAAGCATCACATGTAGTGGAATAAAGAGCCCAGCATTTTGGATTAAAGCGTCACGTGTAGTGGATTAAAGAGCCCCGCATGGTGCATTAAAGCGTCACACGTCGTGGATTAAAGAAATCGCATGGTGGATTAAAGCGTCACGTGTAGTGGTTAAAAGAGCCCACATGATGGAGTAAAGTGTCATGTGTATTGGATTAAAAAGTCCCGCATGGTGGATTAAAGCATCACATGTAGTGGATTAAAGAGCCCGCTTGGTGGATTAAAGTGTCACGTGTCATGGATTAAAGAGCTCGCATGGTGGATTAAAGCATCAGATGTAGTGGATTATAGAGCCCCACATGGTGGATTAAAGCGTCACGTGTAGTGGATTAAAGAAATCGCATGGTGGATTAAAGAGCCCCACACGATGGATTAAAGCGTCACGTGCAGTGGAATAAAGTGCCCTCGTGGTGGAATAAAGCGTCACGTGTAATGGATTAAAGAGTCCGCATGGTGGATTAAAGCGTCACGTGTAGTGGATTAAAGAGCCCTGCATGATGGATTAAAGCATCACATGTAGTGGATTAAAGAGCCCGCATGGTGGATTAAAGCGTCACATGTCGTGGATTAAAGAAATCGCGTGGTGGATTAAAGAGCCCCACACGGTGGATTAAACGTCACGTGCAGTGGAATGAAGAAACCCGCATGGTGGATTAAAGCGTCACACGTAGTGGATTAAAGAGCCCGCATGGTGGATTAAAGCGTCACATGTCGTGGATTAAATAAATCGCATGGTGGATTAAAGAGCCCCACATGGTGGATTAAAGCGTGACGTGCAGTGGAATAAAGTGCCCACGTGGTGGAATAAAGCGTCACGTGTAGTGGATTAAAGAGTCTGCACGGTGGATTATAGCATCACGTGCAGTGGATTAAAGATGCCCGCATGGTGGATTAAAGCGTCACGTGTAGTGGATTAAAGAAACCCGCATGGTGGATTAAAGCATCACGTGTAGTGGATTAAAGAGCCGGCATGGTGGATTAAAGCGTCACGTGTAGTGGTTTAAAGAGCCCCGCATGGTGGATTAAAGCGTCACATGTCGTGGATTAAAGAAATTGCACCGTGGATTAAAGCGTCACGTGTAGTGGATTAAAGAGCCCCACATGGTGGATTAAAGCATCACATGTAGTGGATTAAAGAACCCGCTTGGTGGATTAAAGCGTCACGTGTCATGGATTAAAGAGCTTGCATGGTGGATTAAAGCATCACGTGTAGTGGATTAAAGAGCCCCGCATGGTGGATTAAAGCATCACGTGTAGTGGATTAAAGAGCCCCACATGGTGTATTAAAGCATCACGTGTAGTGGAATAAAGAGCCCAGCATGGTGGATTAAAGCGTCACGTGTAGTAGATTAAAGAGCCCCGCATGGTGGATTAAATAGTCACGTGTTGTGGATTAAAGAGCCCGCGTGGTAGATTAAAGCGTCACGTGTAGCGGATTAAAGAGTCCCCATGGTGGATTAAACCATCACGTGTAGTGGATTAAAGAGCCTCACATGGTGTATTAAAGCGTCACGTGTAGTGGATTAAAGAACCCGCTTGGTGGATTAAAGCGTCACGTGTCATGGATTAAAGAGCTTGCATGGTGGATGAAAGCATCACGTGTAGTGGATTAAAGAGCCCCGCATGGTGGATTAAAGCATCACGTGTAGTGGATTAAAGAGCCCCACATGGTGTATTAAAGCATCACGTGTAGTGGAATAAAGAGCCCAGCATGGTGGATTAAAGCGTCACGTGTAGTAGATTAAAGAGCCCCGCATGGTGGATTAAATAGTCACGTGTTGTGGATTAAAGAGCCCGCGTGGTAGATTAAAGCGTCACGTGTAGCGGATTAAAGAGTCCCCATGGTGGATTAAACCATGACGTGTAGTGGATTAAAGAGCCCCACATGGTGTATTAAAGCGTCACGTGTAGTGCATTAAAGAGCCCCACATGTTTGATTAAAGCATCACGTGTAGTGCATGAAAGAGTCCCGCATGGTGTATTAAAGCGTCACGTGTAGTGGATTAAAGAGTCCGCATGGTGGATTAAAGCGTCACGTGTAGTGGATTAAAGAGCCCTGCATGATGGATTAAAGCATCACATGTAGTGGATTAAAGAGCCCGCATGGTGGATTAAAGCGTCACATGTCGTGGATTAAAGAAATCGCATGGTGGATTAAAGAGCCCCACACGGTGGATTAAACGTCACGTGCAGTGGAATGAAGAAACCCGCATGGTGGATTAAAGCGTCACACGTAGTGGATTAAAGAGCCCGCATGGTGGATTAAAGCGTCACATGTCGTGGATTAAATAAATCGCATGGTGGATTAAAGAGCCCCACATGGTGGATTAAAGCGTCACGTGCAGTGGAATAAAGTGCCCACGTGGTGGAATAAAGCGTCACGTGTAGTGGATTAAAGAGTCTGCACGGTGGATTATAGCATCACGTGCAGTGGATTAAAGATGCCCGCATGGTGGATTAAAGCGTCACGTGTAGTGGATTAAAGAAACCCGCATGGTGGATTAAAGCATCACGTGTAGTGGATTAAAGAGCCGGCATGGTGGATTAAAGCGTCACGTGTAGTGGATTAAAGGGCCCAGCATTTTGGATTAAAGCGTCACGTGTAGTGGTTTAAAGAGCCCCGCATGGTGGATTAAAGCGTCACATGTCGTGGATTAAAGAAATTGCATCGTGGATTAAAGCGTCACGTGTAGTGGATTAAAGAGCCCCACATGGTGGATTAAAGCATCACATGTAGTGGATTAAAGAACCCGCTTGGTGGATTAAAGCGTCACGTGTCATGGATTAAAGAGCTTGCATGGTGGATTAAAGCATCACGTGTAGTGGATTAAAGAGCCCCGCATGGTGGATTAAAGCATCACGTGTAGTGGATTAAAGAGCCCCACATGGTGTATTAAAGCATCACGTGTAGTGGAATAAAGAGCCCAGCATGGTGGATTAAAGCGTCACGTGTAGTAGATTAAAGAGCCCCGCATGGTGGATTAAAGCGTCACATGTCGTGGATTAAAGAAATTGCATCGTGGATTAAAGCGTCACGTGTAGTGGATTAAAGAGCCCCACATGGTGGATTAAAGCATCACATGTAGTGGATTAAAGAACCCGCTTGGTGGATTAAAGCGTCACGTGTCATGGATTAAAGAGCTTGCATGGTGGATTAAAGCATCACGTGTAGTGGATTAAAGAGCCCCTCATGGTGGATTAAAGCATCACGTGTAGTGGATTAAAGAGCCCCACATGGTGTATTAAAGCATCACGTGTAGTGGAATAAAGAGCCCAGCATGGTGGATTAAAGCGTCACATGTAGTAGATTAAAGAGCCCCGCATGGTGGATTAAATAGTCACGTGTTGTGGATTAAAGAGCCCGCGTGGTAGATTAAAGCGTCACGTGTAGCGGATTAAAGAGTCCCCATGGTGGATTAAACCATCACGTGTAGTGGATTAAAGAGCGCCACATGGTGTATTAAAGCGTCACGTGTAGTGCATTAAAGAGCCCCACATGTTTGATTAAAGCATCACGTGTAGTGCATGAAAGAGTCCCGCATGGTGTATTAAAGCGTCACGTGTAGTGGATTAAAGAGCCCGCATGGTGGATTAAAGCGTCACGCGTAGTGGATTAAAGAGCCCCGCATGGTGGATTAAGTTGTCACGTGTAGTGGATTAAAGAGCCCGCATGGTGTAAAAAAGCGGCACGTGTAGTAGATTAAAGAGCCCCGCATGGTGGATTAAAGAGTCACGTGTTGTGGATTAAAGAGCCCACGTGGTGGATTAAAGCGTAACGTGTAGCGGATTAAAGAACCCCCATGGTGCATTAAAGCATCACGTGTAGGGGATTAAAGAACCCCGCATGGTGTAATAAAGCGTCACGTGTAGTGGATTAAAGAGCCCCACATGGTGGATTAAGGCGTAACGTGTAGTGGATTAAAGAGCCCGCATGGTGGATTAAAGCGTCACGTGTAGTGGATTAAAGAGCCCCACATGGTGTATTAAAGCGTCACATGTAGTGGATTAAAGAGCCCCACATGTTTGATTAAAGCATCACGTGTAGTGCATTAAAGAGCTCCGCATGGTGTATTAAAGCGTCACGTGTAGTGGATTAAAGAGCCCGCATGGTGGATTAAAGCGTCACGCGTAGTGGATTAAAGAGCCCCGCATGGTGGATTAAAGCGTCACGTGTAGTGGATTAAAGAGCCCGCATGGTGGATTAAAGCGTCACGTGTAGTTAATTAAAGAGTCCAGCATGGTGGATTAAAGCATCACATGTAGTGGATTAAAGAGCCCGCATGGTGGATTAAAGCGTCACATGTCGTGGATTAAAGAAATCGCATGGTGGATTAAAGCGTCACGTGTAGTGGATTAAAGAGCCCTACATGGTGGATTAAAGCGTCACGTGCAGTGGAATAACGTGCCCACGTGGTGGAATAAAGCGTCACGTGTAATGGATTAAAGAGCCCGCATGGTGGATTAAAGCGTCACATGTCGTGGATTAAAGAAATCGCATGGTGGATTAAAGCGTCAAATGTAGTGGATTAAAGAGCCCCACATGGTGGATTAAAGCGTCACGTGCAGTGGAATAAAGTGCCCACGTGGTGGAATAAAGCGTCAAGTGTAATGGATTAAAGAGTCCGCATGGTGGATTAAAGCGTCACGTGTAGTGGATTAAAGAAACCCGCATGGTGGATTAAAGCGTCACGTGTAGTGGATTAAAGAGCCCTGCATGATGGATTAAAGCATCACATGTAGTGGATTAAAGAGCCCGCATGGTGGATTAAAGCGTCACATGTCGTGGATTAAAGAAATCGCATGGTGGATTAAAGAGCCCCACACGGTGGATTAAACGTCACGTGCAGTGGAATGAAGAAACCCGCATGGTGGATTAAAGCGTCACACGTAGTGGATTAAAGAGCCCGCATGGTGGATTAAAGCGTCACATGTCGTGGATTAAATAAATCGCATGGTGGATTAAAGAGCCCCACATGGTGGATTAAAGCGTCACGTGCAGTGGAATAAAGTGCCCACGTGGTGGAATAAAGCGTCACGTGTAGTGGATTAAAGAGTCTGCACGGTGGATTATAGCATCACGTGCAGTGGATTAAAGATGCCCGCATGGTGGATTAAAGCGTCACGTGTAGTGGATTAAAGAAACCCGCATGGTGGATTAAAGCATCACGTGTAGTGGATTAAAGAGCCGGCATGGTGGATTAAAGCGTCACGTGTAGTGGATTAAAGGGCCCAGCATTTTGGATTAAAGCGTCACGTGTAGTGGTTTAAAGAGCCCCGCATGGTGGATTAAAGCGTCACATGTCGTGGATTAAAGAAATTGCATCGTGGATTAAAGCGTCACGTGTAGTGGATTAAAGAGCCCCACATGGTGGATTAAAGCATCACATGTAGTGGATTAAAGAACCCGCTTGGTGGATTAAAGCGTCACGTGTCATGGATTAAAGAGCTTGCATGGTGGATTAAAGCATCACGTGTAGTGGATTAAAGAGCCCCGCATGGTGGATTAAAGCATCACGTGTAGTGGATTAAAGAGCCCCACATGGTGTATTAAAGCATCACGTGTAGTGGAATAAAGAGCCCAGCATGGTGGATTAAAGCGTCAAGTGTAGTAGATTAAAGAGCCCCGCATGGTGGATTAAATAGTCACGTGTTGTGGATTAAAGAGCCCGCATGGTAGATTAAAGCGTCACGTGTAGCGGATTAAAGAGTCCCCATGGTGGATTAAACCATCACGTGTAGTGGATTAAAGAGCCCCACATGGTGTATTAAAGCGTCACGTGTAGTGGATTAAAGAACCCGCTTGGTGGATTAAAGCGTCACGTGTCATGGATTAAAGAGCTTGCATGGTGGATTAAAGCATCACGTGTAGTGGATTAAAGAGCCCCGCATGGTGGATTAAAGCATCACGTGTAGTGGATTAAAGAGCCCCGCATGGTGGATTAAAGCATCACGTGTAGTGGATTAAAGAGCCCCACATGTTTGATTAAAGCATCACGTGTAGTGCATGAAAGAGTCCCGCATGGTGTATTAAAGCGTCACGTGTAGTGGATTAAAGAGCCCGCATGGTGGATTAAAGCGTCACGCGTAGTGGATTAAAGAGCCCCCCATGGTGGATTAAAGCGTCACGTGTAGTGCATTAAAGAGCCCCACATGTTTGATTAAAGCATCACGTGTAGTGCATGAAAGAGTCCCGCATGGTGTATTAAAGCGTCACGTGTAGTGGATTAAAGAGCCCGCATGGTGGATTAAAGCGTCACGCGTAGTGGATTAAAGAGCCCCGCATGGTGGATTAAGTTGTCACGTGTAGTGGATTAAAGAGCCCGCATGGTGTAAAAAAGCGGCACGTGTAGTAGATTAAAGAGCCCCGCATGGTGGATTAAAGAGTCACGTGTTGTGGATTAAAGAGCCCACGTGGTGGATTAAAGTGTAACGTGTAGCGGATTAAAGAGCCCCCATGGTGCATTAAAGCATCACGTGTAGGGGATTAAAGAACCCCGCATTGTGTAATAAAGCGTCACGTGTAGTGGATTAAAGAGCCCGCATGGTGGATTAAATCGTCACGCGTAGTGGATTAAAGAGCCCCACATGGTGGATTAAGGCGTAACGTGTAGTGGATTAAAGAGCCCGCATGGTGGATTAAAGCGTCACGTGTAGTGGATTAAAGAGCCCCACATGGTGTATTAAAGCGTCACATGTAGTGGATTAAAGAGCCCCACATGTTTGATTAAAGCATCACGTGTAGTGCATTAAAGAGCTCCGCATGGTGTATTAAAGCGTCACGTGTAGTGGATTAAAGAGCCCGCATGGTGGATTAAAGCGTCACGCGTAGTGGATTAAAGAGCCCCGCATGGTGGATTAAAGCGTCACGTGTAGTGGATTAAAGAGCCCGCATGGTGGATTAAAGCGTCACGTGTAGTTAATTAAAGAGTCCAGCATGGTGGATTAAAGCATCGCATGTAGTGGATTAAAGAGCCCGCATGGTGGATTAAAGCGTCACATGTCGTGGATTAAAGAAATCGCATGGTGGATTAAAGCGTCACGTGTAGTGGATTAAAGAGCCCTACATGGTGGATTAAAGCGTCACGTGCAGTGGAATAACGTGCCCACGTGGTGGAATAAAGCGTCACGTGTAATGGATTAAAGAGCCCGCATGGTGGATTAAAGCGTCACATGTCGTGGATTAAAGAAATCGCATGGTGGATTAAAGCGTCAAATGTAGTGGATTAAAGAGCCCCACATGGTGGATTAAAGCGTCACGTGCAGTGGAATAAAGTGCCCACGTGGTGGAATAAAGCGTCAAGTGTAATGGATTAAAGAGTCCGCATGGTGGATTAAAGCGTCACGTGTAGTGGATTAAAGAAACCCGCATGGTGGATTAAAGCGTCACGTGTAGTGGATTAAAGAGCCCTGCATGATGGATTAAAGCATCACATGTAGTGGATTAAAGAGCCCGCATGGTGGATTAAAGCGTCACATGTCGTGGATTAAAGAAATCGCATGGTGGATTAAAGAGCCCCACACGGTGGATTAAACGTCACGTGCAGTGGAATGAAGAAACCCGCATGGTGGATTAAAGCGTCACACGTAGTGGATTAAAGAGCCCGCATGGTGGATTAAAGCGTCACATGTCGTGGATTAAATAAATCGCATGGTGGATTAAAGAGCCCCACATGGTGGATTAAAGCGTCACGTGCAGTGGAATAAAGTGCCCACGTGGTGGAATAAAGCGTCACGTGTAGTGGATTAAAGAGTCTGCACGGTGGATTATAGCATCACGTGCAGTGGATTAAAGATGCCCGCATGGTGGATTAAAGCGTCACGTGTAGTGGATTAAAGAAACCCGCATGGTGGATTAAAGCATCACGTGTAGTGGATTAAAGAGCCGGCATGGTGGATTAAAGCGTCACGTGTAGTGGATTAAAGGGCCCAGCATTTTGGATTAAAGCGTCACGTGTAGTGGTTTAAAGAGCCCCGCATGGTGGATTAAAGCGTCACATGTCGTGGATTAAAGAAATTGCATCGTGGATTAAAGCGTCACGTGTAGTGGATTAAAGAGCCCCACATGGTGGATTAAAGCATCACATGTAGTGGATTAAAGAACCCGCTTGGTGGATTAAAGCATCACGTGTCATGGATTAAAGAGCTTGCATGGTGGATTAAAGCATCACGTGTAGTGGATTAAAGAGCCCCGCATGGTGGATTAAAGCATCACGTGTAGTGGATTAAAGAGCCCCACATGGTGTATTAAAGCATCACGTGTAGTGGAATAAAGAGCCCAGCATGGTGGATTAAAGCGTCACGTGTAGTAGATTAAAGAGCCCCGCATGGTGGATTAAATAGTCACGTGTTGTGGATTAAAGAGCCCGCGTGGTAGATTAAAGCGTCACGTGTAGCGGATTAAAGAGTCCCCATGGTGGATTAAACCATCACGTGTAGTGGATTAAAGAGCCCCACATGGTGTATTAAAGCGTCACGTGTAGTGGATTAAAGAACCCGCTTGGTGGATTAAAGCGTCACGTGTCATGGATTAAAGAGCTTGCATGGTGGATTAAAGCATCACGTGTAGTGGATTAAAGAGCCCCGCATGGTGGATTAAAGCATCACGTGTAGTGGATTAAAGAGCCCCACATGGTGTATTAAAGCATCACGTGTAGTGGAATAAAGAGCCCAGCATGGTGGATTAAAGCGTCACGTGTAGTAGATTAAAGAGCCCCGCATGGTGGATTAAATAGTCACGTGTTGTGGATTAAAGAGCCCGCGTGGTAGATTAAAGCGTCACGTGTAGCGGATTAAAGAGTCCCCATGGTGGATTAAACCATCACGTGTAGTGGATTAAAGAGCCCCACATGGTGTATTAAAGCGTCACGTGTAGTGCATTAAAGAGCCCCACATGTTTGATTAAAGCATCACGTGTAGTGCATGAAAGAGTCCCGCATGGTGTATTAAAGCGTCACGTGTAGTGGATTAAAGAGCCCGCATGGTGGATTAAAGCGTCACGCGTAGTGGATTAAAGAGCCCCGCATAGTGGATTAAGTTGTCACGTGTAGTGGATTAAAGAGCCCGCATGGTGTAAAAAAGCGGCACGTGTAGTAGATTAAAGAGCCCCGCATGGTGGATTAAAGAGTCACGTGTTGTGGATTAAAGAGCCCACGTGGTGGATTAAAGCGTAACGTGTAGCGGATTAAAGAGCCCCCATGGTGCATTAAAGCATCACGTGTAGGGGATTAAAGAACCCCGCATGGTGTAATAAAGCGTCACGTGTAGTGGATTAAAGAGCCCGCATGGTGGATTAAATCGTCACGCGTAGTGGATTAAAGAGCCCCACATGGTGGATTAAGGCGTAACGTGTAGTGGATTAAAGAGCCCGCATGGTGGATTAAAGCGTCACGTGTAGTGGATTAAAGAGCCCCATATGGTGTATTAAAGCGTCACATGTAGTGGATTAAAGAGCCCCACATGTTTGATTAAAGCATCACGTGTAGTGCATTAAAGAGCTCCGCATGGTGTATTAAAGCGTCACGTGTAGTGGATTAAAGAGCCCGCATGGTGGATTAAAGCGTCACGCGTAGTGGATTAAAGAGCCCCGCATGGTGGATTAAAGCGTCACGTGTAGTGGATTAAAGAGCCCGCATGGTGGATTAAAGCGTCACGTGTAGTTAATTAAAGAGTCCAGCATGGTGGATTAAAGCATCACATGTAGTGGATTAAAGAGCCCGCATGGTGGATTAAAGCGTCACATGTCGTGGATTAAAGAAATCGCATGGTGGATTAAAGCGTCACGTGTAGTGGATTAAAGAGCCCTACATGGTGGATTAAAGCGTCACGTGCAGTGGAATAACGTGCCCACGTGGTGGAATAAAGCGTCACGTGTAATGGATTAAAGAGCCCGCATGGTGGATTAAAGCGTCACATGTCGTGGATTAAAGAAATCGCATGGTGGATTAAAGCGTCAAATGTAGTGGATTAAAGAGCCCCACATGGTGGATTAAAGCGTCACGTGCAGTGGAATAAAGTGCCCACGTGGTGGAATAAAGCGTCAAGTGTAATGGATTAAAGAGTCCGCATGGTGGATTAAAGCGTCACGTGTAGTGGATTAAAGAAACCCGCATGGTGGATTAAAGCGTCACACGTAGTGGATTAAAGAGCCCGCATGGTGGATTAAAGCGTCACATGTCGTGGATTAAATAAATCGCATGGTGGATTAAAGAGTCCCACATGGTGGATTAAAGCGTCACGTGCAGTGGAATAAAGTGCCCACGCGGTGGAATAAAGCGTCACGTGTAGTGGATTAAAGAGTCTGCACGGTGGATTAAAGCGTCACGTGTAGTGGATTAAAGATGCCCGCATGGTGGATTAAAGCGTCACGTGTAGTGGATTAAAGAAACCCGCATGGTGGATTAAAGCATCACATGTAGTGGATTAAAGAGCCCGCTTGGTGGATTAAAGCGTCGCGTGTCATGGATTAAAGAGCTCGCATGGTGGATTAAAGCATAACATGTAGTGGATTAAAGAGCCCCACATGGTGGATTAAAGCGTCACGTGTAGTGGATTAAAGAGCCCTGCATGGTGGATTAAAGCATAACGTGTAGTGGATTAAAGAGCCCCACATGGTGTATCAAAGCATCACGTGTAGTGGAATAAAGAGCCCAGCATTTTGGATTAAAGCGTCACGTGTAGTGGATTATAGAGCCCCACATGGTGCATTAAAGCGTCACACGTCGTGGATTAAAGAAATCGCATGGTGGATTAAAGCGTCACGTGTAGTGGATCAAAGAGCCCGCATGGTGGATTAAAGCGTCACGTGTAGTTAATTAAAGAGCCCCGCATGGTGGATTAAAGCATCACATGTAGTGGATTAAAGAGCCCGCATGGTGGATTAAAGCGTCACATGTCGTGGATTAAAGAAATCGCATGGTGGATTAAAGCGTCACGTGTAGTGGATTAAAGAGCCCCACACGGTGGATTAAAGCGTCACGTGCAGTGGAATAACGTGCCCACGTGGTGGAATAAAGCGTCACGTGTAATGGATTAAAGAGCCCGCATGGTGGATTAAAGCGTCACATGTCGTGGATTAAAGAAATCGCATGGTGGATTAAAGCGTCACATGTAGTGGATTAAAGAGCCCCACATGGTGGATTAAAGCGTCACGTGCAGTGGAATAAAGTGCCCACGTGGTGGAATAAAGTGTCAAGTGTAATGGATTAAAGAGTCCGCATGGTGGATTAAAGCGTCACGTGTAGTGGATTAAAGAAACCCGCATGGTGGATTAAAGCGTCACACGTATTGGATTAAAGAGCCCGCATGGTGGATTAAAGCGTCACATGTCGTGGATTAAATAAATCGCATGGTGGATTAAAGAGCCCCACATGGTGGATTAAAGCGTCACGTGCAGTGGAATAAAGTGCCCACGTGGTGGAATAAAGCGTCACGTGTAGTGGATTAAAGAGTCTGCACGGTGGATTAAAGCGTCACGTGTAGTGGATTAAAGATGCCCGCATGGTGGATTAAAGCGTCACGTGTAGTGGATTAAAGAAACCCGCATGGTGGATTAAAGCGTCACGTGTAGTGGATTAAAAAGCCCCGCATGGTGGATTAAAGCATCACATGTAGTGGATTAAAGAGCCCGCTTGGTGGATTAAAGCGTCGCGTGTCATGGATTAAAGAGCTCGCATGGTGGATTAAAGCATAACATGTAGTGGATTAAAGAGCCCTACATGGTGGATTAAAGCGTCACGTGTAGTGGATTAAAGAGCCCTGCATGGTGGATTAAAGCATAACGTGTAGTGGATTAAAGAGCCCCACATGGTGTATCAAAGCATCACGTGTAGTGGAATAAAGAGCCCAGCATTTTGGATTAAAGCGTCACGTGTAGTGGATTAAAAAGCCCCACATGGTGCATTAAAGCGTCGCACGTCGTGGATTAAAGAAATCGCATGGTGGATTAAAGCGTCACGTGTAGTGGATAAAAGAGCCCACATGATGGAGTAAAGTGTCATGTGTATTGGATTAAAAAGTCCCGCATGGTGGATTAAAGCATCACATGTAGTGGATTAAAGAGCCCGCTTGGTGGATTAAAGCGTCACGTGTCATGGATTAAAGAGCTCGCATGGTGGATTAAAGCATCAGATGTAGTGGATTAAAGAGCCCCACATGGTGGATTAAAGCGTCACGTGTAGTGGATTAAAGAAATCGCATGGTGGATTAAAGAGCCCCACACGGTGGATTAAAGCGTCACGTGCAGTGGAATAAAGTGCCCACGTGGTGGAATAAAGCGTCACATGTAATGGATTAAAGAGTCCGCACGGTGGATTAAAGCGTCACGTGTAGTGGATTAAAGAGCCCTGCATGATGGATTAAAGCATCACATGTAGTGGATTAAAGAACCCGCACGGTGGATTAAAGCGTCACATGTCGTGGATTAAAGAAATCGCATGGTGGATTAAAGAGCCCCACACGGTGGATTAAAGCGTTACGTGCAGTGGAATAAAGTGCCCACGTGGTGGAATAAAGCGTCACGTGTAATGGATTAAAGAGTCAGCATGGTAGATTAAAGCGTCACATGTAGTGGATTAAAGAGCCCCGCATGGTGGATTAAAGCGTCACGTGTAGTGGATTAAAGAAACCCGCATGGTGGATTAAAGCGTCACACGTAGTGGATTAAAGAGCCCGCATGGTGGATTAAAGCGTCACATGTCGTGGATTAAATGAATCGCATGGTGGATTAAAGAGCCCCACATGGTGGATTAAAGCGTCACGTGCAGTGGAATAAAGTGCCCACGTGGTGGAATAAAGCGTCACGTGTAGTGGATTAAAGAGTCTGCACGGTGGATTATAGCATCACGTGCAGTGGATTAAAGATGGCCGCATAGTGGATTAAAGCGTCACGTGTAGTGGATTAAAGAAACCCGCATGGTGGATTAAAGCGTCACGTGTAGTGGATTAAAGAGCCGGCATGGTGGATTAAAGCGTCACGTGTAGTGGATTAAAGAGCCCACATGGTGGAGTAAAGCGTCATGTGTATTAGATTAAAAAGCCCCGCATGGTGGATTAAAGCATCACATGTAGTGGATTAAAGAGCCCGCTTGGTGGATTAAAGCGTCACGTGTCATGGATTAAAGAGCTCGCATGGTGGATTAAAGCATAACATGTAGTGGATTAAAGAGCCCCACATGGTGAATTAAAGCGTCACGTGTGGTGGATTAAAGAGCCCTGCATGGTGGATTAAAGCAAAACGTGTAGTGGATTAAAGAGCCCCACATGGTGTATTAAAGCATCACGTGTAGTGGAATAAAGGGCCCAGCATTTTGGATTAAAGCGTCACGTGTAGTGGATTAAAGAGCCCCGCATGATGGATTAAAGCGTCACATGTCGTGGATTAAAGAAATTGCATCGTGGATTAAAGCGTCACGTGTAGTGGATTAAAGAGCCCCACATGGTGGATTAAAGCGTCACGTGCAGTGGAATAAAGTGCCCACGTGGTGGAATAAAGCGTCACGTGTAATGGATTAAAGAGTCCGCATGGTGGATTAAAGCGTCACGTGTAGTGGATTAAAGAGCCCCGCATGGTGGATTAAAGCGTCACGTGTAGTGGATTAAAGAAACCCGCATGGTGGATTAAAGCATCACATGTAGTGGATTAAAGAGCCGGCATGGTGGATTAAAGCGTCACGTGTAGTGGATTAAAGAGCCCACATGGTGGAGTAAAGCGTCACGTGTATTGGATTAAAGAGTCCCCATGGTGGATTAAACCATCACGTGTAGTGGATTAAAGAGCCCCACATGGTGTATTAAAGCGTCACGTGTAGTGCATTAAAGAGCCCCACATGTTTGATTAAAGCATCACGTGTAGTGCATGAAAGAGTCCCGCATGGTGTATTAAAGCGTCACGTGTAGTGGATTAAAGAGCCCGCATGGTGGATTAAAGCGTCACGTGTAGTGGATTAAAGAGCCCGCATGGTGTAAAAAAGCGGCACGTGTAGTAGATTAAAGAGCCCCGCATGGCGGATTAAAGAGTCACGTGTTGTGGATTAAAGAGCCCACGTGGTGGATTAAAGCGTAACGTGTAGCGGATTAAAGAGCCCCCATGGTGCATTAAAGCATCACGTGTAGGGGATTAAAGAACCCCGCATGGTGTAATAAAGCGTCACGTGTAGTGGATTAAAGAGCCCGCATGGTGGATTAAATCGTCACGCGTAGTGGATTAAAGAGCCCCACATGGTGGATTAAGGCGTAACGTGTAGTGGATTAAAGAGCCCGCATGGTGGATTAAAGCGTCACGTGTAGTGGATTAAAGAGCCCCACATGGTGTATTAAAGCGTCACATGTAGTGGATTAAAGAGCCCCACATGTTTGATTAAAGCATCACGTGTAGTGCATTAAAGAGCTCCGCATGGTGTATTAAAGCGTCACGTGTAGTGGATTAAAGAGCCCGCATGGTGGATTAAAGCGTCACGCGTAGTGGATTAAAGAGCCCCGCATGGTGGATTAAAGCGTCACGTGTAGTGGATTAAAGAGCCCGCATGGTGGATTAAAGCGTCACGTGTAGATAATTAAAGAGTCCAGCATGGTGGATTAAAGCATCACATGTAGTGGATTAAAGAGCCCGCATGGTGGATTAAAGCGTCACATGTCGTGGATTAAAGAAATCGCATGGTGGATTAAAGCGTCACGTGTAGTGGATTAAAGAGCCCTACATGGTGGATTAAAGCGTCACGTGCAGTGGAATAACGTGCCCACGTGGTGGAATAAAGCGTCACGTGTAATGGATTAAAGAGCCCGCATGGTGGATTAAAGCGTCACATGTCGTGGATTAAAGAAATCGCATGGTGGATTAAAGCGTCAAATGTAGTGGATTAAAGAGCCCCACATGGTGGATTAAAGCGTCACGTGCAGTGGAATAAAGTGCCCACGTGGTGGAATAAAGCGTCAAGTGTAATGGATTAAAGAGTCCGCATGGTGGATTAAAGCGTCACGTGTAGTGGATTAAAGAAACCCGCATGGTGGATTAAAGCGTCACACGTAGTGGATTAAAGAGCCCGCATGGTGGATTAAAGCGTCACATGTCGTGGATTAAATAAATCGCATGGTGGATTAAAGAGTCCCACATGGTGGATTAAAGCGTCACGTGCAGTGGAATAAAGTGCCCACGCGGTGGAATAAAGCGTCACGTGTAGTGGATTAAAGAGTCTGCACGGTGGATTAAAGCGTCACGTGTAGTGGATTAAAGATGCCCGCATGGTGGATTAAAGCGTCACGTGTAGTGGATTAAAGAAACCCGCATGGTGGATTAAAGCATCACATGTAGTGGATTAAAGAGCCCGCTTGGTGGATTAAAGCGTCGCGTGTCATGGATTAAAGAGCTCGCATGGTGGATTAAAGCATAACATGTAGTGGATTAAAGAGCCCCACATGGTGGATTAAAGCGTCACGTGTAGTGGATTAAAGAGCCCTGCATGGTGGATTAAAGCATAACGTGTAGTGGATTAAAGAGCCCCACATGGTGTATCAAAGCATCACGTGTAGTGGAATAAAGAGCCCAGCATTTTGGATTAAAGCGTCACGTGTAGTGGATTATAGAGCCCCACATGGTGCATTAAAGCGTCACACGTCGTGGATTAAAGAAATCGCATGGTGGATTAAAGCGTCACGTGTAGTGGATCAAAGAGCCCGCATGGTGGATTAAAGCGTCACGTGTAGTTAATTAAAGAGCCCCGCATGGTGGATTAAAGCATCACATGTAGTGGATTAAAGAGCCCGCATGGTGGATTAAAGCGTCACATGTCGTGGATTAAAGAAATCGCATGGTGGATTAAAGCGTCACGTGTAGTGGATTAAAGAGCCCCACACGGTGGATTAAAGCGTCACGTGCAGTGGAATAACGTGCCCACGTGGTGGAATAAAGCGTCACGTGTAATGGATTAAAGAGCCCGCATGGTGGATTAAAGCGTCACATGTCGTGGATTAAAGAAATCGCATGGTGGATTAAAGCGTCACATGTAGTGGATTAAAGAGCCCCACATGGTGGATTAAAGCGTCACGTGCAGTGGAATAAAGTGCCCACGTGGTGGAATAAAGTGTCAAGTGTAATGGATTAAAGAGTCCGCATGGTGGATTAAAGCGTCACGTGTAGTGGATTAAAGAAACCCGCATGGTGGATTAAAGCGTCACACGTATTGGATTAAAGAGCCCGCATGGTGGATTAAAGCGTCACATGTCGTGGATTAAATAAATCGCATGGTGGATTAAAGAGCCCCACATGGTGGATTAAAGCGTCACGTGCAGTGGAATAAAGTGCCCACGTGGTGGAATAAAGCGTCACGTGTAGTGGATTAAAGAGTCTGCACGGTGGATTAAAGCGTCACG
Organism: Petromyzon marinus; assembly: GCF_048934315.1. Taxonomy (NCBI): domain Eukaryota; kingdom Metazoa; phylum Chordata; class Hyperoartia; order Petromyzontiformes; family Petromyzontidae; genus Petromyzon; species Petromyzon marinus. The sequence goes on from NC_133719.1 coordinate 105,940, forward strand.
TGTAGTGGATTAAAGATGCCCGCATGGTGGATTAAAGCGTCACGTGTAGTGGATTAAAGAAACCCGCATGGTGGATTAAAGCGTCACGTGTAGTGGATTAAAAAGCCCCGCATGGTGGATTAAAGCATCACATGTAGTGGATTAAAGAGCCCGCTTGGTGGATTAAAGCGTCGCGTGTCATGGATTAAAGAGCTCGCATGGTGGATTAAAGCATAACATGTAGTGGATTAAAGAGCCCCACATGGTGGATTAAAGCGTCACGTGTAGTGGATTAAAGAGCCCTGCATGGTGGATTAAAGCATAACGTGTAGTGGATTAAAGAGCCCCACATGGTGTATCAAAGCATCACGTGTAGTGGAATAAAGAGCCCAGCATTTTGGATTAAAGCGTCACGTGTAGTGGATTAAAAAGCCCCACATGGTGCATTAAAGCGTCGCACGTCGTGGATTAAAGAAATCGCATGGTGGATTAAAGCGTCACGTGTAGTGGATAAAAGAGCCCACATGATGGAGTAAAGTGTCATGTGTATTGGATTAAAAAGTCCCGCATGGTGGATTAAAGCATCACATGTAGTGGATTAAAGAGCCCGCTTGGTGGATTAAAGCGTCACGTGTCATGGATTAAAGAGCTCGCATGGTGGATTAAAGCATCAGATGTAGTGGATTAAAGAGCCCCACATGGTGGATTAAAGCGTCACGTGTAGTGGATTAAAGAAATCGCATGGTGGATTAAAGAGCCCCACACGGTGGATTAAAGCGTCACGTGCAGTGGAATAAAGTGCCCACGTGGTGGAATAAAGCGTCACATGTAATGGATTAAAGAGTCCGCACGGTGGATTAAAGCGTCACGTGTAGTGGATTAAAGAGCCCTGCATGATGGATTAAAGCATCACATGTAGTGGATTAAAGAACCCGCACGGTGGATTAAAGCGTCACATGTCGTGGATTAAAGAAATCGCATGGTGGATTAAAGAGCCCCACACGGTGGATTAAAGCGTTACGTGCAGTGGAATAAAGTGCCCACGTGGTGGAATAAAGCGTCACGTGTAATGGATTAAAGAGTCAGCATGGTAGATTAAAGCGTCACATGTAGTGGATTAAAGAGCCCCGCATGGTGGATTAAAGCGTCACGTGTAGTGGATTAAAGAAACCCGCATGGTGGATTAAAGCGTCACACGTAGTGGATTAAAGAGCCCGCATGGTGGATTAAAGCGTCACATGTCGTGGATTAAATGAATCGCATGGTGGATTAAAGAGCCCCACATGGTGGATTAAAGCGTCACGTGCAGTGGAATAAAGTGCCCACGTGGTGGAATAAAGCGTCACGTGTAGTGGATTAAAGAGTCTGCACGGTGGATTATAGCATCACGTGCAGTGGATTAAAGAGCCCACATGGTGGAGTAAAGCGTCATGTGTATTAGATTAAAAAGCCCCACATGGTGGATTAAAGCATCACATGTAGTGGATTAAAGAGCCCGCTTGGTGGATTAAAGCGTCACGTGTCATGGATTAAAGAGCTCGCATGGTGGATTAAAGCATAACATGTAGTGGATTAAAGAGCCCCACATGGTGGATTAAAGCGTCACGTGTGGTGGATTAAAGAGCCCTGCATGGTGGATTAAAGCAAAACGTGTAGTGGATTAAAGAGCCCCACATGGTGTATTAAAGCATCACGTGTAGTGGAATAAAGGGCCCAGCATTTTGGATTAAAGCGTCACGTGTAGTGGATTAAAGAGCCCCGCATGATGGATTAAAGCGTCCCATGTCGTGGATTAAAGAAATTGCATCGTGGATTAAAGCGTCACGTGTAGTGGATTAAAGAGCCCCACATGGTGGATTAAAGCGTCACGTGCAGTGGAATAAAGTGCCCACGTGGTGGAATAAAGCGTCACGTGTAATGGATTAAAGAGTCCGCATGGTGGATTAAAGCGTCACGTGTAGTGGATTAAAGAGCCCCGCATGGTGGATTAAAGCGTCACGTGTAGTGGATTAAAGAAACCCGCATGGTGGATTAAAGCATCACATGTAGTGGATTAAAGAGCCGGCATGGTGGATTAAAGCGTCACGTGTAGTGGATTAAAGAGCCCACATGGTGGAGTAAAGCGTCACGTGTATTGGATTAAAGAGCCCCGCATGGTGGATTAAAGCATCACATGTAGTGGATTAAAGAACCCGCTTGGTGGATTAAAGCGTCACGTGTCATGGATTAAAGAGCTTGCATGATGGATTAAAGCATCACGTGTAGTGGATTAAAGAGCCCCGCATGGTGGATTAAAGCATCACGTGTAGTGGATTAAAGAGCCCCACATGGTGTATTAAAGCATCACGTGTAGTGGAATAAAGAGCCCAGCATGGTGGATTAAAGCGTCACGTGTAGTAGATTAAAGAGCCCCGCATGGTGGATTAAAGAGTCACGTGTTGTGGATTAAAGAGCCCGCGTGGTAGATTAAAGCGTCACGTGTAGCGGATTAAAGAGTCCCCATGGTGGATTAAACCATCACGTGTATTGGATTAAAGAGCCCCGCATGGTGTATTAAAGCGTTACGTGTAGTGCATTAAAGAGCCCCACATGTTTGATTAAAGCATCACGTGTAGTGCATGAAAGAGTCCTGCATGGTGTATTAAAGCGTCACGTGTAGTGGATTAAAGCGCCCGCATGGTGGATTAAAGCGTCACGCGTAGTGGATTAAAGAGCCCCGCATGGTGGATTAAGTTGTCACGTGTAGTGGATTAAAGAGCCCGCATGGTGTAAAAAAGCGTCACGTGTAGTGGATTAAAGAGCCCCGCATATTGTATTAAAGCGTCAGAGGTAGTGGATTAAAGAGCCCCACATGATTGATTAAAGCATCACGTGTAGTGCATTAAAGAGCCACGCATGGTATATTAAAGCGTCACGTGTAGTGGATTAAAGAGCCCGCATGGTGGATTCAAGCGTCACGTGTAGTCGATTAAAGAGCCCCGCATGGTGTAATAAAGCGTCACGTGTAGTGGATTAAAGAGCCCGCATGGTGGATTAAATCGTCACGCGTAGTGGATTAAAGAGCCCCACATGGTGGATTAAGGCGTCACGTGTAGTGGATTAAAGAGCCCGCATGGTGGATTAAAGCGTCACGTGTAGTGGATTAAAGAGCCCCACATGGTGTATTAAAGCGTCACATGTAGTGGATTAAAGAGTCCCACATGTTTGATTAAAGCATCATGTGTAGTGCATTAAAGAGCTCCGCATGGTGTATTAAAGCATCACGTGTAGTGGATTAAAGAGCCCGCATGGTGGATTAAAGCGTCACGCGTAGTGGATTAAAGAGCCCCGCATGGTGGATTAAAGCGTCACGTGTAGTGGGTTAAAGAGCCCGCATGGTGGATTAAAGCGTCACGTGTAGTTAATTAAAGAGACCCGCATGGTGGATTAAAGCATCACATGTAGTGGATTAAAGAGCCCGCATGGTGGATTAAAGCGTCACATGTCGTGGATTAAAGAAATCGCATGGTGGATTAAAGCGTCACGTGTTGTGGATTAAAGAGCCCCACATGGTGGATTAAAGCGTCACGTGCAGTGGAATAACGTGCCCTCGTGGTGGAATAAAGCTTCACGTGTAATGGATTAAAGAGCCCGCATGGTGGATTAAAGCGTCACATGTCGTGGATTAAAGAAATCGCATGGTGGATTAAAGCGTCACATGTAGTGGATTAAAGAGCCCCACATGGTGGAATAAAGCGTCACGTGCAGTGGAATAAAGTGCCCACGTGGTGGAATAAAGCGTCACGTGTAATGGATTAAAGAGTCCGCATGGTGGATTAAAGCGTCACGTGTAGTGGATTAAAGAAACCCGCATGGTGGATTAAAGCGTCACACGTAGTGGATTAAAGAGCCCGCATGGTGGATTAAAGCGTCACATGTCGTGGATTAAATAAATCGCATGGTGGATTAAAGAGCCCCACATGGTGGATTAAAGCGTCACGTGCAGTGGAATAAAGTGCCCACGCGGTGGAATAAAGCGTCACGTGTAGTGGATTAAAGAGTCTGCACGGTGGATTAAAGCGTCACGTGTAGTGGATTAAAGATGCCCGCATGGTGGATTAAAGCGTCACGTGTAGTGGATTAAAGAAACCCGCATGGTGGATTAAAGCGTCACGTGTAGTGGATTAAAAAGCCCCGCATGGTGGATTAAAGCATCACATGTAGTGGATTAAAGAGCCCGCTTGGAGGATTAAAGCGTCGCGTGTCATGGATTAAAGAGCTCGCATGGTGGATTAAAGCATAACATGTAGTGGATTAAAGAGCCCCACATGGTGGATTAAAGCGTCACGTGTAGTGGATGAAAGAGCTCTGCATGGTGGATTAAAGCATAACGTGTAGTGGATTAAAGAGCCCCACATGGTGTATCAAAGCATCACATGTAGTGGAATAAAGAGCCCAGCATTTTGGATTAAAGCGTCACGTGTAGTGGATTAAAGAGCCCCGCATGGTGCATTAAAGCGTCACACGTCGTGGATTAAAGAAATCGCATGGTGGATTAAAGCGTCACGTGTAGTGGATAAAAGAACCCACATGATGGAGTAAAGTGTCATGTGTATTGGATTAAAAAGTCCCGCATGGTGGATTAAAGCATCACATGTAGTGGATTAAAGAGCCCGCTTGGTGGATTAAAGTGTCACGTGTCATGGATTAAAGAGCTCGCATGGTGGATTAAAGCATCAGATGTAGTGGATTAAAGAGCCCCACATGGTGGATTAAAGCGTCACGTGTAGTGGATTAAAGAAATCGCATGGTGGATTAAAGAGCCCCACACGATGGATTAAAGCGTCACGTGCAGTGGAATGAAGTGCCCACGTGGTGGAATAAAGCGTCACGTGTAATGGATTAAAGAGTCCGCATGGTAGATTAAAGCGTCACGTGTAGTGGATTAAAGAGCCCCGCATGGTGGATTAAAGCGTCACGTGTAGTGGATTAAAGAAACCCGCATGGTGGATTAAAGCGTCACACGTAGTGGATTAAAGAGCCCGCATGGTGGATTAAAGCGTCACATGTCGTGGATTAAATAAATCGCATGGTGGATTAAAGAGCCCCACATGGTGGATTAAAGCGTCACGTGCAGTGGAATAAAGTGCCCACGTGGTGGAATAAAGCGTCACGTGTAGTGGATTAAAGAGTCTGCACGGTGGATTATAGCATCACGTGCAGTGGATTAAAGATGCCCGCATGGTGGATTAAAGCGTCACGTGTAGTGGATTAAAGAAACCCGCATGGTGGATTAAAGCATCACGTGTAGTGGATTAAAGAGCCGGCATGGTGGATTAAAGCGTCACGTGTAGTGGATTAAAGAGCCCACATGGTGGAGTAAAGCGTCATGTGTATTGGATTAAAAAGCCCCGCATGGTGGATTAAAGCATCACATGTAGTGGATTAAAGAGCCCGCTTGGTGGATTAAAGCGTTACGTGTCATGGATTAAAGAGCTCGAATGGTGGATTAAAGCATAACATGTAGTGGATTAAAGAACCCCACATGGTGGATTAAAGCATCACGTGTAGTGGATTAAAGAGCCCTGCATGGTGGATTAAAGCATAACGTGTAGTGGATTAAAGAGCCCCACATGGTGTATTAAAGCATCACGTGTAGTGGAATAAAGGGCCCAGCATTTTGGATTAAAGCGTCACGTGTAGTGGTTTAAAGAGCCCCGCATGGTGGATTAAAGCGTCACATGTCGTGGATTAAAGAAATTGCATCGTGGATTAAAGCGTCACGTGTAGTGGATTAAAGAGCCCCACATGGTGGATTAAAGCGTCACGTGCAGTGTAATAAAGTGCCCACGTGGTGGAATAAAGCGTCACGTGTAATGGATTAAAGAGTCCCCATGGTGGATTAAAGCGTCACGTGTAGTGGATTAAAGAGCCCCGCATGGTGGATTAAAGCGTCACGTGTAGTGGATTAAAGAAACCCGCATGGTGGATTAAAGCGTCACATGTAGTGGATTAAAGAGCCGGCATGGTGGATTAAAGCGTAACGTGTAGCGGATTAAAGAGCCCCCATGGTGCATTAAAGCATCACGTGTAGGGGATTAAAGAACCCCGCATGGTGTAATAAAGCGTCACGTGTAGTGGATTAAAGAGCCCGCATGGTGGATTAAATCGTCACGCGTACTGGATTAAAGAGCCCCACATGGTGGATTAAGGCGTAACGTGTAGTGGATTAAAGAGCCCGCATGGTGGATTAAAGCGTCACGTGTAGTGGATTAAAGAGCCCCACATGGTGTATTAAAGCGTCACATGTAGTGGATTAAAGAGCCCCACATGTTTGATTAAAGCATCACGTGTAGTGCATTAAAGAGCTCCGCATGGTGTATTAAAGCGTCACGTGTAGTGGATTAAAGAGCCCGCATGGTGGATTAAAGCGTCACGCGTAGTGGATTAAAGAGCCCCGCATGGTGGATTAAAGCGTCACGTGTAGTGGATTAAAGAGCCCGCATGGTGGATTAAAGCGTCACGTGTAGTTAATTAAAGAGCCCCGCATGGTGGATTAAAGCATCACATGTAGTGGATTAAAGAGCCCGCATGGTGGATTAAAGCGTCACATGTCGTGGATTAAAGAAATCGCATGGTGGATTAAAGCGTCAAATGTAGTGGATTAAAGAGCCCCACATGGTGGATTAAAGCGTCACGTGCAGTGGAATAAAGTGCCCACGTGGTGGAATAAAGCGTCAAGTGTAATGGATTAAAGAGTCCGCATGGTGGATTAAAGCGTCACGTGTAGTGGATTAAAGAAACCCGCATGGTGGATTAAAGCGTCACACGTAGTGGATTAAAGAGCCCGCATGGTGGATTAAAGCGTCACATGTCGTGGATTAAATAAATCGCATGGTGGATTAAAGAGCCCCACATGGTGGATTAAAGCGTCACGTGCAGTGGAATAAAGTGCCCACGCGGTGGAATAAAGCGTCACGTGTAGTGGATTAAAGAGTCTGCACGGTGGATTAAAGCGTCACGTGTAGTGGATTAAAGATGCCCGCATGGTGGATTAAAGCGTCACGTGTAGTGGATTAAAGAAACCCGCATGGTGGATTAAAGCGTCACATGTCGTGGATTAAAGAAATCGCATGGTGGATTAAAGCGTCAAATGTAGTGGATTAAAGAGCCCGCATGGTGGATTAAAGCGTCACATGTCGTGGATTAAAGAAATCGCATGGTGGATTAAAGCGTCAAATGTAGTGGATTAAAGAGCCCCACATGGTGGATTAAAGCGTCACGTGCAGTGGAATAAAGTGCCCACGTGGTGGAATAAAGCGTCAAGTGTAATGGATTAAAGAGTCCGCATGGTGGATTAAAGCGTCACGTGTAGTGGATTAAAGAAACCCGCATGGTGGATTAAAGCGTCACACGTAGTGGATTAAAGAGCCCGCATGGTGGATTAAAGCGTCACATGTCGTGGATTAAATAAATCGCATGGTGGATTAAAGAGCCCCACATGGTGGATTAAAGCGTCACGTGCAGTGGAATAAAGTGCCCACGCGTTGGAATAAAGCGTCACGTGTAGTGGATTAAAGAGTCTGCACGGTGGATTAAAGCGTCACGTGTAGTGGATTAAAGATGCCCGCATGGTGGATTAAAGCGTCACGTGTAGTGGATTAAAGAAACCCGCATGGTGGATTAAAGCGTCACGTGTAGTGGATTAAAAAGCCCCGCATGGTGGATTAAAGCATCACATGTAGTGGATTAAAGAGCCCGCTTGGTGGATTAAAGCGTCGCGTGTCATGGATTAAAGAGCTCGCATGGTGGATTAAAGCATAACATGTAGTGGATTGAAGAGCCCCACATGGTGGATTAAAGCGTCACGTGTAGTGGATTAAAGAGCCCTGCATGGTGGATTAAAGCATAACGTGTAGTGGATTAAAGAGCCCCACATGGTGTATCAAAGCATCACGTGTAGTGGAATAAAGAGCCCAGCATTTTGGATTAAAGCGTCACGTGTAGTGGATTATAGAGCCCCACATGGTGCATTAAAGCGTCACACGTCGTGGATTAAAGAAATCGCATGGTGGATTAAAGCGTCACGTGTAGTGGATAAAAGAGCCCGCATGGTGGATTAAAGCGTCACGTGTAGTTAATTAAAGAGCCCCGCATGGTGGATTAAAGCATCACATGTAGTGGATTAAAGAGCCCGCATGGTGGATTAAAGCGTCACATGTCGTGGATTAAAGAAATCGCATGGTGGATTAAAGCGTCAAATGTAGTGGATTAAAGAGCCCCACATGGTGGATTAAAGCGTCACGTGCAGTGGAATAAAGTGCCCATGTGGTGGAATAAAGCGTCAAGTGTAATGGATTAAAGAGTCCGCATGGTGGATTAAAGCGTCACGTGTAGTGGATTAAAGAAACCCGCATGGTGGATTAAAGCGTCACACGTAGTGGATTAAAGAGCCCGCATGGTGGATTAAAGCGTCACATGTCGTGGATTAAATAAATCGCATGGTGGATTAAAGAGCCCCACATGGTGGATTAAAGCGTCACGTGCAGTGAAATAAAGTGCCCACGCGGTGGAATAAAGCGTCACGTGTAGTGGATTAAAGAGTCTGCACGGTGGATTAAAGCGTCACGTGTAGTGGATTAAAGAAACCCGCATGGTGGATTAAAGCGTCACGTGTAGTGGATTAAAAAGCCCCGCATGGTGGATTAAAGCATCACATGTAGTGGATTAAAGAGCCCGCTTGGTGGATTAAAGCGTCGCGTGTCATGGATTAAAGAGCTCGCATGGTGGATTAAAGCATAACATGTAGTGGATTAAAGATGCCCGCATGGTGGATTAAAGCGTCACGTGTAGTGGATTAAAGAAACCCGCATGGTGGATTAAAGCGTCACGTGTAGTGGATTAAAAAGCCCCGCATGGTGGATTAAAGCATCACATGTAGTGGATTAAAGAGCCCGCTTGGTGGATTAAAGCGTCGCGTGTCATGGATTAAAGAGCTCGCATGGTGGATTAAAGCATAACATGTAGTGGATTAAAGAGCCCCACATGGTGGATTAAAGCGTCACGTGTAGTGGATTAAAGAGCCCTGCATGGTGGATTAAAGCATAACGTGTAGTGGATTAAAGAGCCCCACATGGTGTATCAAAGCATCACGTGTAGTGGAATAAAGAGCCCAGCATTTTGGATTAAAGCGTCACGTGTAGTGGATTATAGAGCCCCACATGGTGCATTAAAGCGTCACACGTCGTGGATTAAAGAAATCGCATGGTGGATTAAAGCGTCACGTGTAGTGGATAAAAGAGCCCGCATGGTGGATTAAAGCGTCACGTGTAGTTAATTAAAGAGCCCCGCATGGTGGATTAAAGCATCACATGTAGTGGATTAAAGAGCCCGCATGGTGGATTAAAGCGTCACATGTCGTGGATTAAAGAAATCGCATGGTGGATTAAAGCGTCACGTGTAGTGGATTAAAGAGCCCCACACGGTGGATTAAAGCGTCACGTGCAGTGGAATAACGTGCCCACGTGGTGGAATAAAGCGTCACATGTAATGGATTAAAGAGCCCGCATGGTGGATTAAAGCGTCACATGTCGTGGATTAAAGAAATCGCATGGTGGATTAAAGCGTCACATGTAGTGGATTAAAGAGCCCCACATGGTGGATTAAAGCGTCACGTGCAGTGGAATAAAGTGCCCACGTGGTGGAATAAAGTGTCAAGTGTAATGGATTAAAGAGTCCGCATGGTGGATTAAAGCGTCACGTGTAGTGGATTAAAGAGCCCTGCATGATGGATTAAAGCATCGCATGTAGTGGATTAAAGAGCCCGCATGGTGGATTAAAGCATCACATGTCGTGGATTAAAGAAATCGCATGGTGGATTAAAGAGCCCCACACGGTGGATTAAACGTCACGTGCAGTGGAATGAAGTGCCCACGTGGTGGAATAAAGCGTCACGTGTAATGGATTAAAGAGTCCGCATGGTAGATTAAAGCGTCACGTGTAGTGGATTAAAGAGCCCCGCATGGTGGATTAAAGCGTCACGTGTAGTGGATTAAAGAAACCCACATGGTGGATTAAAGCGTCACACGTAGTGGATTAAAGAGCCCGCATGGTGGATTAAAGCGTCACATGTCGTGGATTAAATAAATCGCATGGTGGATTAAAGAGCCCCACATGGTGGATTAAAGCGTCACGTGCAGTGGAATAAAGTGCCCACGTGGTGGAATAAAGCGTCACGTGTAGTGGATTAAAGAGTCTGCACGGTGGATTATAGCATCACGTGCAGTGGATTAAAGATGCCCGCATGGTGGATTAAAGCGTCACGTGTAGTGGATTAAAGAAACCCGCATGGTGGATTAAAGCATCACGTGTAGTGGATTAAAGAGCCGGCATGGTGGATTAAAGCGTCACGTGTAGTGGATTAAAGAGCCCACATGGTGGAGTAAAGCGTCATGTGTATTGGATTAAAAAGCCCCGCATGGTAGATTAAAGCATCACATGTAGTGGATTAAAGAGCCCGCTTGGTGGATTAAAGCGTTACGTGTCATGGATTAAAGAGCTCGAATGGTGGATTAAAGCATAACATGTAGTGGATTAAAGAACCCCACATGGTGGATTAAAGCATCACGTGTAGTGGATTAAAGAGCCCTGCATGGTGGATTAAAGCATAACGTGTAGTGGATTAAAGAGCCCCACATGGTGTATTAAAGCATCACGTGTAGTGGAATAAAGGGCCCAGCATTTTGGATTAAAGCGTCACGTGTAGTGGTTTAAAGAGCCCCGCATGGTGGATTAAAGCGTCACATGTCGTGGATTAAAGAAATTGCATCGTGGATTAAAGCGTCACGTGTAGTGGATTAAAGAGCCCCACATGGTGGATTAAAGCGTCACGTGCAGTGTAATAAAGTGCCCACGTGGTGGAATAAAGCGTCACGTGTAATGGATTAAAGAGTCCCCATGGTGGATTAAAGCGTCACGTGTAGTGGATTAAAGAGCCCCGCATGGTGGATTAAAGCGTCACGTGTAGTGGATTAAAGAAACCCGCATGGTGGATTAAAGCGTCACATGTAGTGGATTAAAGAGCCGGCATGGTGGATTGAAGCGTAACGTGTAGCGGATTAAAGAGCCCCCATGGTGCATTAAAGCATCACGTGTAGGGGATTAAAGAACCCCGCATGGTGTAATAAAGCGTCACGTGTAGTGGATTAAAGAGCCCGCATGGTGGATTAAATCGTCACGCGTACTGGATTAAAGAGCCCCACATGGTGGATTAAGGCGTAACGTGTAGTGGATTAAAGAGCCCGCATGGTGGATTAAAGCGTCACGTGTAGTGGATTAAAGAGCCCCACATGGTGTATTAAAGCGTCACATGTAGTGGATTAAAGAGCCCCACATGTTTGATTAAAGCATCACGTGTAGTGCATTAAAGAGCTCCGCATGGTGTATTAAAGCGTCACGTGTAGTGGATTAAAGAGCCCGCATGGTGGATTAAAGCGTCACGCGTAGTGGATTAAAGAGCCCCGCATGGTGGATTAAAGCGTCACGTGTAGTGGATTAAAGAGCCCGCATGGTGGATTAAAGCGTCACGTGTAGTTAATTAAAGAGCCCCGCATGGTGGATTAAAGCATCACATGTAGTGGATTAAAGAGCCCGCATGGTGGATTAAAGCGTCACATGTCGTGGATTAAAGAAATCGCATGGTGGATTAAAGCGTCAAATGTAGTGGATTAAAGAGCCCCACATGGTGGATTAAAGCGTCACGTGCAGTGGAATAAAGTGCCCACGTGGTGGAATAAAGCGTCAAGTGTAATGGATTAAAGAGTCCGCATGGTGGATTAAAGCGTCACGTGTAGTGGATTAAAGAAACCCGCATGGTGGATTAAAGCGTCACACGTAGTGGATTAAAGAGCCCGCATGGTGGATTAAAGCGTCACATGTCGTGGATTAAATAAATCGCATGGTGGATTAAAGAGCCCCACATGGTGGATTAAAGCGTCACGTGCAGTGGAATAAAGTGCCCACGCGGTGGAATAAAGCGTCACGTGTAGTGGATTAAAGAGTCTGCACGGTGGATTAAAGCGTCACGTGTAGTGGATTAAAGATGCCCGCATGGTGGATTAAAGCGTCACGTGTAGTGGATTAAAGAAACCCGCATGGTGGATTAAAGCGTCACGTGTAGTGGATTAAAAAGCCCCGCATGGTGGATTAAAGCATCACATGTAGTGGATTAAAGAGCCCGCTTGGTGGATTAAAGCGTCGCGTGTCATGGATTAAAGAGCTCGCATGGTGGATTAAAGCATAACATGTAGTGGATTAAAGAGCCCGCTTGGTGGATTAAAGCGTTACGTGTCATGGATTAAAGAGCTCGAATGGTGGATTAAAGCATAACATGTAGTGGATTAAAGAACCCCACATGGTGGATTAAAGCATCACGTGTAGTGGATTAAAGAGCCCTGCATGGTGGATTAAAGCATAACGTGTAGTGGATTAAAGAGCCCCACATGGTGTATTAAAGCATCACGTGTAGTGGAATAAAGGGCCCAGCATTTTGGATTAAAGCGTCACGTGTAGTGGTTTAAAGAGCCCCGCATGGTGGATTAAAGCGTCACATGTCGTGGATTAAAGAAATTGCATCGTGGATTAAAGCGTCACGTGTAGTGGATTAAAGAGCCCCACATGGTGGATTAAAGCGTCACGTGCAGTGTAATAAAGTGCCCACGTGGTGGAATAAAGCGTCACGTGTAATGGATTAAAGAGTCCCCATGGTGGATTAAAGCGTCACGTGTAGTGGATTAAAGAGCCCCGCATGGTGGATTAAAGCGTCACGTGTAGTGGATTAAAGAAACCCGCATGGTGGATTAAAGCGTCACATGTAGTGGATTAAAGAGCCGGCATGGTGGATTGAAGCGTAACGTGTAGCGGATTAAAGAGCCCCCATGGTGCATTAAAGCATCACGTGTAGGGGATTAAAGAACCCCGCATGGTGTAATAAAGCGTCACGTGTAGTGGATTAAAGAGCCCGCATGGTGGATTAAATCGTCACGCGTACTGGATTAAAGAGCCCCACATGGTGGATTAAGGCGTAACGTGTAGTGGATTAAAGAGCCCGCATGGTGGATTAAAGCGTCACGTGTAGTGGATTAAAGAGCCCCACATGGTGTATTAAAGCGTCACATGTAGTGGATTAAAGAGCCCCACATGTTTGATTAAAGCATCACGTGTAGTGCATTAAAGAGCTCCGCATGGTGTATTAAAGCGTCACGTGTAGTGGATTAAAGAGCCCGCATGGTGGATTAAAGCGTCACGCGTAGTGGATTAAAGAGCCCCGCATGGTGGATTAAAGCGTCACGTGTAGTGGATTAAAGAGCCCGCATGGTGGATTAAAGCGTCACGTGTAGTTAATTAAAGAGCCCCGCATGGTGGATTAAAGCATCACATGTAGTGGATTAAAGAGCCCGCATGGTGGATTAAAGCGTCACATGTCGTGGATTAAAGAAATCGCATGGTGGATTAAAGCGTCAAATGTAGTGGATTAAAGAGCCCCACATGGTGGATTAAAGCGTCACGTGCAGTGGAATAAAGTGCCCACGTGGTGGAATAAAGCGTCAAGTGTAATGGATTAAAGAGTCCGCATGGTGGATTAAAGCGTCACGTGTAGTGGATTAAAGAAACCCGCATGGTGGATTAAAGCGTCACACGTAGTGGATTAAAGAGCCCGCATGGTGGATTAAAGCGTCACATGTCGTGGATTAAATAAATCGCATGGTGGATTAAAGAGCCCCACATGGTGGATTAAAGCGTCACGTGCAGTGGAATAAAGTGCCCACGCGGTGGAATAAAGCGTCACGTGTAGTGGATTAAAGAGTCTGCACGGTGGATTAAAGCGTCACGTGTAGTGGATTAAAGATGCCCGCATGGTGGATTAAAGCGTCACGTGTAGTGGATTAAAGAAACCCGCATGGTGGATTAAAGCGTCACGTGTAGTGGATTAAAAAGCCCCGCATGGTGGATTAAAGCATCACATGTAGTGGATTAAAGAGCCCGCTTGGTGGATTAAAGCGTCGCGTGTCATGGATTAAAGAGCTCGCATGGTGGATTAAAGCATAACATGTAGTGGATTAAAGAGCCCCACATGGTGGATTAAAGCGTCACGTGTAGTGGATTAAAGAGCCCTGCATGGTGGATTAAAGCATAACGTGTAGTGGATTAAAGAGCCCCACATGGTGTATCAAAGCATCACGTGTAGTGGAATAAAGAGCCCAGCATTTTGGATTAAAGCGTCACGTGTAGTGGATTATAGAGCCCCACATGGTGCATTAAAGCGTCACACGTCGTGGATTAAAGAAATCGCATGGTGGATTAAAGCGTCACGTGTAGTGGATAAAAGAGCCCGCATGGTGGATTAAAGCGTCACGTGTAGTTAATTAAAGAGCCCCGCATGGTGGATTAAAGCATCACATGTAGTGGATTAAAGAGCCCGCATGGTGGATTAAAGCGTCACATGTCGTGGATTAAAGAAATCGCATGGTGGATTAAAGCGTCACGTGTAGTGGATTAAAGAGCCCCACACGGTGGATTAAAGCGTCACGTGCAGTGTAATAACGTGCCCACGTGGTGGAATAAAGCGTCACATGTAATGGATTAAAGAGCCCGCATGGTGGATTAAAGCGTCACATGTCGTGGATTAAAGAAATCGCATGGTGGATTAAAGCGTCACATGTAGTGGATTAAAGAGCCCCACATGGTGGATTAAAGCGTCACGTGCAGTGGAATAAAGTGCCCACGTGGTGGAATAAAGTGTCAAGTGTAATGGATTAAAGAGTCCGCATGGTGGATTAAAGCGTCACGTGTAGTGGATTAAAGAAACCCGCATGGTGGATTAAAGCGTCACACGTAGTGGATTAAAGAGCCCGCATGGTGGATTAAAGCGTCACATGTCGTGGATTAAATAAATCGCATGGTGGATTAAAGAGCCCCACATGGTGGATTAAAGCGTCACGTGCAGTGGAATAAAGTGCCCACGTGGTGGAATAAAGCGTCACGTGTAGTGGATTAAAGCGTCTGCACGGTGGATTAAAGCGTCACGTGTAGTGGATTAAAGAAACCCGCATGGTGGATTAAAGCGTCACGTGTAGTGGATTAAAAAGCCCCGCATGGTGGATTAAAGCATCACATGTAGTGGATTAAAGAGCCCGCTTGGTGGATTAAAGCGTCGCGTGTCATGGATTAAAGAGCTTGCATGGTGGATTAAAGCATAACATGTAGTGGATTAAAGAGCCCCACATGGTGGATTAAAGCGTCACGTGTAGTGGATTAAAGAGCCCTGCATGGTGGATTAAAGCATAACGTGTAGTGGATTAAAGAGCCCCACATGGTGTATCAAAGCATCACGTGTAGTGGAATAAAGAGCCCAGCATTTTGGATTAAAGCGTCACGTGTAGTGGATTAAAAAGCCCCACATGGTGCATTAAAGCGTCGCACGTCGTGGATTAAAGAAATTGCATGGTGGATTAAAGCGTCACGTGTAGTGGATAAAAGAGCCCACATGATGGAGTAAAGTGTCATGTGTATTGGATTAAAAAGTCCCGCATGGTGGATTAAAGCATCACATGTAGTGGATTAAAGAGCCCGCTTGGTGGATTAAAGCGTCACGTGTCATGGATTAAAGAGCTCGCATGGTGGATTAAAGCATCAGATGTAGTGGATTAAAGAGCCCCACATGGTGGATTAAAGCGTCACGTGTAGTGGATTAAAGAAATCGCATGGTGGATTAAAGAGCCCCACACGGTGGATTAAAGCGTCACGTGCAGTGGAATAAAGTGCCCACGTGGTGGAATAAAGCGTCACATGTAATGGATTAAAGAGTCCGCACGGTGGATTAAAGCGTCACGTGTAGTGGATTAAAGAGCCCTGCATGATGGATTAAAGCATCACATGTAGTGGATTAAACAACCCGCACGGTGGATTAAAGCGTCACATGTCGTGGATTAAAGAAATCGCATGGTGGATTAAAGAGCCCACACGGTGGATTAAAGCGTCACGTGCAGTGGAATAAAGTGCCCACGTGGTGGAATAAAGCGTCACGTGTAATGGATTAAAGAGTCAGCATGGTAGATTAAAGCGTCACGTGTAGTGGATTAAAGAGCCCCGCATGGTGGATTAAAGCGTCACGTGTAGTGGATTAAAGAAACCCGCATGGTGGATTAAAGCGTCACACGTAGTGGATTAAAGAGCCCGCATGGTGGATTAAAGCGTCACATGTCGTGGATTAAATGAATCGCATGGTGGATTAAAGAGCCCCACATGGTGGATTAAAGCGTCACGTGCAGTGGAATAAAGTGCCCACGTGGTGGAATAAAGCGTCACGTGTAGTGGATTAAAGAGTCTGCACGGTGGATTATAGCATCACGTGCAGTGGATTAAAGATGGCCGCATAGTGGATTAAAGCGTCACGTGTAGTGGATTAAAGAAACCCGCATGGTGGATTAAAGCGTCACGTGTAATGGATTAAAGAGCCGGCATGGTGGATTAAAGCGTCACGTGTAGTGGATTAAAGAGCCCACATGGTGGAGTAAAGCGTCATGTGTATTGGATTAAAAAGCCCCGCATGGTGGATTAAAGCATCACATGTAGTGGATTAAAGAGCCCGCTTGGTGGATTAAAGCGTCACGTGTCATGGGTTAAAGAGCTCGCATGGTGGATTAAAGCATAACATGTAGTGGATTAAAGAGCCCCACATGGTGGATTAAAGCGTCACGTGTGGTGGATTAAAGAGCCCTGCATGGTGGATTAAAGCATAACGTGTAGTGGATTAAAGAGCCCCACATGGTGTATTAAAGAATCACGTGTAGTGGAATAAAGGGCCCAGCATTTTGGATTAAAGCGTCACGTGTAGTGGATTAAAGAGACCCGCATGGTGGATTAAAGCGTCACATGTCGTGGATTAAAGAAATTGCATCGTGGATTAAAGCGTCACGTGTAGTGGATTAAAGAGCCCCACATGGTGGATTAAAGCGTCACGTGCAGTGGAATAAAGTGCCCACGTGGTGGAATAAAGCGTCACGTGTAATGGATTAAAGAGTCCGCATGGTGGATTAAAGCGTCACGTGTAGTGGATTAAAGAGCCCCGCATGGTGGATTAAAGCGTCACGTGTAGTGGATTAAAGAAACCCGCATGGTGGATTAAAGCGTCACATGTAGTGGATTAAAGAGCCGGCATGGTGGATTAAAGCGTCACGTGTAGTGGATTAAAGAGCCCACATGGTGGAGTAAAGCGTCACGTGTATTGGATTAAAGAGCCCCGCATGGTGGATTAAAGCATCACATGTAGTGGATTAAAGAACCCGCTTGGTGGATTAAAGCGTCACGTGTCATGGATTAAAGAGCTTGCATGATGGATTAAAGCATCACGTGTAGTGGATTAAAGAGCCCCGCATGGTGGATTAAAGCATCACGTGTAGTGGATTAAAGAGCCCCACATGGTGTATTAAAGCATCACGTGTAGTGGAATAAAGATCCCAGCATGGTGGATTAAAGCGTCACGTGTAGTAGATTAAAGAGCCCCGCATGGTGGATTAAAGAGTCACGTGTTGTGGATTAAAGAGCCCGCGTGGTAGATTAAAGCGTCACGTGTAGCGGATTAAAGAGTCCCCATGGTGGATTAAACCATCACGTGTAGTGGATTAAAGAGCCCCGCATGGTGTATTAAAGCGTTACGTGTAGTGCATTAAAGAGCCCCACATGTTTGATTAAAGCATCACGTGTAGTGCATGAAAGAGTCCTGCATGGTGTATTAAAGCGTCACGTGTAGTGGATTAAAGCGCCCGCATGGTGGATTAAAGCGTCACGCGTAGTGGATTAAAGAGCCCCGCATGGTGGATTAAGTTGTCACGTGTAGTGGATTAAAGAGCCCCGCATGGTGGATTAAAGCATCACGTGTAGTGGATTAAAGAGCCCCACATGGTGTATTAAAGCATCACGTGTAGTGGAATAAAGAGCCCAGCATGGTGGATTAAAGCGTCACGTGTAGTAGATTAAAGAGCCCCGCATGGTGGATTAAAGAGTCACGTGTTGTGGATTAAAGAGCCCGCGTGGTAGATTAAAGCGTCACGTGTAGCGGATTAAAGAGTCCCCATGGTGGATTAAACCATCACGTGTAGTGGATTAAAGAGCCCCGCATGGTGTATTAAAGCGATACGTGTAGTGCATTAAAGAGCCCCACATGTTTGATTAAAGCATCACGTGTAGTGCATGAAAGAGTCCTGCATGGTGTATTAAAGCGTCACGTGTAGTGGATTAAAGCGCCCGCATGGTGGATTAAAGCGTCACGCGTAGTGGATTAAAGAGCCCCGCATGGTGGATTAAGTTGTCACGTGTAGTGGATTAAAGAGCCCGCATGGTGTAAAAAAGCGTCACGTGTAGTGGATTAAAGAGCCCCGCATATTGTATTAAAGCATCAGAGGTAGTGGATTAAAGAGCCCCACATGATTGATTAAAGCATCACGTGTAGTGCATTAAAGAGCCACGCATGGTATATTAAAGCGTCACGTGTAGTGGATTAAAGAGCCCGCATGGTGGATTCAAGCGTCACGTGTAGTCGATTAAAGAGCCCCGCATGGTGTAATAAAGCGTCACGTGTAGTGGATTAAAGAGCCCGCATGGTGGATTAAATCGTCACGCGTAGTGGATTAAAGAGCCCCACATGGTGGATTAAGGCGTCACGTGTAGTGGATTAAAGAGCCCGCATGGTGGATTAAAGCGTCACACGTAGTGGATTAAAGAGCCCCACATGGTGGATTAAGGCGTCACGTGTAGTGGATTAAAGAGCCCCACATGGTGTATTAAAGCGTCACATGTAGTGGATTAAAGAGCCCCACATGTTTGATTAAAGCATCATGTGTAGTGCATTAAAGAGCTCCGCATGGTGTATTAAAGCATCACGTGTAGTGGATTAAAGAGCCCGCATGGTGGATTAAAGCGTCACGCGTAGTGGATTAAAGAGCCCCGCATGGTGGATTAAGGCGTCACGTGTAGTGGATTAAAGAGCCCGCATGGTGGATTAAAGCGTCACGTGTAGTTAATTAAAGAGACCCGCATGGTGGATTAAAGCATCACATGTAGTGGATTAAAGAGCCCGCATGGTGGATTAAAGCGTCACATGTCGTGGATTAAAGAAATCGCATGGTGGATTAAAGCGTCACGTGTTGTGGATTAAAGAGCCCCACATGGTGGATTAAAGCGTCACGTGCAGTGGAATAACGTGCCCTCGTGGTGGAATAAAGCGTCACGTGTAATGGATTAAAGAGCCCGCATGGTGGATTAAAGCGTCACATGTCGTGGATTAAAGAAATCGCATGGTGGATTAACGCGTCACATGTAGTGGATTAAAGAGCCCGCATGGTGGATTAAAGCGTCACATGTCGTGGATTAAATAAATCGCATGGTGGATTAAAGAGCCCTACATGGTGGATTAAAGCGTCACGTGCAGTGGAATAAAGTGCCCACGCGGTGGAATAAAGCGTCACGTGTAGTGGATTAAAGAGTCTGCACGGTGGATTAAAGCGTCACGTGTAGTGGATTAAAGATGCCCGCATGGTGGATTAAAGCGTCACGTGTAGTGGATTAAAGAAACCCGCATGGTGGATTAAAGCGTCACGTGTAGTGGATTAAAAAGCCCCGCATGGTGGATTAAAGCATCACATGTAGTGGATTAAAGAGCCCGCTTGGAGGATTAAAGCGTCGCGTGTCATGGATTAAAGAGCTCGCATGGTGGATTAAAGCATAACATGTAGTGGATTAAAGAGCCCCACATGGTGGATTAAAGCGTCACGTGTAGTGGATGAAAGAGCTCTGCATGGTGGATTAAAGCATAACGTGTAGTGGATTAAAGAGCCCCACATGGTGTATCAAAGCATCACATGTAGTGGAATAAAGAGCCCAGCATTTTGGATTAAAGCGTCACGTGTAGTGGATTAAAGAGCCCCGCATGGTGCATTAAAGCGTCACACGTTGTGGATTAAAGAAATCGCATGGTGGATTAAAGCGTCACGTGTAGTGGATAAAAGAGCCCACATGATGGAGTAAAGTGTCATGTGTATTGGATTAAAAAGTCCCGCATGGTGGATTAAAGCATCACATGTAGTGGATTAAAGAGCCCGCTTGGTGGATTAAAGTGTCACGTGTCATGGATTAAAGAGCTCGCATGGTGGATTAAAGCATCAGATGTAGTGGATTAAAGAGCCCCACATGGTGGATTAAAGCGTCACGTGTAGTGGATTAAAGAAATCGCATGGTGGATTAAAGAGCCCCACACGATGGATTAAAGCGTCACGTGCAGTGGAATAAAGTGCCCTCGTGGTGGAATAAAGCGTCACGTGTAATGGATTAAAGAGTCCGCATGGTGGATTAAAGCGTCACGTGTAGTGGATTAAAGAGCCCTGCATGATGGATTAAAGCATCACATGTAGTGGATTAAAGAGCCCGCATGGTGGATTAAAGCGTCACATGTCGTGGATTAAAGAAATCGCATGGTGGATTAAAGAGCCCCACACGGTGGATTAAACGTCACGTGCAGTGGAATGAAGTGCCCACGTGGTGGAATAAAGCGTCACGTGTAATGGATTAAAGAGTCCGCATGGTAGATTAAAGCGTCACGTGTAGTGGATTAAAGAGCCCCGCATGGTGGATTAAAGCGTCACGTGTAGTGGATTAAAGAAACCCGCATGGTGGATTAAAGCGTCACACGTAGTGGATTAAAGAGCCCGCATGCTGGATTAAAGCGTCACATGTCGTGGATTAAATAAATCGCATGGTGGATTAAAGAGCCCCACATGGTGGATTAAAGCGTCACGTGCAGTGGAATAAAGTGCCCACGTGGTGGAATAAAGCGTCACGTGTAGTGGATTAAAGAGTCTGCACGGTGGATTATAGCATCACGTGCAGTGGATTAAAGATGCCCGCATGGTGGATTAAAGCGTCACGTGTAGTGGATTAAAGAAACCCGCATGGTGGATTAAAGCATCACGTGTAGTGGATTAAAGAGCCGGCATGGTGGATTAAAGCGTCACGTGTAGTGGATTAAAGAGCCCACGCATGGTGGATTAAAGCATCACATGTAGTGGATTAAAGAGCCCGCTTGGTGGATTAAAGCGTCACGTGTCATGGATTAAAGAGCTCGCATGGTGGATTAAAGCATAACATGTAGTGGATTAAAGAACCCCACATGGTGGATTAAAGCATCACGTGTAGTGGATTAAAGATCCCTGCATGGTGGATTAAAGCATAACGTGTAGTGGATTAAAGAGCCCCACATGGTGTATTAAAGCATCACGTGTAGTGGAATAAAGGGCCCAGCATTTTGGATTAAAGCGTCACGTGTAGTGGTTTAAAGAGCCCCGCATGGTGGATTAAAGCGTCACATGTCGTGGATTAAAGAAATTGCATCGTGGATTAAAGCGTCACGTGTAGTGGATTAAAGAGCCCCACATGGTGGATTAAAGCGTCACGTGCAGTGTAATAAAGTGCCCACGTGGTGGAATAAAGCGTCACGTGTAATGGATTAAAGAGTCCCCATGGTGGATTAAAGCGTCACGTGTAGTGGATTAAAGAGCCCCGCATGGTGGATTAAAGCGTCACGTGTAGTGGATTAAAGAAACCCGCATGGTGGATTAAAGCGTCACATGTAGTGGATTAAAGAGCCGGCATGGTGGATTAAAGCGTCATGTGCAGTGGATTAAAGAGCCCACATGGTGGAGTAAAGCGTCACGTGTATTGGATTAAAGAGCCCCGCATGGTGGATTAAAGCATCACATGTAGTGGATTAAAGAACCCGCTTGGTGGATTAAAGCGTCACGTGTCATGGATTAAAGAGCTTGCATGGTGGATTAAAGCATCACGTGTAGTGGATTAAAGAGCCCCGCATGGTGGATTAAAGCATCACGTGTAGTGGATTAAAGAGCCCCACATGGTGTATTAAAGCATCACGTGTAGTGGAATAAAGAGCCCAGCATGGTGGATTAAAGCGTCACGTGTAGTAGATTAAAGAGCCCCGCATGGTGGATTAAATAGTCACGTGTTGTGGATTAAAGAGCCCGCGTGGTAGATTAAAGCGTCACGTGTAGCGGATTAAAGAGTCCCCATGGTGGATTAAACCATCACGTGTAGTAGATTAAAGAGCCCCACATGGTGTATTAAAGCGTCACGTGTAGTGCATTAAAGAGCCCCACATGTTTGATTAAAGCATCACGTGTAGTGGAATGAAGTGCCCACGTGGTGGAATAAAGCGTCACGTGTAATGGATTAAAGAGTCCGCATGGTAGATTAAAGCGTCACGTGTAGTGGATTAAAGAGCCCCGCATGGTGGATTAAAGCGTCACGTGTAGTGGATTAAAGAAACCCGCATGGTGGATTAAAGCGTCACACGTAGTGGATTAAAGAGCCCGCATGCTGGATTAAAGCGTCACATGTCGTGGATTAAATAAATCGCATGGTGGATTAAAGAGCCCCACATGGTGGATTAAAGCGTCACGTGCAGTGGAATAAAGTGCCCACGTGGTGGAATAAAGCGTCACGTGTAGTGGATTAAAGAGTCTGCACGGTGGATTATAGCATCACGTGCAGTGGATTAAAGATGCCCGCATGGTGGATTAAAGCGTCACGTGTAGTGGATTAAAGAAACCCGCATGGTGGATTAAAGCATCACGTGTAGTGGATTAAAGAGCCGGCATGGTGGATTAAAGCGTCACGTGTAGTGGATTAAAGAGCCCACGCATGGTGGATTAAAGCATCACATGTAGTGGATTAAAGAGCCCGCTTGGTGGATTAAAGCGTCACGTGTCATGGATTAAAGAGCTCGCATGGTGGATTAAAGCATAACATGTAGTGGATTAAAGAACCCCACATGGTGGATTAAAGCATCACGTGTAGTGGATTAAAGATCCCTGCATGGTGGATTAAAGCATAACGTGTAGTGGATTAAAGAGCCCCACATGGTGTATTAAAGCATCACGTGTAGTGGAATAAAGGGCCCAGCATTTTGGATTAAAGCGTCACGTGTAGTGGTTTAAAGAGCCCCGCATGGTGGATTAAAGCGTCACATGTCGTGGATTAAAGAAATTGCATCGTGGATTAAAGCGTCACGTGTAGTGGATTAAAGAGCCCCACATGGTGGATTAAAGCGTCACGTGCAGTGTAATAAAGTGCCCACGTGGTGGAATAAAGCGTCACGTGTAATGGATTAAAGAGTCCCCATGGTGGATTAAAGCGTCACGTGTAGTGGATTAAAGAGCCCCGCATGGTGGATTAAAGCGTCACGTGTAGTGGATTAAAGAAACCCGCATGGTGGATTAAAGCGTCACATGTAGTGGATTAAAGAGCCGGCATGGTGGATTAAAGCGTCATGTGCAGTGGATTAAAGAGCCCACATGGTGGAGTAAAGCGTCACGTGTATTGGATTAAAGAGCCCCGCATGGTGGATTAAAGCATCACATGTAGTGGATTAAAGAACCCGCTTGGTGGATTAAAGCGTCACGTGTCATGGATTAAAGAGCTTGCATGGTGGATTAAAGCATCACGTGTAGTGGATTAAAGAGCCCCGCATGGTGGATTAAAGCATCACGTGTAGTGGATTAAAGAGCCCCACATGGTGTATTAAAGCATCACGTGTAGTGGAATAAAGAGCCCAGCATGGTGGATTAAAGCGTCACGTGTAGTAGATTAAAGAGCCCCGCATGGTGGATTAAATAGTCACGTGTTGTGGATTAAAGAGCCCGCGTGGTAGATTAAAGCGTCACGTGTAGCGGATTAAAGAGTCCCCATGGTGGATTAAACCATCACGTGTAGTAGATTAAAGAGCCCCACATGGTGTATTAAAGCGTCACGTGTAGTGCATTAAAGAGCCCCACATGTTTGATTAAAGCATCACGTGTAGTGCATGAAAGAGTCCCGCATGGTGTATTAAAGCGTCACGTGTAGTGGATTAAAGAGCCCGCATGGTGGATTAAAGCGTCACGCGTAGTAGATTAAAGAGCCCCGCATGGTGGATTAAGTTGTCACGTGTAGTGGATTAAAGAGCCGGGCATGGTGTAAAAAAGCGTCACGTGTAGTAGATTAAAGAGCCCCGCATGGTGGATTAAAGAGTCACGTGTTGTGGATTAAAGAGCCCACGTGGTGGATTAAAGCGTAACGTGCAGCGGATTAAAGAGCCCCCATGGTGCATTAAAGCATCACGTGTAGGGGATTAAAGTACCCCGCATGGTGTAATAAAGCGTCACGTGTAGTGGATTAAAGAGCCCGCATGGTGGATTAAATCGTCACGCGTAGTGGATTAAAGAGCCCCACATGGTGGATTAAGGCGTAACGTGTAGTGGATTAAAGAGCCCGCATGGTGGATTAAAGCGTCACGTGTAGTGGATTAAAGAGCCCCACATGGTGTATTAAAGCGTCACATGTAGTGGATTAAAGAGCCCCACATGTTTGATTAAAGCATCACGTGTAGTGCATTAAAGAGCTCCGCATGGTGTATTAAAGCGTCACGTGTAGTTGATTAAAGAGCCCGCATGGTGGATTAAAGCGTCACGCGTAGTGGATTAAAGAGCCCCGCATGGTGGATTAAAGCGTCACGTGTAGTGGATTAAAGAGCCCGCATGGTGGATTAAAGCGTCACGTGTAGTTAATTAAAGAGCCCCGCATGGTGGATTAAAGCATCACATGTAGTGGATTAAAGAGCCCGCATGGTGGATTAAAGCGTCACATGTCGTGGATTAAAGAAATCGCATGGTGGATTAAAGCGTCACATGTAGTGGATTAAAGAGCCCTACATGGTGGATTAAAGCGTCACGTGCAGTGGAATAACGTGCCCACGTGGTGGAATAAAGCATCACGTGTAATGGATTAAAGAGCCCGCATGGTGGATTAAAGCGTCACATGTCGTGGATTAAAGAAATCGCATGGTGGATTAAAGCGTCAAATGTAGTGGATTAAAGAGCCCCACATGGTGGATTAAAGCGTCACGTGCAGTGGAATAAAGAAACCCGCATGGTGGATTAAAGCGTCACACGTAGTGGATTAAAGAGCCCGCATGGTGGATTAAAGCGTCACATGTCGTGGATTAAATAAATCGCATGGTGGATTAAAGAGCCCCACATGGTGGATTAAAGCGTCACGTGCAGTGGAATAAAGTGCCCACGCGGTGGAATAAAGCGTCACGTGTAGTGGATTAAAGAGTCTGCACGGTGGATTAAAGCGTCACGTGTAGTGGATTAAAGATGCCCGCATGGTGGATTAAAGCGTCACGTGTAGTGGATTAAAGAAACCCGCATGGTGGATTAAAGCGTCACGTGTAGTGGATTAAAAAGCCCCGCATGGTGGATTAAAGCATCACATGTAGTGGATTAAAGAGCCCGCTTGGTGGATTAAAGCGTCGCGTGTCATGGATTAAAGAGCTCGCATGGTGGATTAAAGCATAACATGTAGTGGATTAAAGAGCCCCACATGGTGGATTAAAGCGTCACGTGTAGTGGATTAAAGAGCCCTGCATGGTGGATTAAAGCATAACGTGTAGTGGATTAAAGAGCCCCACATGGTGTATCAAAGCATCACGTGTAGTGGAATAAAGAGCCCAGCATTTTGGATTAAAGCGTCACGTGTAGTGGATTATAGAGCCCCACATGGTGCATTAAAGCGTCACACGTCGTGGATTAAAGAAATCGCATGGTGGATTAAAGCGTCACGTGTAGTGGATAAAAGAGCCCGCATGGTGGATTAAAGCGTCACGTGTAGTTAATTAAAGAGCCCCGCATGGTGGATTAAAGCATCACATGTAGTGGATTAAAGAGCCCGCATGGTGGATTAAAGCGTCACATGTCGTGGATTAAAGAAATCGCATGGTGGATTAAAGCGTCACGTGTAGTGGATTAAAGAGCCCCACACGGTGGATTAAAGCGTCACGTGCAGTGGAATAACGTGCCCACGTGGTGGAATAAAGCGTCACGTGTAATGGATTAAAGAGCCCGCATGGTGGATTAAAGCGTCACATGTCGTGGATTAAAGAAATCGCATGGTGGATTAAAGCGTCACATGTAGTGGATTAAAGAGCCCCACATGGTGGATTAAAGCGTCACGTGCAGTGGAATAAAGTGCCCACGTGGTGGAATAAAGTGTCAAGTGTAATGGATTAAAGAGTCCGCATGGTGGATTAAAGCGTCACGTGTAGTGGATTAAAGAAACCCGCATGGTGGATTAAAGCGTCACACGTAGTGGATTAAAGAGCCCGCATGGTGGATTAAAGCGTCACATGTCGTGGATTAAATAAATCGCATGGTGGATTAAAGAGCCCCACATGGTGAATTAAAGCGTCACGTGCAGTGGAATAAAGTGCCCACGTGGTGGAATAAAGCGTCACGTGTAGTGGATTAAAGAGTCTGCACGGTGGATTAAAGCGTCACGTGTAGTGGATTAAAGATGCCCGCATGGTGGATTAAAGCGTCACGTGTAGTGGATTAAAGAAACCCGCATGGTGGATTAAAGCGTCACGTGTAGTGGATTAAAAAGCCCCGCATGGTGGATTAAAGCATCACATGTAGTGGATTAAAGAGCCCGCTTGGTGGATTAAAGCGTCGCGTGTCATGGATTAAAGAGCTCGCATGGTGGATTAAAGCATAACATGTAGTGGATTAAAGAGCCCCACATGGTGGATTAAAGCGTCACGTGTAGTGGATTAAAGAGCCCTGCATGGTGGATTAAAGCATAACGTGTAGTGGATTAAAGAGCCCCACATGGTGTATCAAAGCATCACGTGTAGTGGAATAAAGAGCCCAGCATTTTGGATTAAAGCGTCACGTGTAGTGGATTAAAAAGCCCCACATGGTGCATTAAAGCGTCGCACGTCGTGGATTAAAGAAATTGCATGGTGGATTAAAGCGTCACGTGTAGTGGATAAAAGAGCCCACATGATGGAGTAAAGTGTCATGTGTATTGGATTAAAAAGTCCCGCATGGTGGATTAAAGCATCACATGTAGTGGATTAAAGAGCCCGCTTGGTGGATTAAAGCGTCACGTGTCATGGATTAAAGAGCTCGCATGGTGGATTAAAGCATCAGATGTAGTGGATTAAAGAGCCCCACATGGTGGATTAAAGCGTCACGTGTAGTGGATTAAAGAAATCGCATGGTGGATTAAAGAGCCCCACACGGTGGATTAAAGCGTCACGTGCAGTGGAATAAAGTGCCCACGTGGTGGAATAAAGCGTCACGTGTAATGGATTAAAGAGTCAGCATGGTAGATTAAAGCGTCACGTGTAGTGGATTAAAGAGCCCCGCATGGTGGATTAAAGCGTCACGTGTAGTGGATTAAAGAAACCCGCATGGTGGATTAAAGCGTCACACGTAGTGGATTAAAGAGCCCGCATGGTGGATTAAAGCGTCACATGTCGTGGATTAAATGAATCGCATGGTGGATTAAAGAGCCCCAGATGGTGGATTAAAGCGTCACGTGCAGTGGAATAAAGTGCCCACGTGGTGGAATAAAGCGTCACGTGTAGTGGATTAAAGAGTCTGCACGGTGGATTATAGCATCACGTGCAGTGGATTAAAGATGGCCGCATAGTGGATTAAAGCGTCACGTGTAGTGGATTAAAGAAACCCGCATGGTGGATTAAAGCGTCACGTGTAGTGGATTAAAGAGCCGGCATGGTGGATTAAAGCGTCACGTGTAGTGGATTAAAGAGCCCACATGGTGGAGTAAAGCGTCATGTGTATTGGATTAAAAAGCCCCGCATGGTGGATTAAAGCATCACATGTAGTGGATTAAAGAGCCCGCTTGGTGGATTAAAGCGTCACGTGTCATGGATTAAAGAGCTCGCATGGTGGATTAAAGCATAACATGTAGTGGATTAAAGAGCCCCACATGGTGGATTAAAGCGTCACGTGTGGTGGATTAAAGAGCCCTGCATGGTGGATTAAAGCATAACGTGTAGTGGATTAAAGAGCCCCACATGGTGTATTAAAGAATCACGTGTAGTGGAATAAAGGGCCCAGCATTTTGGATTAAAGCTTCACGTGTAGTGGATTAAAGAGCCCCGCATGGTGGATTAAAGCGTCACATGTCGTGGATTAAAGAAATTGCATCGTGGATTAAAGCGTCACGTGTAGTGGATTAAAGAGCCCCACATGGTGGATTAAAGCGTCACGTGCAGTGGAATAAAGTGCCCACGTGGTGGAATAAAGCGTCACGTGTAATGGATTAAAGAGTCCGCATGGTGGATTAAA
This sequence comes from Petromyzon marinus, assembly GCF_048934315.1. NCBI lineage: Eukaryota > Metazoa > Chordata > Hyperoartia > Petromyzontiformes > Petromyzontidae > Petromyzon > Petromyzon marinus. The sequence continues at coordinate 134,160 of NC_133719.1, forward strand.
GCGTCACGTGTAGTGGATTAAAGAGCCCCGCATGGTGGATTAAAGCGTCACGTGTAGTGGATTAAAGAAACCCGCATGGTGGATTAAAGCGTCACATGTAGTGGATTAAAGAGCCGGCATGGTGGATTAAAGCGTCACGTGTAGTGGACTAAAGAGCCCACATGGTGGAGTAAAGCGTCACGTGTATTGGATTAAAAAGCCCCGCATGGTGGATTAAAGCATCACATGTAGTGGATTAAAGAACCCGCTTGGTGGATTAAAGCGTCACGTGTCATGGATTAAAGAGCTTGCATGATGGATTAAAGCATCACGTGTAGTGGATTAAAGAGCCCCGCATGGTGGATTAAAGCATCACGTGTAGTGGATTAAAGAGCCCCACATGGTGTATTAAAGCATCACGTGTAGTGGAATAAAGAGCCCAGCATGGTGGATTAAAGCGTCACGTGTAGTAGATTAAAGAGCCCCGCATGGTGGATTAAAGAGTCACGTTTTGTGGATTAAAGAGCCCGCGTGGTAGATTAAAGCGTCACGTGTAGCGGATTAAAGAGTCCCCATGGTGGATTAAACCATCACGTGTAGTGGATTAAAGAGCCCCGCATGGTGTATTAAAGCGTTACGTGTAGTGCATTAAAGAGCCCCACATGTTTGATTAAAGCATCACGTGTAGTGCATGAAAGAGTCCTGCATGGTGTATTAAAGCGTCACGTGTAGTGGATTAAAGCGCCCGCATGGTGGATTAAAGCGTCACGCGTAGTGGATTAAAGAGCCCCGCATGGTGGATTAAGTTGTCACGTGTAGTGGATTAAAGAGCCCGCATGGTGTAAAAAAGCGTCACGTGTAGTGGATTAAAGAGCCCCGCATATTGTATTAAAGCGTCAGAGGTAGTGGATTAAAGAGCCACACATGATTGATTAAAGCATCACGTGTAGTGCATTAAAGAGCCACGCATGGTATATTAAAGCGTCACGTGTAGTGGATTAAAGAGCCCGCATGGTGGATTCAAGCGTCACGTGTAGTCGATTAAAGAGACCCGCATGGTGGATTAAAGCGTCACGTGTAGTGGATTAAAGAGCCCGCTTCGTGGATCAAAGCGCCACGTGTAGTGGATTAAAGAGCCGGCATGGTGGATTAAAGCGTCACGTGTAGTGGATTAAAGAGCCGGCATGGTGGATTAAAGCGTCATGTGTAGTGGATTAAAGAGCCGGCATGGTGGATTAAAGCATCACGTATAGTGGATTAAAGAGCCCACATGGTGGAGTGAAGCGTCACGTGTAGTGGATTAAAGAGCCCCGCATGGTGGATTAAAGCATCACGTGTAGTGGATTAAATAGCCCCGCATGGTGTATTAAAGCGTCACGTGTAGTGGATTAAAGAGCCCCACATGTTTGATTAAAGCATCACGTGTAGTGCATTAAAGAGGCCCGCATGGTGTATTAAAGCGTCACGTGTAGTGGATTAAAGAGCCCGCATGGTGGATTAAAGCGTCACACGTAGTGGATTAAAGAGCCCCGCATGGTGGATTAAGGCGTCACGTGTAGTGGATTAAAAAGCCCGCATGGTGGATTAAAGCGTCACGTGTAGTGGATTAAAGAGCCCCGCATGGTGTATTAAAGCGTCACATTTAGTGGATTAAAGAGTCCGCATGGTGGATTAAAGCGTCACGTGTAGTGGATTAAAGAACCCTGCATGATGGATTAAAGCATCACATGTAGTGGATTAAAGAGCCCTCATGGTGGATTAAAGCGTCACATGTCGTGGATTAAAGAAATCGCATGGTGGATTAAAGAGCCCCACACGGTGGATTAAAGCGTCACGTGCAGTGGAATAAAGTGCCCACGTGGTGGAATAAAGCGTCACGTGTAATGGATTAAAGAGTCCGCATGGTAGAGTAAAGCATCACGTGTAGTGGATTAAAGAGCCCCGCATGGTGGATTAAAGGGTCACGTGTAGTGGAATAAAGAAACCCGCATGGTGGATTAAAGCGTCACATTTCGTGGATTAAAGAAATCGCATGGTGGATTAAAGAGTCACGTGTAGTGGAATAAAGTGCCCACGTGGTGGAATAAAGCGTCACGTGTAATGGATTAAAGAGCCCGCATGGTGGATTAAAGCGTCACATGTCGTGGATTAAAGAAATCGCATGGTGGATTGAAGCGTCACGTGTAGTGGATTGAAGAGCCCCACATGGTGGATTAAAGCGTCACGTGCAGTGGAATAAAGTGCCCACGTGGTGGAATAAAGCGTCACGTGTAATGGATTAAAGAGTCCGCATGGTGGATTAAAGCGTCACGCGTAGTGGATTAAAGAGCCCCGCATTGTGGATTAAAGCGTCACGTGTAGTGGATTAAAGAGCCCCACATGATTGATTAAAGCATCACGTGTAGTGCATTAAAGAGCCCCGCATGGTATATTAAAGCGTCACGTGTAGTGGATTAAAGAGCCCGCATGTTGGATTAAAGCGTCACGCGTAGTGGATTAAAGAGCCCCGCATTGTGGATTAAAGCGTCACGTGTAGTGGATTAAAGAGCCCGCTTGGTGGATTAAAGCGCCACGTGTAGTGGATTAAAGAGCCGGCATGGTGGATTAAAGCGTCACGTGTAGTGGATTAAAGAGGGGCATGGTGGATTAAAGCATCACGTGTAGTGGATTAAAGAGCCCACATGGTGGAGTGAAGCGTCACGTGTAGTGGATTAAAGAGCCCGCATGTTGGATTAAAGCGTCACGCGTAGTGGATTAAAGAGCCCCGCATTGTGGATTAAAGCATCACGTATAGTGGATTAAAGAGCCCACATGGTGGAGTGAAGCGTCACGTGTAGTGGATTAAAGAGCCCCGCATGGTGGATTAAAGCATCACGTGTAGTGGATTAAATAGCCCCGCATGGTGTATTAAAGCGTCACGTGTAGTGGATTAAAGAGCCCCACATGTTTGATTAAAGCATCACGTGTAGTGCATTAAAGAGCCCCGCATGGTGTATTAAAGCGTCACGTGTAGTGGATTAAAGAGCCCGCATGGTGGATTAAAGCGTCACACGTAGTGGATTAAAGAGCCCCGCATGGTGGATTAAGGCGTCACGTGTAGTGGATTAAAAAGCCCGCATGGTGGATTAAAGCGTCACGCGTAGTGGATTAAAGAGCCCCGCATGGTGTATTAAAGCGTCACATTTAGTGGATTAAAGAGTCCGCATGGTGGATTAAAGCGTCACGTGTAGTGGATTAAAGAACCCTGCATGATGGATTAAAGCATCACATGTAGTGGATTAAAGAGCCCTCATGGTGGATTAAAGCGTCACATGTCGTGGATTAAAGAAATCGCATGGTGGATTAAAGAGCCCCACACGGTGGATTAAAGCGTCACGTGCAGTGGAATAAAGTGCCCACGTGGTGGAATAAAGCGTCACGTGTAATGGATTAAAGAGTCCGCATGGTAGAGTAAAGCATCACGTGTAGTGGATTAAAGAGCCCCGCATGGTGGATTAAAGGGTCACGTGTAGTGGAATAAAGAAACCCGCATGGTGGATTAAAGCGTCACATTTCGTGGATTAAAGAAATCGCATGGTGGATTAAAGAGTCACGTGTAGTGGAATAAAGTGCCCACGTGGTGGAATAAAGCGTCACGTGTAATGGATTAAAGAGCCCGCATGGTGGATTAAAGCGTCACATGTCGTGGATTAAAGAAATCGCATGGTGGATTGAAGCGTCACGTGTAGTGGATTGAAGAGCCCCACATGGTGGATTAAAGCGTCACGTGCAGTGGAATAAAGTGCCCACGTGGTGGAATAAAGCGTCACGTGTAATGGATTAAAGAGTCCGCATGGTGGATTAAAGCGTCACGCGTAGTGGATTAAAGAGCCCCGCATTGTGGATTAAAGCGTCACGTGTAGTGGATTAAAGAGCCCCACATGATTGATTAAAGCATCACGTGTAGTGCATTAAAGAGCCCCGCATGGTATATTAAAGCGTCACGTGTAGTGGATTAAAGAGCCCGCATGTTGGATTAAAGCGTCACGCGTAGTGGATTAAAGAGCCCCGCATTGTGGATTAAAGCGTCACGTGTAGTGGATTAAAGAGCCCGCTTGGTGGATTAAAGCGCCACGTGTAGTGGATTAAAGAGCCGGCATGGTGGATTAAAGCGTCACGTGTAGTGGATTAAAGAGGGGCATGGTGGATTAAAGCATCACGTGTAGTGGATTAAAGAGCCCACATGGTGGAGTGAAGCGTCACGTGTAGTGGATTAAAGAGCCCGCATGTTGGATTAAAGCGTCACACGTAGTGGATTAAAGAGCCCCGCATTGTGGATTAAAGCGTCACGTGTAGTGGATTAAAGATACCCACATGTTTGATTAAAGCATCACGTGTAGTGCATTAAAGAGCCCCGCATGGTGTATTAAAGCGTCACGTGTAGTGGATTAAAGAGCCCACATGGTGAATTAAAGCGTCACGCGTAGTGAATTAAAGAGCCCCGCATAGTGGATTAAGGCGTCACGTGTAGTGGATTAAAGAGCCCGCATGGTGGATTAAAGCGGCACGTGTAGTGGATTAAAGAGCCCCGCATGTTGTATTAAAGCGTCACATGTATTGGATTAAAGAGCCCCACATGTTTGATTAAAGCATCACGTGTAGTGCATTAACGAGCCCCGCATGGTGTATTAAAGCGTCACGTGTAGTGGATTAAAGAGCCCGCATGGTGGATTAAAGCGTCACGCGTAGTGGATTAAAGAGCCCCGCATGGTGGATTAAAGCGTCACGTGTAGTGGATTAAAGATCCCGCATGGAAGACTAAAGCGTCACGTGTAGTAGATTAAAGAGCCCTGCATGATGGATTAAAGCATCACATGTAGTGGATTAAAGAGCCCTCATGGTGGATTAAAGCGTCACATGTCGTGGATTAAAGAAATCGCATGGTGGATTAAAGAGCCCCACACGGTGGATTAAAGCGTCACGTGCAGTGGAATAAAGTGCCCACGTGGTGGAATAAAGCGTCACGTGTAATGGATTAAAGAGCCCCGCATGGTGGATTAAAGCGTCACGTGTAGTGGATTAAAGAGCCCGCATGGAGGATTAAAGCGTCACGTGTAGTGGATTAAAGAGCCCTGCATGATGGATTAAAGCATCACATGTAATGGATTAAAGAGCCCTCATGGTGGATTAAAGCGTCACATGTCGTGGATTAAAGAAATCGCATGGTGGATTAAAGAGCCCCACACGGTGGATTAAAGCGTCACGTGCAGTGGAATAAAGTGCCCACGTGGTGTAATAAAGCGTCACGTGTAATGGATTAAAGAGTCCGCATGGTGGATTAAAGCGTCACGTGTAGTGGATTAAAGAGCCCCGCATGATGGATTAAAGCATCACATGTAGTGGATTAAAGAGCCCGCATGGTGGATTAAAGCGTCACATGTCGTGGATTAAAGAAATCGCATGGTGGATTAAAGAGCCCCACACGGTGGATTAAAGCGTCACGTGCAGTGGAATAAAGTGCCCACGTGGTGGAATAAAGCGTCACGTGTAATGGATTAAAGAGTCCGCATGGTGGATTAAAGCGTCACGTGTAGTGGATTAAAGAGCCCCGCATGGTGGATTAAAGCGTCACGTGTAGTGGATTAAAGAGCCCAGCATGGTGGATTAAAGCATCACGTGTAGTGGAATAAAGAGCCCAGCATGGTGGATTAAAGCGTCACGTGTAGTAGATTAAAGAGCCCCGCATGGTGGATTAAAGAGTCACGTGTTGTGGATTAAAGAGCCCGCGTGGTAGATTAAAGCGTCACGTGTAGTAGATTAAAGACCCCGCATGGTGGATTAAAGCGTCACGTGTAGCGGATTAAAGAGCCCCCGTGGTGGATTAAAGCATCACGTGTAGTGGATTAAAGAACCCCCATGGTGGATTAAAGCATCACGTGTAGTGGATTAAAGAGCCCCGCATGGTGTATTAAAGCGTCACGTGTAGTGCATTAAAGAGCCCCACATGTTTGATTAAAGCATCACGTGTAGTGCATGAAAGAGTCCCGCATGGTGTATTAAAGCGTCACGCGTAGTGGATTAAAGAGCCCCGCATGGTGGATGAAGTTGTCACGTGTAGTGAATTAAAGAGCCCGCATGGTGGATTAAAGCGTCACGTGTAGTGGATTAAAGAGCCCCGCATGGTGTATTAAAGCGTCAGAGGTAGTGGATTAAAGAGCCCCACATGATTGATTAAAGCATCACGTGTAGTGCATTAAAGAGCCCCGCATGGTATATTAAAGCGTCACGTGTAGTGGATTAAAGAGCCGGCATCGTGGATTAAAGCGTCATGTGTAGTGGATTAAAGAGCCCGCTTGGTGGATTAAAGCGCCACGTGTAGTGGATTAAAGAGCCGGCATGGTGGATTAAAGCGTCACGTGTAGTGGATTAAAGAGCCGGCATGGTGGATTAAAGCATCACGTGTAGTGGATTAAAGAGCCCACATGGTGGAGTGAAGCGTCACGTGTAGTGGATTAAAGAGCCCGCATGTTGGATTAAAGCGTCACGCGTAGTGGATTAAAGAGCCCCGCATTGTGGATTAAAGCGTCACGTGTAGTGAATTAAAGAGCCCGCTTGGTGGATTAAAGCGCCACGTGTAGTGGATTAAAGAGCCGGCATGGTGGATTAAAGCGTCACGTGTAGTGGATTAAAGAGCCGGCATGGTGGATTAAAGCATCACGTGTAGTGGATTAAAGAGCCCACATGGTGGAGTGAAGCGTCACGTGTAGTGGATTAAAGAGCCCCGCATGGTGGATTAAAGCATCACGTGTAGTGGATTAAAGAGCCCCGCATGGTGTATTAAAGCGTCAGGTGTAGTGGATTAAAGATCCCCACATGTTTGATTAAAGCATCACGTGTAGTGCATTAAAGAGCCCTGCATGGTGTATTAAAGCGTCACGTGTAGTGGATTAAAGAGCCCACATGGTGGATTAAAGCGTCACGCGTAGTGAATTAAAGAGCCCCGCATAGTGGATTAAGGCGTCACGTGTAGTGGATTAAAGAGCCCGCATGGTGGATTAAAGCGGCACGTGTAGTGGATTAAAGAGCCCCGCATGTTGTATTAAAGCATCACATGTATTGGATTAAAGAGCCCCACATGTTTGATTAAAGCATCACGTGTAGTGCATTAACGAGCCCCGCATGGTGTATTAAAGCGTCACGTGTAGTGGATTAAAGAGCCCGCATGGTGGATTAAAGCGTCACGCGTAGTGGATTAAAGAGCCCCGCATGGTGGATTAAAGCGTCACGTGTAGTGGATTAAAGAGCCCGCATGGAGGATTAAAGCGTCACGTGTAGTGGATTAAAGAGCCCTGCATGATGGATTAAAGCATCACATGTAGTGGATTAAAGAGCCCTCATGGTGGATTAAAGCGTCACATGTCGTGGATTAAAGAAATCGCATGGTGGATTAAAGAGCCCCACACGGTGGATTAAAGCGTCACGTGCAGTGGAATAAAGTGCCCACGTGGTGTAATAAAGCGTCACGTGTAATGGATTAAAGAGTCCGCATGGTGGATTAAAGCGTCACGTGTAGTGGATTAAAGAGCCCCGCATGATGGATTAAAGCATCACATGTAGTGGATTAAAGAGCCCGCATGGTGGATTAAAGCGTCACATGTCGTGGATTAAAGAAATCGCATGGTGGATTAAAGAGCCCCACACGGTGGATTAAAGCGTCACGTGCAGTGGAATAAAGTGCCCACGTGGTGGAATAAAGCGTCACGTGTAATGGATTAAAGAGTCCGCATGGTGGATTAAAGCGTCACGTGTAGTGGATTAAAGAGCCCCGCATGGTGGATTAAAGCGTCACGTGTAGTGGATTAAAGAGCCCAGCATGGTGGATTAAAGCATCACGTGTAGTGGAATAAAGAGCCCAGCATGGTGGATTAAAGCGTCACGTGTAGTAGATTAAAGAGCCCCGCATGGTGGATTAAAGAGTCACGTGTTGTGGATTAAAGAGCCCGCGTGGTAGATTAAAGCGTCACGTGTAGTAGATTAAAGACCCCGCATGGTGGATTAAAGCGTCACGTGTAGCGGATTAAAGAGCCCCCGTGGTGGATTAAAGCATCACGTGTAGTGGATTAAAGAACCCCCATGGTGGATTAAAGCATCACGTGTAGTGGATTAAAGAGCCCCGCATGGTGTATTAAAGCGTCACGTGTAGTGCATTAAAGAGCCCCACATGTTTGATTAAAGCATCACGTGTAGTGCATGAAAGAGTCCCGCATGGTGTATTAAAGCGTCACGCGTAGTGGATTAAAGAGCCCCGCATGGTGGATGAAGTTGTCACGTGTAGTGAATTAAAGAGCCCGCATGGTGGATTAAAGCGTCACGTGTAGTGGATTAAAGAGCCCCGCATGGTGTATTAAAGCGTCAGAGGTAGTGGATTAAAGAGCCCCACATGATTGATTAAAGCATCACGTGTAGTGCATTAAAGAGCCCCGCATGGTATATTAAAGCGTCACGTGTAGTGGATTAAAGAGCCGGCATCGTGGATTAAAGCGTCATGTGTAGTGGATTAAAGAGCCCGCTTGGTGGATTAAAGCGCCACGTGTAGTGGATTAAAGAGCCGGCATGGTGGATTAAAGCGTCACGTGTAGTGGATTAAAGAGCCGGCATGGTGGATTAAAGCATCACGTGTAGTGGATTAAAGAGCCCACATGGTGGAGTGAAGCGTCACGTGTAGTGGATTAAAGAGCCCGCATGTTGGATTAAAGCGTCACGCGTAGTGGATTAAAGAGCCCCGCATTGTGGATTAAAGCGTCACGTGTAGTGAATTAAAGAGCCCGCTTGGTGGATTAAAGCGCCACGTGTAGTGGATTAAAGAGCCGGCATGGTGGATTAAAGCGTCACGTGTAGTGGATTAAAGAGCCGGCATGGTGGATTAAAGCATCACGTGTAGTGGATTAAAGAGCCCACATGGTGGAGTGAAGCGTCACGTGTAGTGGATTAAAGAGCCCCGCATGGTGGATTAAAGCATCACGTGTAGTGGATTAAAGAGCCCCGCATGGTGTATTAAAGCGTCACGTGTAGTGGATTAAAGAGCCCGCATGGTGGATTAAAGCGTCACGCGTAGTGGATTAAAGAGCCCCGCATGGTGGATTAAAGCGTCACGTGTAGTGGATTAAAGAGCCCTCATGGTGGATTAAAGCGTCACATGTCGTGGATTAAAGAAATCGCATGGTGGATTAAAGAGCCCCACACGGTGGATTAAAGCGTCACGTGCAGTGGAATAAAGTGCCCACGTGGTGGAATAAAGCGTCACGTGTAATGGATTAAAGAGTCCGCATGGTGGATTAAAGCGTCACGTGTAGTGGATTAAAGAGCCCCGCATGGTGGATTAAAGCGTCACGTGTAGTGGATTAAAGAGCCCGCATGGAGGATTAAAGCGTCACGTGTAGTGGATTAAAGAGCCCTGCATGATGGATTAAAGCATCACATGTAGTGGATTAAAGAGCCCTCATGGTGGATTAAAGCGTCACATGTCGTGGATTAAAGAAATCGCATGGTGGATTAAAGAGCCCCACACGTGGATTAAAGCGTCACGTGCAGTGGAATAAAGTGCCCACGTGGTGTAATAAAGCGTCACGTGTAATGGATTAAAGAGTCCGCATGGTGGATTAAAGCGTCACGTGTAGTGGATTAAAGTGCCCCGCATGATGGATTAAAGCATCACATGTAGTGGATTAAAGAGCCCGCATGGTGGATTAAAGCGTCACATGTCGTGGATTAAAGAAATCGCATGGTGGATTAAAGAGCCCCACACGGTGGATTAAAGCGTCACGTGCAGTGGAATAAAGTGCCCACGTGGTGGAATAAAGCGTCACGTGTAATGGATTAAAGAGTCCGCATGGTGGATAAAAGCGTCACGTGTAGTGGATTAAAGAGCCCCGCATGGTGGATTAAAGCGTCACGTGTAGTGGATTAAAGAATCCCGCATGGTGGATTAAAGCGTCACATGTAGTGGATTAAAGAGCCGGCATGGTGGATTAAAGCGTCACGTGTGGTGGATTAAAGAGCACACATGGTGGAGTAAAGCGTCACGTGTATTGGATTAAAGAGCCCCGCATGGTGGATTAAAGCATCACATGTAGTGGATGAAAGAACCCGCTTGGTGGATTAAAGCGTCACGTGTCATGGATTAAAGAGCTCGCATGGTGGATTAAAGCATCACGTGTAGTGGATTAAAGAGCCCCGCATGGTGGATTAAAGCATCACGTGTAGTGGATTAAAGAGCCCAGCATGGTGGATTAAAGCATCACGTGTAGTGGAATAAAGAGCCCAGCATGGTGGATTAAAGCGTCACGTGTAGTAGATTAAAGTGCCCCGCATGGTGGATTAAAGAGTCACGTGTTGTGGATTAAAGAGCCCGCGTGGTAGATTAAAGCGTCACGTGTAGTAGATTAAAGAGCCCCGCATGGTGGATTAAAGCGTCACGTGTAGCGGATTAAAGAGCCCCCGTGGTGGATTAAAGCATCACGTGTAGTGGATTAAAGAGCCCCGCATGGTGTATTAAAGCGTCACGTGTAGTGCATTAAAGAGCCCCACATGTTTGATTAAAGCATCACGTGTAGTGCATGAAAGAGTCCCGCATGGTGTATTAAAGCGTCACGTGTAGTGGATTAAAGAGCACGCATGGTGGATTAAAGCGTCACGCGTAGTGGATTAAAGAGCCCCGCATGGTGGATTAAAGCGTCACGTGTAGTGGATTAAAGAGCCCTCATGGTGGATTAAAGCGTCACATGTCGTGGATTAAAGAAATCGCATGGTGGATTAAAGAGCCCCACACGGTGGATTAAAGCGTCACGTGCAGTGGAATAAAGTGCCCACGTGGTGGAATAAAGCGTCACGTGTAATGGATTAAAGAGTCCGCATGGTGGATTAAAGCGTCACGTGTAGTGGATTAAAGAGCCCCGCATGGTGGATTAAAGCGTCACGTGTAGTGGATTAAAGAGCCCGCATGGAGGATTAAAGCGTCACGTGTAGTGGATTAAAGAGCCCTGCATGATGGATTAAAGCATCACATGTAGTGGATTAAAGAGCCCTCATGGTGGATTAAAGCGTCACATGTCGTGGATTAAAGAAATCGCATGGTGGATTAAAGAGCCCCACACGTGGATTAAAGCGTCACGTGCAGTGGAATAAAGTGCCCACGTGGTGTAATAAAGCGTCACGTGTAATGGATTAAAGAGTCCGCATGGTGGATTAAAGCGTCACGCGTAGTGGATTAAAGAGCCCCGCATGGTGGATTAAAGCGTCACGTGTAGTGGATTAAAGAGCCCTCATGGTGGATTAAAGCGTCACATGTCGTGGATTAAAGAAATCGCATGGTGGATTAAAGAGCCCCACACGGTGGATTAAAGCGTCACGTGCAGTGGAATAAAGTGCCCACGTGGTGGAATAAAGCGTCACGTGTAATGGATTAAAGAGTCCGCATGGTGGATTAAAGCGTCACGTGTAGTGGATTAAAGAGCCCCGCATGGTGGATTAAAGCGTCACGTGTAGTGGATTAAAGAGCCCGCATGGAGGATTAAAGCGTCACGTGTAGTGGATTAAAGAGCCCTGCATGATGGATTAAAGCATCACATGTAGTGGATTAAAGAGCCCTCATGGTGGATTAAAGCGTCACATGTCGTGGATTAAAGAAATCGCATGGTGGATTAAAGAGCCCCACACGTGGATTAAAGCGTCACGTGCAGTGGAATAAAGTGCCCACGTGGTGTAATAAAGCGTCACGTGTAATGGATTAAAGAGTCCGCATGGTGGATTAAAGCGTCACGTGTAGTGGATTAAAGTGCCCCGCATGATGGATTAAAGCATCACATGTAGTGGATTAAAGAGCCCGCATGGTGGATTAAAGCGTCACATGTCGTGGATTAAAGAAATCGCATGGTGGATTAAAGAGCCCCACACGGTGGATTAAAGCGTCACGTGCAGTGGAATAAAGTGCCCACGTGGTGGAATAAAGCGTCACGTGTAATGGATTAAAGAGTCCGCATGGTGGATAAAAGCGTCACGTGTAGTGGATTAAAGAGCCCCGCATGGTGGATTAAAGCGTCACGTGTAGTGGATTAAAGAATCCCGCATGGTGGATTAAAGCGTCACATGTAGTGGATTAAAGAGCCGGCATGGTGGATTAAAGCGTCACGTGTGGTGGATTAAAGAGCCCACATGGTGGAGTAAAGCGTCACGTGTATTGGATTAAAGAGCCCCGCATGGTGGATTAAAGCATCACATGTAGTGGATGAAAGAACCCGCTTGGTGGATTAAAGCGTCACGTGTCATGGATTAAAGAGCTCGCATGGTGGATTAAAGCATCACGTGTAGTGGATTAAAGAGCCCCGCATGGTGGATTAAAGCATCACGTGTAGTGGATTAAAGAGCCCAGCATGGTGGATTAAAGCATCACGTGTAGTGGAATAAAGAGCCCAGCATGGTGGATTAAAGCGTCACGTGTAGTAGATTAAAGTGCCCCGCATGGTGGATTAAAGAGTCACGTGTTGTGGATTAAAGAGCCCGCGTGGTAGATTAAAGCGTCACGTGTAGTAGATTAAAGAGCCCCGCATGGTGGATTAAAGCGTCACGTGTAGCGGATTAAAGAGCCCCCGTGGTGGATTAAAGCATCACGTGTAGTGGATTAAAGAGCCCCGCATGGTGTATTAAAGCGTCACGTGTAGTGCATTAAAGAGCCCCACATGTTTGATTAAAGCATCACGTGTAGTGCATGAAAGAGTCCCGCATGGTGTATTAAAGCGTCACGTGTAGTGGATTAAAGAGCACGCATGGTGGATTAAAGCGTCACGCGTAGTGGATTAAAGAGCCCCGCATGGTGGATTAAGTTGTCACGTTTAGTGGATTAAAGAGCCCGCATGGTGGATTAAAGCGTCACGTGTAGTGGATTAAAGAGCCCTGCATGGTGTATTAAAGCGTCAGAGGTAGTGGATTAAAGAGCCCCACATGATTGATTAAAGCATCACGTGTAGTGCATTAAAGAGCCCCGCATGGTATATATTAAAGCGTCACGTGTAGTGGATTAAAGAGCCGGCATCGTGGATTAAAGCGTCATGTGTAGTGGATTAAAGAGCCCACATGGTGGAGTGAAGCGTCACGTGTAGTGGATTAAAGAGCCCCGCATGGTGTATTAAAGCGTCACGTGTAGTGGATTAAAGAGCCCCACATGTTTGATTAAAGCATCACGTGTAGTGCATTAAAGAGCCCCGCATGGTGTATTAAAGCGTCACGTGTAGTGGATAAAAGAGCCCGCATGGTGGATTAAAGCGTCACACGTAGTGGATTAAAGAGCCCCGCATGGTGGATTAAGTTGTCACGTGTAGTGGATTAAAGAGCCCGCATGGTGGATTAAAGCGTCACGTGTAGTGGATTAAAGAGCCCCGCATGGTGTATTAAAGCGTCAGAGGTAGTGGATTAAAGAGCCCCACATGATTGATTAAAGCATCACGTGTAGTGCATTAAAGAGCCCCGCATGGTATATATTAAAGCGTCACGTGTAGTGGATTAAAGAGCCGGCATCGTGGATTAAAGCGTCATGTGTAGTGGATTAAAGAGCCCACATGGTGGAGTGAAGCGTCACGTGTAGTGGATTAAAGAGCCCCGCATGGTGGATTAAAGCATCACGTGTAGTGGATTAAAGAGCCCCGCATGGTGTATTAAAGCGTCACGTGTAGTGGATTAAAGAGCCCCACATGTTTGATTAAAGCATCACGTGTAGTGCATTAAAGAGCCCCGCATGGTGTATTAAAGCGTCACGTGTAGTGGATAAAAGAGCCCGCATGGTGGATTAAAGCGTCACACGTAGTGGATTAAAGAGCCCCGCATGGTGGATTAAGGCGTCACGTGTAGTGGATTAAAGAGCCCGCATGGTGGATTAAAGCATCACGTGTAGTGGATTAAAGAGCCCCGCATGGTGTATTAATGCGTCACATGTAGTGGATTAAAGAGCCCCACATGTTTGATTAAAGCATCACGTGTAGTGCATTAACGAGCCCCGCATGGTGTATTAAAGCGTCACGTGTAGTGGATTAAAGAGCCCGCATGGTGGATTAAAGCGTCACGCGTAGTGGATTAAAGAGCCACGCATGGTGGATTAAAGCGTCACGTGTAGTGGATTAAAGAGCCCGCATGGAGGATTAAAGTGTCACGTGTAGTGGATTAAAGAGCCCTGTATGATGGATTAAAGCATCACATGTAGTGGATTAAAGAGCCCTCGTGGTGGATTAAAGCGTCACGTGTAGTGGATTAAAGAAACCCGCATGGTGGATTAAAGAGTCACGTGTTGTGGATTAAAGAGCCCGCGTGGTAGATTAAAGCGTCACGTGTAGCGGATTAAAGAGCCCCCATGGTGGATTAAAGCATAACGTGTAGTGGATTAAAGAGCCCCACATGCTGTATTAAAGCATCACGTGTAGTGGAATAAAGAGCCCAGCATTTTGGATTAAAGCGTCACGTGTAGTGGATTAAAGAGCCCCGCATGGTGGATTAAAGCGTCACATGTCGTGGATTAAAGAAATCGCATGGTGGATTAAAGCGTCACGTGTAGTGGATTAAAGAGCCCCACATGGTGGATTAAAGCCTCACGTGCAGTGGAATAAAGTGCCCACGTGGTGGAATCAAGCGTCACGTGTAATGGATTAAAGAGTCCGCATGGTGGATTAAAGCGTCACGTGTAGTGGATTAAAGAGCCCCGCATGGTGGATTAAAGCGTCACGTGTAGTGGATTAAAGAAACCCGCATGGTGTATTAAAGCGTCAGAGTTAGTGGATTAAAGAGCCCCACATGATTGATTAAAGCATCACGTGTAGTGCATTAAAGAGCCCCGCATGGTATATTAAAGCGTCACGTGTAGTGGATTAAAGAGCCCGCATGGTGGATTAAAGCGTCACGCGTAGTGGATAAAAGAGCCCCGCATGGTGGATTAAAGCGTCACGTGTAGTAGATTAAAGAGCCCGCTTGGTGGATTAAAGCGCCACGTGTAGTGGATTAAAGAGCCGGCATGGTGGATTAAAGCGTCACGTGTAGTGGATTAAAGAGCCGGCATGGTGGATTAAAGCGTCATGTGTAGTGGATTAAAGAGCCGGCATGGTGGATTAAAGCATCACGTGTAGTGGATTAAAGAGCCCACATGGTGGAGTGAAGCGTCACGTGTAGTGGATTAAAGAGCGCCGCATGGTGGATTTAAGCATCACGTGTAGTGGATTAAAGAGCCCCGCATGGTGTATTAAAGCGTCACGTGTAGTGGATTAAAGAGCCCCACATGTTTGATTAAAGCATCACGTGTAGTGCATTAACGAGCCCCGCATGGTGTATTAAAGCGTCACGTGTAGTGGATTAAAGAGCCCGCATGGTGGATTAAAGCGTCACGCGTAGTGGATTAAAGAGCCACGCATGGTGGATTAAAGCGTCACGTGTAGTGGATTAAAGAGCCCGCATGGTGGATTAAAGTGTCACGTGTAGTGGATTAAAGAGCCCTGCATGATGGATTAAAGCATCACATGTAGTGGATTAAAGAGCCCTCATGGTGGATTAAAGCGTCACATATCGTGGATTAAAGAAATCGCATGGTGGATTAAAGAGCCCCACACGGTGGATTAAAGCGTCACGTGCAGTGGAATAAAGTGCCCACGTGGTGGAATAAAGCGTCACGTGTAATGGATTAAAGAGTCCGCATGGTGGATTAAAGAGTCACGTGTAGTGGATTAAAGAGCCCCGCATGATGGATTAAAGCATCACATGTAGTGGATTAAAGAGTGCGCATGGTGGATTAAAGCGTCACATGGCGTGGATTAAAGAAATCGCATGGTGGATTAAAGAGCCCCACACGGTGGATTAAAGCGTCACGTGCAGTGGAATAAAGTGCCCACGTGGTGGAATAAAGCGTCACTTGTAAGGGATTAAAGAGTCCGCATGGTAGATTAAAGCGTCACGTGTAGTGGATTAAAGAGCCCCGCATGGTGGATTAAAGCGTCACGTGTAGTGGATTAAAGAAACCCGCATGGTGCATTAAAGCGTCACACGTAGTCGATTAAAGAGCCCGCATGGTGGATTAAAGCGTCACATGTCGTGGATTAAATAAATCGCATGGTGGATCAAAGAGCCCCACATGGTGGATTAAAGCGTCACGTGCAGTGGAATAAAGTGCCCACGTGGTGGAATAAAGCGTCACGTGTAGTGGATTAAAGAGTCTGCACGGTGGATTAAAGTGTCACGTGTAGTGGATTAAAGATGCCCACATGGTGGATTAAGGCGTCACGTGTAGTGGATTAAAGAGCCCGCATGGTGGATTAAAGCGTCACGCGTAGTGGATTAAAGAGCCACGCATGGTGGATTAAAGCGTCACGTGTAGTGGATTAAAGAGCCCGCATGGAGGATTAAAGTGTCACGTGTAGTGGATTAAAGAGCCCTGCATGATGGATTAAAGCATCACATGTAGTGGATTAAAGAGCCCTGCATGATGGATTAAAGCATCACATGTAGTGGATTAAAGAGCCCTCATGGTGGATTAAAGCGTCACATGTCGTGGATTAAAGAAATCGCATGGTGGATTAAAGAGCCCCACACGGTGGATTAAAGCGTCACGTGCAGTGGAATAAAGTGCCCACGTGGTGGAATAAAGCGTCACGTGTAATGGATTAAAGAGTCCACATGGTGGATTAAAGCGTCACGTGTAGTGGATTAAAGAGCCCCGCATGATGGATTAAAGCATCACATGTAGTGGATTAAAGAGCCTGCATGGTGGATTAAAGCGTCACATGGCGTGGATTAAAGAAATCGCATGGTGGATTAAAGAGCCCCACACGGTGGATTAAAGCGTCACGTGCAGTGGAATAAAGTGCCCACGTGGTGGAATAAAGCGTCACTTGTAATGGATTAAAGAGTCCGCATGGTAGATTAAAGTGTCACGTGTAGTGGATTAAAGAGCCCCGCATGGTGGATTAAAGCGTCACGTGTAGTGGATTAAAGAAACCCGCATGGTGCATTAAAGCGTCACACGTAGTCGATTAAAGAGCCCGCATGGTGGATTAAAGCGTCACATGTCGTGGATTAAATAAATCGCATGGTGGATCAAAGAGCCCCACATGGTGGATTAAAGCGTCACGTGCAGTGGAATAAAGTGCCCACGTGGTGGAATAAAGCGCCACGTGTAGTGGATTAAAGAGTCTGCACGGTGAATTAAAGCGTCACGTGTAGTGGATTAAAGATGCCCGCATGGTGGATTAAAGCGTCACGTGTAGTGGATTAAAGAAACCCGCATGGTGGATTAAAGCGTCACGTGTAGTGGATTAAAGAGCCCTGCATGGTGGATTAAAGCATAACGTGTAGTAGATTACAGAGCCCCACATGGTGTATTAAAGCATCACGTGTAGTGGAATAAAGAGCCCAGCATTTTGGATTAAAGCGTCACGTGTAGTGGTTTAAAGAGCCCCGCATGGTGGATTAAAGCGTCACATGTCGTGGATTAAAGACATCTCATGGTGGATTAAAGCGTCACGTGTAGTGGATTAAAGAGCCCCACATGGTGGATTAAAGCCTCACGTGCAGTGGAATAAAGTGCCCACGTGGTGGAATCAAGCGTCACGTGTAGTGGATTAAAGAGCCCCGCATGGTGGATTAAAGCATCACGTGTAGTGGATTAAAGAGCCCCGCATGGTGTATTAAAGCGTCACGTGTAGTGGATTAAAGAGCCCCACATGTTTGATTAAAGCATCACGTGTAGTGCATTAAAGAGCCCCGCATGGTGTATTAAAGCATCACGTGTAGTGGATAAAAGAGCCCGCATGGTGGATTAAAGCATCACACGTAGTGGATTAAAGAGCCCCGCATGGTCGATTAAGGCGTCACGTGTAGTGGATTAAAGAGCCCGCATGGTGGATTAAAGCATCACGTGTAGTGGATTAAAGATCCCCGCATGGTGTATTAAAGCGTCACATGTAGTGGATTAAAGAGCCCCACATGTTTGATTAAAGCATCACGTGTAGTGCATTAACGAGCCCCGCATGGTGTATTAAAGCGTCACGTGTAGTGGATTAAAGAGCCCGCATGGTGGATTAAAGCGTCACGCGTAGTGGATTAAAGAGCCACGCATGGTGGATTAAAGCGTCACGTGTAGTGGATTAAAGAGCCCGCATGGAGGATTAAAGTGTCACGTGTAGTGGATTAAAGAGCCCTGTATGATGGATTAAAGCATCACATGTAGTGGATTAAAGAGCCCTCGTGGTGGATTAAAGCGTCACGTGTAGTGGATTAAAGAAACCCGCATGGTGGATTAAAGAGTCACGTGTTGTGGATTAAAGAGCCCGCGTGGTAGATTAAAGCGTCACGTGTAGCGGATTAAAGAGCCCCCATGGTGGATTAAAGCATAACGTGTAGTGGATTAAAGAGCCCCACATGCTGTATTAAAGCATCACGTGTAGTGGAATAAAGAGCCCAGCATTTTGGATTAAAGCGTCACGTGTAGTGGATTAAAGAGCCCGGCATGGTGGATTAAAGCGTCACATGTCGTGGATTAAAGAAATCGCATGGTGGATTAAAGCGTCACGTGTAGTGGATTAAAGAGCCCCACATGGTGGATTAAAGCCTCACGTGCAGTGGAATAAAGTGCCCACGTGGTGGAATCAAGCGTCACGTGTAATGGATTAAAGAGTCCGCATGGTGGATTAAAGCGTCACGTGTAGTGGATTAAAGAGCCCCGCATGGTGGATTAAAGCGTCACGTGTAGTGGATTAAAGAAACCCGCATGGTGTATTAAAGCGTCAGAGGTAGTGGATTAAAGAGCCCCACATGATTGATTAAAGCATCACGTGTAGTGCATTAAAGAGCCCCGCATGGTATATTAAAGCGTCACGTGTAGTGGATTAAAGAGCCCGCATGGTGGATTAAAGCGTCACGCGTAGTGGATTAAAGAGCCCCGCATGGTGGATTAAAGCGTCACGTGTAGTG
The DNA here is from genome assembly GCF_048934315.1 of Petromyzon marinus. Classification (NCBI taxonomy): domain Eukaryota; kingdom Metazoa; phylum Chordata; class Hyperoartia; order Petromyzontiformes; family Petromyzontidae; genus Petromyzon; species Petromyzon marinus. The sequence goes on from NC_133719.1 coordinate 153,111, forward strand.
GATGAAAGAGCCCGCTTGGTGGATTAAAGCGCCACGTGTAGTGGATTAAAGAGCCGGCATGGTGGATTAAAGCGTCACGTGTAGTGGATTAAAGAGCCGGCATGGTGGATTAAAGCGTCATGTGTAGTGGATTAAAGAGCCGGCATGGTGGATTAAAGCATCACGTGTAGTGGATTAAAGAGCCCACATGGTGGATTAAAGCGTCACACGTAGTGGATTAAAGAGCCCCGCATGGTGGATTAAGGCGTCACGTGTAGTGGATTAAAGAGCCCGCATGGTGGATTAAAGCGTCACCTGTAGTGGATTAAAGAGCCCCGCATGGTGTATTAAAGCGTCACATGTAGTGGATTAAAGAGCCCCACATGTTTGATTAAAGCATCACGTGTAGTGCATTAACGAGCCCCGCATGGTGTATTAAAGCGTCACGTGTAGTGGATTAAAGAGCCCGCATGGTGGATTAAAGCGTCACGCGTAGTGGATTAAAGAGCCACGCATGGTGGATTAAAGCATCACGTGTAGTGGATTAAAGAGCCCGCATGGAGGATTAAAGTGTCACGTGTAGTGGATTAAAGAGCCCTGCATGATGGATTAAAGCATCACATGTAGTGGATTAAAGAGCCCTCATGGTGGATTAAAGCGTCACATGTCGTGGATTAAAGAAATCGCATGGTGGATTAAAAAGCCCCACACGGTGGATTAAAGCGTCACGTGCAGTGGAATAAAGTGCCGACGTGGTGGAATAAAGCGTCACGTGTAATGGATTAAAGAGTCCGCATGGTGGATTAAAGAGTCACGTGTAGTGGATTAAAGAGCCCCGCATGATGGATTAAAGCATCACATGTAGTGGATTAAAGAGCGCGCATGGTGGATTAAAGCGTCACATGGCGTGGATTAAAGAAATCGCATGGTGGATTAAAGAGCCCCACACGGTGGATTAAAGCGTCACGTGCAGTGGAATAAAGTGCCCACGTGGTGGAATAAAGCGTCACTTGTAAGGGATTAAAGAGTCCGCATGGTAGATTAAAGCGTCACGTGTAGTGGATTAAAGAGCCCCGCATGGTGGATTAAAGCGTCACGTGTAGTGGATTAAAGAAACCCGCATGGTGCATTAAAGCGTCACACGTAGTCGATTAAAGAGCCCGCATGGTGGATTAAAGCGGCACATGTCGCGGATTAAATAAATCGCATGGTGGATCAAAGAGCCCCACATGGTGGATTAAAGCGTCACGTGCAGTGGAATAAAGTGCCCACGTGGTGGAATAAAGCGTCACGTGTAGTGGATTAAAGAGTCTGCACGGTGGATTAAAGCGTCACGTGTAGTGGATTAAAGCCCGCATGGTGGATTAAGGCGTCACGTGTAGTGGATTAAACAGCCCGCATGGTGGATTAAAGCGTCACGTGTAGTGGATTAAAGAGCCCCGCATGGTGTATTAAAGCGTCACATGTAGTGGATTAAAGAGCCCCACATGTTTGATTAAAGCATCACGTGTAGTGCATTAACGAGCCCCGCATGGTGTATTAAAGCGTCACGTGTAGTGGATTAAAGAGCCCGCATGGTGGATTAAAGCGTCACGCGTAGTGGATTAAAGAGCCACGCATGGTGGATTAAAGCGTCACGTGTAGTGGATTAAAGAGCCCGCATGGAGGATTAAAGTGTCACGTGTAGTGGATTAAAGAGCCCTGCATGATGGATTAAAGCATCACATGTAGTGGATTAAAGAGCCCACATGGTGGATTAAAGCGTCACACGTAGTGGATTAAAGAGCCCCGCATGGTGGATTAAGGCGTCACGTGTAGTGGATTAAAGAGCCCGCATGGTGGATTAAAGCGTCACCTGTAGTGGATTAAAGAGCCCCGCATGGTGTATTAAAGCGTCACATGTAGTGGATTAAAGAGCCCCACATGTTTGATTAAAGCATCACGTGTAGTGCATTAACGAGCCCCGCATGGTGTATTAAAGCGTCACGTGTAGTGGATTAAAGAGCCCGCATGGTGGATTAAAGCGTCACGCGTAGTGGATTAAAGAGCCACGCATGGTGGATTAAAGCATCACGTGTAGTGGATTAAAGAGCCCGCATGGAGGATTAAAGTGTCACGTGTAGTGGATTAAAGAGCCCTGCATGATGGATTAAAGCATCACATGTAGTGGATTAAAGAGCCCTCATGGTGGATTAAAGCGTCACATGTCGTGGATTAAAGAAATCGCATGGTGGATTAAAGAGCCCCACACGGTGGATTAAAGCGTCACGTGCAGTGGAATAAAGTGCCGACGTGGTGGAATAAAGCGTCACGTGTAATGGATTAAAGAGTCCGCATGGTGGATTAAAGAGTCACGTGTAGTGGATTAAAGAGCCCCGCATGATGGATTAAAGCATCACATGTAGTGGATTAAAGAGCGCGCATGGTGGATTAAAGCGTCACATGGCGTGGATTAAAGAAATCGCATGGTGGATTAAAGAGCCCCACACGGTGGATTAAAGCGTCACGTGCAGTGGAATAAAGTGCCCACGTGGTGGAATAAAGCGTCACTTGTAAGGGATTAAAGAGTCCGCATGGTAGATTAAAGCGTCACGTGTAGTGGATTAAAGAGCCCCGCATGGTGGATTAAAGCGTCACGTGTAGTGGATTAAAGAAACCCGCATGGTGCATTAAAGCGTCACACGTAGTCGATTAAAGAACCCGCATGGTGGATTAAAGCGTCACATGTCGCGGATTAAATAAATCGCATGGTGGATCAAAGAGCCCCACATGGTGGATTAAAGCGTCACGTGCAGTGGAATAAAGTGCCCACGTGGTGGAATAAAGCGTCACGTGTAGTGGATTAAAGAGTCTGCACGGTGGATTAAAGCGTCACGTGTAGTGGATTAAAGATGCCCGCATGGTGGATTAAGGCGTCACGTGTAGTGGATTAAACAGCCCGCATGGTGGATTAAAGCGTCACGTGTAGTGGATTAAAGAGCCCCGCATGGTGTATTAAAGCGTCACATGTAGTGGATTAAAGAGCCCCACATGTTTGATTAAAGCATCACGTGTAGTGCATTAACGAGCCCCGCATGGTGTATTAAAGCGTCACGTGTAGTGGATTAAAGAGCCCGCATGGTGGATTAAAGCGTCACGCGTAGTGGATTAAAGAGCCACGCATGGTGGATTAAAGCGTCACGTGTAGTGGATTAAAGAGCCCGCATGGAGGATTAAAGTGTCACGTGTAGTGGATTAAAGAGCCCTGCATGATGGATTAAAGCATCACATGTAGTGGATTAAAGAGCCCTCATGGTGGATTAAAGCGTCACATGTCGTGGATTAAAGAAATCGCATGGTGGATTAAAGAGCCCCACACGGTGGATTAAAGCGTCACGTGCAGTGGAATAAAGTGCCCACGTGGTGGAATAAAGCGTCACGTGTAATGGATTAAAGAGTCCGCATGGTGGATTAAAGCGTCACGTGTAGTGGATTAAAGAGCCCCGCATGATGGATTAAAGCATCACATGTAGTGGATTAAAGAGCCTGCATGGTGGATTAAAGCGTCACATGGCGTGGATTAAAGAAATCGCATGGTGGATTAAAGAGCCCCACACGGTGGATTAAAGCGTCACGCGCAGTGGAATAAAGTGCCCACGTGGTGGAATAAAGCGTCACTTGTAATGGATTAAAGAGTCCGCATGGTAGATTAAAGTGTCACGTGTAGTGGATTAAAGAGCCCCGCATGGTGGATTAAAGCGTCACGTGTAGTGGATTAAAGAAACCCGCATGGTGCATTAAAGCGTCACACGTAGTCGATTAAAGAGCCCGCATGGTGGATTAAAGCGTCACATGTCGTGGATTAAATAAATCGCATGGTGGATCAAAGAGCCCCACATGGTGGATTAAAGCGTCACGTGCAGTGGAATAAAGTGCCCACGTGGTGGAATAAACCGCCACGTGTAGTGGATTAAAGATGCCCGCATGGTGGATTAAAGCGTCACGTGTAGTGGATTAAAGAAACCCGCATGGTGGATTAAAGCGTCACGTGTAGTGGATTAAAGAGCCCTGCATGGTGGATTAAAGCATAACGTGTAGTGGATTACAGAGCCCCACTTGGTGTATTAAAGCATCACGTGTAGTGGAATAAAGAGCCCAGCATTTTGGATTAAAGCGTCACGTGTAGTGGTTTAAAGAGCCCCGCATGGTGGATTAAAGCGTCACATGTCGTGGATTAAAGAAATCGCATGGTGGATTAAAGCGTCACGTGTAGTGGATTAAAGAGCCCCACATGGTGGATTAAAGCCTCACGTGCAGCGGAATAAAGTGCCCACGTGGTGGAATCAAGCGTCACGTGTAATGGATTAAAGAGTCCGCATGGTGGATTAAAGCGTCACGTGTAGTGGATTAAAGAGCCCCGCATGGTGGATTAAAGCGTCACGTGTAGTGGATTAAAGAAACCCGCATGGTGGATTAAAGCGTCACATGTAGTGGAATAAAGAGCCGGCATGGTGGATTAAAGCATCACGTGTAGTGGATTAAAGAGCCCACATGGTGGAGTAAAGCGTCACGTGTATTGGATTAAAGAGCCCCGCATGGTGGATTAAAGCATCACATGTAGTGGATTAAAGAACCCGCTTGGTGGATTAAAGCGTCACGTGTCATGGATTAAAGAGCTCGCATGGTGGGTTAAAGCATCACGTGTAGTGGATTAAAGAGCCCCGCATGGTGGATTAAAGCATCACGTGTAGTGGATTAAAGAGCCCGCATGGTGGATTAAAGCATCACGTGTAGTGGATTAAAGAGCCCCACATGGTGTATTAAAGCATCACGTGTAGTGGAATAAAGAACCCAGGATGGTGGATTAAAGCGTCACGTGTAGTAGATTAAAGAACCCCGCATGGTGGATTAAAGAGTCACGTGTTGTGGATTAAAGAGCCCACGTGGTGGATTAAAGCGTCACGTGTAGCGGATTAAAGAGCCCCCATGGTGCATTAAAGCATCACGTGTAGTGGATTAAAGAGCCCCGCATGGTGTATTAAAGCGTCACGTGTAGTGGATTAAAGAGCCCCACATGTTTGATTAAAGCATCACGTGAAGTGCATTAACGAGCCCCGCATGGTGTATTAAAGCGTCACGTGTAGTGGATTAAAGAGCCCGCATGGTGGATTAAAGCGTCACGCGTAGTGGATTAAAGAGCCACGCATGGTGGATTAAAGCGTCACGTGTAGTGGATTAAAGAGCCCGCATGGAGGATTAAAGTGTCACGTGTAGTGGATTAAAGAGCCCTGTATGATGGATTAAAGCATCACATGTAGTGGATTAAAGAGCCCTCATGGTGTATTAAAGCGTCACATGTCGTGGATTAAAGAAATCGCATGGTGGATTAAAGAGCCCCACACGGTGGATTAAAGCGTCACGTGCAGTGGAATAAAGTGCCCACGTGGTGGAATAAAGCGTCACGTGTAGTGGATTAAAGAGTCTGCACGGTGGATTAAAGCGTCACGTGTAGTGGATTAAAGATGCCCGCATGATGGATTAAGGCGTCACGTGTAGTGGATTAAAGAGCCCGCATGGTGGATTAAAGCGTCACGTGTCGTGGATTAAATAAATCGCATGGTGGATCAAAGAGCCCCACATGGTGGATTAAAGCGTCACGTGCAGTGGAATAAAGTGCCCACGTGGTGGAATAAAGCGCCACGTGTAGTGGATTAAAGATGCCCGCATGGTGGATTAAAGCGTCACGTGTAGTGGATTAAAGAAACCCGCATGGTGGATTAAAGCGTCACGTGTAGTGGATTAAAGAGCCCTGCATGGTGGATTAAAGCATAACGTGTAGTGGATTACAGAGCCCCACATGGTGTATTAAAGCATCACGTGTAGTGGAATAAAGAGCCCAGCATTTTGGATTAAAGCGTCACGTGTAGTGGTTTAAAGAGCCCCGCATGGTGGATTAAAGCGTCACATGTCGTGGATTAAAGAAATCGCATGGTGGATTAAAGCGTCACGTGTAGTGGATTAAAGAGCCCCACATGGTGGATTAAAGCCTCACGTGCAGCGGAATAAAGTGCCCACGTGGTGGAATCAAGCGTCACGTGTAATGGATTAAAGAGTCCGCATGGTGGATTAAAGCGTCACGTGTAGTGGATTAAAGAGCCCCGCATGGTGGATTAAAGCGTCACGTGTAGTGGATTAAAGAAACCCGCATGGTGGATTAAAGCGTCACATGTAGTGGAATAAAGAGCCGGCATGGTGGATTAAAGCATCACGTGTAGTGGATTAAAGAGCCCACATGGTGGAGTAAAGCGTCACGTGTATTGGATTAAAGAGCCCCGCATGGTGGATTAAAGCATCACATGTAGTGGATTAAAGAACCCGCTTGGTGGATTAAAGCGTCACGTGTCATGGATTAAAGAGCTCGCATGGTGGGTTAAAGCATCACGTGTAGTGGATTAAAGAGCCCCGCATGGTGGATTAAAGCATCACGTGTAGTGGATTAAAGAGCCCGCATGGTGGATTAAAGCATCACGTGTAGTGGATTAAAGAGCCCCACATGGTGTATTAAAGCATCACGTGTAGTGGAATAAAGAGCCCAGGATGGTGGATTAAAGCGTCACGTGTAGTAGATTAAAGAACCCCGCATGGTGGATTAAAGAGTCACGTGTTGTGGATTAAAGAGCCCACGTGGTGGATTAAAGCGTCACGTGTAGCGGATTAAAGAGCCCCCATGGTGCATTAAAGCATCACGTGTAGTGGATTAAAGAGCCCCGCATGGTGTATTAAAGCGTCACGTGTAGTGGATTAAAGAGCCCCACATGTTTGATTAAAGCATCACGTGAAGTGCATTAACGAGCCCCGCATGGTGTATTAAAGCGTCACGTGTAGTGGATTAAAGAGCCCGCATGGTGGATTAAAGCGTCACGCGTAGTGGATTAAAGAGCCACGCATGGTGGATTAAAGCGTCACGTGTAGTGGATTAAAGAGCCCGCATGGAGGATTAAAGTGTCACGTGTAGTGGATTAAAGAGCCCTGTATGATGGATTAAAGCATCACATGTAGTGGATTAAAGAGCCCTCATGGTGTATTAAAGCGTCACATGTCGTGGATTAAAGAAATCGCATGGTGGATTAAAGAGCCCCACACGGTGGATTAAAGCGTCACGTGCAGTGGAATAAAGTGCCCACGTGGTGGAATAAAGCGTCACGTGTAGTGGATTAAAGAGTCTGCACGGTGGATTAAAGCGTCACGTGTAGTGGATTAAAGATGCCCGCATGATGGATTAAGGCGTCACGTGTAGTGGATTAAAGAGCCCGCATGGTGGATTAAAGCGTCACGTGTAGTGGATTAAAGAGCCCCGCATGGTGTATTAAAGCGTCACATGTAGTGGATTAAAGAGCCCCACATGTTTGATTAAAGCATCACGTGTAGTGGATTAAAGAGCCCGCATGGTGGATTAAAGCGTCACGCGTAGTGGATTAAAGAGCCACGCATGGTGGATTAAAGCGTCACGTGTAGTGGATTAAAGAGCCCGCATGGAGGATTAAAGTGTCACGTGTAGTGGATTAAAGAGCCCTGCATGATGGATTAAAGCATCACATGTAGTGGATTAAAGAGCCCTCATGGTGGATTAAAGCGTCACATGTCGTGGATTAAAGAAATCGCATGGTGGATTAAAGAGCCCCACACGGTGGATTAAAGCGTCACGTGCAGTGGAATAAAGTGCCCACGTGGTGGAATAAAGCGTCACGTGTAATGGATTAAAGAGTCCGCATGGTGGATTAAAGCGTCACGTGTAGTGGATTAAAGAGCCCCGCATGATGGATTAAAGCATCACATGTAGTGGATTAAAGAGCCTGCATGGTGGATTAAAGCGTCACATGGCGTGGATTAAAGAAATCGCATGGTGGATTAAAGAGCCCCACACGGTGGATTAAAGCGTCACGTGCAGTGGAATAAAGTGCCCACGTGGTGGAATAAAGCGTCACTTGTAATGGATTAAAGAGTCCGCATGGTAGATTAAAGTGTCACGTGTAGTGGATTAAAGAGCCCTGCATGGTGGATTAAAGCGTCACGTGTAGTGGATTAAAGAAACCCGCATGGTGCATTAAAGCGTCACACGTAGTCGATTAAAGAGCCCGCATGGTGGATTAAAGCGTCACATGTCGTGGATTAAATAAATCGCATGGTGGATCAAAGAGCCCCACATGGTGGATTAAAGCGTCACGTGCAGTGGAATAAAGTGCCCACGTGGTGGAATAAAGCGCCACGTGTAGTGGATTAAAGAGTCTGCACGGTGAATTAAAGCGTCACGTGTAGTGGATTAAAGATGCCCGCATGGTGGATTAAAGCGTCACGTGTAGTGGATTAAAGAAACCCGCATGGTGGATTAAAGCGTCACGTGTAGTGGATTAAAGAGCCCTGCATGGTGGATTAAAGCATAACGTGTAGTGGATTACAGAGCCCCACATGGTGTATTAAAGCATCACGTGTAGTGGAATAAAGAGCCCAGCATTTTGGATTAAAGCGTCACGTGTAGTGGTTTAAAGAGCCCCGCATGGTGGATTAAAGCGTCACATGTCGTGGATTAAAGAAATCGCATGGTGGATTAAAGCGTCACGTGTAGTGGATTAAAGAGCCCCACATGGTGGATTAAAGCCTCACGTGCAGCGGAATAAAGTGCCCACGTGGTGGAATCAAGCGTCACGTGTAATGGATTAAAGAGTCCGCATGGTGGATTAAAGCGTCACGTGTAGTGGATTAAAGAGCCCCGCATGGTGGATTAAAGCGTCACGTGTAGTGGATTAAAGAAACCCGCATGGTGGATTAAAGCGTCACATGTAGTGGAATAAAGAGCCGGCATGGTGGATTAAAGCATCACGTGTAGTGGATTAAAGAGCCCACATGGTGGAGTAAAGCGTCACGTGTATTGGATTAAAGAGCCCCGCATGGTGGATTAAAGCATCACATGTAGTGGATTAAAGAACCCGCTTGGTGGATTAAAGCGTCACGTGTCATGGATTAAAGAGCTCGCATGGTGGGTTAAAGCATCACGTGTAGTGGATTAAAGAGCCCCGCATGGTGGATTAAAGCATCACGTGTAGTGGATTAAAGAGCCCGCATGGTGGATTAAAGCATCACGTGTAGTGGATTAAAGAGCCCCACATGGTGTATTAAAGCATCACGTGTAGTGGAATAAAGAGCCCAGGATGGTGGATTAAAGCGTCACGTGTAGTAGATTAAAGAGCCCCGCATGGTGGATTAAAGAGTCACGTGTTGTGGATTAAAGAGCCCACGTGGTGGATTAAAGCGTCACGTGTAGCGGATTAAAGAGCCCCCATGGTGCATTAAAGCATCACGTGTAGTGGATTAAAGAGCCCCGCATGGTGTATTAAAGCGTCACGTGTAGTGGATTAAAGAGCTCCACATGTTTGATTAAAGCATCACGTGTAGTGCATTAACGAGCCCCGCATGGTGTATTAAAGCGTCACGTGTAGTGGATTAAAGAGCCCGCATGGTGGATTAAAGCGTCACGCGTAGTGGATTAAAGAGCCACGCATGGTGGATTAAAGCGTCACGTGTAGTGGATTAAGAGCCCGCATGGAGGATTAAAGTGTCACGTGTAGTGGATTAAAGAGCCCTGTATGATGGATTAAAGCATCACATGTAGTGGATTAAAGAGCCCTCATGGTGGATTAAAGCGTCACATGTCGTGGATTAAAGAAATCGCATGGTGGATTAAAGAGCCCCACACGGTGGATTAAAGCGTCACGTGCAGTGGAATAAAGTGCCCACTTGGTGGAATAAAGCGTCACGTGTAATGGATTAAAGAGTCCGCATGGTGGATTAAAGCGTCACGTGTAGTGGATTAAAGAGCTCGCATGGTGGATTAAAGCATCACGTGTAGTGGATTAAAGAGCCCCGCATGGTGGATTAAAGCATCACGTGTAGTGGATTAAAGAGCCCAGCATGGTGGATTAAAGCATCACGTGTAGTGGAATAAAGAGCCCAGCATGGTGGATTAAAGCGTCACGTGTAGTAGATTAAAGAGCCCCGCATGGTGGATTAAAGAGTCACGTGTTGTGGATTAAAGAGCCCGCGTGGTAGATTAAAGCGTCACGTGTAGTAGATTAAAGAGCCCCGCATGGTGGATTAAAGCGTCACGTGTAGCGGATTAAAGAGCCCCCGTGGTGGATTAAAGCATCACGTGTAGTGGATTAAAGAGCCCCGCATGGTGTATTAAAGCGTCACGTGTAGTGCATTAAAGAGCCCCACATGTTTGATTAAAGCATCACGTGTAGTGCATGAAAGAGTCCCGCATGGTGGATTAAAGCGTCACGCGTAGTGGATTAAAGAGCCCCGCATGGTGGATTAAGTTGTCACGTGTAGTGGATTAAAGAGCCCGCATGGTGGATTAAAGCGTCACGTGTAGTGGATTAAAGAGCCCCGCATGGTGTATTAAAGCGTCAGAGGTAGTGGATTAAAGAGCCCCACATGATTGATTAAAGCATCACGTGTAGTGCATTAAAGAGCCCCGCATGGTATATTAAAGCGTCACGTGTAGTGGATTAAAGAGCCGGCATCGTGGATTAAAGCGTCATGTGTAGTGGATTAAAGAGCCCACATGGTGGAGTGAAGCGTCACGTGTAGTGGATTAAAGAGCCCCGCATGGTGGATTAAAGCATCACGTGTAGTGGATTAAAGAGCCCCGCATGGTGTATTAAAGCGTCACGTGTAGTGGATTAAAGAGCCCCACATGTTTGATTAAAGCATCACGTGTAGTGCATTAAAGAGCCCCGCATGGTGTATTAAAGCGTCACGTGTAGTGGATAAAAGAGCACGCATGGTGGATTAAAGCGTCACACGTAGTGGATTAAAGAGCCCCGCATGGTGGATTAAGGCGTCACGTGTAGTGGATTAAAGAGCCCGCATGGTGGATTAAAGCATCACGTGTAGTGGATTAAAGAGCCCCGCATGGTGTATTAAAGCGTCACATGTAGTGGATTAAAGAGCCCCACATGTTTGATTAAAGCATCACGTGTAGTGCATTAACGAGCCCCGCATGGTGTATTAAAGCGTCACGTGTAGTGGATTAAAGAGCCCGCATGGTGGATTAAAGCGTCACGCGTAGTGGATTAAAGAGCCACGCATGGTGAATTAAAGCGTCACGTGTAGTGGATTAAAGAGCCCACATGGAGGATTAAAGTGTCACGTGTAGTGGATTAAAGAGCCCTGTATGATGGATTAAAGCATCACATGTAGTGGATTAAAGAGCCCTCGTGGTGGATTAAAGCGTCACGTGTAGTGGATTAAAGAAACCCGCATGGTGGATTAAAGAGTCACGTGTTGTGGATTAAAGAGCCCCGCATGGTGGATTAAAGCGTCACATGTCGTGGATTAAAGAAATCGCATGGTGGATTAAAGCGTCACGTGTAGTGGATTAAAGAGCCCCACATGGTGGATTAAAGCCTCACGTGCAGTGGAAAAAAGTGCCCACGTGGTGGAATCAAGCGTCACGTGTAATGGATTAAAGAGTCCGCATGGTGGATTAAAGCGTCACGTGTAGTGGATTAAAGAGCCCCGCATGGTGGATTAAAGCGTCACGTGTAGTGGATTAAAGAAACCCGCATGGTATATTAAAGCATCACGTGTAGTGCATTAAAGAGCCCCGCATGGTATATTAAAGCGTCACGTGTAGTGGATTAAAGAGCCCGCATGGTGGATTAAAGCGTCACGCGTAGTGGATTAAAGAGCCCCGCATGGTGGATTAAAGCGTCACGTGTAGTGGATTAAAGAGCCCGCTTGGTGGATTAAAGCGCCACGTGTAGTGGATTAAAGAGCCGGCATGGTGGATTAAAGCGTCACGTGTAGTGGATTAAAGAGCCGGCATGGTGGATTAAAGCGTCATGTGTAGTGGATTAAAAAGCCCCACATGTTTGATTAAAGCATCACGTGTAGTGCATTAACGAGCCCCGCATGGTGTATTAAAGCGTCACGTGTAGTGGATTAAAGAGCCCGCATGGTGGATTAAAGCGTCACGCGTAGTGGATTAAAGAGCCACGCATGGTGAATTAAAGCGTCACGTGTAGTGGATTAAAGAGCCCACATGGAGGATTAAAGTGTCACGTGTAGTGGATTAAAGAGCCCTGTATGATGGATTAAAGCATCACATGTAGTGGATTAAAGAGCCCTCGTGGTGGATTAAATCGTCACGTGTAGTGGATTAAAGAAACCCGCATGGTGGATTAAAGAGTCACGTGTTGTGGATTAAAGAGCCCGCGTGGTAGATTAAAGCGTCACGTGTAGCGGATTAAAGAGCCCCCATGGTGGATTAAAACATAATGTGTAGTGGATTAAAGAGCCCCACATGGTGTATTAAAGCATCACGTGTAGTGGAATAAAGAGCCCAGCATTTTGGATTAAAGCGTCACGTGTAGTGGATTAAAGAGCCCCGCATGGTGGATTAAAGCATCACATGTCGTGGATTAAAGAAATCGCATGGTGGATTAAAGCGTCACGTGTAGTGGATTAAAGAGCCCCACATGGTGGATTAAAGCCTCACGTGCAGTGGAAAAAAGTGCCCACGTGGTGGAATCAAGCGTCACGTGTAATGGATTAAAGAGTCCGCATGGTGGATTAAAGCGTCACGTGTAGTGGATTAAAGAGCCCCGCATGGTGGATTAAAGCGTCACGTGTAGTGGATTAAAGAAACCCGCATGGTGTATTAAAGCGTCAGAGGTAGTGGATTAAAGAGCCCCACATGATTGATTAAAGCATCACGTGTAGTGCATTAAAGAACCCCGCATGGTATATTAAAGCGTCACGTGTAGTGGATTAAAGAGCCCGCATGGTGGATTAAAGCGTCACGCGTAGTGGATTAAAGAGCCCCGCATGGTGGATTAAAGCGTCACGTGTAGTGGATTAAAGAGCCCGCTTGGTGGATTAAAGCGCCACGTGTAGTGGATTAAAGAGCCGGCATGGTGGATTAAAGCGTCACGTGTAGTGGATTAAAGAGCCGGCATGGTGGATTAAAGCGTCATGTGTAGTGGATTAAAGAGCCGGCATGGTGGATTAAAGCATCACGTGTAGTGGATTAAAGAGCCCACATGGTGGAGTGAAGCGTCACGTGTAGTGGATTAAAGAGCCCCGCATGGTGGATTTAAGCGTCACGTGCAGTGGAATAAAGTGCCCACGTGGTGGAATAAAGCGTCACGTGTAGTGGATTAAAGAGCCCCGCATGATGGATTAAAGCATCACATGTAGTGGATTAAAGAGCCTGCATGGTGGATTAAAGCGTCACATGGCGTGGATTAAAGAAATCGCATGGTGGATTAAAGAGCCCCACACGGTGGATTAAAGCGTCACGTGCAGTGGAATAAAGTGCCCACGTGGTGGAATAAAGCGTCACTTGTAACGGATTAAAGAGTCCGCATGGTAGATTAAAGCGTCACGTGTAGTGGATTAAAGAGCCCCGCATGGTGGATTAAAGCGTCACGTGTAGTGGATTAAAGAAACCCGCATGGTGCATTAAAGCGTCACACGTAGTCGATTAAAGAGCCCGCATGGTGGATTAAAGCGTCACATGTCGTGGATTAAATAAATCGCATGGTGGATCAAAGAGCCCCACATGGTGGATTAAAGCGTCACGTGCAGTGGAATAAAGTGCCCACGTGGTGGAATAAAGCGCCACGTGTAGTGGATTAAAGAGTCTGCACGGTGAATTAAAGCGTCACGTGTAGTGGATTAAAGATGCCCGCATGGTGGATTAAAGCGTCACGTGTAGTGGATTAAAGAAACCCGCATGGTGGATTAAAGCGTCACGTGTAGTGGATTAAAGAGCCCTGCATGGTGGATTAAAGCATAACGTGTAGTGGATTACAGAGCCCCACATGGTGTATTAAAGCATCACGTGTAGTGGAATAAAGAGCCCAGCATTTTGGATTAAAGCGTCACGTGTAGTGGTTTAAAGAGCCCCGCATGGTGGATTAAAGCGTCACATGTCGTGGATTAAAGAAATCGCATGGTGGATTAAAGCGTCACGTGTAGTGGATTAAAGAGCCCCACATGGTGGATTAAAGCCTCACGTGCAGTGGAATAAAGTGCCCACGTGGTGGAATCAAGCGTCACGTGTAATGGATTAAAGAGTCCGCATGGTGGATTAAAGCGTCACGTGTAGTGGATTAAAGAGCCCCGCATGGTGGATTAAAGCGTCACGTGTAGTGGATTAAAGAAACCCGCATGGTGGATTAAAGCGTCACATGTAGTGGAATAAAGAGCCGGCATGGTGGATTAAAGCATCATGTGTAGTGGATTAAAGAGCCCACATGGTGGAGTAAAGCGTCACGTGTATTGGATTAAAGAGCCCCGCATGGTGGATTAAAGCATCATGTGTAGTGGATTAAAGAGCCCACATGGTGGAGTAAAGCGTCACGTGTATTGGATTAAAGAGCCCCGCATGGTGGATTAAAGCATCACATGTAGTGGATTAAAGAACCCGCTTGGTGGATTAAAGCGTCACGTGTCATGGATTAAAGAGCTCGCATGGTGGGTTAAAGCATCACGTGTAGTGGATTAAAGAGCCCCGCATGGTGGATTAAAGCATCACGTGTAGTGGATTAAAGAGCCCGCATGGTGGATTAAAGCATCACGTGTAGTGGATTAAAGAGCCCCACATGGTGTATTAAAGCATCACGTGTAGTGGAATAAAGAGCCCAGGATGGTGGATTAAAGCGTCACGTGTAGTAGATTAAAGAGCCCCGCATGGTGGATTAAAGAGTCACGTGTTGTGGATTAAAGAGCCCACGTGGTCGATTAAAGCGTCACGTGTAGCGGATTAAAGAGCCCCCATGGTGCATTAAAGCATCACGTGTAGTGGATTAAAGAGCCCCGCATGGTGTATTAAAGCGTCACGTGTAGTGGATTAAAGAGCCCCACATGTTTGATTAAAGCATCACGTGTAGTGCATTAACGAGCCCCGCATGGTGTATTAAAGCGTCACGTGTAGTGAATTAAAGAGCCCGCATGGTGGATTAAAGCGTCACGCGTAGTGGATTAAAGAGCCACGCATGGTGGATTAAAGCGTCACGTGTAGTGGATTAAAGAGCCCGCATGGAGGATTAAAATGTCACGTGTAGTGGATTAAAGAGCCCTGTATGATGGATTAAAGCATCACATGTAGTGGATTAAAGAGCCTGCATGGTGGATTAAAGCGTCACATGGCGTGGATTAAAGAAATCGCATGGTGGATTAAAGAGCCCCACACGGTGGATTAAAGCGTCACGTGCAGTGGAATAAAGTGCCCACGTGGTGGAATAAAGCGTCACTTGTAATGGATTAAAGAGTCCGCATGGTAGATTAAAGCGTCACGTGTAGTGGATTAAAGAGCCCCGCATGGTGGATTAAAGCGTCACGTGTAGTGGATTAAAGAAACCCGCATGGTGCATTAAAGCGTCACACGTAGTCGATTAAAGAGCCCGCATGGTGGATTAAAGCGTCACATGTCGTGGATTAAATAAATCGCATGGTGGATCAAAGAGCCCCACATGGTGGATTAAAGCGTCACGTGCAGTGGAATAAAGTGCCCACGTGGTGGAATAAAGCGCCACGTGTAGTGGATTAAAGAGTCTGCACGGTGAATTAAAGCGTCATGTGTAGTGGATTAAAGATGCCCGCATGGTGGATTAAAGCGTCACGTGTAGTGGATTAAAGAAACCCGCATGGTGGATTAAAGCGTCACGTGTAGTGGATTAAAGAGCCCTGCATGGTGGATTAAAGCATAACGTGTAGTGGATTACAGAGCCCCACATGGTGTATTAAAGCATCACGTGTAGTGGAATAAAGAGCCCAGCATTTTGGATTAAAGCGTCACGTGTAGTGGTTTAAAGAGCCCCGCATGGTGGATTAAAGCGTCACATGTCGTGGATTAAAGAAATCGCATGGTGGATTAAAGCGTCACGTGTAGTGGATTAAAGAGCCCCACATGGTGGATTAAAGCCTCACGTGCAGTGGAATAAAGTGCCCACGTGGTGGAATCAAGCGTCACGTGTAATGGATTAAAGAGTCCGCATGGTGGATTAAAGCGTCACGTGTAGTGGATTAAAGAGCCCTGCATGGTGGATTAAAGCGTCACGTGTAGTGGATTAAAGAAACCCGCATGGTGGATTAAAGCGTCACATGTAGTGGAATAAAGAGCCGGCATGGTGGATTAAAGCATCACGTGTAGTGGATTAAAGAGCCCACATGGTGGAGTAAAGCGTCACGTGTATTGGATTAAAGAGCCCCGCATGGTGGATTAAAGCATCACATGTAGTGGATTAAAGAACCCGCTTGGTGGATTAAAGCGTCACGTGTCATGGATTAAAGAGCTCGCATGGTGGGTTAAAGCATCACGTGTAGTGGATTAAAGAGCCCCGCATGGTGGATTAAAGCATCACGTGTAGTGGATTAAAGAGCCCGCATGGTGGATTAAAGCATCACGTGTAGTGGATTAAAGAGCCCCACATGGTGTATTAAAGCATCACGTGTAGTGGAATAAAGAGCCCAGGATGGTGGATTAAAGCGTCACGTGTAGTAGATTAAAGAGCCCCGCATGGTGGATTAAAGAGTCACGTGTTGTGGATTAAAGAGCCCACGTGGTGGATTAAAGCGTCACGTGTAGCGGATTAAAGAGCCCCCATGGTGCATTAAAGCATCACGTGTAGTGGATTAAAGAGCCCCGCATGGTGTATTAAAGCGTCACGTGTAGTGGATTAAAGAGCTCCACATGTTTGATTAAAGCATCACGTGTAGTGCATTAACGAGCCCCGCATGGTGTATTAAAGCGTCACGTGTAGTGGATTAAAGAGCCCGCATGGTGGATTAAAGCGTCACGCGTAGTGGATTAAAGAGCCACGCATGGTGGATTAAAGCGTCACGTGTAGTGGATTAAGAGCCCGCATGGAGGATTAAAGTGTCACGTGTAGTGGATTAAAGAGCCCTGTATGATGGATTAAAGCATCACATGTAGTGGATTAAAGAGCCCTCATGGTGGATTAAAGCGTCACATGTCGTGGATTAAAGAAATCGCATGGTGGATTAAAGAGCCCCACACGGTGGATTAAAGCGTCACGTGCAGTGGAATAAAGTGCCCACCTGGTGGAATAAAGCGTCACGTGTAATGGATTAAAGAGTCCGCATGGTGGATTAAAGCGTCACGTGTAGTGGATTAAAGAGCTCGCATGGTGGATTAAAGCATCACGTGTAGTGGATTAAAGAGCCCCGCATGGTGGATTAAAGCATCACGTGTAGTGGATTAAAGAGCCCAGCATGGTGGATTAAAGCATCACGTGTAGTGGAATAAAGAGCCCAGCATGGTGGATTAAAGCGTCACGTGTAGTAGATTAAAGAGCCCCGCATGGTGGATTAAAGAGTCACGTGTTGTGGATTAAAGAGCCCGCGTGGTAGATTAAAGCGTCACGTGTAGTAGATTAAGGAGCCCCGCATGGTGGATTAAAGCGTCACGTGTAGCGGATTAAAGAGCCCCCGTGGTGGATTAAAGCATCACGTGTAGTGGATTAAAGAGCCCCGCATGGTGTATTAAAGCGTCACGTGTAGTGCATTAAAGAGCCCCACATGTTTGATTAAAGCATCACGTGTAGTGCATGAAAGAGTCCCGCATGGTGGATTAAAGCGTCACGCGTAGTGGATTAAAGAGCCCCGCATGGTGGATTAAGTTGTCACGTGTAGTGGATTAAAGAGCCCGCATGGTGGATTAAAGCGTCACGTGTAGTGGATTAAAGAGCCCCGCATGGTGTATTAAAGCGTCAGAGGTAGTGGATTAAAGAGCCCCACATGATTGATTAAAGCATCACGTGTAGTGCATTAAAGAGCCCCGCATGGTATATTAAAGCGTCACGTGTAGTGGATTAAAGAGCCGGCATCGTGGATTAAAGCGTCATGTGTAGTGGATTAAAGAGCCCACATGGTGGAGTGAAGCGTCACGTGTAGTGGATTAAAGAGCCCCGCATGGTGGATTAAAGCATCACGTGTAGTGGATTAAAGAGCCCCGCATGGTGTATTAAAGCGTCACGTGTAGTGGATTAAAGAGCCCCACATGTTTGATTAAAGCATCACGTGTAGTGCATTAAAGAGCCCCGCATGGTGTATTAAAGCGTCACGTGTAGTGGATAAAAGAGCACGCATGGTGGATTAAAGCGTCACACGTAGTGGATTAAAGAGCCCCGCATGGTGGATTAAGGCGTCACGTGTAGTGGATTAAAGAGCCCGCATGGTGGATTAAAGCATCACGTGTAGTGGATTAAAGAGCCCCGCATGGTGTATTAAAGCGTCACATGTAGTGGATTAAAGAGCCCCACATGTTTGATTAAAGCATCACGTGTAGTGCATTAACGAGCCCCGCATGGTGTATTAAAGCGTCACGTGTAGTGGATTAAAGAGCCCGCATGGTGGATTAAAGCGTCACGCGTAGTGGATTAAAGAGCCACGCATGGTGAATTAAAGCGTCACGTGTAGTGGATTAAAGAGCCCACATGGAGGATTAAAGTGTCACGTGTAGTGGATTAAAGAGCCCTGTATGATGGATTAAAGCATCACATGTAGTGGATTAAAGAGCCCTCGTGGTAAATTAAAGCGTCACGTGTAGTGGATTAAAGAAACCCGCATGGTGGATTAAAGAGTCACGTGTTGTGGATTAAAGAGCCCCGCATGGTGGATTAAAGCGTCACATGTCGTGGATTAAAGAAATCGCATGGTGGATTAAAGCGTCACGTGTAGTGGATTAAAGAGCCCCACATGGTGGATTAAAGCCTCACGTGCAGTGGAAAAAAGTGCCCACGTGGTGGAATCAAGCGTCACGTGTAATGGATTAAAGAGTCCGCATGGTGGATTAAAGCGTCACGTGTAGTGGATTAAAGAGCCCCGCATGGTGGATTAAAGCGTCACGTGTAGTGGATTAAAGAAACCCGCATGGTGTATTAAAGCGTCACAGGTAGTGGATTAAAGAGCCCCACATGATTGATTAAAGCATCACGTGTAGTGCATTAAAGAGCCCCGCATGGTATATTAAAGCGTCACGTGTAGTGGATTAAAGAGCCCGCATGGTGGATTAAAGCGTCACGCGTAGTGGATTAAAGAGCCCCGCATGGTGGATTAAAGCGTCACGTGTAGTGGATTAAAGAGCCCGCTTGGTGGATTAAAGCGCCACGTGTAGTGGATTAAAGAGCCGGCATGGTGGATTAAAGCGTCACGTGTAGTGGATTAAAGAGCCGGCATGGTGGATTAAAGCGTCATGTGTAGTGGATTAAAAAGCCCCACATGTTTGATTAAAGCATCACGTGTAGTGCATTAACGAGCCCCGCATGGTGTATTAAAGCGTCACGTGTAGTGGATTAAAGAGCCCGCATGGTGGATTAAAGCGTCACGCGTAGTGGATTAAAGAGCCACGCATGGTGAATTAAAGCGTCACGTGTAGTGGATTAAAGAGCCCACATGGAGGATTAAAGTGTCACGTGTAGTGGATTAAAGAGCCCTGTATGATGGATTAAAGCATCACATGTAGTGGATTAAAGAGCCCTCGTGGTGGATTAAATCGTCACGTGTAGTGGATTAAAGAAACCCGCATGGTGGATTAAAGAGTCACGTGTTGTGGATTAAAGAGCCCGCGTGGTAGATTAAAGCGTCACGTGTAGCGGATTAAAGAGCCCCCATGGTGGATTAAAGCATAATGTGTAGTGGATTAAAGAGCCCCACATGGTGTATTAAAGCATCACGTGTAGTGGAATAAAGAGCCCAGCATTTTGGATTAAAGCGTCACGTGTAGTGGATTAAAGAGCCCCGCATGGTGGATTAAAGCGTCACATGTCGTGGATTAAAGAAATCGCATGGTGGATTAAAGCGTCACGTGTAGTGGATTAAAGAGCCCCACATGGTGGATTAAAGCCTCACGTGCAGTGGAAAAAAGTGCCCACGTGGTGGAATCAAGCGTCACGTGTAATGGATTAAAGAGTCCGCATGGTGGATTAAAGCGTCACGTGTAGTGGATTAAAGAGCCCCGCATGGTGGATTAAAGCGTCACGTGTAGTGGATTAAAGAAACCCGCATGGTGTATTAAAGCGTCAGAGGTAGTGGATTAAAGAGCCCCACATGATTGATTAAAGCATCACGTGTAGTGCATTAAAGAACCCCGCATGGTATATTAAAGCGTCACGTGTAGTGGATTAAAGAGCCCGCATGGTGGATTAAAGCGTCACGCGTAGTGGATTAAAGAGCCCCGCATGGTGGATTAAAGCGTCACGTGTAGTGGATTAAAGAGCCCGCTTGGTGGATTAAAGCGCCACGTGTAGTGGATTAAAGAGCCGGCATGGTGGATTAAAGCGTCACGTGTAGTGGATTAAAGAGCCGGCATGGTGGATTAAAGCGTCATGTGTAGTGGATTAAAGAGCCGGCATGGTGGATTAAAGCATCACGTGTAGTGGATTAAAGAGCCCACATGGTGGAGTGAAGCGTCACGTGTAGTGGATTAAAGAGCCCCGCATGGTGGATTTAAGCGTCACGTGCAGTGGAATAAAGTGCCCACGTGGTGGAATAAAGCGTCACGTGTAGTGGATTAAAGAGCCCCGCATGATGGATTAAAGCATCACATGTAGTGGATTAAAGAGCCTGCATGGTGGATTAAAGCGTCACATGGCGTGGATTAAAGAAATCGCATGGTGGATTAAAGAGCCCCACACGGTGGATTAAAGCGTCACGTGCAGTGGAATAAAGTGCCCACGTGGTGGAATAAAGCGTCACTTGTAACGGATTAAAGAGTCCGCATGGTAGATTAAAGCGTCACGTGTAGTGGATTAAAGAGCCCCGCATGGTGGATTAAAGCGTCACGTGTAGTGGATTAAAGAAACCCGCATGGTGCATTAAAGCGTCACACGTAGTCGATTAAAGAGCCCGCATGGTGGATTAAAGCGTCACATGTCGTGGATTAAATAAATCGCATGGTGGATCAAAGAGCCCCACATGGTGGATTAAAGCGTCACGTGCAGTGGAATAAAGTGCCCACGTGGTGGAATAAAGCGCCACGTGTAGTGGATTAAAGAGTCTGCACGGTGAATTAAAGCGTCACGTGTAGTGGATTAAAGATGCCCGCATGGTGGATTAAAGCGTCACGTGTAGTGGATTAAAGAAACCCGCATGGTGGATTAAAGCGTCACGTGTAGTGGATTAAAGAGCCCTGCATGGTGGATTAAAGCATAACGTGTAGTGGATTACAGAGCCCCACATGGTGTATTAAAGCATCACGTGTAGTGGAATAAAGAGCCCAGCATTTTGGATTAAAGCGTCACGTGTAGTGGTTTAAAGAGCCCCGCATGGTGGATTAAAGCGTCACATGTCGTGGATTAAAGAAATCGCATGGTGGATTAAAGCGTCACGTGTAGTGGATTAAAGAGCCCCACATGGTGGATTAAAGCCTCACGTGCAGTGGAATAAAGTGCCCACGTGGTGGAATCAAGCGTCACGTGTAATGGATTAAAGAGTCCGCATGGTGGATTAAAGCGTCACGTGTAGTGGATTAAAGAGCCCCGCATGGTGGATTAAAGCGTCACGTGTAGTGGATTAAAGAAACCCGCATGGTGGATTAAAGCGTCACATGTAGTGGAATAAAGAGCCGGCATGGTGGATTAAAGCATCATGTGTAGTGGATTAAAGAGCCCACATGGTGGAGTAAAGCGTCACGTGTATTGGATTAAAGAGCCCCGCATGGTGGATTAAAGCATCATGTGTAGTGGATTAAAGAGCCCACATGGTGGAGTAAAGCGTCACGTGTATTGGATTAAAGAGCCCCGCATGGTGGATTAAAGCATCACATGTAGTGGATTAAAGAACCCGCTTGGTGGATTAAAGCGTCACGTGTCATGGATTAAAGAGCTCGCATGGTGGGTTAAAGCATCACGTGTAGTGGATTAAAGAGCCCCGCATGGTGGATTAAAGCATCACGTGTAGTGGATTAAAGAGCCCGCATGGTGGATTAAAGCATCACGTGTAGTGGATTAAAGAGCCCCACATGGTGTATTAAAGCATCACGTGTAGTGGAATAAAGAGCCCAGGATGGTGGATTAAAGCGTCACGTGTAGTAGATTAAAGAGCCCCGCATGGTGGATTAAAGAGTCACGTGTTGTGGATTAAAGAGCCCACGTGGTCGATTAAAGCGTCACGTGTAGCGGATTAAAGAGCCCCCATGGTGCATTAAAGCATCACGTGTAGTGGATTAAAGAGCCCCGCATGGTGTATTAAAGCGTCACGTGTAGTGGATTAAAGAGCCCCACATGTTTGATTAAAGCATCACGTGTAGTGCATTAACGAGCCCCGCATGGTGTATTAAAGCGTCACGTGTAGTGAATTAAAGAGCCCGCATGGTGGATTAAAGCGTCACGCGTAGTGGATTAAAGAGCCACGCATGGTGGATTAAAGCGTCACGTGTAGTGGATTAAAGAGCCCGCATGGAGGATTAAAATGTCACGTGTAGTGGATTAAAGAGCCCTGTATGATGGATTAAAGCATCACATGTAGTGGATTAAAGAGCCTGCATGGTGGATTAAAGCGTCACATGGCGTGGATTAAAGAAATCGCATGGTGGATTAAAGAGCCCCACACGGTGGATTAAAGCGTCACGTGCAGTGGAATAAAGTGCCCACGTGGTGGAATAAAGCGTCACTTGTAATGGATTAAAGAGTCCGCATGGTAGATTAAAGCGTCACGTGTAGTGGATTAAAGAGCCCCGCATGGTGGATTAAAGCGTCACGTGTAGTGGATTAAAGAAACCCGCATGGTGCATTAAAGCGTCACACGTAGTCGATTAAAGAGCCCGCATGGTGGATTAAAGCGTCACATGTCGTGGATTAAATAAATCGCATGGTGGATCAAAGAGCCCCACATGGTGGATTAAAGCGTCACGTGCAGTGGAATAAAGTGCCCACGTGGTGGAATAAAGCGCCACGTGTAGTGGATTAAAGAGTCTGCACGGTGAATTAAAGCGTCATGTGTAGTGGATTAAAGATGCCCGCATGGTGGATTAAAGCGTCACGTGTAGTGGATTAAAGAAACCCGCATGGTGGATTAAAGCGTCACGTGTAGTGGATTAAAGAGCCCTGCATGGTGGATTAAAGCATAACGTGTAGTGGATTACAGAGCCCCACATGGTGTATTAAAGCATCACGTGTAGTGGAATAAAGAGCCCAGCATTTTGGATTAAAGCGTCACGTGTAGTGGTTTAAAGAGCCCCGCATGGTGGATTAAAGCGTCACATGTCGTGGATTAAAGAAATCGCATGGTGGATTAAAGCGTCACGTGTAGTGGATTAAAGAGCCCCACATGGTGGATTAAAGCCTCACGTGCAGTGGAATAAAGTGCCCACGTGGTGGAATCAAGCGTCACGTGTAATGGATTAAAGAGTCCGCATGGTGGATTAAAGCGTCACGTGTAGTGGATTAAAGAGCCCTGCATGGTGGATTAAAGCGTCACGTGTAGTGGATTAAAGAAACCCGCATGGTGGATTAAAGCGTCACATGTAGTGGAATAAAGAGCCGGCATGGTGGATTAAAGCATCACGTGTAGTGGATTAAAGAGCCCACATGGTGGAGTAAAGCGTCACGTGTATTGGATTAAAGAGACCCGCATGGTGGATTAAAGCATCACATGTAGTGGATTAAAGAACCCGCTTGGTGGATTAAAGCGTCACGTGTCATGGATTAAAGAGCTCGCATGGTGGGTTAAAGCATCACGTGTAGTGGATTAAAGAGCCCCGCATGGTGGATTAAAGCATCACGTGTAGTGGATTAAAGAGCCCGCATGGTTGATTAAAGCATCACGTGTAGTGGATTAAAGAGCCCCACATGGTGTATTAAAGCATCACGTGTAGTGGAATAAAGAGCCCAGGATGGTGGATTAAAGCGTCACGTGTAGTAGATTAAAGAGCCCCGCATGGTGGATTAAAGAGTCACGTGTTGTGGATTAAAGAGCCCACGTGGTGGATTAAAGCGTCACGTGTAGCGGATTAAAGAGCCCCCATGGTGCATTAAAGCATCACGTGTAGTGGATTAAAGAGCCCCGCATGGTGTATTAAAGCGTCACGTGTAGTGGATTAAAGAGCCCCACATCTTTGATTAAAGCATCACGTGTAGTGCATGAAAGAGTCCCGCATGGTGTATTAAAGCGTCACGTGTATGGATTAAAGAGCCCGCATGGTGGATTAAAGCGTCACGCGTAGTGGATTAAAGAGCCCCGCATGGTGGATTAAGGCGTCACGTGTAGTGGATTAAAGAGCCCGCATGGTGGATTAAAGCGTCACGTGTAGTGGATTAAAGAGCCCCACATGGTGTATTAAAGCTTCAGAGGTAGTGGATTAAAGAGCCCCACATGATTGATTAAAGCATCACGTGTAGTGCATTAAAGAGCCCTGCATGGTATATTAAAGCGTCACGTGTAGTGGATTAAAGAGCCCGCATGGTGGATTAAAGCGTCACGCGTAGTGGATTAAAGAGCCCCGCATGGTGGATTAAAGCGTCACGTGTACTGGATTAAAGAGCCCGCTTGGTGGATTAATGCGCCACGTGTAGTGGATTAAAGCGCCGGCATGGTGGATTAAAGCATCACATGTAGTGGATTAAAGAGCCCGCATGGTGGATTAAAGCGTCACGTGTAGTGGATTAAAGAGCCCGCATGGTGGATTAAAGCGTCACATGTCGTGGATTAAAGAGCCCCGCATGTTGGATTAAGTTGTCACGTGTAGTGGATTAAAGAGCCCGCATGGTGGATTAAAGCGTCACGTGTAGTGGATTAAATAGCCCCGCATGGTGTATTAAAGCATCAGAGGTAGTGGATTAAAGAGCCCGCATGGTGGATTAAAGCGTCACGCGTAGTGGATTAAAGAGCCCCGCATGGTGGATTAAGTTGTCACGTGTAGTGGATTAAAGAGCCCGCATGGTGGATTAAAGCGTCACGTGTAGTGGATTAAAGAGCCCCGCATGGTGTATTAAAGCGTCAGAGGTAGTGGATTAAAGAGCCCCACATGATTGATTAAAGCATCACGTGTAGTGCATTAAAGAGCCCCGCATGGTATATTAAAGCGTCACGTGTAGTGGATTAAAGAGCCGGCATCGTGGATTAAAGCGTCATGTGTAGTGGATTAAAGAGCCCACATGGTGGAGTGAAGCGTCACGTGTAGTGGATTAAAGAGCCCCGCATGGTGGATTAAAGCATCACGTGTAGTGGATTAAAGAGCCCCGCATGGTGTATTAAAGCGTCACGTGTAGTGGATTAAAGAGCCCCACATGTTTGATTAAAGCATCACGTGTAGTGCATTAAAGAGCCCCGCATGGTGTATTAAAGCGTCACGTGTAGTGGATAAAAGAGCCCGCATGGTGGATTAAAGCGTCACACGTAGTGGATTAAAGAGCCCCGCATGGTGGATTAAGGCGTCACGTGTAGTGGATTAAAGAGCCCGCATGGTGGATTAAAGCGTCACGTGTAGTGGATTAAAGAGCCCCGCATGGTGGATTAAGTTGTCACATGTAGTGGATTAAAGAGCCTCACATGTTTGATTAAAGCATCACGTGTAGTGCATTAACGAGCCCCGCATGGTGTATTAAAGCGTCACGTGTAGTGGATTAAAGAGCCCGCATGGTGGATTAAAGCGTCACGTGTAGTGGATTAAAGAGCCACGCATGGTGGATTAAAGCGTCACGTGTAGTGGATTAAAGAGCCCGCATGGAGGATTAAAGTGTCACGTGTAGTGGATTAAAGAGCCCTGTATGATGGATTAAAGCATCACATGTAGTGGATTAAAGAGCCCTCATGGTGGATTAAAGCGTCACGTGTAGTGGATTAAAGAAACCCGCATGGTGGATTAAAGAGTCACGTGTTGTGGATTAAAGTGCCCGCGTGATAGATTAAAGCGTCACGTGTAGCGGATTAAAGAGCCCCCATGGTGGATTAAAGCATAACGTGTAGTGGATTAAAGAGCCCCACATGGTGTATTAAAGCATCACGTGTAGTGGAATAAAGAGCCCAGCATTTTGGATTAAAGCGTCACGTGTAGTGGATTAAAGAGCCCCGCATGGTGGATTAAAGCGTCACATGTCGTGGATTAAAGAAATCGCATGGTGGATTAAAGCGTCACGTGTAGTGGATTGAAGAGCCCCACATGGTGGATTAAAGCCTCACGTGCAGTGGAATAAAGTGCCCACGTGGTGGAATCAAGCGTCACGTGTAATGGATTAAAGAGTCCGCATGGTGGATTAAAGCGTCACGTGTAGTGGATTAAAGAGCCCCGCATGGTGGATTAAAGCGTCACGTGTAGTGGACTAAAGAAACCCGCATGGTGTATTAAAGCGTCAGAGGTAGTGGATTAAAGAGCCCAACATGATTGATTAAAGCATCACGTGTAGTGCATTAAAGAGCCCCGCATGGTATATTAAAGCGTCACGTGTAGTGGATTAAAGAGCCCGCATGGTGGATTAAAGCGTCACGCGTAGTGGATTAAAGAGCCCCGCATGGTGGATTAAAGCGTCACGTGTAGTGGATTAAAGAGCCCCGCATGGTGGATTAAGTTGTCACGTGTAGTGGATTAAAGAGCCCGCATGGTGGATTAAAGCGTCACGTGTAGTGGATTAAAGAGCCCCGCATGGTGTATTAAAGCTTCAGAGGTAGTGGATTAAAGAGCCCCACATGATTGATTAAAGCATCACGTGTAGTGCATTAAAGAGCCCTGCATGGTATATTAAAGCGTCACGTGTAGTGGATTAAAGAGCCCGCATGGTGGATTAAAGCGTCACGCATAGTGGATTAAAGCGTCATGTGTAGTGGATTAAAGAGCCCGCTTGCTGGATTAATGCGCCACGTGTAGTGGATTAAAGAGCCGGCATGGTGGATTAAAGCGTCACGTGTAGTGGATTAAAGAGCCGGCATGGTGGATTAAAGCGTCATGTGTAGTGGATTAAAGAGCCACGCATGGTGTATTAAAGCATCACGTGTAGTGGATTAAAGAGCCCCACATGTTTGATTAAAGCATCACGTGTAGTGCATTAAAGAGCCCCACATGGTGTATTAAAGCGTCACGTGTAGTGGATTAAAGAGCCCGCATGGTGGATTAAAGCATCACGTGTAGTGGATTAAAGAGCCCCACATGCTTTATTAAAGCATCACGTGTAGTGCATTAAAGAGCCCCGCATGGTGAATTAAAGCGTCACGCGTAGTGGATTAAAGAGCCCCGCATGGTGGATTAAAGCGTCACGTGTAGTGGATAAAAGAGCCCGCATAGAGGATTAAAGCGTCACGTGTGGTGGATTAAATAGCCCTGCATGATGGATTAAAGCATCACATGTAGTGGATTAAAGAGCCCTCATGGTGGATTAAAGCGTCACATGTCGTGGATTAAAGAAATCGCATGGTGGATTAAAGAGCCCCACACGGTGGATTAAAGCGTCACGTGCAGTGGAATAAAGTGCCCACGTGGTGGAATAAAGCGTCACGTGCAATGGATTAAAGAGTCCGCATGGTGGATTAAATCGTCACGTGTAGTGGATTAAAGAGCCCCGCATGATGGATTAAAGCATCACATGTAGTGGATTAAAGAGCCCGCATGGTGGATTAAAGCGTCACGTGTAGTGGATTAAAGAGCCCCACATGGTGTATTAAAGCTTCAGAGGTAGTGGATTAAAGAGCCCCACATGATTGATTAAAGCATCACGTGTAGTGCATTAAAGAGCCCTGCATGGTATATTAAAGCGTCACGTGTAGTGGATTCAAGAGCCCGCATGGTGGATTAAAGCGTCACGCGTAGTGGATTAAAGAGCCCCGCATGGTGGATTAAAGCGTCACGTGTACTGGATTAAAGAGCCCGCTTGGTGGATTAATGCGCCACGTGTAGTGGATTAAAGCGCCGGCATGGTGGATTAAAGCATCACATGTAGTGGATTAAAGAGCCCGCATGGTGGATTAAAGCGTCACGTGTAGTGGATTAAAGAGCCCGCATGGTGGATTAAAGCGTCACATGTCGTGGATTAAAGAGCCCCGCATGTTGGATTAAGTTGTCACGTGTAGTGGATTAAAGAGCCCGCATGGTGGATTAAAGCG
The DNA here is from genome assembly GCF_048934315.1 of Petromyzon marinus. NCBI lineage: Eukaryota > Metazoa > Chordata > Hyperoartia > Petromyzontiformes > Petromyzontidae > Petromyzon > Petromyzon marinus. The sequence continues at coordinate 181,185 of NC_133719.1, forward strand.
TCACGTGTAGTGGATTAAATAGCCCCGCATGGTGTATTAAAGCATCAGAGGTAGTGGATTAAAGAGCCCGCATGGTGGATTAAAGCGTCACGCATAGTGGATTAAAGAGCCCCGCATGGTGGATTAAGTTGTCACGTGTAGTGGATTAAAGAGCCCGCATGGTGGATTAAAGCGTCACGTGTAGTGGATTAAAGAGCCCCGCATGGTGTATTAAAGCGTCAGAGGTAGTGGATTAAAGAGCCCCACATGATTGATTAAAGCATCACGTGTAGTGCATTAAAGAGCCCCGCATGGTATATTAAAGCGTCACGTGTAGTGGATTAAAGAGCCGGCATCGTGGATTAAAGCGTCATGTGTAGTGGATTAAAGAGCCCACATGGTGGAGTGAAGCGTCACGTGTAGTGGATTAAAGAGCCCCGCATGGTGGATTAAAGCATCACGTGTAGTGGATTAAAGAGCCCCGCATGGTGTATTAAAGCGTCACGTGTAGTGGATTAAAGAGCCCCACATGTTTGATTAAAGCATCACGTGTAGTGCATTAAAGAGCCCCGCATGGTGTATTAAAGCGTCACGTGTAGTGGATAAAAGAGCCCGCATGGTGGATTAAAGCGTCACACGTAGTGGATTAAAGAGCCCCGCATGGTGGATTAAGGCGTCACGTGTAGTGGATTAAAGAGCCCGCATGGTGGATTAAAGCGTCACGTGTAGTGGATTAAAGAGCCCCGCATGGTGGATTAAGTTGTCACATGTAGTGGATTAAAGAGCCTCACATGTTTGATTAAAGCATCACGTGTAGTGCATTAACGAGCCCCGCATGGTGTATTAAAGCGTCACGTGTAGTGGATTAAAGAGCCCGCATGGTGGATTAAAGCGTCACGTGTAGTGGATTAAAGAGCCACGCATGGTGGATTAAAGCGTCACGTGTAGTGGATTAAAGAGCCCGCATGGAGGATTAAAGTGTCACGTGTAGTGGATTAAAGAGCCCTGTATGATGGATTAAAGCATCACATGTAGTGGATTAAAGAGCCCTCATGGTGGATTAAAGCGTCACGTGTAGTGGATTAAAGAAACCCGCATGGTGGATTAAAGAGTCACGTGTTGTGGATTAAAGTGCCCGCGTGATAGATTAAAGCGTCACGTGTAGCGGATTAAAGAGCCCCCATGGTGGATTAAAGCATAACGTGTAGTGGATTAAAGAGCCCCACATGGTGTATTAAAGCATCACGTGTAGTGGAATAAAGAGCCCAGCATTTTGGATTAAAGCGTCACGTGTAGTGGATTAAAGAGCCCCGCATGGTGGATTAAAGCGTCACATGTCGTGGATTAAAGAAATCGCATGGTGGATTAAAGCGTCACGTGTAGTGGATTGAAGAGCCCCACATGGTGGATTAAAGCCTCACGTGCAGTGGAATAAAGTGCCCACGTGGTGGAATCAAGCGTCACGTGTAATGGATTAAAGAGTCCGCATGGTGGATTAAAGCGTCACGTGTAGTGGATTAAAGAGCCCCGCATGGTGGATTAAAGCGTCACGTGTAGTGGACTAAAGAAACCCGCATGGTGTATTAAAGCGTCAGAGGTAGTGGATTAAAGAGCCCCACATGATTGATTAAAGCATTACGTGTAGTGCATTAAAGAGCCCCGCATGGTATATTAAAGCGTCACGTGTAGTGGATTAAAGAGCCCGCATGGTGGATTAAAGCGTCACGCGTAGTGGATTAAAGAGCCCCGCATGGTGGATTAAAGCGTCACGTGTAGTGGATTAAAGAGCCCCGCATGGTGGATTAAGTTGTCACGTGTAGTGGATTAAAGAGCCCGCATGGTGGATTAAAGCGTCACGTGTAGTGGATTAAAGAGCCCCGCATGGTGTATTAAAGCTTCAGAGGTAGTGGATTAAAGAGCCCCACATGATTGATTAAAGCATCACGTGTAATGCATTAAAGAGCCCTGCATGGTATATTAAAGCGTCACGTGTAGTGGATTAAAGAGCCCGCATGGTGGATTAAAGCGTCACGCATAGTGGATTAAAGCGTCATGTGTAGTGGATTAAAGAGCCCGCTTGCTGGATTAATGCGCCACGTGTAGTGGATTAAAGAGCCGGCATGGTGGATTAAAGCGTCACGTGTAGTGGATTAAGGAGCCGGCATGGTGGATTAAAGCGTCATGTGTAGTGGATTAAAGAGCCACGCATGGTGTATTAAAGCATCACGTGTAGTGGATTAAAGAGCCCCACATGTTTGATTAAAGCATCACGTGTAGTGCATTAAAGAGCCCCGCATGGTGTATTAAAGCGTCACGTGTAGTGGATTAAAGAGCCCGCATGGTGGATTAAAGCATCACGTGTAGTGGATTAAAGAGCCCCACATGCTTTATTAAAGCATCACGTGTAGTGCATTAAAGAGCCCCGCATGGTGAATTAAAGCGTCACGCGTAGTGGATTAAAGAGCCCCGCATGGTGGATTAAAGCGTCACGTGTAGTGGATAAAAGAGCCCGCATGGAGGATTAAAGCGTCACGTATGGTGGATTAAATAGCCCTGCATGATGGATTAAAGCATCACATGTAGTGGATTAAAGAGCCCTCATGGTGGATTAAAGCGTCACATGTCGTGGATTAAAGAAATCGCATGGTGGATTAAAGAGCCCCACACGGTGGATTAAAGCGTCACGTGCAGTGGAATAAAGTGCCCACGTGGTGGAATAAAGCGTCACGTGCAATGGATTAAAGAGTCCGCATGGTGGATTAAATCGTCACGTGTAGTGGATTAAAGAGCCCCGCATGATGGATTAAAGCATCACATGTAGTGGATTAAAGAGCCCGCATGGTGGATTAAAGCGTCACATGTCGTGGATTAAAGAAATCGCATGGTGGATTAAAGAGCCCCACACGGTGGATTAAAGCGTCACGTGTAGTGGATTAAAGAGCCGGCATGGTGGATTAAAGCGTCATGTGTAGTGGATTAAAGAGCCACGCATGGTGTATTAAAGCATCACGTGTAGTGGATTAAAGAGCCCCACATGTTTGATTAAAGCATCACGTGTAGTGCATTAAAGAGCCCCGCATGGTGTATTAAAGCGTCACGTGTAGTGGATTAAAGAGCCCGCATGGTGGATTAAAGCATCACGTGTAGTGGATTAAAGAGCCCCACATGTTTTATTAAAGCATCACGTGTAGTGCATTAAAGAGCCCCGCATGGTGAATTAAAGCGTCACGCGTAGTGGATTAAAGAGCCCCGCATGGTGGATTAAAGCGTCACGTGTAGTGGATAAAAGAGCCCGCATGGAGGATTAAAGCGTCACGTGTGGTGGATTAAATAGCCCTGCATGATGGATTAAAGCATCACATGTAGTGGATTAAAGAGCCCTCATGGTGGATTAAAGCGTCACATGTCGTGGATTAAAGAAATCGCATGGTGGATTAAAGAGCCCCACACGGTGGATTAAAGCGTCACGTGCAGTGGAATAAAGTGCCCACGTGGTGGAATAAAGCGTCACGTGTAATGGATTAAAGAGTCCGCATGGTGGATTAAATCGTCACGTGTAGTGGATTAAAGAGCCCCGCATGATGGATTAAAGCATCACATGTAGTGGATTAAAGAGCCCGCATGGTGGATTAAAGCGTCACATGTCGTGGATTAAAGAAATCGCATGGTGGATTAAAGAGCCCCACACGGTGGATTAAAGCATCACGTGTAGTGGATTATTGAGCCCCGCATGGTGGATTAAAGCGTCACATGTAGTCGATTAAAGAGCCCGCATGGTGGATTAAAGCGTCACATGTCGTGGATTAAAGAAATCGCATGGTGGATTAAAGCGTCACGTGTAGTGGATTAAAGAGCCCCACATGGTGGATTAAAGCGTCACGTGCAGTGGAATAAAGTGCCCACGTGGTGGAATAAAGCGTCACGTGTAATGGATTAAAGAGCCCGCATGGTGGATTAAAGCTTCAGAGGTAGTGGATTAAAGAGCCCCACATGATTGATTAAAGCATCACGTGTAGTGCATTAAAGAGCCCTGCATGGTATATTAAAGCGTCACGTGTAGTGGATTAAAGAGCCCGCATGGTGGATTAAAGCATCACGCGTAGTGGATTAAAGAGCCCCGCATGGTGGATTAAAGCGTCACGTGTAGTGGATTTAAGAGCCCGCTTGGTGGATTAATGCGCCACGTGTAGTGGATTAAAGAGCCGGCATGGTGGATTAAAGCGTCACGTGTAGTGGATTAAAGAGCCGGCATGGTGGATTAAAGCGTCACGTGTAGTGGATTAAAGAGCCCCACATGTTTTATTAAAGCATCACGTGTAGTGCATTAAAGAGCCCCGCATGGTGTATTAAAGCGTCACGCGTAGTGGATTAAAGAGCCCCGCATGGTGGATTAAAGCGTCACGTGTAGTGGATAAAAGAGCCCGCATGGAGGATTAAAGCGTCACGTGTGGTGGATTAAAGAGCCCTGCATGATGGATTAAAGCATCACATTTAGTGGATTAAAGAGCCCTCATGGTGAATTAAAGCGTTACATGTCGTGGATTAAAGAAATCGCATGGTCGATTAAAGAGCCCCACACGGTGGATTAAAGCGTCACGTGCAGTGGAATAAAGTGCCCACGTGGTGGAATAAAGCGTCACGTGTAATGGATTAAAGAGTCCGCATGGTGGATTAAGTTGTCACGTGTAGTGGATTAAAGAGCCCGCATGGTGGATTAAAGCGTCACGTGTAGTGGATTAAAGAGCCCCGCATGGTGTATTAAAGCTTCAGAGGTAGTGGATTAAAGAGCCCCACATGATTGATTAAAGCATCACGTGTAGTGCATTAAAGAGCCCTGCATGGTATATTAAAGCGTCACGTGTAGTGGATTAAAGAGCCCGCATGGTGGATTAAAGCGTCACGCGTAGTGGATTAAAGAGCCCCGCATGGTGGATTAAAGCGTCACGTGTAGTGGATTAAAGAGCCCGCTTGGTGGATTAATGCGCCACGTGTAGTGGATTAAAGAGCCGGCATGGTGGATTAAAGCGTCACGTGTAGTGGATTAAAGAGCCGGCATGGTGGATTAAAGCGTCATGTGTAGTGGATTAAAGAGCCACGCATGGTGTATTAAAGCGTCACGTGTAGTGGATTAAAGAGCCCCACATGTTTGATTAAAGCATCACGTGTAGTGCATTAAAGCGCCCCGCATGGTGTATTAAAGCGTCACGTGTAGTGGATTAAAGAGCCCCACATGTTTGATTAAAGCATCACGTGTAGTGCATGAAAGAGTCCCGCATGGTGTATTAAAGCGTCACGTGTATGGATTAAAGAGCCCGCATGGTGGATTAAAGCGTCACGCGTAGTGGATTAAAGAGCCCCGCATGGTGGATTAAGGCGTCACGTGTAGTGGATTAAAGAGCCCGCATGGTGGATTAAAGCGTCACGTGTAGTGGATTAAAGAGCCCCACATGGTGTATTAAAGCTTCAGAGGTAGTGGATTAAAGAGCCCCACATGATTGATTAAAGCATCACGTGTAGTGCATTAAAGAGCCCTGCATGGTATATTAAAGCGTCACGTGTAGTGGATTAAAGAGCCCGCATGGTGGATTAAAGCGTCACGCGTAGTGGATTAAAGAGCCCCGCATGGTGGATTAAAGCGTCACGTGTAGTGGATTAAAGAGCCCGCTTGGTGGATTAATGCGCCACGTGTAGTGGATTAAAGAGCCGGCATGGTGGATTAAAGCATCACATGTAGTGGATTAAAGAGCCCGCATGGTGGATTAAAGCGTCACGTGTAGTGGATTAAAGAGCCCGCATGGTGGATTAAAGCGTCACATGTCGTGGATTAAAGAGCCCCGCATGGTGGATTAAGTTGTCACGTGTAGTGGATTAAAGAGCCCGCATGGTGGATTAAAGCGTCACGTGTAGTGGATTAAAGAGCCCCGCATGGTGTATTAAAGCGTCAGAGGTAGTGGATTAAAGAGCCCCACATGATTGATTAAAGCATCACGTGTAGTGCATTAAAGAGCCCTGCATGGTATATTAAAGCGTCAAGTGTAGTGGATTAAAGAGCCCGCATGGTGGATTAAAGCGTCACGCGTAGTGGATTAAAGAGCCCCGCATGGTGGATTAAAGCGTCACGTGTAGTTAATTAAAGAGCCCGCTTGGTGGATTAATGCGCCACGTGTAGTGGATTAAAGAGCCGGCATGGTGGATTAAAGCGTCACGTGTAGTGGATTAAAGAGCCGGCATGGTGGATTAAAGCGTCATGTGTAGTGGATTAAAGAGCCACGCATGGTGTATTAAAGCGTCACGTGTAGTGGATTAAAGAGCCCCACATGTTTGATTAAAGCATCACGTGTAGTGCATTAAAGCGCCCCGCATGGTGTATTAAAGCGTCACGTGTAGTGGATTAAAGAGCCCCACATGTTTGATTAAAGCATCACGTGTAGTGCATGAAAGAGTCCCGCATGGTGTATTAAAGCGTCACGTGTATGGATTAAAGAGCCCGCATGGTGGATTAAAGCGTCACGCGTAGTGGATTAAAGAGCCCCGCATGGTGGATTAAGGCGTCACGTGTAGTGGATTAAAGAGCCCGCATGGTGGATTAAAGCGTCACGTGTAGTGGATTAAAGAGCCCCACATGGTGTATTAAAGCTTCAGAGGTAGTGGATTAAAGAGCCCCACATGATTGATTAAAGCATCACGTGTAGTGCATTAAAGAGCCCTGCATGGTATATTAAAGCGTCACGTGTAGTGGATTAAAGAGCCGGCATGGTGGATTAAAGCGTCACGCGTAGTGGATTAAAGAGCCCGCATGGTGGATTAAAGCGTCACGTGTAGTGGATTAAAGAGCCCGCATGGTGGATTAATGCGCCACGTGTCGTGGATTAAAGAGCCCCGCATGGTGTATTAAAGCGTCAGAGGTAGTGGATTAAAGAGCCCGCATGGTGGATTAAAGCATCACGCGTAGTGGATTAAAGAGCCCCGCATGGTGGATTAAGTTGTCACGTGTAGTGGATTAAAGAGCCCGCATGGTGGATTAAAGCGTCACGTGTAGTGGATTAAAGAGCCCCACATGTTTGATTAAAGCATCACGTGTAGTGCATGAAAGAGTCCCGCATGGTGTATTAAAGCGTCACGTGTATGGATTAAAGAGCCCGCATGGTGGATTAAAGCGTCACGCGTAGTGGATTAAAGAGCCCCGCATTGTGGATTAAGGCGTCACGTGTAGTGGATTAAAGAGCCCGCATGGTGGATTAAAGCGTCACGTGTAGTGGATTAAAGAGCCCCACATGGTGTATTAAAGCTTCAGAGGTAGTGGATTAAAGAGCCCCACATGATTGATTAAAGCATCACGTGTAGTGCATTAAAGAGCCCTGCATGGTATATTAAAGCGTCACGTGTAGTGGATTAAAGAGCCCGCATGGTGGATTAAAGCGTCACGCGTAGTGGATTAAAGAGCCCTGCATGGTGGATTAAAGCGTCACGTGTAGTGGATTAAAGAGCCCGCTTGGTGGATTAATGCGCCACGTGTAGTGGATTAAAGAGCCGGCATGGTGGATTAAAGCATCACATGTAGTGGATTAAAGAGCCCGCATGGTGGATTAAAGCGTCACGTGTAGTGGATTAAAGAGCCCGCATGGTGGATTAAAGCGTCACATGTCGTGGATTAAAGAGCCCCGCATGGTGGATTAAGTTGTCACGTGTAGTGGATTAAAGAGCCCGCATGGTGGATTAAAGCGTCACGTGTAGTGGATTAAAGAGCCCCGCATGGTGTATTAAAGCGTCAGAGGTAGTGGATTAAAGAGCCCCACATGATTGATTAAAGCATCACGTGTAGTGCATTAAAGAGCCCTGCATGGTATATTAAAGCGTCAAGTGTAGTGGATTAAAGAGCCCGCATGGTGGATTAAAGCGTCACGCGTAGTGGATTAAAGAGCCCCGCATGGTGGATTAAAGCGTCACGTGTAGTGGATTAAAGAGCCCGCTTGGTGGATTAATGCGCCACGTGTAGTGGATTAAAGAGCCGGCATGGTGGATTAAAGCGTCACGTGTAGTGGATTAAAGAGCCAGCATGGTGGATTAAAGCGTCATGTGTAGTGGATTAAAGAGCCACGCATGGTGTATTAAAGCGTCACGTGTAGTGGATTAAAGAGCCCCACATGTTTGATTAAAGCATCACGTGTAGTGCATTAAAGCGCCCCGCATGGTGTATTAAAGCGTCACGTGTAGTGGATTAAAGAGCCCCACATGTTTGATTAAAGCATCACGTGTAGTGCATGAAAGAGTCCCGCATGGTGTATTAAAGCGTCACGTGTATGGATTAAAGAGCCCGCATGGTGGATTAAAGCGTCACGCGTAGTGGATTAAAGAGCCCCGCATGGTGGATTAAGGCGTCACGTGTAGTGGATTAAAGAGCCCGCATGGTGGATTAAAGCGTCACGTGTAGTGGATTAAAGAGCCCCACATGGTGTATTAAAGCTTCAGAGGTAGTGGATTAAAGAGCCCCACATGATTGATTAAAGCATCACGTGTAGTGCATTAAAGAGCCCTGCATGGTATATTAAAGCGTCACGTGTAGTGGATTAAAGAGCCCGCATGGTGGATTAAAGCGTCACGCGTAGTGGATTAAAGAGCCCCGCATGGTGGATTAAAGCGTCACGTGTAGTGGATTAAAGAGCCCGCTTGGTGGATTAATGCGCCACGTGTAGTGGATTAAAGAGCCGGCATGGTGGATTAAAGCATCACATGTAGTGGATTAAAGAGCCCGCATGGTGGATTAAAGCGTCACGTGTAGTGGATTAAAGAGCCCGCATGGTGGATTAAAGCGTCACATGTCGTGGATTAAAGAGCCCCGCATGGTGGATTAAGTTGTCACGTGTAGTGGATTAAAGAGCCCGCATGGTGGATTAAAGCGTCACGTGTAGTGGATTAAAGAGCCCCGCATGGTGTATTAAAGCGTCAGAGGTAGTGGATTAAAGAGCCCCACATGATTGATTAAAGCATCACGTGTAGTGCATTAAAGAGCCCTGCATGGTATATTAAAGCGTCAAGTGTAGTGGATTAAAGAGCCCGCATGGTGGATTAAAGCGTCACGCGTAGTGGATTAAAGAGCCCCGCATGGTGGATTAAAGCGTCACGTGTAGTGGATTAAAGAGCCCGCTTGGTGGATTAATGCGCCACGTGTAGTGGATTAAAGAGCCGGCATGGTGGATTAAAGCGTCACGTGTAGTGGATTAAAGAGCCAGCATGGTGGATTAAAGCGTCATGTGTAGTGGATTAAAGAGCCACGCATGGTGTATTAAAGCGTCACGTGTAGTGGATTAAAGAGCCCCACATGTTTGATTAAAGCATCACGTGTAGTGCATTAAAGCGCCCCGCATGGTGTATTAAAGCGTCACGTGTAGTGGATTAAAGAGCCCCACATGTTTGATTAAAGCATCACGTGTAGTGCATGAAAGAGTCCCGCATGGTGTATTAAAGCGTCACGTGTATGGATTAAAGAGCCCGCATGGTGGATTAAAGCGTCACGCGTAGTGGATTAAAGAGCCCCGCATGGTGGATTAAGGCGTCACGTGTAGTGGATTAAAGAGCCCGCATGGTGGATTAAAGCGTCACGTGTAGTGGATTAAAGAGCCCCACATGGTGTATTAAAGCTTCAGAGGTAGTGGATTAAAGAGCCCCACATGATTGATTAAAGCATCACGTGTAGTGCATTAAAGAGCCCTGCATGGTATATTAAAGCGTCACGTGTAGTGGATTAAAGAGCCCGCATGGTGGATTAAAGCGTCACGCGTAGTGGATTAAAGAGCCCCGCATGGTGGATTAAAGCGTCACGTGTAGTGGATTAAAGAGCCCGCTTGGTGGATTAATGCGCCACGTGTAGTGGATTAAAGAGCCGGCATGGTGGATTAAAGCATCACATGTAGTGGATTAAAGAGCCCGCATGGTGGATTAAAGCGTCACGTGTAGTGGATTAAAGAGCCCGCATGGTGGATTAAAGCGTCACATGTCGTGGATTAAAGAGCCCCGCATGGTGGATTAAGTTGTCACGTGTAGTGGATTAAAGAGCCCGAATGGTGGATCAAAGCGTCACGTGTAGTGGATTAAAGAGCCCCGCATGGTGTATTAAAGCGTCAGAGGTAGTGGATTAAAGAGCCCGCATGGTGGATTAAAGCATCACGCGTAGTGGATTAAAGAGCCCCGCATGGTGGATTAAGTTGTCACGTGTAGTGGATTAAAGAGCCCGCATGGTGGATTAAAGCGTCACGTGTAGTGGATTAAAGAGCCCCGCATGGTGTATTAAAGCGTCAGAGGTAGTGGATTAAAGAGCCCCACATGATTGATTAAAGCATCACGTGTAGTGCATTAAAGAGCCCCGCATGGTATATTAAAGCGTCACGTGTAGTGGATTAAAGAGCCGGCATCGTGGATTAAAGCGTCATGTGTAGTGGATTAAAGAGCCCACATGGTGGAGTGAAGCGTCACGTGTAGTGGATTAAAGAGCCCCGCATGGTGGATTAAAGCATCACGTGTAGTGGATTAAAGAACCCCGCATGGTGTATTAAAGCGTCACGTGTAGTGGATTAAAGAGCCCCACATGTTTGATTAAAGCATCACGTGTAGTGCATTAAAGAGCCCCGCATGGTGTATTAAAGCGTCACGTGTAGTGGATAAAAGAGCCCGCATGGTGGATTAAAGCGTCACACGTAGTGGATTAAAGAGCCCCGCATGGTGGATTAAGGCGTCACGTGTAGTGGATTAAAGAGCCCGCATGGTGGATTAAAGCGTCACGTGTAGTGGATTAAAGAGCCCCGCATGGTGGATTAAGTTGTCACATGTAGTGGATTAAAGAGCCCACATGTTTGATTAAAGCATCACGTGTAGTGCATTAACGAGCCCCGCATGGTGTATTAAAGCGTCACGTGTAGTGGATTAAAGAGCCCGCATGGTGGATTAAAGCGTCACGTGTAGTGGATTAAAGAGCCACGCATGGTGGATTAAAGCGTCACGTGTAGTGGATTAAAGAGCCCGCATGGAGGATTAAAGTGTCACGTGTAGTGGATTAAAGAGCCCTGTATGATGGATTAAAGCATCACATGTAGTGGATTAAAGAGCCCTCATGGTGGATTAAAGCGTCACGTGTAGTGGATTAAAGAAACCCGCATGGTGGATTAAAGAGTCACGTTTTGTGTATTAAAGTGCCCGCGTGGTAGATTAAAGTGTCACGTGTAGCGGATTAAAGAGCCCCCATGGTGGATTAAAGCATAACGTGTAGTGGATTAAAGAGCCCCACATGGTGTATTAAAGCGTCACGTGTAGTGGATTAAAGAGCCCCGCATGGTGGATTAAAGCGTCACATGTCGTGGATTAAAGAAATCGCATGGTGGATTAAAGCGTCACGTGTAGTGGATTAAAGAGCCCCACATGGTGGATTAAAGCCTCACGTGCAGTGGAATAAAGTGCCCACGTGGTGGAATCAAGCGTCACGTGTAATGGATTAAAGAGTCCGCATGGTGGATTAAAGCGTCACGTGTAGTGGATTAAAGAGCCCCGCATGGTGGATTAAAGCGTCACGTGTAGTGGATTAAAGAAACCCGCATGGTGTATTAAAGCGTCAGAGGTAGTGGATTAAAGAGCCCCACATGATTGATTAAAGCATCACGTGTAGTGCATTAAAGAGCCCCGCATGGTATATTAAAGCGTCACGTGTAGTGGATTAAAGAGCCCGCATGGTGGATTAAAGCGTCACGCGTAGTGGATTAAAGAGCCCCGCATGGTGGATTAAAGCGTCACGTGTAGTGGATTAAAGAGCCCCGCATGGTGGATTAAGTTGTCACGTGTAGTGGATTAAAGAGCCCGCATGGTGGATTAAAGCATCACGTGTAGTGGATTAAAGAGCCCCGCATGGTGTATTAAAGCTTCAGAGGTAGTGGATTAAAGAGCCCCACATGATTGATTAAAGCATCACGTGTAGTGCATTAAAGAGCCCTGCATGGTATATTAAAGCGTCACGTGTAGTGGATTAAAGAGCCCGCATGGTGGATTAAAGCGTCACGCGTAGTGGATTAAAGCGTCATGTGTAGTGGATTAAAGAGCCCGCTTGCTGGATTAATGCGCCACGTGTAGTGGATTAAAGAGCCGGCATGGTGGATTAAAGCGTCACGTGTAGTGGATTAAAGAGCCGGCATGGTGGATTAAAGCGTCATGTGTAGTGGATTAAAGAGCCACGCATGGTGTATTAAAGCATCACGTGTAGTGGATTAAAGAGCCCCACATGTTTGATTAAAGCATCACGTGTAGTGCATTAAAGAGCCCCGCATGGTGTATTAAAGTGTCACGTGTAGTGGATTAAAGAGCCCGCATGGTGGATTAAAGCATCACGTGTAGTGGATTAAAGAGCCCCACATGTTTTATTAAAGCATCACGTGTAGTGCATTAAAGAGCCCCGCATGGTGAATTAAAGCGTCACGCGTAGTGGATTAAAGAGCCCCGCATGGTGGATTAAAGCGTCACGTGTAGTGGATAAAAGAGCCCGCATGGAGGATTAAAGCGTCACGTGTGGTGGATTAAATAGCCCTGCATGATGGATTAAAGCATCACATGTAGTGGATTAAAGAGCCCTCATGGTGGATTAAAGCGTCACATGTCGTGGATTAAAGAAATCGCATGGTGGATTAAAGAGCCCCACACGGTGGATTAAAGCGTCACGTGCAGTGGAATAAAGTGCCCACGTGGTGGAATAAAGCGTCACGTGTAATGGATTAAAGAGTCCGCATGGTGGATTAAATCGTCACGTGTAGTGGATTAAAGAGCCCCGCATGATGGATTAAAGCATCACATGTAGTGGATTAAAGAGCCCGCATGGTGGATTAAAGCGTCACATGTCGTGGATTAAAGAAATCGCATGGTGGATTAAAGAGCCCCACACGGTGGATTAAAGCGTCACGTGTAGTGGATTATGGAGCCCCGCATGGTGGATTAAAGCGTCACATGTAGTGGATTAAAGAGCCCGCATGGTGGATTAAAGCGTCACATGTCGTAGATTAAAGAAATCGCATGGTGGATTAAAGCGTCACGTGTAGTGGATTAAAGAGCCCCACATGGTGGATTAAAGCGTCACGTGCAGTGGAATAAAGTGCCCACGTGGTGGAATAAAGCGTCACGTGTAATGGATTAAAGAGCCCGCATGGTGGATTAAAGCTTCAGAGGTAGTGGATTAAAGAGCCCCACATGATTGATTAAAGCATCACGTGTAGTGCATTAAAGAGCCCTGCATGGTATATTAAAGCGTCACGTGTAGTGGATTAAAGAGCCCGCATGGTGGATTAAAGCATCACGCGTAGTGGATTAAAGAGCCCAGCATGGTGGATTAAAGCGTCACGTGTAGTGGATTTAAGAGCCCGCTTGGTGGATTAATGCGCCACGTGTAGTGGATTAAAGAGGTGGCATGGTGGATTAAAGCGTCACGTGTAGTGGATTAAAGAGCCGGCATGGTGGATTAAAGCGTCACGTGTAGTGGATTAAAGAGCCCCACATGTTTTATTAAAGCATCACGTGTAGTGCATTAAAGAGCCCCGCATGGTGTATTAAAGCGTCACGCGTAGTGGATTAAAGAGCCCCGCATGGTGGATTAAAGCGTCACGTGTAGTGGATAAAAGAGCCCGCATGGAGGATTAAAGCGTCACGTGTGGTGGATTAAAGAGCCCTGCATGATGGATTAAAGCATCACATGTAGTGGATTAAAGAGCCCTCATGGTGGATTAAAGCGTTACATGTCGTGGATTAAAGAAATCGCATGGTGGATTAAAGAGCCCCACACGGTGGATTAAAGCGTCACGTGCAGTGGAATAAAGTGCCCACGTGGTGGAATAAAGCGTCACGTGTAATGGATTAAAGAGTCCGCATGGTGGATTAAGTTGTCACGTGTAGTGGATTAAAGAGCCCGCATGGTGGATTAAAGCGTCACGTGTAGTGGATTAAAGAGCCCCGCATGGTGTATTAAAGCTTCAGAGGTAGTGGATTAAAGAGCCCCACATGATTGATTAAAGCATCACGTGTAGTGCATTAAAGAGCCCTGCATGGTATATTAAAGCGTCACGTGTAGTGGATTAAAGAGCCCGCATGGTGGATTAAAGCGTCACGCGTAGTGGATTAAAGAACCCCGCATGGTGGATTAAAGCGTCACGTGTAGTGGATTAAAGAGCCCGCTTGGTGGATTAATGCGCCACGTGTAGTGGATTAAAGAGCCGGCATGGTGGATTAAAGCGTCACGTGTAGTGGATTAAAGAGCCGGCATGGTGGATTAAAGCGTCATGTGTAGTGGATTAAAGAGCCACGCATGGTGTATTAAAGCGTCACGTGTAGTGGATTAAAGAGCCCCACATGTTTGATTAAAGCATCACGTGTAGTGCATTAAAGCGCCCCGCATGGTGTATTAAAGCGTCACGTGTAGTGGATTAAAGAGCCCGCATGGTGGATTAAAGCGTCACGTGTAGTGGATTAAAGAGCCCCACATGTTTTATTAAAGCATCACGTGTAGTGCATTAAAGAGCCCCGCATGGTGTATTAAAGCGTCACGCGTAGTGGATTAAAGAGCCCCGCATGGTGGATTAAAGCGTCACGTGTAGTGGATAAAAGAGCCCGCATGGAGGATTAAAGCGTCACGTGTGGTGGATTAAAGAGCCCTGCATGATGGATTAAAGCATCACATGTAGTGGATTAAAGAGCCCTCATGGTGGATTAAAGCGTCACATGTCGTGGATTAAAGAAATCGCATGGTGGATTAAAGAGACCCACACGGTGGATTAAAGCGTCACGTGCAGTGGAATAAAGTGCCCACGTGGTGGAATAAAGCGTCACGTGTAATGGATTAAAGAGTCCGCATGGTGGATTAAATCGTCACGTGTAGTGGATTAAAGAGCCCGCATGATGGATTAAAGCATCACATGTAGTGGATTAAAGAGCCCGCATGGTGGATTAAAGCGTCACATGTCGTGGATTAAAGAAATCGCATGGTGGATTAAAAAGCCCCACACGGTGGATTAAAGCGTCACGTGTAGTGGATTATTGAGCCCTGCATGGTGGATTAAAGCGTCACATGTAGTGGATTAAAGAGCCCGCATGGTGGATTAAAGCGTCACATGTCGTGGATTAAAGAAATCGCATGGTGGATTAAAGCGTCACGTGTAGTGGATTAAAGAGCCCCACATGGTGGATTAAAGCGTCACGTGCAGTGGAATAAAGTGCCCACGTGGTGGAATAAAGCGTCACGTGTAATGGATTAAAGAACCCGCATGGTGGATTAAAGCGTCACATGTCGTGGATTAAAGAAATCGCATGGTGGATTAAAGCGTCACGTGTAGTGGATTAAAGAGCCCCACATGGTGGATTAAAGCGTCACGTGCAGTGGAATAAAGTGCCCACGTGGTGGAATAAAGCGTCACGTGTAATGGATTAAAGAGTCCGCATGGTGGATTAAAGCGTAACGTGTAGTGGATTAAAGAGCCCCGCATGGTGGATTAAAGCGTCACGTGTAGTGGATTAAAGAAACCCGCATGGTGGATTAAAGCGTCACATGTAGTGGATTAAAGAGCCCCGCATGGTGGATTAAAGCGTCACGTGTAGTGGATTAAAGAGCCCACATGGTGGAGTAAAGCGTCCCGTGTATTGGGTTAAAGAGCCCCGCATGGTGGATTAAAGCATCACATGTAGAGGATTAAAGAACCCGCTTGGTGGATTAAAGCGTCACGTGTCATGGATTAAAGATCCCCGCATGGTGGATTAAAGCATCACGTGTAGTGGATTAAACAGCCCTGCATGGTGGATTAAAGCATCACGTATAGTGGATTAAAGAGCCCCACATGGTGTATTAAAGCATCACGTGTAGTGGAATAAAGAGCCCAACATGGTGGGTTAAAGCGTCACGTGTAGTAGATTAAAGAGCCCCGCATGGTGGATTAAAGAGACACGTGTTGTGGATTAAAGAGCCCGCGTGGTAGATTAAAGCGTCACGTGTAGTGGATTAAAGAGCCAGCATGGTGGATTAAAGCGTCACGAGTAGTGGATTAAAGAGCCGGCATGGTGGATTAAAGCATCACGTGTAGTGGATTAAAGAGCCAGCATGGTGGATTAAAGCGTCATGTGTAGTGGATTAAAGAGCCACGCATGGTGTATTAAAGCGTCACGTGTAGTGGATTAAAGAGCCCCACATGTTTGATTAAAGCATCACGTGGAGTGCATTAAAGAGCCCCGCATGGTGTATTAAAGCGTCACGTGTAGTGGATTAAAGAGCCCGCATGGTGGATTAAAGCGTCACGTGTAGTGGATTAAAGAGCCCTGCATGGTGGATTAAAGCATCACGTATAGTGGATTAAAGAGCCCCACATGGTGTATTAAAGCATCACGTGTAGTGGAATAAAGAGCCCAGCATGGTGGATTAAAGCGTCACGTGTAGTAGATTAAAGAGCCCCGCATGGTGGATTAAAGAATCACGTGTTGTGGATTAAAGAGCCCGCGTGGTAGATTAAAGCGTCACGTGTAGCGGATTAAAGAGCCCCCATGGTGGATTAAAGCATCATGTGTAGTGGATTAAAGAGCCCCGCATGGTGTATTAAAGCGTCACGTGTAGTGCATTAAAGAGCCCCACATGTTTGATTAAAGCATCACGTGTAATGCATGAAAGAGTCCCGCATGGTGTATTAAAGCGTCACGTATAGTGGATTAAAGAGCCCGCATGGTAGATTAAAGCGTCACACGTAGTGGATTAAAGAGCCCCGCATGGTGGATTAAAGCGTCACGTGTAGTGGATTAAAGAGCCCCGCATGGTGGATTAAGTTGTCACATGTAGTGGATTAAAGAGCCCCACATATTTGATTAAAGCATTACGTGTAGTGCATTAACGAGCCCCGCATGGTGTATTAAAGCGTCACGTGTAGTGGATTAAAGAGCCCGCATGGTGGATTAATGCGCCACGTGTAGTGGATTAAAGAGCCGGCATGGTGGATTAAAGCGTCACGTGTAGTGGATTAAAGAGCCGGCATGGTGGATTAAAGCGTCATGTGTAGTGGATTAAAGAGCCACGCATGGTGTATTAAAGCGTCACGTGTAGTGGATTAAAGAGCCCCACATGTTTGATTAAAGCATCACGTGTAGTGCATTAAAGCGCCCCGCATGGTGTATTAAAGCGTCACGTGTAGTGGATTAAAGAGCCCGCATGGTGGATTAAAGCGTCACGTGTAGTGGATTAAAGAGCCCCACATGTTTTATTAAAGCATCACGTGTAGTGCATTAAAGAGCCCCGCATGGTGTATTAAAGCGTCACGCGTAGTGGATTAAAGAGCCCCGCATGGTGGATTAAAGCGTCACGTGTAGTGGATAAAAGAGCCCGCATGGAGGATTAAAGCGTCACGTGTGGTGGATTAAAGAGCCCTGCATGATGGATTAAAGCATCACATGTAGTGGATTAAAGAGCCCTCATGGTGGATTAAAGCGTCACATGTCGTGGATTAAAGAAATCGCATGGTGGATTAAAGAGACCCACACGGTGGATTAAAGCGTCACGTGCAGTGGAATAAAGTGCCCACGTGGTGGAATAAAGCGTCACGTGTAATGGATTAAAGAGTCCGCATGGTGGATTAAATCGTCACGTGTAGTGGATTAAAGAGCCCGCATGATGGATTAAAGCATCACATGTAGTGGATTAAAGAGCCCGCATGGTGGATTAAAGCGTCACATGTCGTGGATTAAAGAAATCGCATGGTGGATTAAAAAGCCCCACACGGTGGATTAAAGCGTCACGTGTAGTGGATTATTGAGCCCTGCATGGTGGATTAAAGCGTCACATGTAGTGGATTAAAGAGCCCGCATGGTGGATTAAAGCGTCACATGTCGTGGATTAAAGAAATCGCATGGTGGATTAAAGCGTCACGTGTAGTGGATTAAAGAGCCCCACATGGTGGATTAAAGCGTCACGTGCAGTGGAATAAAGTGCCCACGTGGTGGAATAAAGCGTCACGTGTAATGGATTAAAGAACCCGCATGGTGGATTAAAGCGTCACATGTCGTGGATTAAAGAAATCGCATGGTGGATTAAAGCGTCACGTGTAGTGGATTAAAGAGCCCCACATGGTGGATTAAAGCGTCACGTGCAGTGGAATAAAGTGCCCACGTGGTGGAATAAAGCGTCACGTGTAATGGATTAAAGAGTCCGCATGGTGGATTAAAGCGTAACGTGTAGTGGATTAAAGAGCCCCGCATGGTGGATTAAAGCGTCACGTGTAGTGGATTAAAGAAACCCGCATGGTGGATTAAAGCGTCACATGTAGTGGATTAAAGAGCCCCGCATGGTGGATTAAAGCGTCACGTGTAGTGGATTAAAGAGCCCACATGGTGGAGTAAAGCGTCCCGTGTATTGGGTTAAAGAGCCCCGCATGGTGGATTAAAGCATCACATGTAGAGGATTAAAGAACCCGCTTGGTGGATTAAAGCGTCACGTGTCATGGATTAAAGATCCCCGCATGGTGGATTAAAGCATCACGTGTAGTGGATTAAACAGCCCTGCATGGTGGATTAAAGCATCACGTATAGTGGATTAAAGAGCCCCACATGGTGTATTAAAGCATCACGTGTAGTGGAATAAAGAGCCCAACATGGTGGGTTAAAGCGTCACGTGTAGTAGATTAAAGAGCCCCGCATGGTGGATTAAAGAGACACGTGTTGTGGATTAAAGAGCCCGCGTGGTAGATTAAAGCGTCACGTGTAGTGGATTAAAGAGCCAGCATGGTGGATTAAAGCGTCACGAGTAGTGGATTAAAGAGCCGGCATGGTGGATTAAAGCATCACGTGTAGTGGATTAAAGAGCCAGCATGGTGGATTAAAGCGTCATGTGTAGTGGATTAAAGAGCCACGCATGGTGTATTAAAGCGTCACGTGTAGTGGATTAAAGAGCCCCACATGTTTGATTAAAGCATCACGTGGAGTGCATTAAAGAGCCCCGCATGGTGTATTAAAGCGTCACGTGTAGTGGATTAAAGAGCCCGCATGGTGGATTAAAGCGTCACGTGTAGTGGATTAAAGAGCCCTGCATGGTGGATTAAAGCATCACGTATAGTGGATTAAAGAGCCCCACATGGTGTATTAAAGCATCACGTGTAGTGGAATAAAGAGCCCAGCATGGTGGATTAAAGCGTCACGTGTAGTAGATTAAAGAGCCCCGCATGGTGGATTAAAGAATCACGTGTTGTGGATTAAAGAGCCCGCGTGGTAGATTAAAGCGTCACGTGTAGCGGATTAAAGAGCCCCCATGGTGGATTAAAGCATCATGTGTAGTGGATTAAAGAGCCCCGCATGGTGTATTAAAGCGTCACGTGTAGTGCATTAAAGAGCCCCACATGTTTGATTAAAGCATCACGTGTAATGCATGAAAGAGTCCCGCATGGTGTATTAAAGCGTCACGTATAGTGGATTAAAGAGCCCGCATGGTAGATTAAAGCGTCACACGTAGTGGATTAAAGAGCCCCGCATGGTGGATTAAAGCGTCACGTGTAGTGGATTAAAGAGCCCCGCATGGTGGATTAAGTTGTCACATGTAGTGGATTAAAGAGCCCCACATATTTGATTAAAGCATTACGTGTAGTGCATTAACGAGCCCCGCATGGTGTATTAAAGCGTCACGTGTAGTGGATTAAAGAGCCCGCATGGTGGATTAAAGCGTCACGTGTAGTGGATTCAAGAGCCACGCATGGTGGATTAAAGCATCACGTGTAGTGGATTAAAGAGCCCGCATGGAGGATTAAAGTGTCACGTGTAGTGGATCAAAGAGCCCTGTATGATGGATTAAAGCATCACATGTAGTGGATTAAAGAGCCCTCATGGTGGATTAAAGCGTCACGTGTAGTGGATTAAAGAAACCCGCATGGTGGATTAAAGAGTCACGTGTTGTGGATTAAAGAGCCCGCGTGGTAGATTAAAGCGTCACGTGTAGCGGATTAAAGAGCCCCCATGGTGGATTAAAGCATAACGTGTAGTGGATTAAAGTGCCCCACATGGTGTATTAAAGCATCACGTGTAGTGGAATAAAGAGCCAGCATTTTGGAATAAAGCGTCACGTGTAGTGGATTAAAGAGCCCCGCATGGTGGATTAAAGCGTCACATGTCGTGGATTAAAGAAATCGCATGGTGGATTAAAGCGTCACGTGTAGTGGATTAAAGAGCCACACATGGTGGTTTAAAGCCTCACGTGCAGTGGAATAAAGTGCCCACGTGGTGGAATCAAGCGTCACCTGTAATGGATTAAAGAGTCCGCATGGTGGATTAAAGCGTCACGTGTAGTGGATTAAAGAGCCCCGCATGGTGGATTAAAGCGTCACGTGTAGTGGATTAAAGAAACCCGCATGGTGTATTAAAGCGTCAGAGGTAGTGGATTAAAGAGCCCCACATGATTGATTAAAACATCACGTGTAGTGCATTAAAGAGCCCCGCATGGTTTATTAAAGCGTCACGTGTAGTGGATTAAAGAGCCCGCATGGTGGATTAAAGCGTCACGCGTAGTGGATTAAAGAGCCCCGCATGGTGGATTAAAGCGTCACGTGTAGTGGATTAAAGAGCCCCGCATGGTGGATTAAGTTGTCACGTGTAGTGGATTAAAGAGCCCGCATGGTGGATTAAAGCGTCACGTGTAGTGGATTAAAGGGCCGCGCATGGTGTATTAAAGCTTCAGAGGTAGTGGATTTAAGAGCCCCACATGATTGATTAAAGCATCACGTGTAGTGCATTAAAGAGCCCTGCATGGTATATTAAAGCGTCACGTGTAGTGGATTAAAGAGCCCGCATGGTTGATTAAAGCGTCACGCGTAGTGGATTAAAGCGTCATGTGTAGTGGATTAAAGAGCCCGCTTGCTGGATTAATGCACCACGTGTAGTGGATTAAAGAGCCGGCATGGTGGATTAAAGCGTCACGTGTAGTGGATTAAAGAGCCGGCATGGTGGATTAAAGCGTCACGTGTAGTGGATTAAAGAGCCGGCATGGTGGATTAAAGCGTCATGTGTAGTGGATTAAAGAGCCCCACATGTTTGATTAAAGCATCACGTGTAGTGCATTAAAGAGCCCCGCATGGTGTATTAAAGCGTCACGTGTAGTGGATTAAAGAGCCCGCATGGTGGATTAAAGCATCACGTGTAGTGGATTAAAGAGCCCCACATGTTTTATTAAAGCATCACGTGTAGTGCATTAAAGAGCCCTGCATGGTGAATTAAAGCGTCACGCGTAGTGGATTAAAGAGCCCGGCATGGTGGATTAAAGTGTCACGTGTAGTGGCTAAAAGAGCCCGCATCGAGGATTAAAGCGTCACGTGTGGTGGATTAAATAGCCCTGCATGATGGATTAAAGCATCACATGTAGTGGATTAAAGAGCCCTCATGGTGGATTAAAGCGTCACATGTCGTGGATTAAAGAAATCGCATGGTGGATTAAAGAGCCCCACACGGTGGATTAAAGCGTCACGTGCAGTGGAATAAAGTGCCCACGTGGTGGAATAAAGCGTCACGTGTAATGGATTAAAGAGTCCGCATGGTGGATTAAATCGTCACGTGTAGTGGATTAAAGAGCCCCGCATGATGGATTAAAGCATCACATGTAGTGGATTAAAGAGCCCGCATGGTGGATTAAAGCGTCACATGTCGTGGATTAAAGAAATCGCATGGTGGATTAAAGAGCCCCACACGGTGGATTAAAGCGTCACGTGCAGTGGAATAAAGTGCCCACGTGGTGGAATAAAGCGTAACGTGTAATGGATTAAAGAGTCCGCATGGTGGATTAAATCGTCACGTGTAGTGGATTAAAGAGCCCCGCATGATGGATTAAAGCATCACATGTAGTGGATTAAAGAGCCCGCATGGTGGATTAAAGCGTCACATGTCGTGGATTAAAGAAATCGCATGGTGGATTAAAGAGCCCCACACGGTGGATTAAAGCGTCACGTGTAGTGGATTATTGAGCCCCGCATGGTGGATTAAAGCGTCACATGTAGTGGATTAAAGAGCCCGCATGGTGGATTAAAGCATCACATGTCGTGGATTAAAGAAATCGCATGGTGGATTAAAGCGTCACGTGCAGTGGAATAAAGTGCCCACGTGGTGGAATAAAGCGTCACGTGTAATGGATTAAAGAGCCCGCATGGTGGATTAAAGCTTCAGAGGTAGTGGATTAAAGAGCCCCACATGATTGATTAAAGCATCACGTGTAGTGCATTAAAGAGCCCTGCATGGTATATTAAAGCGTCACGTGTAGTGGATTAAAGAGCCCGCATGGTTGATTAAAGCGTCACGCGTAGTGGATTAAAGCGTCATGTGTAGTGGATTAAAGAGCCCGCTTGCTGGATTAATGCGCCACGTGTAGTGGATTAAAGAGCCGGCATGGTGGATTAAAGCGTCACGTGTAGTGGATTAAAGAGCCGGCATGGTGGATTAGAGCGTCATGTGTAGTGGATTAAAGAGCCACGCATGGTGTATTAAAGCATCACGTGTAGTGGATTAAAGAGCCCCACATGTTTGATTAAAACATCACGTGTAGTGCATTAAAGAGCCCCGCATGGTGTATTAAAGCGTCACGTGTAGTGGATTAAAGAGCCCGCATGGTGGATTAAAGCATCACGTGTAGTGGATTAAAGAGCCCCACATGTTTTATTAAAGCATCACGTGTAGTGCATTAAAGAGCCCTGCATGGTGAATTAAAGCGTCACGCGTAGTGGATTAAAGAGCCCCGCATGGTGGATTAAAGCGTCACGTGTAGTGGCTAAAAGAGCCCGCATCGAGGATTAAAGCGTCACGTGTGGTGGATTAAATAGCCCTGCATGATGGATTAAAGCATCACATGTAGTGGATTAAAGAGCCCTCATGGTGGATTAAAGCGTCACATGTCGTGGATTAAAGAAATCGCATGGTGGATTAAAGAGCCCCACACGGTGGATTAAAGCGTCACGTGCAGTGGAATAAAGTGCCCACGTGGTGGAATAAAGCGTCACGTGTAATGGATTAAAGAGTCCGCATGGTGGATTAAATCGTCACGTGTAGTGGATTAAAGAGCCCCGCATGATGGATTAAAGCATCACATGTAGTGGATTAAAGAGCCCGCATGGTGGATTAAAGCGTCACATGTCGTGGATTAAAGAAATCGCATGGTGGATTAAAGAGCCCCACACGGTGGATTAAAGCGTCACGTGTAGTGGATTATTGAGCCCCGCATGGTGGATTAAAGCGTCACATGTAGTGGATTAAAGAGCCCGCATGGTGGATTAAAGCATAACATGTCGTGGATTAAAGAAATCGCATGGTGGATTAAAGCGTCACGTGCAGTGGAATAAAGTGCCCACGTGGTGGAATAAAGCGTCACGTGTAATGGATTAAAGAGCCCGCATGGTGGATTAAAGCTTCAGAGGTAGTGGATTAAAGAGCCCCACATGATTGATTAAAGCATCACGTGTAGTGCATTAAAGAGCCCTGCATGGTATATTAAAGCGTCACGTGTAGTGGATTAAAGAGCCCGCATGGTGGATTAAAGCATCACGCGTAGTGGATTAAAGAGCCCCGCATGGTGGATTAAAGCGTCACGTGTAGTGGATTAAAGAGCCCGCTTGGTGGATTAATCCGCCACGTGTAGTGGATTAAAGAGCCGGCATGGTGGATTAAAGCGTCACGTGTAGTGGATTAAAGAGCCGGCATGGTGGATTAAAGCGTCACGTGTAGTGGATTAAAGAGCCCCACATGTTTTATTAAAGCATCACGTGTAGTGCATTAAAGAGCCCCGCATGGTGTATTAAAGCGTCACGCGTAGTGGATTAAAGAGCCCCGCATGGTGTATTAAAGCGTCACGTGTAGTGGATTAAAGAGCCCGCATGGTGGATTACAGCATCACGTGTAGTGGATTAAAGAGCCCCACATGTTTTATTAAAGCATCACGTGTAGTGCATTAAAGAGCCCCGCATGGTGGATTAAAGCGTCACGTGTAGTGGCTAAAAGAGCCCGCATCGAGGATTAAAGCGTCACGTGTGGTGGATTAAATAGCCCTGCATGATGGATTAAAGCATCACATGTAGTGGATTAAAGAGCCCTCATGGTGGATTAAAGCGTCACATGTCGTGGATTAAAGAAATCGCATGGTGGATTAAAGAGCCCCACACGGTGGATTAAAGCGTCACGTGCAGTGGAATAAAGTGCCCACGTGGTGGAATAAAGCGTCACGTGTAATGGATTAAAGAGTCCGCATGGTGGATTAAATCGTCACGTGTAGTGGATTAAAGAGCCCGCATGGTGGATTAAAGCGTCACGTGTAGTGGATTAAAGGGCCGCGCATGGTGTATTAAAGCTTCAGAGGTAGTGGATTTAAGAGCCCCACATGATTGATTAAAGCATCACGTGTAGTGCATTAAAGAGCCCTGCATGGTATATTAAAGCGTCACGTGTAGTGGATTAAAGAGCCCGCATGGTTGATTAAAGCGTCACGCGTAGTGGATTAAAGCGTCATGTGTAGTGGATTAAAGAGCCCGCTTGCTGGATTAATGCGCCACGTGTAGTGGATTAAAGAGCCGGCATGGTGGATTAAAGCGTCACGTGTAGTGGATTAAAGAGCCGGCATGGTGGATTAAAGCGTCATGTGTAGTGGATTAAAGAGCCACGCATGGTGTATTAAAGCATCACGTGTAGTGGATTAAAGAGCCCCACATGTTTTATTAAAGCATCACGTGTAGTGCATTAAAGAGCCCTGCATGGTGAATTAAAGCGTCACGCGTAGTGGATTAAAGAGCCCCGCATGGTGGATTAAAGCGTCACGTGTAGTGGCTAAAAGAGCCCGCATCGAGGATTAAAGCGTCACGTGTGGTGGATTAAATAGCCCTGCATGATGGATTAAAGCATCACATGTAGTGGATTAAAGAGCCCTCATGGTGGATTAAAGCGTCACATGTCGTGGATTAAAGAAATCGCATGGTGGATTAAAGAGCCCCACACGGTGGATTAAAGCGTCACGTGCAGTGGAATAAAGTGCCCACGTGGTGGAATAAAGCGTCACGTGTAATGGATTAAAGAGTCCGCATGGTGGATTAAATCGTCACGTGTAGTGGATTATTGAGCCCCGCATGGTGGATTAAAGCGTCACATGTAGTGGATTAAAGAGCCCGCATGGTGGATTAAAGCATCACATGTCGTGGATTAAAGAAATCGCATGGTGGATTAAAGCGTCACGTGCAGTGGAATAAAGTGCCCACGTGGTGGAATAAAGCGTCACGTGTAATGGATTAAAGAGCCCGCATGGTGGATTAAAGCTTCAGAGGTAGTGGATTAAAGAGCCCCACATGATTGATTAAAGCATCACGTGTAGTGCATTAAAGAGCCCTGCATGGTATATTAAAGCGTCACGTGTAGTGGATTAAAGAGCCCGAATGGTGGATTAAAGCATCACGCGTAGTGGATTAAAGAGCCCCGCATGGTGGATTAAAGCGTCACGTGTAGTGGATTAAAGAGCCGGCATGGTGGATTAAAGCGTCACGTGTAGTGGATTAAAGAGCCCCACATGTTTTATTAAAGCATCACGTGTAGTGCATTAAAGAGCCCCGCATGGTGTATTAAAGCGTCACGCGTAGTGGATTAAAGAGCCCCGCATGGTGTATTAAAGCGTCACGTGTAGTGGATTAAAGAGCCCGCATGGTGGATTACAGCATCACGTGTAGTGGATTAAAGAGCCCGCATCGAGGATTAAAGCGTCACGTGTGGTGGATTAAATAGCCCTGCATGATGGATTAAAGCATCACATGTAGTGGATTAAAGAGCCCTCATGGTGGATTAAAGCGTCACATGTCGTGGATTAAAGAAATCGCATGGTGGATTAAAGAGCCCCACACGGTGGATTAAAGCGTCACGTGCAGTGGAATAAAGTGCCCACGTGATGGAATAAAGCGTCACGTGTAATGGATTAAAGAGTCCGCATGGTGGATTAAATCGTCACGTGTAGTGGATTAAAGAGCCCGCATGGTGGATTAAAGCGTCACGTGTAGTGGATTAAAGGGCCGCGCATGGTGTATTAAAGCTTCAGAGGTAGTGGATTTAAGAGCCCCACATGATTGATTAAAGCATCACGTGTAGTGCATTAAAGAGCCCTGCATGGTATATTAAAGCGTCACGTGTAGTGGATTAAAGAGCCCGCATGGTTGATTAAAGCGTCACGCGTAGTGGATTAAAGCGTCATGTGTAGTGGATTAAAGAGCCCGCTTGCTGGATTAATGCGCCACGTGTAGTGGATTAAAGAGCCGGCATGGTGGATTAAAGCGTCACGTGTAGTGGATTAAAGAGCCGGCATGGTGGATTAAAGCGTCATGTGTAGTGGATTAAAGAGCCACGCATGGTGTATTAAAGCATCTCGTGTAGTGGATTAAAGAGCCCCACATGTTTGATTAAAGCATCACGTGTAGTGCATTAAAGAGCCCCGCATGGTGTATTAAAGCGTCACGTGTAGTGGATTAAAGAGCCCGCATGGTGGATTAAAGCATCACGTGTAGTGGATTAAAGAGCCCCACATGTTTTATTAAAGCATCACGTGTAGTGCATTAAAGAGCCCTGCATGGTGAATTAAAGCGTCACGCGTAGTGGATTAAAGAGCCCCGCATGGTGGATTAAAGCGTCACGTGTAGTGGCTAAAAGAGCCCGCATCGAGGATTAAAGCGTCACGTGTGGTGGATTAAATAGCCCTGCATGATGGATTAAAGCATCACATGTAGTGGATTAAAGAGCCCTCATGTTGGATTAAAGCGTCACATGTCGTGGATTAAAGAAATCGCATGGTGGATTAAAGAGCCCCACACGGTGGATTAAAGCGTCACGTGCAGTGGAATAAAGTGCCCACGTGGTGGAATAAAGCGTCACGTGTAATGGATTAAAGAGTCCGCATGGTGGATTAAATCGTCACGTGTAGTGGATTAAAGAGCCCCGCATGATGGATTAAAGCATCACATGTAGTGGATTAAAGAGCCCGCATGGTGGATTAAAGCGTCACATGTCGTGGATTAAAGAAATCGCATGGTGGATTAAAGAGCCCCACACGGTGGATTAAAGCGTCACGTGTAGTGGATTATTGAGCCCCGCATGGTGGATTAAAGCGTCACATGTAGTGGATTAAAGAGCCCGCATGGTGGATTAAAGCATCACATGTCGTGGATTAAAGAAATCGCATGGTGAAATAAAGCGTCACGTGCAGTGGAATAAAGTGCCCACGTGGTGGAATAAAGCGTCACGTGTAATGGATTAAAGAGCCCGCATGGTGGATTAAAGCTTCAGAGGTAGTGGATTAAAGAGCCCCACATGATTGATTAAAGCATCACGTGTAGTGCATTAAAGAGCCCTGCATGGTATATTAAAGCGTCACGTGTAGTGGATTAAAGAGCCCACATGGTGGATTAAAGCATCACGCGTAGTGGATTAAAGAGCCCCGCATGGTGGATTAAAGCGTCACGTGTAGTGGATTAAAGAGCCCGCTTGGTGGATTAATGCGCCACGTGTAGTGGAATAAAGAGCCGGCATGGTGGATTAAAGCGTCACGTGTAGTGGATTAAAGAGCCGGCATGGTGGATTAAAGCGTCACGTGTAGTGGATTAAAGAGCCCCACATGTTTTATGAAAGCATCACGTGTAGTGCATTAAAGAGCCCCGCATGGTGTATTAAAGCGTCACGCGTAGTGGATTAAAGAGCCCGCATGGTGTATTAAAGCGTCACGTGTAGTGGATTAAAGAGCCCGCATGGTGGATTACAGCATCACGTGTAGTGGATTAAAGAGCCCCACATGTTTTAATAAAGCATCACGTGTAGTGCATTAAAGAGCCCCGCATGGTGGATTAAAGCGTCACGTGTAGTGGCTAAAAGAGCCCGCATCGAGGATTAAAGCGTCACGTGTGGTGGATTAAATAGCCCTGCATGATGGATTAAAGCATCACATGTAGTGGATTAAAGAGCCCTCATGGTGGATTAAAGCGTCACATGTCGTGGATTAAAGAAATCGCATGGTGGATTAAAGAGCCCCACACGGTGGATTAAAGCGTCACGTGCAGTGGAATAAAGTGCCCACGTGGTGGAATAAAGCGTCACGTGTAATGGATTAAAGAGTCCGCATGGTGGATTAAATCGTCACGTGTAGTGGATTAAAGAGCCCCGCATGATGGATTAAAGCATCACATGTAGTGGATTAAAGAGCCCGCATGGTGGATTAAAGCGTCACATGTCGTGGATTAAAGAAATCGCATGGTGGATTAAAGAGCCCCACACGGTGGATTAAAGCGTCACGTGTAGTGGATTATTGAGCCCCGCATGGTGGATTAAAGCGTCACATGTAGTGGATTAAAGAGCCCGCATGGTGGATTAAAGCATCACATATCGTGGATTAAAGAAATCGCATGGTGGATTAAAGCGTCACGTGCAGTGGAATAAAGTGCCCACGTGGTGGAATAAAGCGTCACGTGTAATGGATTAAAGAGCCCGCATGGTGGATTAAAGCTTCAGAGATAGTGGATTAAAGAGCCCCACATGATTGATTAAAGCATCACGTGTAGTGCATTAAAGAGCCCTGCATGGTATATTAAAGCGTCACGTGTAGTGGATTAAAGAGCCCGCATGGTGGATTAAAGCATCACGCGTAGTGGATTAAAGAGCCCCGCATGGTGGATTAAAGCGTCACGTGTAGTGGATTAAAGAGCCCGCTTGGTGGATTAATGCGCCACGTGTAGTGGATTAAAGAGCCGGCATGGTGGATTAAAGCGTCACGTGTAGTGGATTAAAGAGCCGGCATGGTGGATTAAAGCGTCACGTGTAGTGGATTAAAGAGCCCCACATGTTTTATTAAAGCATCACGTGTAGTGCATTAAAGATCCCCGCATGGTGTATTAAAGCGTCACGCGTAGTGGATTAAAGAGCCCCGCATGGTGGATTAAAGCGTCACGTGTAGTGGATAAAAGAGCCCGCATGGAGGATTAAAGCGTCACGTGTGGTGGATTAAAGAGCCCTGCATGATGGATTAAAGCATCACATGTAGTGGATTAAAGAGCCCTCATGGTGGATTAAAGCGTTACATGTCGTGGATTAAAGAAATCGCATGGTGGATTAAAGAGCCCCACACGGTGGATTAAAGCGTCACGTGCAGTGGAATAAAGTGCCCACGTGGTGGAATAAAGCGTCACGTGTAATGGATTAAAGAGTCCGCATGGTGGATTAAGTTGTCACGTGTAGTGGATTAAAGAGCCCGCATGGTGGATTAAAGCGTCACGTGTAGTGGATTAAAGAGCCCCGCATGGTGTATTAAAGCTTCAGAGGTAGTGGATTAAAGAGCCCCACATGATTGATTAAAGCATCACGTGTAGTGCATTAAAGAGCCCTGCATGGTATATTAAAGCGTCACGTGTAGTGGATTAAAGAGCCCGCATGGTGGATTAAAGCGTCACGCGTAGTGGATTAAAGAGCCCCGCATGGTGGATTAAAGCGTCACGTGTAGTGGATTAAAGAGCCCGCTTGGTGGATTAATGCGGCACGTGTAGTGGATTAAAGAGCCGGCATGGTGGATTAAAGCGTCACGTGTAGTGGATTAAAGAGCCGGCATGGTGGATTAAAGCGTCATGTGTAGTGGATTAAAGAGCCACGCATGGTGTATTAAAGCGTCACGTGTAGTGGATTAAAGAGCCCCACATGTTTGATTAAAGCATCACGTGTAGTGCATTAAAGCGCCCCGCATGGTGTATTAAAGCGTCACGTGTAGTGGATTAAAGAGCCCGCATGGTGGATTAAAGCGTCACGTGTAGTGGATTAAAGAGCCCCACATGTTTTATTAAAGCATCACGTGTAGTGCATTAAAGAGCCCCGCATGGTGTATTAAAGCGTCACGCGTAGTGGATTAAAGAGCCCCGCATGGTGGATTAAAGCGTCACGTGTAGTGGATAAAAGAGCCCGCATGGAGGATTAAAGCGTCACGTGTGGTGGATTAAAGAGCTCTGCATGATGGATTAAAGCATCACATGTAGTGGATTAAAGAGCCCTCATGGTGGATTAAAGCGTCACATGTCGTGGATTAAAGAAATCGCATGGTGGATTAAAGAGCCCCACACGGTGGATTAAAGCGTCACGTGCAGTGGAATAAAGTGCCCACGTGGTGGAATAAAGCGTCACGTGTAATGGATTAAAGAGTCCGCATGGTGGATTAAATCGTCACGTGTAGTGGATTAAAGAGCCCCGCATGATGGATTAAAGCATCACATGTAGTGGATTAAAGAGCCCGCATGGTGGATTAAAGCGTCACATGTCGTGGATTAAAGAAATCGCATGGTGGATTAAAGAGCCCCACACGGTGGATTAAAGCGTCACGTGTAGTGGATTATTGAGCCCCGCATGGTGGATTAAAGCATCACATGTAGTGGATTAAAGAGCCCGCATGGTGGATTAAAGCGTCACATGTCGTGGATTAAAGAAATCGCATGGTGGATTAAAGCGTCACGTGTAGTGGATTAAAGAGCCCCACATGGTGGATTAAAGCGTCACGTGCAGTGGAATAAAGTGCCCACGTGGTGGAATAAAGCGTCATGTGTAATGGATTAAAGAACCCGCATGGTGGATTAAAGCGTCACATGTCGTGGATTAAAGAAATCGCATGGTGGATTAAAGCGTCACGTGTAGTGGATTAAAGAGCCCCACATGGTGGATTAAAGCGTCACGTGCAGTGGAATAAAGTGCCCACGTGGTGGAATAAAGCGTCACGTGTAATGGATTAAAGAGTCCGCATGGTGGATTAAAGCGTCACGTGTAGTGGATTAAAGAGCCCCGCATGGTGGATTAAAGCGTCACGTGTAGTGGATTAAAGAAACGCGCATGGTGGATTAAAGCGTCACATGTAGTGGATTAAAGAGCCGGCATGGTGGATTAAAGCGTCACGTGTAGTGGATTAAAGAGCCCACATGGTGGAGTAAAGCGTCCCGTGTATTGGATTAAAGAGCCCCGCATGGTGGATTAAAGCATCACATGTAGATGATTAAAGAACCCGCTTGGTGGATTAAAGCGTCACGTGTCATGGATTAAAGATCCCCGTATGGTGGATTAAAGCATCACGTGTAGTGGATTAAACAGCCCTGCATGGTGGATTAAAGCATCACGTATAGTGGATTAAAGAGCCCCACATGGTGTATTAAAGCATCACGTGTAGTGGAATAAAGAGCCCAACATGGTGGGTTAAAGCGTCACGTGTAGTAGATTAAAGAGCCCCGCATGGTGGATTAAAGAGACACGTGTTGTGGATTAAAGAACCCGCGTGGTAGATTAAAGCGTCACGTGTAGTGGATTAAAGAGCCAGCATGGTGGATTAAAGCGTCACGCGTAGTGGATTAAAGAGCCGGCATGGTGGATTAAAGCGTCACGTGTAGTTGATTAAAGAGCCAGCATGGTGGACTAAAGCGTCATGTGTATTGGATTAAAGAGCCACGCATGGTGTTTTAAAGCGTCACGTGTAGTGGATTAAAGAGCCCCACATGGTGGATTAAAGCGTCACGTGTAGTGGATTAAAGAGCCCTGCATGGTGGATTAAAGCATCACGTATAGTGGATTAAAGAGCCCCCCATGGTGTATTAAAGCATCACGTGTAGTGGAATAAAGAGCCCAGCATGGTGGATTAAAGCGTCACGTGTAGTAGATTAAAGAGCCCCGCATGGTGGATTAAAGAGTCACGTGTTGTGGATTAAAGAGCCCGCGTGGTAGATTAAAGCGTCACGTGTAGCGGATTAAAGAGCCCCCATGGTGGATTAAAGCATCATGTGTAGTGGATTAAAGAGCCCCGCATGGTGTATTAAAGCGTCACGTGTAGTGCATTAAAGAGCCCCACATGTTTGATTAAAGCATCACGTGTAATGCATGAAAGAGTCCCGCATGGTGTATTAAAGCGTCACGTGTAGTGGATTAAAGAGCCCGCATGGTAGATTAAAGCGTCACGCTTAGTGGATTAAAGAGCCCCGCATGGTGGATTAAGTTGTCACGTGTAGTGGATTAAAGAGCCCGCATGGTGGATTAAAGCGTCACGTGTAGTGGATTAAAGAGCCCCGCATGGTGTATTAAAGCTTCAGAGGTAGTGGATTAAAGAGCCCCACATGATTGATTAAAGCATCACGTGTAGTGCATTAAAGAGCCCTGCATGGTATATTAAAGCGTCACGTGAAGTGGATTAAAGAGCCCGCATGGTGGATTAAAGAGTCACGCGTAGTGGATTAAAGCGTCATGTGTAGTGGATTAAAGAGCCGGCACGGTGGATTAAAGCGTCATGTGTAGTGGATTAAAGAGCCACGCATGGTGTATTAAAGCATCACGTGTAGTGGATTAAAGAGCCCCACATGTTTGATTAAAGCATCACGTGTAGTGCATTAAAGAGCCCCGCATGGTGTATTAAAGCGTCACGTGTAGTGGATTAAAGAGCCCGCATGGTGGATTAAAGCATCACGTGTAGCGGATTAAAGAGCCCCCATGGTGGATTAAAGCATCATGTGTAGTGGATTAAAGAGCCCCGCATGGTGTATTAAAGCGTCACGTGTAGTGCATTAAAGAGCCCCACATGTTTGATTAAAGCATCACGTGTAATGCATGAAAGAGTCCCGCATGGTGTATTAAAGCATCACGTGTAGTGGATTAAAGAGCCCGCATGGTAGATTAAAGAGTCACGCTTAGTGGATTAAAGAGCCCCGCATGGTGGATTAAGTTGTCACGTGTAGTGGATTAAAGAGCCCGCATGGTGGATTAAAGCGTCACGTGTAGTGGATTAAAGAGCCCCGCATGGTGTATTAAAGCTTCAGAGGTAGTGGATTAAAGAGCCCCACATGATTGATTAAAGCATCACGTGTAGTGCATTAAAGAGCCCTGCATGGTATATTAAAGCGTCACGTGAAGTGGATTAAAGAGCCCGCATGGTGGATTAAAGCGTCACGCGTAGTGGATTAAAGCGTCATGTGTAGTGGATTAAAGAGCCCGCTTGCTGGATTAATGCGCCACGTGTAGTGGATTAAAGAGCCGGCATGGTGGATTAAAGCGTCACGTGTAGTGGATTAAAGAGCCGGCATGGTGGATTAAAGCGTCATGTGTAGTGGATTAAAGAGCCACGCATGGTGTATTAAAGCATCACGTGTAGTGGATTAAAGAGCCCCACATGTTTGATTAAAGCATCACGTGTAGTGCATTAAAGAGCCCGGCATGGTGTATTAAAGCGTCACGTGTAGTGGATTAAAGAGCCCGCATGGTGGATTAAAGCATCACGTGTAGTGGATTAAAGAGCCCCACATGTTTTATTAAAGCATCACGTGTAGTGCATTAAAGAGCCCCGCATGGTGAATTAAAGCGTCACGCGTAGTGGATTAAAGAGCCCCGCATGGTGGATTAAAGCGTCACGTGTAGTGGATAAAAGAGTCCGCATGGAGGATTAAAGCGTCATGTGGTGGATTAAATAGACCTGCATGATGGATTAAAGCATCACATGTAGTGGATTAAAGAGCCCTCATGGTGGATTAAAGCGTCACATGTCGTGGATTAAAGAAATCGCATTGTGGATTAAAGAGCCCCACACGGTGGATTAAAGTGTCACGTGCAGTGGAATAAAATGCCCACGTGGTGGAATAAAGCGTCACGTGTAATGGATTAAAGAGTCCGCATGGTGGATTAAATCGTCACATGTAGTGAATTAAAGAGCCCCGCATGATGGATTAAAGCATCACATGTAGTGGATTAAAGAGCCCGCATGGTGGATTAAAGCGTCACATGTCGTGGATTAAAGAAATCGCATGGTGGATTAAAGAGCCCCACACGGTGGATTAAAGCGGCACGTGTAGTGGATTATTGAGCTCCGCATGGTGGATTAAAGCGTCACGTGTAGTGGATTAAAGAGCCCCACATGGTGGATTAAAGCGTCACGTGCAGTGGAATAAAGTGCCCACGTGGTGGAATAAAGCGTCACGTGTAATGGATTAAAGAGCCCGCATGGTGGATTAATGCGCCACGTGTAGTGGATTAAAGAGCCGGCATGGTGGATTAAAGCGTAACGTGTAGTGGATTAAAGAGCGGGCATGGTGGATTAAAGCGTCACGTGTAGTGGATTAAAGAGCCCCACATGTTTTATTAAAGCATCACGTGTAGTGCATTAAAGAGCCCCGCATGGTGTATTAAAGCGTCACGCGTAGTGGATTAAAGAGCCCCGCATGGTGGATTAAAGCGTCACGTGTAGTGGATAAAAGAGCCCGCATGGAGGATTAAAGCGTCACGTGTGGTGGATTAAAGAGCCCTGCATGATGGATTAAAGCATCACATGTAGTGGATTAAAGAGCCCTCATGGTGGATTAAAGCGTCACATGTCGTGGATTAAAGAAATCGCATGGTGGATTAAAGAGCCGCACACAGTGGATTAAAGCGTCACGTGCAGTGGAATAAAGTGCCCACGTGGTGGAATAAAGCGTCACGTGTAATGGATTAAAGAGTCCGCATGGTGGATTAAGTTGTCACGTGTAGTGGATTAAAGAGCCCGCATGGTGGATTAAAGCGTCACGTGTAGTGGATTAAAGAGCCCCGCATGGTGTATTAAAGCTTCAGAGGTAGTGGATTAAAGAGCCCCACATGATTGATTAAAGCATCACGTGTAGTGCATTAAAGAGCCCTGCATGGTATATTAAAGCGTCACGTGTAGTGGATTAAAGAGCCCGCATGGTGGATTAAAGCGTCACGCGTAGTGGATTAAAGAGCCCTGCATGGTGGATTAAAGCGTCACGTGTAGTGGATTAAAGAGCCCGCTTGGTGGATTAATGCGCCATGTGTAGTGGATTAAAGAGCCGGCATGGTGGATTAAAGCGTCACGTGTAGTGGATTAAAGAGCCGGCATGGTGGATTAAAGCGTCATGTGTAGTGGATTAAAGAGCCACGTATGGTGTATTAAAGCGTCACGTGTAGTGGATTAAAGAGCCCCACATGTTTGATAAAAGCGTCATGTGTAGTGGATTAAAGCGCCCCGCATGGTATATTAAAGCGTCACGTGTAGTGGATTAAAGAGCCCGCATGGTGGATTAAAGCGTCACATGTCGTGGATTAAAGAAATCGCATGGTGTATTAAAGCGTCACGTGTAGTGGATTAAAGAGCCCCACATGGTGGATTAAAGCGTCACGTGCAGTGGAATAAAGTGCCCACGTGGTGGAATAAAGCGTCAGAGGTAATGGATTAAAGAACCCGCATGGTGGATTAAAGCGTCACATGTCGTGGATTAAAGAAATCGCATGGTGGATTAAAGCGTCACGTGTAGTGGATTAAAGAGCCCCACATGGTGGATTAAAGCGTCACGTGCAGTGGAATAAAGTGCCCACGAGGTGGAATAAAGCGTCACGTGTAATGGATTAAAGAGTCCGCATGGTGGATTAAAGCGTCACGTGTAGTGGATTAAAGAGCCCCGCATGGTGGATTAAAGCGTCACGTGTAGTGGATTAAAGAAACCCGCATGGTGGATTAAAGCGTCACATGTAGAGGATTAAAGAACCCGCTTGGTGGATTAAAGCGTCACGTGTCATGGATTAAAGATCCCCGCATGGTGGATTAAAGCATCACGTGTAGTGGATTAAACAGCCCTGCATGGTGGATTAAAGCATCACGTATAGTGGATTAAAGAGCCCCACATGGTGTATTAAAGCATCACGTGTAGTGGAATAAAGAGCCCAACATGGTGGGTTAAAGCGTCACGTGTAGTAGATTAAAGAGCCCCGCATGGTGGATTAAAGAGTCACGTGTTGTGGATTAAAGAGCCCGCGTGGTAGATTAAAGCGTCACATGTAGTGGATTAAAGAGCCAGCATGGTGGATTAAAGCGTCACGCGTAGTGGATTAAAGCGTCACGTGTAGTGGCTTAAAGAGCCCGCATGGTGGATTAAAGCATAACATGTAGTGGATTAAAGAGCCCCACATGGTGGATTAAAGCGTCACGTGTAGTGGATTAAAGAGCCCTGCATGGTGGATTAAAGCATAACGTGTAGTGGATTAAAGAGCCCCACATGGTGTATTAAAGCATCACGTGTAGTGGAATAAAGAGCCCAGCATTTTGGATTAAAGCGTCACGTGTAGTGGATTAAAGAGCCCCGCATGGTGGATTAAAGCGTCACATGTCGTGGATTAAAGAAATCGCATGGTGGATTAAAGCGTCACGTGTAGTGGATTAAAGAGCCCCACATGGTGGATTAAAGCGTCACGTGCAGTGGAATAAAGTGCCCACATGGTGGAATCAAGCGTCACGTGTAATGGATTAAAGAGTCCGCATGGTGGATTAAAGCGTCACGTGTAGTGGATTAAAGAGCCCCGCATGGTGGATTAAAGCGTCACGTGTAGTGGATTAAAGAAACCCGCATGGTGGGTTAAAGCATCACGTGTAGTGGATTAAAGAGCCCCGCATGGTGGATTAAATCATCATGTGTAGTGGATTAAAGAGCCCCGCATGGTGGATTAAAGCATCACGTGTAGTGGATTAAAGAGCCCCACATGGTGTATTAAAGCATCACGTGTAGTGGAATAAAGAGCCCAGGATGGTGGATTAAAGCGTCACGTGTAGTAGATTAAAGAGCCCCGCATGGTGGATTAAAGAGTCACGTGTTGTGGATTAAAGAGCCCACGTGGTGGATTAAAGCGTCACGTGTAGCGGATTAAAGAGCCCCCATGGTGCATTAAAGCATCACGTGTAGTGGATTAAAGAGCCCCGCATGGTGTATTAAAGTGTCACGTGTAGTGGATTAAAGAGCCCCACATGTTTGATTAAAGCATCACGTGTAGTGCATGAAAGAGTCCCGCATGGTGTATTAAAGCGTCACGTGTAGTGGATTAAAGAGCCCGCATGGTGGATTAAAGCGTCACGCGTAGTGGATTAAAGAGCCCCGCATGGTGGATTAAGGCGTCACGTGTAGTGGATTAAAGAGCCCGCATGGTGGATTAAAGCATCACGTGTAGTGGATTAAAGAGCCCCACATGGTGGATTAAAGCATCACATGTAGTGGATTAAAGAGCCCGCATGGTGGATTAAAGCGTCACGTGTAGTGGATTAAAGAGCCCGCATGGTGGATTAAAGCGTCACGTGTAGTGGATTAAAGAGCCCCGCATGGTGGATTAAAGCATCACATGTAGTGGATTAAAGAGCCCGCATGGTGGATTAAAGCGTCACATGTCGTGGATTAAAGAAATCGCATGGTGGATTAAAGCGTCACGTGTAGTGGATTAAAGAGCCCAACATGGTGGATTAAAGCGTCACGTGCAGTGGAATAAAGTGCCCACGTGGTGGAATAAAGCGTCACGTGTAATGGATTAAAGAGCCCGCATGGTGGATTAAAGCGTCACATGTCGTGGATTAAAGAAATCGCATGGTGGATTAAAGCGTCACGTGTAGTGGATTAAAGAGCCCCACATGGTGGATTAAAGCGTCACGTGCAGTGGAAGAAAGTGCCCACGTGGTGGAATAAAGCGTCACGTGTAATCGATTAAAGAGTCCGCATGGTGGATTAAAGCGTCACGTGTAGTGGATTAAAGAGCCCCGCATGGTGGATTAAAGCGTCACGTGTAGTGGATTAAAGAACCCCGCATGGTGGATTAAAGCGTCACATGTAGTGGATTAAAGAGCCGGCATGGTGGATTAAAGCGTCACGTGTAGTGGATTAAAGAGCCCACATGGTGGAGTAAAGCGTCACGTGTATTGGATTAAAGAGCCCCGCATGGTGGATTAAAGCATCACATGTAGTGGATTAAAGAACCCGCTTGGTGGATTAAGGCGTCACGTGTCATGGATTAAAGAGCTCGCATGGTGGATTAAAGCATCAAGTGTAGTGGATTAAAGAGCCCCGCATGGTGGATTAAAGCATCACGTGTAGTGGATTAAAGAGCCCTGCATGGTGGATTAAAGCATCATGTATAGTGGATTAAAGAGCCCCACATGGTGTATTAAAACATCACGTGTAGTGGAATAAAGAGCCCAGCATGGTGGATTAAAGCGTCACGTGAAGTAGATTAAAGAGCCCCGCATGGTGGATTAAAGAGTCACGTGTTGTGGATTAAAGAGCCCGCGTGGTAGATTAAAGCGTCACGTGTAGCGGATTAAAGAGCCCCCATGGTGGATTAAAGCATCATGTGTAGTGGATTAAAGAGCCCCGCATGGTGTATTAAAGCGTCACGTGTAGTGCATTAAAGAGCCCCACATGTTTGATTAAAGCATCACGTGTAGTGCATGAAAGAGTCCCGCATGGTGTATTAAAGCGTCACGTGTAGTGGATTAAAGAGCCCGCATGGTGGATTAAAGCGCCACGCGTAGGGGATTAAAGAGCCCCGCATGGTGGATTAAGTTGTCACGTGTAGTGGATTAAAGAGCCCGCATGGTGGATTAAAGCGTCACGTGTAGTGGATTAAAGAGCCCCGCATGGTGTATTAAAGCGTCAGAGGTGATGGATTAAAGAGCCCCACATGATTGATTAAAGCATCACGTGTAGTGCATTAAAGAGCCCCGCATGGTATATTAAAGCGTCACGTGTAGTGGATTAAAGAGCCCGCATGGTGGATTAAAGCGTCACGCGTAGTGGATTAAAGTGCCCCGCATGGTGGATTAAAGCGTCACGTGTAGTGGATTAAAGAGCCCGCTTGGTGGATTAATGTGCCACGTGTAGTGGATTAAAGAGCCGGCATGGTGGATTAAAGCGTCACGTGTAGTGGATTAAAGAGCCGGCATGGTGGATTAAAGCGTCATGTGTAGTGGATTAAAGAGCCCCGCATGGTGTATTAAAGCGTCACGTGTAGTGGATTAAAGAGCCCCACATGTTTGATTAAAGCATCACGTGTAGTGCATTAACGAGCCCCGCATGGTGTACTAAAGCGTCACGTGTAGTGGATTAAAGAGCCCGCATGGTGGATTAAAGCGTCACGTGTAGTGGATTAAAGAGCCCCGCATGGTGGATTAAAGCATCACATGTAGTGGATTAAAGAGCCCGCATGGTGGATTAAAGCGTCACATGTCATGGATTAAAGAAATCGCATGGTGGATTAAAGCGTCACGTGTAGTGGATTGAAGAGCCTCACATGGTGGATTAAAGCGTCACGTGCAGTGGAATAAAGTGCCCACGTGGTGGAATAAAGCGTCACGTGTAATGGATGAAAGAGTCCGCATGGTGGATTAAAGCGTCACATGTCGTGGATTAAAGAAATCGCATGGTGGATTAAAGCGTCACGTGTAGTGGATTAAAGAGCCCCACATGGTGGATTAAAGCGTCACGTGCAGTGGAATAAAGTGCCCACGTGGTGGAATAAAGCGTCACGTGTAATGGATTAAAGAGTCCGCATGGTGGATTAAAGCGTCACGTGTAGTGGATTAAAGAGCCGACATGGTGGATTAAAGCGTCACGTGTAGTGGATTAAAGAGCCCACATGGTGGAGTAAAGCGTCACGTGTATTGGATTAAAGAGCCCCGCATGGTGGATTAAAGCATCACATGTAGTGGATTAAAGAACCCACTTGGTGGATTAAAGCGTCACGTGTCATGGATTAAAGAGCTCGCATGGTGGATTAAAGCATCACGTGTAGTGGATTAAAGAGCCCCACATGGTGGATTAAAGCATCACGTGTAGTGGCTTAAACAGCCCTGCATTGTGGATTAAAGCATCACGTATAGTGGATTAAAGAGCCCCACATGGTGTATTAAAGCATCACGTGTAGTGGAATAAAGAGCCCAGCATGGTGGGTTAAAGCGTCACGTGTAGTAGATTAAAGAGCCCCGCATGGTGGATTAAAGAGTCATGTGTTGTGGATTAAAGAGCCCGCGTGGTAGATTAAAGCGTCACGTGTAGTGGATTAAAGAGCCCGCATGGTGGATTAAAGCGTCACGCATAGTGGATTAAAGAGCCCCGCATGGTGGATTAAAGCGTCACGTGTAGTGGATTAAAGAGCCCGCATGGTGGATTAAAGCATAACATGTAGTGGATTAAAGAGCCCCACATGGTGGATTAAAGCGTCACGTGTAGTGGATTAAAGAGCCCTGCATGGTGGATTAAAGCATAACGTGTAGTGGATTAAAGAGCCCCACGTGGTGTATTAAAGCATCACGTGTAGTGGAATAAAGAGCCCAGCATTTTGGATTAAAGCGTCACGTGTAGTGGATTAAAGAGCCCCGCATGGTGGATTAAGGCGTCACGTGTAGTGGATTAAAGAGCCCGCATGGTGGATTAAAGCGTCACGTGTAGTGGATTAAAGAGCCCCGCATGGTGTATTAAAGCGTCACATGTAGTGGATTAAAGAGCCCCACATGTTTGATTAAAGCATCACGTGTAGTGCATTAACGAGCCCCGCATGGTGTACTAAAGCGTCACGTGTAGTGGATTAAAGAGCCCGCATGGTGTATTAAAGCATCACGTGTAGTGGAATAAAGAGCCCAGCATGGTGGGTTAAAGCGTCACGTGTAGTAGATTAAAGAGCCCCGCATGGTGGATTAAAGAGTCATGTGTTGTGGATTAAAGAGCCCGCGTGGTAGATTAAAGCGTCACGTGTAGTGGATTAAAGAGCCCGCATGGTGGATTAAAGCGTCACGCATAGTGGATTAAAGAGCCCCGCATGGTGGATTAAAGCGTCACGTGTAGTGGATTAAAGAGCCCGCATGGTGGATTAAAGCATAACATGTAGTGGATTAAAGAGCCCCACATGGTGGATTAAAGCGTCACGTGTAGTGGATTAAAGAGCCCTGCATGGTGGATTAAAGCATAACGTGTAGTGGATTAAAGAGCCCCACGTGGTGTATTAAAGCATCACGTGTAGTGGAATAAAGAGCCCAGCATTTTGGATTAAAGCGTCACGTGTAGTAGATTAAAGAGCCCCGCATGGTGGATTAAGGCGTCACGTGTAGTGGATTAAAGACCCCGCATGGTGGATTAAAGCGTCACGTGTAGTGGATTAAAGAGTCCCGCATGGTGTATTAAAGCGTCACATGTAGTGGATTAAAGAGCCCCACATGTTTGATTAAAGCATCACGTGTAGTGCATTAACGAGCCCCGCATGGTGTACTAAAGCGTCACGTGTAGTGGATTAAAGAGCCCGCATGGTGGATTAAAGCGTCACGTGTAGTGGATTAAAGAGCCGGCATGGTGGATTAAAGCGTCACGTGTAGTGGATTAAAGAGCCCCACATGTTTTATTAAAGCATCACGTGTAGTGCATTAAAGAGCCCCGCATGGTGTATTAAAGCGTCACGCGTAGTGGATTAAAGAGCCCGCATGGTGTATTAAAGCGTCACCTGTAGTGGATTAAAGAGCCCGCATGGTGGATTACAGCATCACGTGTAGTGGATTAAAGAGCCCCACATGTTTTAATAAAGCATCACGTGTAGTGCATTAAAGAGCCCCGCATGGTGGATTAAAGCGTCACGTGTAGTGGCTAAAAGAGCCCGCATCGAGGATTAAAGCGTCACGTGTGGTGGATTAAATAGCCCTGCATGATGGATTAAAGCATCACATGTAGTGGATTAAAGAGCCCTCATGGTGGATTAAAGCGTCACATGTCGTGGATTAAAGAAATCGCATGGTGGATTAAAGAGCCCCACACGGTGGATTAAAGCGTCACGTGCAGTGGAATAAAGTGCCCACGTGGTGGAATAAAGCGTCACGTGTAATGGATTAAAGAGTCCGCATGGTGGATTAAATCGTCACGTGTAGTGGATTAAAGAGCCCCGCATGATGGATTAAAGCATCACATGTAGTGGATTAAAGAGCCCGCATGGTGGATTAAAGCGTCACATGTCGTGGATTAAAGAAATCGCATGGTGGATTAAAGAGCCCCACACGGTGGATTAAAGCGTCACGTGTAGTGGATTATTGAGCCCCGCATGGTGGATTAAAGCGTCACATGTAGTGGATTAAAGAGCCCGCATGGTGGATTAAAGCATCACATATCGTGGATTAAAGAAATCGCATGGTGGATTAAAGCGTCACGTGCAGTGGAATAAAGTGCCCACGTGGTGGAATAAAGCGTCACGTGTAATGGATTAAAGAGCCCGCATGGTGGATTAAAGCTTCAGAGGTAGTGGATTAAAGAGCCCCACATGATTGATTAAAGCATCACGTGTAGTGCATCAAAGAGCCCTGCATGGTATATTAAAGCGTCACGTGTAGTGGATTAAAGAGCCCGCATGGTGGATTAAAGCATCACGCGTAGTGGATTAAAGAGCCCCGCATGGTGGATTAAAGCGTCACGTGTAGTGGATTAAAGAGCCCGCTGGGTGGATTAATGCGCCACGTGTAGTGGATTAAAGAGCCGGCATGGTGGATTAAAGCGTCACGTGTAGTGGATTAAAGAGCCGGCATGGTGGATTAAAGCGTCACGTGTAGTGGATTAAAGAGCCCCACATGTTTTATTAAAGCATCACGTGTAGTGCATTAAAGATCCCCGCATGGTGTATTAAAGCGTCACGCGTAGTGGATTAAAGAGCCCCGCATGGTGGATTAAAGCGTCACGTGTAGTGGATAAAAGAGCCCGCATGGAGGATTAAAGCATCACGTGTGGTGGATTAAAGAGCCCTGCATGATGGATTAAAGCATCACATGTAGTGGATTAAAGAGCCCTCATGGTGGATTAAAGCGTTACATGTCGTGGATTAAAGAAATCGCATGGTGGATTAAAGAGCCCCACACGGTGGATTAAAGCGTCACGTGCAGTGGAATAAAGTGCCCACGTGGTGGAATAAAGCGTCACGTGTAATGGATTAAAGAGTCCGCATGGTGGATTAAGTTGTCACGTGTAGTGGATTAAAGAGCCCGCATGGTGGATTAAAGCGTCACGTGTAGTGCATTAAAGAGCCCTGCATGGTATATTAAAGCGTCACGTGTAGTGGATTAAAGAGCCCGCATGGTGGATTAAAGCGTCACGCGTAGTGGATTAAAGAGCCCCGCATGGTGGATTAAAGCGTCACGTGTAGTGGATTAAAGAGCCCGCTTGGTGGATTAATGCGGCACGTGTAGTGGATTAAAGAGCCGGCATGGTGGATTAAAGCGTCACGTGTAGTGGATTAAAGAGCCGGCATGGTGGATTAAAGCGTCATGTGTAGTGGATTAAAGAGCCACGCATGGTGTATTAAAGCGTCACGTGTAGTGGATTAAAGAGCCCCACATGTTTGATTAAAGCATCACGTGTAGTGCATTAAAGCGCCCCGCATGGTGTATTAAAGCGTCACGTGTAGTGGATTAAAGAGCCCGCATGGTGGATTAAAGCGTCACGTGTAGTGGATTAAAGAGCCCCACATGTTTTATTAAAGCATCACGTGTAGTGCATTAAAGAGCCCCGCATGGTGTATTAAAGCGTCACGCGTAGTGGATTAAAGAGCCCCGCATGGTGGATTAAAGCGTCACGTGTAGTGGATAAAAGAGCCCGCATGGAGGATTAAAGCGTCACGTGTGGTGGATTAAAGAGCTCTGCATGATGGATTAAAGCA
Organism: Petromyzon marinus; assembly: GCF_048934315.1. NCBI lineage: Eukaryota > Metazoa > Chordata > Hyperoartia > Petromyzontiformes > Petromyzontidae > Petromyzon > Petromyzon marinus. The sequence goes on from NC_133719.1 coordinate 224,649, forward strand.
TCACATGTAGTGGATTAAAGAGCCCTCATGGTGGATTGAAGCGTCACATGTCGTGGATTAAAGAAATCGCATGGTGGATTAAAGAGCCCCACACGGTGGATTAAAGCGTCACGTGCAGTGGAATAAAGTGCCCACGTGGTGGAATAAAGCGTCACGTGTAATGGATTAAAGAGTCCGCATGGTGGATTAAATCGTCACGTGTAGTGGATTAAAGAGCCCCGCATGATGGATTAAAGCATCACATGTAGTGGATTAAAGAGCCCGCATGGTGGATTAAAGCGTCACATGTCGTGGATTAAATAAATCGCATGGTGGATTAAAGAGCCCCACACGGTGGATTAAAGCGTCACGTGTAGTGGATTATTGAGCCCCGCATGGTGGATTAAACCATCACATGTAGTGGATTAAAGAGCCCGCATGGTGGATTAAAGCGTCACATGTCGTGGATTAAAGAAATCGCATGGTGGATTAAAGCGTCACGTGTAGTGGATTAAAGAGCCCCACATGGTGGATTAAAGCGTCACGTGCAGTGGAATAAAGTGCCCACGTGGTGGAATAAAGCGTCACGTGTAATGGATTAAAGAGTCCGCATGGTGGATTAAAGCGTCACGTGTAGTGGATTAAAGAGCCCCGCATGGTGGATTAAAGCGTCACGTGTAGTGGATTAAAGAAACCCGCATGGTGGATTAAAGCGTCACATGTAGTGGATTAAAGAGCCGGCATGGTGGATTAAAGCGTCACGTGTAGTGGATTAAAGAGCCCACATGGTGGAGTAAAGCGTCCCGTGTATTAGATTAAAGAGCCCCGCATGGTGGATTAAAGCATCACATGTAGATGATTAAAGAACCCGCTTGGTGGATTAAAGCGTCACGTGTCATGGATTAAAGATCCCCGCATGGTGGATTAAAGCATCACGTGTAGTGGATTAAACAGCCCTGCATGGTGGATTAAAGCATCACGTATAGTGGATTAAAGAGCCCCACATGGTGTATTAAAGCATCACGTGTAGTGGAATAAAGAGCCCAACATGGTGGGTTAAAGCGTCACGTGTAGTAGATTAAAGAGCCCCGCATGGTGGATTAAAGAGACACGTGTTGTGGATTAAAGAACCCGCGTGGTAGATTAAAGCGTCACGTGTAGTGGATTAAAGAGCCAGCATGGTGGATTAAAGCGTCACGCGTAGTGGATTAAAGAGCCGGCATGGTGGATTAAAGCGTCACGTGTAGTTGATTAAAGAGCCAGCATGGTGGACTAAAGCGTCATGTGTATTGGATTAAAGAGCCACGCATGGTGTATTAAAGCGTCACGTGTAGTGGATTAAAGAGCCCCACATGGTGGATTAAAGCGTCACGTGTAGTGGATTAAAGAGCCCTGCATGGTGGATTAAAGCATCACGTATAGTGGATTAAAGAGCCCCCCATGGTGTATTAAAGCATCACGTGTAGTGGAATAAAGAGCCCAGCATGGTGGATTAAAGCGTCACGTGTAGTAGATTAAAGAGCCCCGCATGGTGGATTAAAGAGTCACGTGTTGTGGATTAAAGAGCCCGCGTGGTAGATTAAAGCGTCACGTGTAGCGGATTAAAGAGCCCCCATGGTGGATTAAAGCATCATGTGTAGTGGATTAAAGAGCCCCGCATGGTGTATTAAAGCGTCACGTGTAGTGCATTAAAGAGCCCCACATGTTTGATTAAAGCATCACGTGTAATGCATGAAAGAGTCCCGCATGGTGTATTAAAGCGTCACGTGTAGTGGATTAAAGAGCCCGCATGGTAGATTAAAGCGTCACGCTTAGTGGATTAAAGAGCCCCGCATGGTGGATTAAGTTGTCACGTGTAGTGGATTAAAGAGCCCGCATGGTGGATTAAAGCGTCACGTGTAGTGGATTAAAGAGCCCCGCATGGTGTATTAAAGCTTCAGAGGTAGTGGATTAAAGAGCCCCACATGATTGATTAAAGCATCACGTGTAGTGCATTAAAGAGCCCTGCATGGTATATTAAAGCGTCACGTGAAGTGGATTAAAGAGCCCGCATGGTGGATTAAAGAGTCACGCGTAGTGGATTAAAGCGTCATGTGTAGTGGATTAAAGAGCCGGCATGGTGGATTAAAGCGTCATGTGTAGTGGATTAAAGAGCCACGCATGGTGTATTAAAGCATCACGTGTAGTGGATTAAAGAGCCCCACATGTTTGATTAAAGCATCACGTGTAGTGCATTAAAGAGCCCCGCATGGTGTATTAAAGCGTCACGTGTAGTGGATTAAAGAGCCCGCATGGTGGATTAAAGCATCACGTGTAGCAGATTAAAGAGCCCCCATGGTGGATTAAAGCATCATGTGTAGTGGATTAAAGAGCCCCGCATGGTGTATTAAAGCGTCACGTGTAGTGCATTAAAGAGCCCCACATGTTTGATTAAAGCATCACGTGTAATGCATGAAAGAGTCCCGCATGGTGTATTAAAGCATCACGTGTAGTGGATTAAAGAGCCCGCATGGTAGATTAAAGCGTCACGCTTAGTGGATTAAAGAGCCCCGCATGGTGGATTAAGTTGTCACGTGTAGTGGATTAAAGAGCCCGCATGGTGGATTAAAGCGTCACGTGTAGTGGATTAAAGAGCCCCGCATGGTGTATTAAAGCTTCAGAGGTAGTGGATTAAAGAGCCCCACATGATTGATTAAAGCATCACGTGTAGTGCATTAAAGAGCCCTGCATGGTATATTAAAGCGTCACGTGAAGTGGATTAAAGAGCCCGCATGGTGGATTAAAGCGTCACGCGTAGTGGATTAAAGCGTCATGTGTAGTGGATTAAAGAGCCCGCTTGCTGGATTAATGCGCCACGTGTAGTGGATTAAAGAGCCGGCATGGTGGATTAAAGCGTCACGTGTAGTGGATTAAAGAGCCGGCATGGTGGATTAAAGCGTCATGTGTAGTGGATTAAAGAGCCACGCATGGTGTATTAAAGCATCACGTGTAGTGGATTAAAGAGCCCGCATGGTAGATTAAAGCGTCACGCTTAGTGGATTAAAGAGCCCCGCATGGTGGATTAAGTTGTCACGTGTAGTGGATTAAAGAGCCCGCATGGTGGATTAAAGCGTCACGTGTAGTGGATTAAAGAGCCCCGCATGGTGTATTAAAGCTTCAGAGGTAGTGGATTAAAGAGCCCCACATGATTGATTAAAGCATCACGTGTAGTGCATTAAAGAGCCCTGCATGGTATATTAAAGCGTCACGTGAAGTGGATTAAAGAGCCCGCATGGTGGATTAAAGAGTCACGCGTAGTGGATTAAAGCGTCATGTGTAGTGGATTAAAGAGCCGGCATGGTGGATTAAAGCGTCATGTGTAGTGGATTAAAGAGCCACGCATGGTGTATTAAAGCATCACGTGTAGTGGATTAAAGAGCCCCACATGTTTGATTAAAGCATCACGTGTAGTGCATTAAAGAGCCCCGCATGGTGTATTAAAGCGTCACGTGTAGTGGATTAAAGAGCCCGCATGGTGGATTAAAGCATCACGTGTAGCAGATTAAAGAGCCCCCATGGTGGATTAAAGCATCATGTGTAGTGGATTAAAGAGCCCCGCATGGTGTATTAAAGCGTCACGTGTAGTGCATTAAAGAGCCCCACATGTTTGATTAAAGCATCACGTGTAATGCATGAAAGAGTCCCGCATGGTGTATTAAAGCATCACGTGTAGTGGATTAAAGAGCCCGCATGGTAGATTAAAGCGTCACGCTTAGTGGATTAAAGAGCCCCGCATGGTGGATTAAGTTGTCACGTGTAGTGGATTAAAGAGCCCGCATGGTGGATTAAAGCGTCACGTGTAGTGGATTAAAGAGCCCCGCATGGTGTATTAAAGCTTCAGAGGTAGTGGATTAAAGAGCCCCACATGATTGATTAAAGCATCACGTGTAGTGCATTAAAGAGCCCTGCATGGTATATTAAAGCGTCACGTGAAGTGGATTAAAGAGCCCGCATGGTGGATTAAAGCGTCACGCGTAGTGGATTAAAGCGTCATGTGTAGTGGATTAAAGAGCCCGCTTGCTGGATTAATGCGCCACGTGTAGTGGATTAAAGAGCCGGCATGGTGGATTAAAGCGTCACGTGTAGTGGATTAAAGAGCCGGCATGGTGGATTAAAGCGTCATGTGTAGTGGATTAAAGAGCCACGCATGGTGTATTAAAGCATCACGTGTAGTGGATTAAAGAGCCCCACATGTTTGATTAAAGCATCACGTGTAGTGCATTAAAGAGCCCCGCATGGTGTATTAAAGCGTCACGTCTAGTGGATTAAAGAGCCCGCATGGTGGATTAAAGCATCACGTGTAGTGGATTAAAGAGCCCCACATGTTTTATTAAAGCATCACGTGTAGTGCATTAAAGAGCCCCGCATGGTGAATTAAAGCGTCACGCGTAGTGGATTAAAGAGCCCCGCATGGTGGATTAAAGCGTCACGTGTAGTGGATAAAAGAGTCCGCATGGAGGATTAAAGTGTCATGTGGTGGATTAAATAGACCTGCATGATGGATTAAAGCATCACATGTAGTGGATTAAAGAGCCCTCATGGTGGATTAAAGCGTCACATGTCGTGGATTAAAGAAATCGCATTGTGGATTAAAGAGCCCCACACGGTGGATTAAAGTGTCACGTGCAGTGGAATAAAGTGCCCACGTGGTGGAATAAAGCGTCACGTGTAATGGATTAAAGAGTCCGCATGGTGGATTAAATCGTCACATGTAGTGAATTAAAGAGCCCCGCATGATGGATTAAAGCATCACATGTAGTGGATTAAAGAGCCCGCATGGTGGATTAAAGCGTCACATGTCGTGGATTAAAGAAATCGCATGGTGGATTAAAGAGCCCCACACGGTGGATTAAAGCGGCACGTGTAGTGGATTATTGAGCTCCGCATGGTGGATTAAAGCGTCACATGTATTGGATTAAAGAGCCCGCATGGTGGATTAAAGCGTCACATGTCGTGGATTAAAGAAATCGCATGGTGGATTAAAGCGTCACGTGTAGTGGATTAAAGAGCCCCACATGGTGGATTAAAGCGTCACGTGCAGTGGAATAAAGTGCCCACGTGGTGGAATAAAGCGTCACGTGTAATGGATTAAAGAGCCCGCATGGTGGATTAAAGCTTCAGAGGTAGTGGATTAAAGAGCCCCACATGATTGCTTAAAGCATCACGTGTAGTGCATTAAAGAGCCCTGCATGGTATATTAAAGCGTCACGTGTAGTGGATTAAAGAGCCCGCATGGTGGATTAAAGCATCACGCGTAGTGGATTAAAGAGCCCCGCATGGTGGATTAAAGCGTCACGTGTAGTGGATTAAAGAGCCCGCTTGGTGGATTAATGCGCCACGTGTAGTGGATTAAAGAGCCGGCATGGTGGATTAAAGCGTCACGTGTAGTGGATTAAAGAGCGGGCATGGTGGATTAAAGCGTCACGTGTAGTGGATTAAAGAGCCCCACATGTTTTATTAAAGCATCACGTGTAGTGCATTAAAGAGCCCCGCATGGTGTATTAAAGCGTCACGCGTAGTGGATTAAAGAGCCCCGCATGGTGGATTAAAGCGTCACGTGTAGTGGATAAAAGAGCCCGCATGGAGGATTAAAGCGTCACGTGTGGTGGATTAAAGAGCCCTGCATGATGGATTAAAGCATCACATGTAGTGGATTAAAGAGCCCTCATGGTGGATTAAAGCGTCACATGTCGTGGATTAAAGAAATCGCATGGTGGATTAAAGAGCCTCACACAGTGGATTAAAGCGTCACGTGCAGTGGAATAAAGTGCCCACGTGGTGGAATAAAGCGTCACGTGTAATGGATTAAAGAGTCCGCATGGTGGATTAAGTTGTCACGTGTAGTGGATTAAAGAGCCCGCATGGTGGATTAAAGCGTCACGTGTAGTGGATTAAAGAGCCCCGCATGGTGTATTAAAGCTTCAGAGGTAGTGGATTAAAGAGCCCCACATGATTGATTAAAGCATCACGTGTAGTGCATTAAAGAGCCCTGCATGGTATATTAAAGCGTCACGTGTAGTGGATTAAAGAGCCCGCATGGTGGATTAAAGCGTCACGCGTAGTGGATTAAAGAGCCCTGCATGGTGGATTAAAGCGTCACGTGTAGTGGATTAAAGAGCCCGCTTGGTGGATTAATGCGCCATGTGTAGTGGATTAAAGAGCCGGCATGGTGGATTAAAGCGTCACGTGTAGTGGATTAAAGAGCCGGCATGGTGGATTAAAGCGTCATGTGTAGTGGATTAAAGAGCCACGTATGGTGTATTAAAGCGTCACGTGTAGTGGATTAAAGAGCCCCACATGTTTGATAAAAGCGTCATGTGTAGTGGATTAAAGCGCCCCGCATGGTATATTAAAGCGTCACGTGTAGTGGATTAAAGAGCCCGCATGGTGGATTAAAGCGTCACATGTCGTGGATTAAAGAAATCGCATGGTGGATTAAAGCGTCACGTGTAGTGGATTAAAGAGCCCCACATGGTGGATTAAAGCGTCACGTGCAGTGGAATAAAGTGCCCACGTGGTGGAATAAAGCGTCAGGGGTAATGGATTAAAGAACCCGCATGGTGGATTAAAGCGTCACATGTCGTGGATTAAAGAAATCGCATGGTGGATTAAAGCGTCACGTGTAGTGGATTAAAGAGCCCCACATGGTGGATTAAAGCGTCACGTGCAGTGGAATAAAGTGCCCACGAGGTGGAATAAAGCGTCACGTGTAATGGATTAAAGAGCCCCGCATGGTGGATTAAAGCGTCACGTGTAGTGGATTAAAGAAACCCGCATGGTGGATTAAAGCGTCACATGTAGTGGATTAAAGAGCCGGCATGGTGGATTAAAGCGTCACGTGTAGTGGATTAAAGAGCCCAACATGGTGGATTAAAGCGTCACGTGCAGTGGAATAAAGTGCCCACGAGGTGGAATAAAGCGTCACGTGTAATGGATTAAAGAGTCCGCATGGTGGATTAAAGCGTCACGTGTAGTGGATTAAAGAGCCCCGCATGGTGGATTAAAGCGTCACGTGTAGTGGATTAAAGAAACCCGCATGGTGGATTAAAGCGTCACATGTAGTGGATTAAAGAGCCGGCATGGTGGATTAAAGCGTCACGTGTAGTGGATTAAAGAGCCCAACATGGTGGAGTAAAGCGTCCCGTGTATTGGATTAAAGAGCCCCGCATGGTGGATTAAAGCATCACATGTAGAGGATTAAAGAACCCGCTTGGTGGATTAAAGCGTCACGTGTCATGGATTAAAGATCCCCGCATGGTGGATTAAAGCATCACGTGTAGTGGATTAAACAGCCCTGCATGGTGGATTAAAGCATCACGTATAGTGGATTAAAGAGCCCCACATGGTGTATTAAAGCATCACGTGTAGTGGAATAAAGAGCCCAACATGGTGGGTTAAAGCGTCACGTGTAGTAGATTAAAGAGCCCCGCATGGTGGATTAAAGAGTCACGTGTTGTGGATTAAAGAGCCCGCGTGGTAGATTAAAGCGTCACATGTAGTGGATTAAAGAGCCAGCATGGTGGATTAAAGCGTCACGCGTAGTGGATTAAAGCGTCACGTGTAGTGGCTTAAAGAGCCCGCATGGTGGATTAAAGCATAACATGTAGTGGATTAAAGAGCCCCACATGGTGGATTAAAGCGTCACGTGTAGTGGATTAAAGAGCCCTGCATGGTGGATTAAAGCATAACGTGTAGTGGATTAAAGAGCCCCACATGGTGTATTAAAGCATCACGTGTAGTGGAATAAAGAGCCCAGCATTTTGGATTAAAGCGTCACGTGTAGTGGATTAAAGAGCCCCGCATGGTGGATTAAAGCGTCACATGTCGTGGATTAAAGAAATCGCATGGTGGATTAAAGCGTCACGTGTAGTGGATTAAAGAGCCCCACATGGTGGATTAAAGCGTCACGTGCAGTGGAATAAAGTGCCCACGTGGTGGAATCAAGCGTCACGTGTAATGGATTAAAGAGTCCGCATGGTGGATTAAAGCATCACGTGTAGTGGATTAAAGAGCCCCGCATGGTGGGTTAAAGCATCACGTGTAGTGGATTAAAGAGCCCCGCATGGTGGATTAAACCGTCACGTGTAGTGGATTAAAGAAACCCGCATGGTGGGTTAAAGCATCACGTGTAGTGGATTAAAGAGCCCCGCATGGTGGATTAAATCATCATGTGTAGTGGATTAAAGAGCCCCGCATGGTGGATTAAAGCATCACGTGTAGTGGATTAAAGAGCCCCACATGGTGTATTAAAGCATCACGTGTAGTGGAATAAAGAGCCCAGGATGGTGGATTAAAGCGTCACGTGTAGTAGATTAAAGAGCCCCGCATGGTGGATTAAAGAGTCACGTGTTGTGGATTAAAGAGCCCACGTGGTGGATTAAAGCGTCACGTGTAGCGGATTAAAGAGCCCCCATGGTGCATTAAAGCATCACGTGTAGTGGATTAAAGAGCCCCGCATGGTGTATTAAAGTGTCACGTGTAGTGGATTAAAGAGCCCCACATGTTTGATTAAAGCATCACGTGTAGTGCATGAAAGAGTCCCGCATGGTGTATTAAAGCGTCACGTGTAGTGGATTAAAGAGCCCGCATGGTGGATTAAAGCGTCACGCGTAGTGGATTAAAGAGCCCCGCATGGTGGATTAAGGCGTCACGTGTAGTGGATTAAAGAGCCCGCATGGTGGATTAAAGCATCACGTGTAGTGGATTAAAGAGCCCCACATGGTGGATTAAAGCATCACATGTAGTGGATTAAAGAGCCCGCATGGTGGATTAAAGCGTCACGTGTAGTGGATTAAAGAGCCCGCATGGTGGATTAAAGCATCACGTGTAGTGGATTAAAGAGCCCCGCATGGTGGATTAAAGCATCACATGTAGTGGATTAAAGAGCCCGCATGGTGGATTAAAGCGTCACATGTCGTGGATTAAAGAAATCGCATGGTGGATTAAAGCGTCACGTGTAGTGGATTAAAGAGCCCAACATGGTGGATTAAAGCGTCACGTGCAGTGGAATAAAGTGCCCACGTGGTGGAATAAAGCGTCACGTGTAATGGATTAAAGAGCCCGCATGGTGGATTAAAGCGTCACATGTCGTGGATTAAAGAAATCGCATGGTGGATTAAAGCGTCACGTGTAGTGGATTAAAGAGCCCCACATGGTGGATTAAAGCGTCACGTGCAGTGGAAGAAAGTGCCCACGTGGTGGAATAAAGCGTCACGTGTAATCGATTAAAGAGTCCGCATGGTGGATTAAAGCGTCACGTGTAGTGGATTAAAGAACCCCGCATGGTGGATTAAAGCGTCACATGTAGTGGATTAAAGAGCCGGCATGGTGGATTAAAGCGTCACGTGTAGTGGATTAAAGAGCCCACATGGTGGAGTAAAGCGTCACGTGTATTGGATTAAAGAGCCCCGCATGGTGGATTAAAGCATCACATGTAGTGGATTAAAGAACCCGCTTGGTGGATTAAGGCGTCACGTGTCATGGATTAAAGAGCTCGCATGGTGGATTAAAGCATCACGTGTAGTGGATTAAAGAGCCCCGCATGGTGGATTAAAGCATCACGTGTAGTGGATTAAAGAGCCCTGCATGGTGGATTAAAGCATCATGTATAGTGGATTAAAGAGCCCCACATGGTGTATTAAAACATCACGTGTAGTGGAATAAAGAGCCCAGCATGGTGGATTAAAGCGTCACGTGAAGTAGATTAAAGAGCCCCGCATGGTGGATTAAAGAGTCACGTGTTGTGGATTAAAGAGCCCGCGTGGTAGATTAAAGCGTCACGTGTAGCGGATTAAAGAGCCCCCATGGTGGATTAAAGCATCATGTGTAGTGGATTAAAGAGCCCCGCATGGTGTATTAAAGCGTCACGTGTAGTGCATTAAAGAGCCCCACATGTTTGATTAAAGCATCACGTGTAGTGCATGAAAGAGTCCCGCATGGTGTATTAAAGCGTCACGTGTAGTGGATTAAAGAGCCCGCATGGTGGATTAAAGCGCCACGCGTAGGGGATTAAAGAGCCCCGCATGGTGGATTAAGTTGTCACGTGTAGTGGATTAAAGAGCCCGCATGGTGGATTAAAGCGTCACGTGTAGTGGATTAAAGAGCCCCGCATGGTGTATTAAAGCGTCAGAGGTGATGGATTAAAGAGCCCCACATGATTGATTAAAGCATCACGTGTAGTGCATTAAAGAGCCCCGCATGGTATATTAAAGCGTCACGTGTAGTGGATTAAAGAGCCCGCATGGTGGATTAAAGCGTCACGCGTAGTGGATTAAAGTGCCCCGCATGGTGGATTAAAGCGTCACGTGTAGTGGATTAAAGAGCCCGCTTGGTGGATTAATGTGCCACGTGTAGTGGATTAAAGAGCCGGCATGGTGGATTAAAGCGTCACGTGTAGTGGATTAAAGAGCCGGCATGGTGGATTAAAGCGTCATGTGTAGTGGATTAAAGAGCCCCGCATGGTGTATTAAAGCGTCACGTGTACTGGATTAAAGAGCCCCACATGTTTGATTAAAGCATCACGTGTAGTGCATTAACGAGCCCCGCATGGTGTACTAAAGCGTCACGTGTAGTGGATTAAAGAGCCTGCATGGTGGATTAAAGCGTCACGTGTAGTGGATTAAAGAGCCCCGCATGGTGGATTAAAGCATCACATGTCGTGGATTAAAGAGCCCGCATGGTGAATTAAAGCGTCACATGTCATGGATTAAAGAAATCGCATGGTGGATTAAAGCGTCACGTGTAGTGGATTGAAGAGCCTCACATGGTGGATTAAAGCGTCACGTGCAGTGGAATAAAGTGCCCACGTGGTGGAATAAAGCGTCACGTGTAATGGATGAAAGAGTCCGAATGGTGGATTAAAGCGTCACATGTCGTGGATTAAAGAAATCGCATGGTGGATTAAAGCGTCACGTGTAGTGGATTAAAGAGCCCCACATGGTGGATTAAAGCGTCACGTGCAGTGGAATAAAGTGCCCACGTGGTGGAATAAAGCGTCACGTGTAATGGATTAAAGAGTCCGCATGGTGGATTAAAGCGTCACGTGTAGTGGATTAAAGAGCCGACATGGTGGATTAAAGCGTCACGTGTAGTGGATTAAAGAGCCCACATGGTGGAGTAAAGCGTCACGTGTATTGGATTAAAGAGCCCCGCATGGTGGATTAAAGCATCACATGTAGTGGATTAAAGAACCCACTTGGTGGATTAAAGCGTCACGTGTCATGGATTAAAGAGCTCGCATGGTGGATTAAAGCATCACGTGTAGTGGATTAAAGAGCCCCGCATGGTGGATTAAAGCATCACGTGTAGTGGCTTAAACAGCCCTGCATTGTGGATTAAAGCATCACGTATAGTGGATTAAAGAGCCCCACATGGTGTATTAAAGCATCACGTGTAGTGGAATAAAGAGCCCAGCATGGTGGGTTAAAGCGTCACGTGTAGTAGATTAAAGAGCCCCGCATGGTGGATTAAAGAGTCATGTGTTGTGGATTAAAGAGCCCGCGTGGTAGATTAAAGCGTCACGTGTAGTGGATTAAAGAGCCCGCATGGTGGATTAAAGCGTCACGCATAGTGGATTAAAGAGCCCCGCATGGTGGATTAAAGCGTCACGTGTAGTGGATTAAAGAGCCCGCATGGTGGATTAAAGCATAACATGTAGTGGATTAAAGAGCCCCACATGGTGGATTAAAGCGTCACGTGTAGTGGATTAAAGAGCCCTGCATGGTGGATTAAAGCATAACGTGTAGTGGATTAAAGAGCCCCACGTGGTGTATTAAAGCATCACGTGTAGTGGAATAAAGAGCCCAGCATTTTGGATTAAAGCGTCACGTGTAGTGGATTAAAGAGCCCCGCATGGTGGATTAAGGCGTCACGTGTAGTGGATTAAAGAGCCCGCATGGTGGATTAAAGCGTCACGTGTAGTGGATTAAAGAGCCCCGCATGGTGTATTAAAGCGTCACATGTAGTGGATTAAAGAGCCCCACATGTTTGATTAAAGCATCACGTGTAGTGCATTAACGAGCCCCGCATGGTGTACTAAAGCGTCACGTGTAGTGGATTAAAGAGCCCGCATGGTGTATTAAAGCATCACGTGTAGTGGAATAAAGAGCCCAGCATGGTGGGTTAAAGCGTCACGTGTAGTAGATTAAAGAGCCCCGCATGGTGGATTAAAGAGTCATGTGTTGTGGATTAAAGAGCCCGCGTGGTAGATTAAAGCGTCACGTGTAGTGGATTAAAGAGCCCGCATGGTGGATTAAAGCGTCACGCATAGTGGATTAAAGAGCCCCGCATGGTGGATTAAAGCGTCACGTGTAGTGGATTAAAGAGCCCGCATGGTGGATTAAAGCATAACATGTAGTGGATTAAAGAGCCCCACATGGTGGATTAAAGCGTCACGTGTAGTGGATTAAAGAGCCCTGCATGGTGGATTAAAGCGTCACATGTCGTGGATTAAAGAAATCGCATGGTGGATTAAAGCGTCACGTGTAGTGGATTAAAGAGCCCCACATGGTGGATTAAAGCGTCACGTGCAGTGGAATAAAGTGCCCACGTGGTGGAATAAAGCGTCACGTGTAATGGATTAAAGAGTCCGCATGGTGGATTAAAGCGTCACGTGTAGTGGATTAAAGAGCCGACATGGTGGATTAAAGCGTCACGTGTAGTGGATTAAAGAGCCCACATGGTGGAGTAAAGCGTCACGTGTATTGGATTAAAGAGCCCCGCATGGTGGATTAAAGCATCACATGTAGTGGATTAAAGAACCCACTTGGTGGATTAAAGCGTCACGTGTCATGGATTAAAGAGCTCGCATGGTGGATTAAAGCATCACGTGTAGTGGATTAAAGAGCCCCGCATGGTGGATTAAAGCATCACGTGTAGTGGCTTAAACAGCCCTGCATTGTGGATTAAAGCATCACGTATAGTGGATTAAAGAGCCCCACATGGTGTATTAAAGCATCACGTGTAGTGGAATAAAGAGCCCAGCATGGTGGGTTAAAGCGTCACGTGTAGTAGATTAAAGAGCCCCGCATGGTGGATTAAAGAGTCATGTGTTGTGGATTAAAGAGCCCGCGTGGTAGATTAAAGCGTCACGTGTAGTGGATTAAAGAGCCCGCATGGTGGATTAAAGCGTCACGCATAGTGGATTAAAGAGCCCCGCATGGTGGATTAAAGCGTCACGTGTAGTGGATTAAAGAGCCCGCATGGTGGATTAAAGCATAACATGTAGTGGATTAAAGAGCCCCACATGGTGGATTAAAGCGTCACGTGTAGTGGATTAAAGAGCCCTGCATGGTGGATTAAAGCATAACGTGTAGTGGATTAAAGAGCCCCACGTGGTGTATTAAAGCATCACGTGTAGTGGAATAAAGAGCCCAGCATTTTGGATTAAAGCGTCACGTGTAGTGGATTAAAGAGCCCCGCATGGTGGATTAAGGCGTCACGTGTAGTGGATTAAAGAGCCCGCATGGTGGATTAAAGCGTCACGTGTAGTGGATTAAAGAGCCCCGCATGGTGTATTAAAGCGTCACATGTAGTGGATTAAAGAGCCCCACATGTTTGATTAAAGCATCACGTGTAGTGCATTAACGAGCCCCGCATGGTGTACTAAAGCGTCACGTGTAGTGGATTAAAGAGCCCGCATGGTGTATTAAAGCATCACGTGTAGTGGAATAAAGAGCCCAGCATGGTGGGTTAAAGCGTCACGTGTAGTAGATTAAAGAGCCCCGCATGGTGGATTAAAGAGTCATGTGTTGTGGATTAAAGAGTCCGCGTGGTAGATTAAAGCGTCACGTGTAGTGGATTAAAGAGCCCGCATGGTGGATTAAAGCGTCACGCATAGTGGATTAAAGAGCCCCGCATGGTGGATTAAAGCGTCACGTGTAGTGGATTAAAGAGCCCGCATGGTGGATTAAAGCATAACATGTAGTGGATTAAAGAGCCCCACATGGTGGATTAAAGCGTCACGTGTAGTGGATTAAAGAGCCCTGCATGGTGGATTAAAGCATAACGTGTAGTGGATTAAAGAGCCCCACGTGGTGTATTAAAGCATCACGTGTAGTGGAATAAAGAGCCCAGCATTTTGGATTAAAGCATCACGTGTAGTGGAATAAAGAGCCCAGCATTTTGGATTAAAGCGTCACGTGTAGTGGATTAAAGAGCCCCGCATGGTGGATTAAGGCGTCACGTGTAGTGGATTAAAGAGCCCGCATGGTGGATTAAAGCGTCACGTGTAGTGGATTAAAGGGCCCCGCATGGTGTATTAAAGCGTCACATGTAGTGGATTAAAGAGCCCCACATGTTTGATTAAAGCATCACGTGTAGTGCATTAACGAGCCCCGCATGGTGTACTAAAGCGTCACGTGTAGTGGATTAAAGAGCCCGCATGGTGTATTAAAGCATCACGTGTAGTGGAATAAAGAGCCCAGCATGGTGGGTTAAAGCGTCACGTGTAGTAGATTAAAGAGCCCCGCATGGTGGATTAAAGAGTCATGTGTTGTGGATTAAAGAGCCCGCGTGGTAGATTAAAGCGTCACGTGTAGTGGATTAAAGAGCCCGCATGGTGGATTAAAGCGTCACGCATAGTGGATTAAAGAGCCCCGCATGGTGGATTAAAGCGTCACGTGTAGTGGATTAAAGAGCCCGCATGGTGGATTAAAGCATAACATGTAGTGGATTAAAGAGCCCCACATGGTGGATTAAAGCGTCACGTGTAGTGGATTAAAGAGCCCTGCATGGTGGATTAAAGCATAACGTGTAGTGGATTAAAGAGCCCCACGTGGTGTATTAAAGCATCACGTGTAGTGGAATAAAGAGCCCAGCATTTTGGATTAAAGCGTCACGTGTAGTGGATTAAAGAGCCCCGCATGGTGGATTAAGGCGTCACGTGTAGTGGATTAAAGAGCCCGCATGGTGGATTAAAGCGTCGCGTGTAGTGGATTAAAGAGCCCCGCATGGTGTATTAAAGCGTCACATGTAGTGGATTAAAGAGCCCCACATGTTTGATTAAAGCATCACGTGTAGTGCATTAACGAGCCCCGCATGGTGTACTAAAGCGTCACGTGTAGTGGATTAAAGAGCCCGCATGGTGGATTAAAGCGTCACGTGTAGTGGATTAAAGAGCCCCGCATGGTGGATTAAAGCATCACATGTAGTGGATTAAAGAACCCACTTGGTGGATTAAAGCGTCACGTGTCATGGATTAAAGAGCTCGCATGGTGGATTAAAGCATCACGTGTAGTGGATTAAAGAGCCCCGCATGGTGGATTAAAGCATCACGTGTAGTGGCTTAAACAGCCCTGCATTGTGGATTAAAGCATCACGTATAGTGGATTAAAGAGCCCCACATGGTGTATTAAAGCATCACGTGTAGTGGAATAAAGAGCCCAGCATGGTGGGTTAAAGCGTCACGTGTAGTAGATTAAAGAGCCCCGCATGGTGGATTAAAGAGTCACGTGTTGTGGATTAAAGAGCCCGCGTGGTAGATTAAAGCGTCACGTGTAGTGGATTAAAGAGCCCGCATGGTGGATTAAAGCGTCACGCATAGTGGATTAAAGAGCCCCGCATGGTGGATTAAAGCGTCACGTGTAGTGGATTAAAGAGCCCGCATGGTGGATTAAAGCATAACATATAGTGGATTAAAGAGCCCCACATGTTTGATTAAAGCATCACGTGTAGTGCATTAACGAGCCCCGCATGGTGTACTAAAGCGTCACGTGTAGTGGATTAAAGAGCCCGCATGGTGGATTAAAGCGTCACGTGTAGTGGATTAAAGAGCCCCGCATGGTGGATTAAAGCATCACATGTAGTGGATTTAAGAGCCCGCATGGTGGATTAAAGCGTCACATGTCATGGATTAAAGAAATCGCATGGTGGATTAAAGCGTCACGTGTAGTGGATTGAAGAGCCTCACATGGTGGATTAAAGCGTCACGTGCAGTGGAATAAAGTGCCCACGTGGTGGAATAAAGCGTCACGTGTAATGGATGAAAGAGTCCGCATGGTGGATTAAAGCGTCACATGTCGTGGATTAAAGAAATCGTATGGTGGATTAAAGCGTCACGTGTAGTGGATTAAAGAGCCCCACATGGTGGATTAAAGCGTCACGTGCAGTGGAATAAAGTGCCCACGTGGTGGAATAAAGCGTCACGTGTAATGGATTAAAGAGTCCGCATGGTGGATTAAAGCGTCACGTGTAGTGGATTAAAGAGCCCCGCATGGTGGATTAAAGCGTCACGTGTAGTGGATTAAAGAAACCCGCATGGTGGATTAAAGCGTCACATGTAGTGGATTAAAGAGCCGACATGGTGGATTAAAGCGTCACGTGTAGTTGATTAAAGAGCCCACATGGTGGAGTAAAGCGTCACGTGTATTGGATTAAAGAGCCCCGCATGGTGGATTAAAGCATCACATGTAGTGGATTAAAGAACCCGCTTGGTGGATTAAAGCGTCACGTGTCATGGATTAAAGAGCTCGCATGGTGGATTAAAGCATCACGTGTAGTGGATTAAAGAGCCCCGCATGGTGGATTAAAGCATCACGTGTAGTGGATTAAACAGCCCTGCATGGTGGATTAAAGCATCACGTATAGTGGATTAAAGAGCCCCACATGGTGTATTAAAGCATCAAGTGTAGTGGAATAAAGAGCCCAGCATGGTGGGTTAAAGCGTCACGTGTAGTAGATTAAAGAGCCCCGCATGGTGGATTAAAGAGTCACGTGTTGTGAATTAAAGAGCCCGCGTGGTAGATTAAAGCGTCACGTGTAGTGGATTAAAGAGCCCGCATGGTGGATTAAAGCGTCACGCGTAGTGGATTAAAGAGCCCCGCATGGTGGATTAAAGCGTCACGTGTAGTGGATTAAAGAGCCGACATGGTGGATTAAAGCGTCACGTGTAATGGATTAAAGAGTCCGCATGGTGGATTAAAGCGTCACGTGTAGTGGATTAAAGAGCCGACATGGTGGATTAAAGCGTCACGTGTAGTGGATTAAAGAGCCCACATGGTGGAGTAAAGCGTCACGTGTATTGGATTAAAGAGCCCCGCATGGTGGATTAAAGCATCACATGTAGTGGATTAAAGAACCCACTTGGTGGATTAAAGCGTCACGTGTCATGGATTAAAGAGCTCGCATGGTGGATTAAAGCATCACGTGTAGTGGATTAAAGAGCCCCGCATGGTGGATTAAAGCATCACGTGCAGTGGCTTAAACAGCCCTGCATTGTGGATTAAAGCATCACGTGTAGTGGAATAAAGAGCCCCACATGGTGTATTAAAGCATCACGTGTAGTGGAATAAAGAGCCCAGCATGGTGGGTTAAAGCGTCACGTGTAGTAGATTAAAGAGCCCCGCATGGTGGATTAAAGAGTCATGTGTTGTGGATTAAAGAGCCCGCGTGGTAGATTAAAGCGTCACGTGTAGTGGATTAAAGAGCCCGCATGGTGGATTAAAGCGTCACGCATAGTGGATTAAAGAGCCCCGCATGGTGGATTAAAGCGTCACGTGTAGTGGATTAAAGAGCCCGCATGGTGGATTAAAGCATAACATGTAGTGGATTAAAGAGCCCCACATGGTGGATTAAAGCGTCACGTGTAGTGGATTAAAGAGCCCTGCATGGTGGATTAAAGCATAACGTGTAGTGGATTAAAGAGCCCCACATGGTGTATTAAAGCATCACGTGTAGTGGAATAAAGAGCCCAGCATTTTGGATTAAAGCGTCACGTGTAGTGGATTAAAGAGCCCCGCATGGTGGATTAAGGCGTCACGTGTAGTGGATTAAAGAGCCCGCATGGTGGATTAAAGCGTCACGTGTAGTGGATTAAAGAGCCCCGCATGGTGTATTAAAGCGTCACATGTAGTGGATTAAAGAGCCCCACATGTTTGATTAAAGCATCACGTGTAGTGCATTAACGAGCCCCGCATGGTGTACTAAAGCGTCACGTGTAGTGGATTAAAGAGCCCGCATGGTGGATTAAAGCGTCACGTGTAGTGGATTAAAGAGCCCCGCATGGTGGATTAAAGCATCACATGTAGTGGATTAAAGAACCCACTTGGTGGATTAAAGCGTCACGTGTCATGGATTAAAGAGCTCGCATGGTGGATTAAAGCATCACGTGTAGTGGATTAAAGAGCCCCGCATGGTGGATTAAAGCATCACGTGTAGTGGCTTAAACAGCCCTGCATTGTGGATTAAAGCATCACGTATAGTGGATTAAAGAGCCCCACATGGTGTATTAAAGCATCACGTGTAGTGGAATAAAGAGCCCAGCATGGTGGGTTAAAGCATCACGTGTAGTAGATTAAAGAGCCCCGCATGGTGGATTAAAGAGTCACGTGTTGTGGATTGAAGAGCCCGCGTGGTAGATTAAAGCGTCACGTGTAGTGGATTAAAGAGCCCGCATGGTGGATTAAAGCATAACATGTAGTGGATTAAAGAGCCCCACATGGTGGATTAAAGCGTCACGTGTAGTGGATTAAAGAGCCCTGCATGGTGGATTAAAGCATAACGTGTAGTGGATTAAAGAGCCCCACATGGTGTATTAAAGCATCACGTGTAGTGGAATAAAGAGCCCAGCATTTTGGATTAAAGCGTCACGTGTAGTGGATTAAAGAGCCCCGCATGGTGGATTAAGGCGTCACGTGTAGTGGATTAAAGAGCCCGCATGGTGGATTAAAGCGTCACGTGTAGTGGATTAAAGAGCCCCGCATGGTGTATTAAAGCGTCACATGTAGTGGATTAAAGAGCCCCACATGTTTGATTAAAGCATCACGTGTAGTGCATTAACGAGCCCCGCATGGTGTACTAAAGCGTCACGTGTAGTGGATTAAAGAGCCCGCATGGTGGATTAAAGCGTCACGTGTAGTGGATTAAAGAGCCCCGCATGGTGGATTAAAGCATGACATGTAGTGGATTAAAGAGCCCGCATGGTGGATTAAAGCGTCACATGTCATGGATTAAAGAAATCGCATGGTGGATTAAAGCGTCACGTGTAGTGGATTGAAGAGCCTCACATGGTGGATTAAAGCGTCACGTGCAGTGGAATAAAGTGCCCACGTGGTGGAATAAAGCGTCACGTGTAATGGATGAAAGAGTCCGCATGGTGGATTAAAGCGTCACATGTCGTGGATTAAAGAAATCGCATGGTGGATTAAAGCGTCACGTGTAGTGGATTAAAGAGCCCCACATGGTGGATTAAAGCGTCACGTGCAGTGGAATAAAGTGCCCACGTGGTGGAATAAAGCGTCACGTGTAATGGATTAAAGAGTCCGCATGGTGGATTAAAGCGTCACGTGTAGTGGATTAAAGAGCCCCGCATGGTGGATTAAAGCGTCACGTGTAGTGGATTAAAGAAACCCGCATGGTGGATTAAAGCGTCACATGTAGTGGATTAAAGAGCCGACATGGTGGATTAAAGCGTCACGTGTAGTGGATTAAAGAGCCCACATGGTGGAGTAAAGCGTCACGTGTATTGGATTAAAGAGCCCCGCATGGTGGATTAAAGCATCACATGTAGTGGATTAAAGAACCCGCTTGGTGGATTAAAGCGTCACGTGTCATGGATTAAAGAGCTCGCATGGTGGATTAAAGCATCACGTGTAGTGGATTAAAGAGCCCCGCATGGTGGATTAAAGCATCACGTGTAGTGGATTAAACAGCCCTGCATGGTGGATTAAAGCATCACGTATAGTGGATTAAAGAGCCCCACATGGTGTATTAATGCATCACGTATAGTGGAATAAAGAGCCCAGCATGGTGGGTTAAAGCGTCACGTGTAGTAGATTAAAGAGCCCCGCATGGTGGATTAAAGAGTCACGTGTTGTGAATTAAAGAGCCCGCGTGGTAGATTAAAGCGTCACGTGTAGTGGATTAAAGAGCCCGCATGGTGGATTAAAGCGTCACGCGTAGTGGATTAAAGAGCCCCGCATGGTGGGTTAAAGCGTCACGTGTAGTGGATTAAAGAGCCCGCATGGTGGATTAAAGCATAACATGTAGTGGATTAAAGAGCCCCACATGGTGGATTAAAGCGTCACGTGTAGTGGATTAAAGAGCCCTGCATGTTGGATTAAAGCATAACGTGTAGTGGATTAAAGAGCCCCACATGGTGTATTAAAGCATCACGTGTAGTGGAATAAAGAGCCCAGCATTTTGGATTAAAGCGTCACATGTCGTGGATTAAAAAAATCGCATGGTGGATTAAAGCGTCACGTGTAGTGGATTAAAGAGCCCCACATGGTGGATTAAAGCGTCACGTGCAGTGGAATAAATTGCCCACGTGGTGGAATCAAGCGTCACGTGTAATGGATTAAAGAGTCCGCATGGTGGATTAAAGCGTCACGTGTAGTGGATTAAAGAGCCCCGAATGGTGGATTAAAGCGTCACGTGTAGTGGATTAAAGAAACCCGCATGGTGGATTAAAGCGTCACATGTAGTGGAATAAAGAGCCGGCATGGTGGATTAAAGCATCACGTGTAGTGGATTAAAGAGCCCACATGGTGGAGTAAAGCGTCACGTGTATTGGATTAAAGAGCCCCGCATGGTGGATTAAAGCATCACGTGTAGTGGATTAAAGAGCCCCGCATGGTGGATTAAAGCATCACGTGTAGTGGATTAAAGAGCCCCAGATGGTGTATTAAAGCATCACGTGTAGTGGAATAAAGAGCCCAGGATGGTGGATTAAAGCGTCACGTGTAGTAGATTAAAGAGCCCCGCATGGTGGATTAAAGAGTCACGTGTTGTGGATTAAAGAGCACGCATGGTGGATTAAAGCGTCACGTGTAGTGGATTAAAGAGCCCCGCATGGTGGATTAAAGCGTCACGTGTAGTGGATTAAAGAAACCCGCATGGTGGATTAAAGCGTCACATGTAGTGGATTAAAGAGCCGACATGGTGGATTAAAGCGTCACGTGTAGTGGATTAAAGAGCCCACATGGTGGAGTAAAGCGTCACGTGTATTGGATTAAAGAGCCCCGCATGGTGGATTAAAGCATCACATGTAGTAGATTAAATAACCCGCTTGGTGGATTAAAGCGTCACGTGTCATGGATTAAAGAGCTCGCATGGTGGATTAAAGCATCACGTGTAGTGGATTAAAGAGCCCCGCATGGTGGATTAAAGCATCACGTGTAGTGGATTAAACAGCCCTGCATCGTGGATTAAAGCATCACGTATAGTGGATTAAAGAGCCCCACATGGTGTATTAAAGCATCACGTGTAGTGGAATAAAGAGCCCAGCATGGTGGGTTAAAGCGTCACGTGTAGTAGATTAAAGAGCCCCGCATGGTGGATTAAAGAGTCACGTGTTGTGGATTAAAGAGCCCGCGTGGTAGATTAAAGCGTCACGTGTAGTGGATTAAAGAGCCCGCATGGTGGATTAAAGCGTCACGCGTAGTGGATTAAAGAGCCCCGCATGGTGGATTAAAGCGTCACGTGTAGTGGATTAAAGAGCCCGCATGGTGGATTAAAGCATAACATGTAGTGGATTAAAGAGCCCCACATGGTGGATTAAAGCGTCACGTGTAGTGGATTAAAGAGCCCTGCATGTTGGATTAAAGCATAACGTGTAGTGGATTAAAGAGCCCCACATGGTGTATTAAAGCATCACGTGTAGTGGAATAAAGAGCCCAGCATTTTGGATTAAAGCGTCACATGTCGTGGATTAAAGAAATCGCATGGTGGATTAAAGCGTCACGTGTAGTGGATTAAAGAGCCCCACATGGTGGATTAAAGCGTCACGTGCAGTGGAATAAATTGCCCACGTGGTGGAATCAAGCGTCACGTGTAATGGATTAAAGAGTCCGCATGGTGGATTAAAGCGTCACGTGTAGTGGATTAAAGAGCCCCGCATGGTGGATTAAAGCGTCACGTGTAGTGGATTAAAGAAACCCGCATGGTGGATTAAAGCGTCACATGTAGTGGAATAAAGAGCCGGCATGGTGGATTAAAGCGTCACGTGTAGTGGATTAAAGAAACCCGCATGGTGGATTAAAGCGTCACATGTAGTGGATTAAAGAGCCGACATGGTGGATTAAAGCGTCACGTGTAGTGGATTAAAGAGCCCACATGGTGGAGTAAAGCGTCACGTGTATTGGATTAAAGAGCCCCGCATGGTGGATTAAAGCATCACATGTAGTAGATTAAAGAACCCGCTTGGTGGATTAAAGCGTCACGTGTCATGGATTAAAGAGCTCGCATGGTGGATTAAAGCATCACGTGTAGTGGATTAAAGAGCCCCGCATGGTGGATTAAAGCATCACGTGTAGTGGATTAAACAGCCCTGCATCGTGGATTAAAGCATCACGTATAGTGGATTAAAGAGCCCCACATGGTGTATTAAAGCATCACGTGTAGTGGAATAAAGAGCCCAGCATGGTGGGTTAAAGCGTCACGTGTAGTAGATTAAAGAGCCCCGCATGGTGGATTAAAGAGTCACGTGTTGTGGATTAAAGAGCCCGCGTGGTAGATTAAAGCGTCACGTGTAGTGGATTAAAGAGCCCGCATGGTGGATTAAAGCGTCACGCGGAGTGGATTAAAGAGCCCCGCATGGTGGATTAAAGTGTCACCTGTAGTGGATTAAAGAGCCCGCATGGTGGATTAAAGCATAACATGTAGTGGATTAAAGAGCCCCACATGGTGGATTAAAGCGTCACGTGTAGTGGATTAAAGAGCCCTGCATGTTGGATTAAAGCATAACGTGTAGTGGATTAAAGAGCCCGACATGGTGTATTAAAGCATCACGTGTAGTGGAATAAAGAGCCCAGCATTTTGGATTAAAGCGTCACATGTCGTGGATTAAAGAAATCGCATGGTGGATTAAAGCGTCACGTGTAGTGGATTAAAGAGCCCCACATGGTGGATTAAAGCGTCACGTGCAGTGGAATAAATTGCCCACGTGGTGGAATCAAGCGTCACGTGTAATGGATTAAAGAGTCCGCATGGTGGATTAAAGCGTCACGTGTAGTGGATTAAAGAGCCCCGCATGGTGGATTAAAGCGTCACGTGTAGTGGATTAAAGAAACCCGCATGGTGGATTAAAGCGTCACATGTAGTGGAATAAAGAGCCGGCATGGTGGATTAAAGCATCACGTGTAGTGGATTAAAGAGCCCACATGGTGGAGTAAAGCGTCACGTGTATTGGATTAAAGAGCCCCGCATGGTGGATTAAAGCATCACATGTAGTGGATTAAAGAACCCGCTTGGTGGATTAAAGCGTCACGTGTCATGGATTAAAGAGCTCGCATGGTGGGTTAAAGCATCACGTGTAGTGGATTAAAGAGCCCCGCATGGTGGATTAAAGCATCACGTGTAGTGGATTAAAGAGCCCCGCATGGTGGATTAAAGCATCACGTGTAGTGGATTAAAGAGCCCCACATGGTGTATTAAAGCATCACGTGTAGTGGAATAAAGAGCCCAGGATGGTGGATTAAAGCGTCACGTGTAGTAGATTAAAGAGCCCCGCATGGTGGATTAAAGAGTCACGTGTTGTGGATTAAAGAGCCCACGTGGTGGATTAAAGCGTCACGTGTAGCGGATTAAAGAGCCCCCATGGTGCATTAAAGCATCACGTGTAGTGGATTAAAGAGCCCCGCATGGTGTATTAAAGCGTCACGTGTAGTGGATTAAAGAGCCCCACATGTTTGATTAAAGCATCACGTGTAGTGCATGAAAGAGTCCGGCATGGTGTATTAAAGCGTCACGTGTAGTGGATTAAAGAGCCCGCATGGTGGATTAAAGCGTCACGCGTAGTGGATTAAAGAGCCCCGCATGGTGGATTAAGGCGTCACGTGTAGTGGATTAAAGAGCCCCACATGGTGGATTAAAGCATCACGTGTAGTGGAATAAAGAGCCCAGCATGGTGGATTAAAGAGTCACGTGTTGTGGATTAAAGAGCCCGCGTGGTAGATTAAAGCGTCACGTGTAGCGGATTAAAAATCCCCCATGGTGGATTAAAGCATCATGTGTAGTGGATTAAAGAGCCCCGCATGGTGTATTAAAGCGTCACGTGTAGTGCATTAAAGAGCCCCACATGTTTGATTAAAGCATCACGTGTAGTGCATGAAAGAGTCCCGCATGGTGTATTAAAGCGTCATGTGTAGTGGATTAAAGAGCCCGCATGGTGGCTTAAAGCGTCACGCGTAGTGGATTAAAGAGCCCCGCATGGTGGATTAAGTTGTCACGTGTAGTGGATTAAAGATCCCGCATGGTGGATTAAAGCGTCACGTGTAGTGGATTAAAGAGCCCCGCATGGTGTATTAAAGCGTCAGAGGTAGTGGATTAAAGAGCCCCACATGATTGATTAAAGCATCACGTGTAGTGCATTAAAGAGCCCCGCATGGTATATTAAAGCGTCACGTGTAGTGGATTAAAGAGCCCGCATGGTGGATTAAAGCGTCATGCGTAGTGGATTAAAGAGCCCCGCATGGTGGATTAAAGCGTCACATGTAGTGGATTAAAGAGCCCGCTTGGTGGATCAATGCGCCACGTGTAGTGGATTAAAGAGCCGGCATGGTGGATTAAAGCGTCACGTGTAGTGGATTAAAGAGCCGGCATGGTGGATTAAAGCATCATGTGTAGTGGATTAAAGAGCCCCGCATGTTGTATTAAAGCGTCACGTGTAGTGGATTAAAGAGCCCCACATGTTTGATTAAAGCATCACGTGTAGTGCATTAAAGAGCCCCACATGGTGTTTTAAAGCGTCACGTGTAGTGGATTAAAGAGCCCGCATGGTGGATTAAAGCGTCACACGTAGTGGATTAAAGAGCCCCGCATGGTGGATTAAGGCGTCACGTGTAGTGGATTAAAGAGCCCGCATGGTGGATTAAAGCGTCACGTGTAGTGGATTAAAGAGCCCCGCATGGTGTATTAAAGCGTCACATGTAGTGGATTAAAGAGCCCCACATGTTTGATTAAAGCATCACGCGTAGTGCATTAACGAGCCCCGCATGGTGTATTAAAGCGTCACGTGTAGTGGATTAAAGAGCCCGCATGGTGGATTAAAGCCTCACGCGTAGTGGATTAAAGAGCCCCGCATGGTGGATTAAAGCGTCACGTGTAGTGGATTAAAGAGCCCGCATGGAGGATTAAAGCGTCACGTGTGGTGGATTAAAAAGCCCTGCATGATGGATTAAAGCATCACATGTAGTGGATTAAAGAGCCCTCATGGTGGATTAAAGCGTCACATGTCGTGGATTAAAGAAATCGCATGGTGGATTAAAGAGCCCCACATGGTGGATTAAAGCGTCACGTGCAGTGGAATAAAGTGCCCACGTGGTGGAATAAAGCGTCACGTGTAATGGATTAAAGAGTCCGCATGGTGGATTAAATCGTCACGTGTAGTGGATTAAAGAGCCCCGCATGATGGATTAAAGCATCACATGTAGTGGATTAAAGAGCCCGCATTGTGGATTAAAGCGTCACATGTCGTGGATTAAAGAAATCGCATGGTGGATTAAAGAGCCCCACACGGTGGATTAAAGCGGCACGTGTAGTGGATTAAAGAGCCCCGCATGGTGGATTAAAGCATCACATGTAGTGGATTAAAGAGCCCGCATGGTGGATTAAAGCGTCACATGTCGTGGATTAAAGAAATCGCATCGTGGATTAAAGCGTCACGTGTAGTGGATTAAAGAGCCCCACATGGTGGATTAAAGCGTCACGTGCAGTGGAATAAAGTGCCCACGTCGTGGAATAAAGCGTCACGTGTAATGGATTAAAGACTCCGCATGGTGGATTAAAGCGTCACGTGTAGTGGATTAAAGAGCCCCGCATGGTGGATTAAAGCGTCACGTGTAGTGGATTAAAGAAACCCGCATGGTGGATTAAAGCGTCACATGTAGTGGATTAAAGAGCCGGCATGGTGGATTAAAGCGTCACCTGTAGTGGATTAAAGAGCCCACATGGTGGAGTAAAGCGTCACGTGTATTGGATTAAAGAGCCCCGCATGGTGGATTAAAGCATCACATGTAGTGGATTAAAGAACCCGCTTGGTGGATTAAAGCGTCACGTGTCATGGATTAAAGAGCTCGCATGGTGGATTAAAGCATCACGTGTAGTGGATTAAAGAGCCCCGCATGGTGGATTAAAGCATCACGTGTAGTGGATTAAACAGCCCTGCATGGTGGATTAAAGCATCACGTATAGTAGATTAAAGAGCCCCACATGGTGTATTAAAGCATCACGTGTAGTGGAATAAAGAGCCCAGCATGGTGGATTAAAGCGTCACGTGTAGTAGATTAAAGAGCCCCGCATGGTGGATTAAAGAGTCACGTGTTGTGGATTAAAGAGCCCACGTGGTAGATTAAAGCGTCACGTGTAGTGGATTAAAGAGCCCGCATGGTGGATTAAAGCGTCACGCGTAGTGGATTAAAGAGCCCCGCATGGTGGATTAAAGCATCACATGTAGTGGATTAAAGAGCCCGCATGGTGGATTAAAGCGTCACATGTCATCGATTAAAGAAATCGCATGGTGGATTAAAGCGTCACGTGTAGTGGATTGAAGAGCCCCACATGGTGGATTAAAGCGTCAGGTGCAGTGGAATAAAGTGCCCACGTGGTGGAATAAAGCATCACGTGTAATGGATGAAAGAGTCCGCATGGTGGATTAAAACGTCACGTGTTGTGGATTAAAGAGCACCGCATGGTGGATTAAAGCGTAACGTGTAGTGGATTAAACAAACCCGCATGGTGGATTAAAGCGTCACATGTAGTGGATTAAAGAGCCAGCATGGTGGATTAAAGTGTCACGTGTAGTGGAATAAAGAGCCCACATGGTGGAGTAAATTGTCACGTGTAGTGGAATATAGAGCCCAGCATGGTGGATTAAAGCGTCACGTGTAGTGGATTAAAGAGCCCCACATGGTGGATTAAAGCGTCACGTGTAGTGGATTAAAGAGCCCGCATGGTGGATTAAAGCGTCACGTGTAGTGGATTAAAGAGCGCCGCATGGTGGATTAAAGCGTCACGTCGTGGATTAAAGAAATTGCATGGTGGATTAAAGCGTCACGTGTAGTGGATTAAAGAGCCCACATGGTGGAGTAAAGCGTCACGTGTATTGGATTAAAGAGCCCCGCATGGTGGATTAAAGCATCACATGTAGTGGAATAAAGAGCCCCGCATGGTATATTAAAGCGTCACGTGTAGTGGATTAAAGAGCCCGCATGGTGGATTAAAGCGTCATGCGTAGTGGATTAAAGAGCCCCGCATGGTGGATTAAAGCGTCACATGTAGTGGATTAAAGAGCCCGCTTGGTGGATCAATGCGCCACGTGTAGTGGATTAAAGAGCCGGCATGGTGGATTAAAGCGTCACGTGTAGTGGATTAAAGAGCCGGCATGGTGGATTAAAGCATCATGTGTAGTGGATTAAAGAGCCCCGCATGTTGTATTAAAGCGTCACGTGTAGTGGATTAAAGAGCCCCACATGTTTGATTAAAGCATCACGTGTAGTGCATTAAAGAGCCCCACATGGTGTTTTAAAGCGTCACGTGTAGTGGATTAAAGAGCCCGCATGGTGGATTAAAGCGTCACGTGTAGTGGATTAAAGAGCCCGCATGGTGGATTAAAGCGTCACACGTAGTGGATTAAAGAGCCCCGCATGGTGGATTAAGGCGTCACGTGTAGTGGATTAAAGAGCCCGCATGGTGGATTAAAGCGTCACGTGTAGTGGATTAAAGAGCCCCGCATGGTATATTAAAGCGTCACATGTAGTGGATTAAAGAGCCCCACATGTTTGATTAAAGCATCACGCGTAGTGCATTAACGAGCCCCGCATGGTGTATTAAAGCGTCACGTGTAGTGGATTAAAGAGCCCGCATGGTGGATTAAAGCCTCACGCGTAGTGGATTAAAGAGCCCCGCATGGTGGATTAAAGCGTCACGTGTAGTGGATTAAAGAGCCCGCATGGAGGATTAAAGCGTCACGTGTGGTGGATTAAAAAGCCCTGCATGATGGATTAAAGCATCACATGTAGTGGATTAAAGAGCCCTCATGGTGGATTAAAGCGTCACATGTCGTGGATTAAAGAAATCGCATGGTGGATTAAAGAGCCCCACATGGTGGATTAAAGCGTCACGTGCAGTGAAATAAAGTGCCCACGTGGTGGAATAAAGCGTCACGTGTAATGGATTAAAGAGTCCGCATGGTGGATTAAATCGTCACGTGTAGTGGATTAAAGAGCCCCGCATGATGGATTAAAGCATCACATGTAGTGGATTAAAGAGCCCGCATTGTGGATTAAAGCGTCACATGTCGTGGATTAAAGAAATCGCATGGTGGATTAAAGAGCCCCACACGGTGGATTAAAGCGGCACGTGTAGTGGATTAAAGAGCCCCGCATGGTGGATTAAAGCATCACATGTAGTGGATTAAAGAGCCCGCATGGTGGATTAAAGCGTCACATGTCGTGGATTAAAGAAATCGCATCGTGGATTAAAGCGTCACGTGTAGTGGATTAAAGAGCCCCACATGGTGGATTAAAGCGTCACGTGCAGTGGAATAAAGTGCCCACGTCGTGGAATAAAGCGTCACGTGTAATGGATTAAAGACTCCGCATGGTGGATTAAAGCGTCACGTGTAGTGGATTAAAGAGCCCCGCATGGTGGATTAAAGCGTCACGTGTAGTGGATTAAAGAAACCCGCATGGTGGATTAAAGCGTCACATGTAGTGGATTAAAGAGCCGGCATGGTGGATTAAAGCGTCACCTGTAGTGGATTAAAGAGCCCACATGGTGGAGTAAAGCGTCACGTGTATTGGATTAAAGAGCCCCGCATGGTGGATTAAAGCATCACATGTAGTGGATTAAAGAACCCGCTTGGTGGATTAAAGCGTCACGTGTCATGGATTAAAGAGCTCGCATGGTGGATTAAAGCATCACGTGTAGTGGATTAAAGAGCCCCGCATGGTGGATTAAAGCATCACGTGTAGTGGATTAAACAGCCCTGCATGGTGGATTAAAGCATCACGTATAGTGGATTAAAGAGCCCCACATGGTGTATTAAAGCATCACGTGTAGTGGAATAAAGAGCCCAGCATGGTGGATTAAAGCGTCACGTGTAGTAGATTAAAGAGCCCCGCATGGTGGATTAAAGAGTCACGTGTTGTGGATTAAAGAGCCCACGTGGTAGATTAAAGCGTCACGTGTAGTGGATTAAAGAGCCCGCATGGTGGATTAAAGCGTCACGCGTAGTGGATTAAAGAGCCCCGCATGGTGGATTAAAGCATCACATGTAGTGGATTAAAGAGCCCGCATGGTGGATTAAAGCGTCACATGTCATCGATTAAAGAAATCGCATGGTGGATTAAAGCGTCACGTGTAGTGGATTGAAGAGCCCCACATGGTGGATTAAAGCGTCAGGTGCAGTGGAATAAAGTGCCCACGTGGTGGAATAAAGCGTCACGTGTAATGGATGAAAGAGTCCGCATGGTGGATTAAAACGTCACGTGTTGTGGATTAAAGAGCACCGCATGGTGGATTAAAGCGTAACGTGTAGTGGATTAAACAAACCCGCATGGTGGATTAAAGCGTCACATGTAGTGGATTAAAGAGCCAGCATGGTGGATTAAAGTGTCACGTGTAGTGGAATAAAGAGCCCACATGGTGGAGTAAATTGTCACGTGTAGTGGAATATAGAGCCCAGCATGGTGGATTAAAGCGTCACGTGTAGTGGATTAAAGAGCCCCACATGGTGGATTAAAGCGTCACGTGTAGTGGATTAAAGAGCCCGCATGGTGGATTAAAGCGTCACGTGTAGTGGATTAAAGAGCGCCGCATGGTGGATTAAAGCGTCACGTCGTGGATTAAAGAAATTGCATGGTGGATTAAAGCGTCACGTGTAGTGGATTAAAGAGCCCACATGGTGGAGTAAAGCGTCACGTGTATTGGATTAAAAAGCCACGCATGGTGGATTAAAGCATCACATGTAGTGGAATAAAGAGCCCCGCATGGTCGATTAAAGCGACACATGTAGTGGATTAAAGAGCCCCGCATGGTGGATTAAAGCATCACGTGTAGTGGATTAAAGTGCCCCACATGGTGTATTAAAGCATCACGTGTAGTGGAATAAAGAGCCCAGCATGGCGGATTAAAGCGTCACGTGTAGTGGATTAAAGAGGCCCGCATGGTGGATTAAAGAGTCACGTGTTGTGGATTGAAGAGCCCGCATGGTGGATTAAAGCATCACGTGTAGCGTATTAAATAGCCCCCATGGTGGATTAAAGCATCACATGTAGTGGATTAAAGAGCCCCACATGGTGGATTAAAGCATCACGTGTAGTGGATTAAAGAGCCCGCATGGTGGAATAAAGCGTCAAGTGTAGTTGATTAAAGTGCCCCGCATGGTGGATTAAAGCGTCACGTGTAGTGGATTAAAGAGCCGGCATGGTGGATTAAAGCGTCACGTGTAGTGGATTAAAGAGCCGGCTAGGTGGATTAAAGCATCACGTGTAGAGGATTAAAGAGCCCACATGGTGGAGTGAAGCGTCACGTGTAGTGGATTAAAGAGCCCCACATGGTGGATTAAAGCATCACGTGTAGTGGATTAAAGAGCCCCGCATGGTGTATTAAAGCGTCACGTGTAGTGGATTAAAGAGCCCGCATGGTGGATTAAAGCATCACACGTAGTGGATTAAAGAGCCCGCATGGTGGATTAAGGCGTCACGTGTAGTGGATTAAAGAGCCCGCATGGTGGATTAAAGCGTCACGTGTAGTGGATTAAAGAGCCCCGCATGATGTATTAAAGCATCACATGTAGTGGATTAAAGAGCCCCACATGTTTGATTAAAGCATCACGTGTAGTGCATTAACGAGCCCCGCATGGGGTATTAAAGCGTCACGTGTAGTGGATTAAAGAGCCCGCATGGTGGATTAAAGCGTCACACGTAGTGGATTAAAGAGCCCGCATGGTGGATTAAAGCGCCACATGTCGTGGATTAAAGAAATCGCATGGTGGATTAAAGAGCCCCACACGGTGGATTAAAGCGTCACGTGCAGTGGAATAAAGTGCCCACGTGGTGGAATAAAGCGTCACGTGTAATGGATTAAAGAGTCCGCATGGTAGATTAAAGCGTCACGTGTAGTGGATTAAAGAGCCCCGCATGGTGGATTAAAGCGTCACGTGTAGTGGATTAAAGAAACCCGCATGGTGGATTAAAGCGTCACACGTAGTGGATTAAAGAGCCCGCATGGTGGATTAAAGCGTCACATGTCGTGGATTAAAGAAATCGCATGGTGGATTTAAAGAGCCCCACATGGTGGATTAAAGCGTCACGTGCAGTGGATTAAAGAGTCCGCACGGTGGATTAAAGCGTCACGTGTAGTGGATTAAAGATGCCCGCATGGTGGATTAAAGCGTCACGTGTAGTGGATTACAGAGCCGACATGGTGGATTAAAGCATCACATGTAGTGGATTAAAGAGCCCACATGGTGGAGTAAAGCGTCATGTGTATTGGATTAAAGAGCCCCGCATGGTGGATTAAAGCATCACATGTAGTGGATTAAAGAGCCCACTTGGTGGATTAAAGCGTCAGGTGTCATGGATTAAAGAGCTCGCATGGTAGATTAAAGCATCACATGTAGTGGATTAAAGAGCCCCACATGGTGGATTAAAGCGTCACGTGTAGTGGATTAAAGAGCCCCGCATGGTGGATTAAAGCATAACGTGTAATGGATTAAAGAGCCCCACATGGTGTATTAAAGCATCACGTGTAGTGGAATAAAGAGCCCAGCATTTTGGATTAAAGCGTCACGTGTAGTGGATTAAAGAGCCCGCATGGTGAATTAAAGCGTCACGCGTAGTGGATTAAAGAGCCCCGCATGGTGGATTAAAGCGTCACGTGTAGTGGATTAAAGAACCCGCATGGTGGATTAAAGCGTCACGTGAAGTGGATTAAAGAGCCCCACATGTTTGATTAGAGCATCACGTGTAGTGCATTAAAGAGCCCCGCATGGTGTATTAAAGCGTCACGTGTAGTGGATTAAAGAGCCCGCATGGTGGATTAAAGCATCACGTGTAGCGGATTAAAGAGCCCAGCATGGTGGATTAAAGCGTCATGTGTAGTGGATTAAAGAGCCCCGCATGGTGGATTAAAGCATCACATATAGTGGATTAAAGAGCCCACATGGTGGATTAAATCGTCACGTGTCGTGGATTAAAGAGCTCGCATGGTAGATTAAAGTGTCACATGTAGTGGATTAAAGAGCCCCGAATGGTGGATTAAAGCGTCACGTGTAGCGGATTAAAGAGCCCCCATGGTGGATTAAAGCGTCACGTGTAGTGGATTAAAGAGCCCCGCATGGTGGATTAAAGCGTCACGTGTAGTTGATTAAAGTGCCCCGCATGGTGGATTAAAGCGTCACGTGTAGTGGATTAAAGAGCCGGCATGGTGGATTAAAGCGTCACGTGTAGTGGATTAAAGAGCCGGCTAGGTGGATTAAAGCATCACGTGTAGAGGATTAAAGAGCCCACATGGTGGAGTGAAGCGTCACGTGTAGTGGATTAAAGAGCCCCACATGGTGGATTAAAGCATCACGTGTAGTGGATTAAAGAGCCCCGCATGGTGTATTAAAGCGTCACGTGTAGTGGATTAAAGAGCCCGCATGGTGGATTAAAGCGTCACACGTAGTGGATTAAAGAGCCCGCATGGTGGATTAAGGCGTCACGTGTAGTGGATTAAAGAGCCCGCATGGTGGATTAAAGCGTCACGTGTAGTGGATTAAAGAGCCCCGCATGATGTATTAAAGCGTCACATGTAGTGGATTAAAGAGCCCCACATGTTTGATTAAAGCATCACGTGTAGTGCATTAACGAGCCCCGCATGGGGTATTAAAGCGTCACGTGTAGTGGATTAAAGAGCCCGCATGGTGGATTAAAGCGTCACACGTAGTGGATTAAAGAGCCCGCATGGTGGATTAAAGCGCCACATGTCGTGGATTAAAGAAATCGCATGGTGGATTAAAGAGCCCCACACGGTGGATTAAAGCGTCACGTGCAGTGGAATAAAGTGCCCACGTGGTGGAATAAAGCGTCACGTGTAATGGATTAAAGAGTCCGCATGGTAGATTAAAGCGTCACGTGTAGTGGATTAAAGAGCCCCGCATGGTGGATTAAAGCGTCACGTGTAGTGGATTAAAGAAACCCGCATGGTGGATTAAAGCGTCACACGTAGTGGATTAAAGAGCCCGCATGGTGGATTAAAGCGTCACATGTCGTGGATTAAAGAAATCGCATGGTGGATTTAAAGAGCCCCACATGGTGGATTAAAGCGTCACGTGCAGTGAATTAAAGAGTCCGCACGGTGGATTAAAGCGTCACGTGTAGTGGATTAAAGATGCCCGCATGGTGGATTAAAGCGTCACGTGTAGTGGATTACAGAGCCGACATGGTGGATTAAAGCATCACATGTAGTGGATTAAAGAGCCCACATGGTGGAGTAAAGCGTCATGTGTATTGGATTAAAGAGCCCCGCATGATGTATTAAAGCGTCACATGTAGTGGATTAAAGAGCCCCACATGTTTGATTAAAGCATCACGTGTAGTGCATTAACGAGCCCCGCATGGGGTATTAAAGCGTCACGTGTAGTGGATTAAAGAGCCCGCATGGTGGATTAAAGCGTCACACGTAGTGGATTAAAGAGCCCGCATGGTGGATTAAAGCGCCACATGTCGTGGATTAAAGAAATCGCATGGTGGATTAAAGAGCCCCACACGGTGGATTAAAGCGTCACGTGCAGTGGAATAAAGTGCCCACGTGGTGGAATAAAGCGTCACGTGTAATGGATTAAAGAGTCCGCATGGTAGATTAAAGCGTCACGTGTAGTGGATTAAAGAGCCCCGCATGGTGGATTAAAGCGTCACGTGTAGTGGATTAAAGAAACCCGCATGGTGGATTAAAGCGTCACACGTAGTGGATTAAAGAGCCCGCATGATGGATTAAAGCGTCACATGTCGTGGATTAAAGAAATCGCATGGTGGATTTAAAGAGCCCCACATGGTGGATTAAAGCGTCACGTGCAGTGGATTAAAGAGTCCGCACGGTGGATTAAAGCGTCACGTGTAGTGGATTAAAGATGCCCGCATGGTGGATTAAAGCGTCACGTGTAGTGGATTACAGAGCCGACATGGTGGATTAACGCATCACATGTAGTGGATTAAAGAGCCCACATGGTGGAGTAAAGCGTCATGTGTATTGGATTAAAGAGCCCCGCATGGTGGATTAAAGCATCACATGTAGTGGATTAAAGAGCCCACTTGGTGGATTAAAGCGTCAGGTGTCATGGATTAAAGAGCTCGCATGGTAGATTAAAGCATCACATGTAGTGGATTAAAGAGCCCCACATGGTGGATTAAAGCGTCACGTGTAGTGGATTAAAGAGCCCCGCATGGTGGATTAAAGCATAACGTGTAATGGATTAAAGAGCCCCACATGGTGTATTAAAGCATCACGTGTAGTGGAATAAAGAGCCCAGCATTTTGGATTAAAGCGTCACGTGTAGTGGATTAAAGAGCCCGCATGGTGAATTAAAGCG
Organism: Petromyzon marinus; assembly: GCF_048934315.1. NCBI lineage: Eukaryota > Metazoa > Chordata > Hyperoartia > Petromyzontiformes > Petromyzontidae > Petromyzon > Petromyzon marinus. Next base: position 259,174 of record NC_133719.1, read on the forward strand.
TCACGCGTAGTGGATTAAAGAGCCCCGCATGGTGGGTTAAAGCGTCACGTGTAGTGGATTAAAGAACCCGCATGGTGGATTAAAGCGTCACGTGAAGTGGATTAAAGAGCCCCACATGTTTGATTAGAGCATCACGTGTAGTGCATTAAAAAGCCCCGCATGGTGTATTAAAGCGTCACGTGTAGTGGATTAAAGAGCCCGCATGGTGGATTAAAGCATCACGTGTAGCGGATTAAAGAGCCCAGCATGGTGGATTAAAGCGTCATGTGTAGTGGATTAAAGAGCCCCGCATGGTGGATTAAAGCATCACATATAGTGGATTAAAGAGCCCACATGGTGGATTAAATCGTCACGTGTCGTGGATTAAAGAGCTCGCATGGTAGATTAAAGTGTCACATGTAGTGGATTAAAGAGCCCCGAATGGTGGATTAAAGCGTCACGTGTAGCGGATTAAAGAGCCCCCATGGTGGATTAAAGCGTCACGTGTAGTGGATTAAAGAGCCCCGCATGGTGGATTAAAGCATCACGTGTAGTGGATTAAACAGCCCTGCATGGTGGATTAAAGCATCACGTATAGTGGATTAAAGAGCCCCACATGGTGTATTAAAGCATCACGTGTAGTGGAATAAAGAGCCCAGCATGGTGGATTAAAGCGTCACGTGTAGTAGATTAAAGAGCCCAGCATGGTGGATTAAAGAGTCACGTGTTGTGGATTAAAGAGCCCGCGTGGTAGATTAAAGCGTCACGTGTAGTGGATTAAAGAGCCCGCATGGTGGATTAAAGCGTCACGCGTAGTGGATTAAAGAGCCCCGCATGGTGGATTAAAGCGTCACGTGTAGTGGATTAAAGAGCCCGCATGCTGGGTTAAAGCGTCACGTGTAGTGGATTAAAGAGCCCCGCATGGTGGATTAAAGCATCACATGTAGTAGATTAAAGAGCCCGCATGGTGGATTAAAGCGTCACATGTCATCGATTAAAGAAATCGCATGGTGGATTAAAGCGTCACGTGTAGTGGATTGAAGAGCCCCACATGGTGGATTAAAGCGTCAGGTGCAGTGGAATAAAGTGCCCACGTGGTGGAATAAAGCGTCACGTGTAATGGATGAAAGAGTCCGCATGGTGGATTAAAACGTCACGTGTTGTGGATTAAAGAGCACCGCATGGTGGATTAAAGCGTAACGTGTAGTGGATTAAACAAACCCGCATGGTGGATTAAAGCGTCACATGTAGTGGATTAAAGAGCCAGCATGGTGGATTAAAGTGTCACGTGTAGTGGAATAAAGAGCCCACATGGTGGAGTAAATTGTCACGTGTAGTGGAATATAGAGCCCAGCATGGTGGATTAAAGCGTCACGTGTAGTGGATTAAAGAGCCCCACATGGTGGATTAAAGCATCACGTGTAGTGGATTAAAGAGCCCGCATGGTGGATTAAAGCGTCACGTGTAGTGGATTAAAGAGCGCCGCATGGTGGATTAAAGCGTCACGTCGTGGATTAAAGAAATCGCATGGTGGATTAAAGCGTCACGTGTAGTGGATTAAAGAGCCCACATGGTGGAGTAAAGCGTCACGTGTATTGGATTAAAGAGCCCCGCATGGTGGATTAAAGCATCACATGTAGTGGAATAAAGAGCCCCGCATGGTCGATTAAAGCGACACATGTAGTGGATTAAAGAGCCCCGCATGGTGGATTAAAGCATCACGTTTAGTGGATTAAAGGGCCCCACATGGTGTATTAAAGCATCACGTGTAGTGGAATAAAGAGCCCAGCATGGCGGATTAAAGCGTCACGTGTAGTGGATTAAAGAGCCCCGCATGGTGGATTAAAGAGTCACGTGTTGTGGATTGAAGAGCCCGCATGGTGGATTAAAGCATCACGTGTAGAGTATTAAATAGCCCCCATGGTGGATTAAAGCATCACATGTAGTGGATTAAAGAGCCCCACATGGTGGATTAAAGCATCACGTGTAGTGGATTAAAGAGCCCGCATGGTGGAATAAAGCGTCAAGTGTAGTTGATTAAAGTGCCCCGCATGGTGGATTAAAGCGTCACGTGTAGTGGATTAAAGAGCAGGCATGGTGGATTAAAGCGTCACGTGTAGTGGATTAAAGAGCCGGCTAGGTGGATTAAAGCATCACGTGTAGAGGATTAAAGAGCCCACATGGTGGAGTGAAGCGTCACGTGTAGTGGATTAAAGAGCCCCACATGGTGGATTAAAGCATCACGTGTAGTGGATTAAAGAGCCCCGCATGGTGTATTAAAGCGTCACGTGTAGTGGATTAAAGAGCCCGCATGGTGGATTAAAGCGTCACACGTAGTGGATTAAAGAGCCCGCATGGTGGATTAAGGCGTCACGTGTAGTGGATTAAAGAGCCCGCATGGTGGATTAAAGCGTCACGTGTAGTGGATTAAAGAGCCCCGCATGATGTATTAAAGCGTCACATGTAGTGGATTAAAGAGCCCCACATGTTTGATTAAAGCATCACGTGTAGTGCATTAACGAGCCCCGCATGGGGTATTAAAGCGTCACGTGTAGTGGATTAAAGAGCCCGCATGGTGGATTAAAGCGTCACACGTAGTGGATTAAAGAGCCCGCATGGTGGATTAAAGCGCCACATGTCGTGGATTAAAGAAATCGCATGGTGGATTAAAGAGCCCCACACGGTGGATTAAAGCGTCACGTGCAGTGGAATAAAGTGCCCACGTGGTGGAATAAAGCGTCACGTGTAATGGATTAAAGAGTCCGCATGGTAGATTAAAGCGTCACGTGTAGTGGATTAAAGAGCCCCGCATGGTGGATTAAAGCGTCACGTGTAGTGGATTAAAGAAACCCGCATGGTGGATTAAAGCGTCACACGTAGTGGATTAAAGAGCCCGCATGGTGGATTAAAGCGTCACATGTCGTGGATTAAAGAAATCGCATGGTGGATTTAAAGAGCCCCACATGGTGGATTAAAGCGTCACGTGCAGTGGATTAAAGAGTCCGCACGGTGGATTAAAGCGTCACGTGTAGTGGATTAAAGATGCCCGCATGGTGGATTAAAGCGTCACGTGTAGTGGATTACAGAGCCGACATGGTGGATTAAAGCATCACATGTAGTGGATTAAAGAGCCCACATGGTGGAGTAAAGCGTCATGTGTATTGGATTAAAGAGCCCCGCATGGTGGATTAAAGCATCACATGTAGTGGATTAAAGAGCCCACTTGGTGGATTAAAGCGTCAGGTGTCATGGATTAAAGAGCTCGCATGGTAGATTAAAGCATCACATGTAGTGGATTAAAGAGCCCCACATGGTGGATTAAAGCGTCACGTGTAGTGGATTAAAGAGCCCCGCATGGTGGATTAAAGCATAACGTGTAATGGATTAAAGAGCCCCGCATGGTGGATTAAAGCATCACATGTAGTGGATTAAAGAGCCCGCATGGTGGATTAAAGCGTCACATGTCATCGATTAAAGAAATCGCATGGTGGATTAAAGCGTCACGTGTAGTGGATTGAAGAGCCCCACATGGTGGATTAAAGCGTCAGGTGCAGTGGAATAAAGTGCCCACGTGGTGGAATAAAGCGTCACGTGTAATGGATGAAAGAGTCCGCATGGTGGATTAAAACGTCACGTGTTGTGGATTAAAGAGCACCGCATGGTGGATTAAAGCGTAACGTGTAGTGGATTAAACAAACCCGCATGGTGGATTAAAGCGTCACATGTAGTGGATTAAAGAGCCAGCATGGTGGATTAAAGTGTCACGTGTAGTGGAATAAAGAGCCCACATGGTGGAGTAAATTGTCACGTGTAGTGGAATATAGAGCCCAGCATGGTGGATTAAAGCGTCACGTGTAGTGGATTAAAGAGCCCCACATGGTGGATTAAAGCGTCACGTGTAGTGGATTAAAGAGCCCGCATGGTGGATTAAAGCGTCACGTGTAGTGGATTAAAGAGCGCCGCATGGTGGATTAAAGCGTCACGTCGTGGATTAAAGAAATCGCATGGTGGATTAAAGCGTCACGTGTAGTGGATTAAAGAGCCCACATGGTGGAGTAAAGCGTCACGTGTATTGGATTAAAGAGCCCCGCATGGTGGATTAAAGCATCACATGTAGTGGAATAAAGAGCCCCGCATGGTCGATTAAAGCGACACATGTAGTGGATTAAAGAGCCCCGCATGGTGGATTAAAGCATCACGTTTAGTGGATTAAAGGGCCCCACATGGTGTATTAAAGCATCACGTGTAGTGGAATAAAGAGCCCAGCATGGCGGATTAAAGCGTCACGTGTAGTGGATTAAAGAGCCCCGCATGGTGGATTAAAGAGTCACGTGTTGTGGATTGAAGAGCCCGCATGGTGGATTAAAGCATCACGTGTAGCGTATTAAATAGCCCCCATGGTGGATTAAAGCATCACATGTAGTGGATTAAAGAGCCCCACATGGTGGATTAAAGCATTACGTGTAGTGGATTAAAGAGCCCGCATGGTGGAATAAAGCGTCAAGTGTAGTTGATTAAAGTGCCCCTGCATGGTGGATTAAAGCGTCACGTGTAGTGGATTAAAGAGCCGGCATGGTGCATTAAAGCGTCACGTGTAGTAGATTAAAGAGCCGGCTAGGTGGATTAAAGCATCACGTGTAGAGGATTAAAGAGCCCACATGGTGGAGTGAAGCGTCACGTGTAGTGGATTAAAGAGCCCCACATGGTGGATTAAAGCATCACGTGTAGTGGATTAAAGAGCCCCGCATGGTAAATTAAAGCGTCACGTGTAGTGGATTAAAGAGCCCGCATGGTGGATTAAAGCGTCACACGTAGTGGATTAAAGAGCCCGCATGGTGGATTAAGGCGTCACGTGTAGTGGATTAAAGAGCCCGCATGGTGGATTAAAGCGTCACGTGTAGTGGATTAAAGAGCCCCGCATGATGTATTAAAGCGTCACATGTAGTGGATTAAAGAGCCCCACATGTTTGATTAAAGCATCACGTGTAGTGCATTAACGAGCCCCGCATGGGGTATTAAAGCGTCACGTGTAGTGGATTAAAGAGCCCGCATGGTGGATTAAAGCGTCACACGTAGTGGATTAAAGAGCCCGCATGGTGGATTAAAGCGCCACATGTCGTGGATTAAAGAAATCGCATGGTGGATTAAAGAGCCCCACACGGTGGATTAAAGCGTCACGTGCAGTGGAATAAAGTGCCCACGTGGTGGAATAAAGCGTCACGTGTAATGGATTAAAGAGTCCGCATGGTAGATTAAAGCGTCACGTGTAGTGGATTAAAGAGCCCCGCATGGTGGATTAAAGCGTCACGTGTAGTGGATTAAAGAAACCCGCATGGTGGATTAAAGCGTCACACGTAGTGGATTAAAGAGCCCGCATGATGGATTAAAGCGTCACATGTCGTGGATTAAAGAAATCGCATGGTGGATTTAAAGAGCCCCACATGGTGGATTAAAGCGTCACGTGCAGTGGATTAAAGAGTCCGCACGGTGGATTAAAGCGTCACGTGTAGTGGATTAAAGATGCCCGCATGGTGGATTAAAGCGTCACGTGTAGTGGATTACAGAGCCGACATGGTGGATTAAAGCATCACATGTAGTGGATTAAAGAGCCCACATGGTGGAGTAAAGCGTCATGTGTATTGGATTAAAGAGCCCCGCATGGTGGATTAAAGCATCACATGTAGTGGATTAAAGAGCCCACTTGGTGGATTAAAGCGTCAGGTGTCATGGATTAAAGAGCTCGCATGGTAGATTAAAGCATCACATGTAGTGGATTAAAGAGCCCCACATGGTGGATTAAAGCGTCACGTGTAGTGGATTAAAGAGCCCCGCATGGTGGATTAAAGCATAACGTGTAATGGATTAAAGAGCCCCACATGGTGTATTAAAGCATCACGTGTAGTGGAATAAAGAGCCCAGCATTTTGGATTAAAGCGTCACGTGTAGTGGATTAAAGAGCCCGCATGGTGAATTAAAGCGTCACGCGTAGTGGATTAAAGAGCCCCGCATGGTGGATTAAAGCGTCACGTGTAGTGGATTAAAGAACCCGCATGGTGGATTAAAGCGTCACGTGAAGTGGATTAAAGAGCCCCACATGTTTGATTAGAGCATCACGTGTAGTGCATTAAAGAGCCCCGCATGGTGTATTAAAGCGTCACGTGTAGTGGATTAAAGAGCCCGCATGGTGGATTAAAGCATCACGTGTAGCGGATTAAAGAGCCCAGCATGGTGGATTAAAGCGTCATGTGTAGTGGATTAAAGAGCCCCGCATGGTGGATTAAAGCATCACATATAGTGGATTAAAGAGCCCACATGGTGGATTAAATCGTCACGTGTCGTGGATTAAAGAGCTCGCATGGTAGATTAAAGTGTCACATGTAGTGGATTAAAGAGCCCCGAATGGTGGATTAAAGCGTCACGTGTAGCGGATTAAAGAGCCCCCATGGTGGATTAAAGCGTCACGTGTAGTGGATTAAAGAGCCCCGCATGGTGTATTAAAGCGTCACGTGTAGTAGATTAAAGAGCCCCACATGTTTGATTAAAGCATCACGTGTAGTGCATTAAAGAGCCCCACATGGTGTATTAAAGCGTCACGTGTAGTGGATTAAAGAGCCCCGCATGGTGGATTAAAGTGTCACGTGTAGTGGATTAAAGAGCTCGCATGGTAGATTAAAGCGTCACATGTAGTGGATTAAAGAGCCCCGCATGGTGGATTAAAGTGTCACGTGTAGTGGATCAAAGAGCCAGGCATGGTGTATCAAAGCGTCACGTGTAGTGGATTAAAGAGCCCGCATGGTGGATTAAAGCGTCACGCGTAGTGGATTAAAGAGCCCCGCATGGTGGATTAAAGCGTCACGTGTAGTGGATTAAAGAACCCCACATGTTTGATTAAAGCATCACGTGTAGTGCATTAAAGAGCCCCGCATGGTGTATTAAAGCGTCACGTGTAGTGGATTAAAGAGCCCACATGGTGTATTAAAGCGTCACGTATCGTGGATTAAAGAGCTCGCATGGTAGATTAAAGCGTCACATGTAGTAGATTAAAGAGCCCCGCATGGTGGATTAAAGTGTCACGTGTAGTGGAATACAGAGCCCTGCAGGGTGTATTAAAGCGTCACGTGTAGTGGATTAAAGAGCCCGCATGGTGGATTAAAGCGTCACGTGTCATGGACTAAAGAGCTCGCATGGTAGATTAAAGCGTCACATGTAGTGGATTAAAGAGCCCCGCATGGTGGATTAAAGTGTCACGTGTAGTGGATTAAAGAGCCCCGCAGGGTGTATTAAAGCGTCACGTTTAGTGGATTAAAGAGCCCGCATGCTGGATTAAAGCGTCACGTGTCGTGGATTAAAGAGCTCGCATGGTAGATTAAAGCGTCACATGTAGTGGATTAAAGAGCCCCGCATGGTGGATTAAAGTGTCACGTGTAGTGGATTAAAGAGCCCCGCATGGTGGATTAAAGTGTCACGTGTAGTGGATTATAGAGCCCGAATGGTGGATTAAAGCGTCACGTGTAGTGGATTAAAGAGCCCCGCATGGTGGATTAAAGCGTCACATGTCGTGGATTAAAGAAATCGCATGGTGGATTAAAGCGTCACGTGTACTGGATTAAAGAGCCCCACATGGTGGATTAAAGCGTCACGTGCAGTGGAATAAAGTGCCCGCATGGTGGATTAAAGCATCACATGTAGTGGATTAAAGAGCCCGCATGGTGGATTAAAGCGTCACATGTCGTGGAATAAAGAAATCGCATGTGGATTAAAGCGTCACGTGTAGTGGATTAAAGAGCCCCGCATGGTGGATTAAAGCATCACGTGTAGTGGAATAAAGAGCCGGCATGGTGGATTAAAGCATCACGTGTAGTGGATTAAAGAGCCCCGCATGGTGGATTAAAGTGTCACGTGTAGTGGATTAAAGAACACCACATGGTGTATTAAAGCACCACATGTAGTGGATTAAAGAGCCCACATGGTGGATTAAAGCGTCACGTGTTGTGGATTAAAGAGCTCGCATGGTAGATTAAAGCGTCACATGTCGTGGATTAAAGAGCCCCGAATGGTGGATTAAAGCGTCACGTGTAGCGGATTAAAGAGCCCCCATGGTGTATTAAAGCGTCACGTGTAGTGGATTAAAGAGCCCCGCATGGTGTATTAAAGCGTCACGTGTAGTAGATTAAAGAGCCCCACATGTTTGATTAAAGCACCACGTGTAGTGCATTAAAGAGCCCCACATAGTGTATTAAAGCGTCACGTGTAGTGGATTAAAGAGCCCCGCATGGTGGATTAAAGTGTCACGTGTAGTGGATTAAAGAACCCACATGGTGTATTAAAGCACATGTAGTGGATTAAAGTGCATGCGTGGAGGAATAAAGCGTCACGTGTAGTGGATTAAAGAGCACGCATGGTGGATTAAAGCGTGAGGCGTAGTGGATTAAAGAGCCACGCATGGTTGATTAAAGCGTCACGTGTAGTGGATTAAAGAGCCCGAATGGTGGATTAAAGCTTCACGTGTAGTGGATTAAAGAGCCCCACATGGTGGATTAAAGCGTCACGTGCAGTGGAATAAATTGCCCACGTGGTGGAATAAAGCGTCACGTGTAGTGGATTAAAGAGCCCCGCATGGTGGATTAAAGCATCACGTGTAGTGGATTAAAGAGCCCCACATGGTGTATTAAAGCATCACGTGTAGTGGAATAAAGAGCCCCGCAAGGTGGATTTAAGCGTCACGTGTAGTTGATTAAAGAGCCCTGCATGGTGGATTAAAGCATCACGTGTAGTGGATTAAAGAGCCAAGCATGGTGGATTAAAGCGTCACGTGTAGTGGATTAAAGAGCCCACATGGTGGAGTAAAGCGTCACGTGTAGTGGATTAAAGAGCCCCGCATGGTGGATTAAAGCGTCACATGTAGTGGAATAAAGAAACCCGCATGGTGGATTAAAGCGTCACGTGTAGTGGATTAAAGAGCCCCGCATGGTGGATTAAAGCATCATGTGTAGTGGATTAAAGAGCCCCACATGTTTGATTAAAGCATCACGTGTAGTGCATTAAAGAGCCCAGCATGGTGTATTAAAGCGTCACGTGTAGTGGATTAAAGAGCCCGCATGGTGGATTAAAGCGTCACGCGTAGTGGATTAAAGAGCCCCGCATGGTGGATTAAAGCGTCACGTGTAGTGGATTAAAGAGCCTGCATGGTGGATTAAAGCGTCACGTGTAGTGGATTAAAGAGCCCCGCATGGTGGATTAAAGCATCACATGTAGTGGCTTAAAGAGCCCGCATGGTGGATTAAAGCGTCACATGTCGTGGATTAAAGAGATCGCATGGTGGATTAAAGCGTCACGTGTAGTGGATTAAAGAGCCCCACATGGTGGATTAAAGCGTCACGTGCAGTGGAATAAAGTGCCCACGTGGTGGAATAAAGCGTCACGTGTAATGGATTAAAGAGTCCGCATGGTGGATTAAAGCGTCACGTGTAGCGGATTAAAGAGCCCCGCATGGTGGATTAAAGCATCACGTGTAGTGGATTAAAAAAACCCGCATGGTGGATTAAAGCGTCACGTGTAGTGGATTAAAGAGCCCCGCATGGTGGATTAAAGCGTCACGTGTAGTGGATTAAAGAGCCCCGCATGGTGGATTAAAGCATCACGTGTAGCGGATTAAAGAGCCCCCATGGTGGATTAAAGCATCACGTGTAGCGGATTAAAGAGCCCAGCATGGTGGATTAAAGCGTCATGTGTAGTGGATTAAAGAGCCCCGCATGGTGGATTAAAGCATCACATATAGTGGATTAAAGAGCCCACATGGTGGATTAAATCGTCACGTGTCGTGGATTAAAGAGCTCGCATGGTAGATTAAAGTGTCACATGTAGTGGATTAAAGAGCCCCGAATGGTGGATTAAAGCGTCACGTGTAGCGGATTAAAGAGCCCCCATGGTGGATTAAAGCGTCACGTGTAGTGGATTAAAGAGCCCCGCATGGTGTATTAAAGCGTCACGTGTAGTAGATTAAAGAGCCCCACATGTTTGATTAAAGCATCACGTGTAGTGCATTAAAGAGCCCCACATGGTGTATTAAAGCGTCACGTGTAGTGGATTAAAGAGCCCCGCATGGTGGATTAAAGTGTCACGTGTAGTGGATTAAAGAGCTCGCATGGTAGATTAAAGCGTCACATGTAGTGGATTAAAGAGCCCCGCATGGTGGATTAAAGTGTCACGTGTAGTGGATCAAAGAGCCAGGCATGGTGTATCAAAGCGTCACGTGTAGTGGATTAAAGAGCCCGCATGGTGGATTAAAGCGTCACGCGTAGTGGATTAAAGAGCCCCGCATGGTGGATTAAAGCGTCACGTGTAGTGGATTAAAGAACCCGCATGGTGGATTAAACCGTCACGTGAAGTGGATTAAAGAGCCCCACATGTTTGATTAAAGCATCACGTGTAGTGCATTAAAGAGCCCCGCATGGTGTATTAAAGCGTCACGTGTAGTGGATTAAAGAGCCCACATGGTGTATTAAAGCGTCACGTATCGTGGATTAAAGAGCTCGCATGGTAGATTAAAGCGTCACATGTAGTAGATTAAAGAGCCCCGCATGGTGGATTAAAGTGTCACGTGTAGTGGAATACAGAGCCCTGCAGGGTGTATTAAAGCGTCACGTGTAGTGGATTAAAGAGCCCGCATGGTGGATTAAAGCGTCACGTGTCATGGACTAAAGAGCTCGCATGGTAGATTAAAGCGTCACATGTAGTGGATTAAAGAGCCCCGCATGGTGGATTAAAGTGTCACGTGTAGTGGATTAAAGAGCCCCGCAGGGTGTATTAAAGCGTCACGTTTAGTGGATTAAAGAGCCCGCATGCTGGATTAAAGCGTCACGTGTCGTGGATTAAAGAGCTCGCATGGTAGATTAAAGCGTCACATGTAGTGGATTAAAGAGCCCCGCATGGTGGATTAAAGTGTCACGTGTAGTGGATTAAAGAGCCCCGCATGGTGGATTAAAGTGTCACGTGTAGTGGATTATAGAGCCCGAATGGTGGATTAAAGCGTCACGTGTAGTGGATTAAAGAGCCCCGCATGGTGGATTAAAGCGTCACATGTCGTGGATTAAAGAAATCGCATGGTGGATTAAAGCGTCACGTGTACTGGATTAAAGAGCCCCACATGGTGGATTAAAGCGTCACGTGCAGTGGAATAAAGTGCCCGCATGGTGGATTAAAGCATCACATGTAGTGGATTAAAGAGCCCGCATGGTGGATTAAAGCGTCACATGTCGTGGAATAAAGAAATCGCATGTGGATTAAAGCGTCACGTGTAGTGGATTAAAGAGCCCCGCATGGTGGATTAAAGCATCACGTGTAGTGGAATAAAGAGCCGGCATGGTGGATTAAAGCATCACGTGTAGTGGATTAAAGAGCCCCGCATGGTGGATTAAAGTGTCACGTGTAGTGGATTAAAGAACACCACATGGTGTATTAAAGCACCACATGTAGTGGATTAAAGAGCCCACATGGTGGATTAAAGCGTCACGTGTTGTGGATTAAAGAGCTCGCATGGTAGATTAAAGCGTCACATGTCGTGGATTAAAGAGCCCCGAATGGTGGATTAAAGCGTCACGTGTAGCGGATTAAAGAGCCCCCATGGTGTATTAAAGCGTCACGTGTAGTGGATTAAAGAGCCCCGCATGGTGTATTAAAGCGTCACGTGTAGTAGATTAAAGAGCCCCACATGTTTGATTAAAGCACCACGTGTAGTGCATTAAAGAGCCCCACATAGTGTATTAAAGCGTCACGTGTAGTGGATTAAAGAGCCCCGCATGGTGGATTAAAGTGTCACGTGTAGTGGATTAAAGAACCCACATGGTGTATTAAAGCACATGTAGTGGATTAAAGTGCATGCGTGGAGGAATAAAGCGTCACGTGTAGTGGATTAAAGAGCACGCATGGTGGATTAAAGCGTGAGGCGTAGTGGATTAAAGAGCCACGCATGGTTGATTAAAGCGTCACGTGTAGTGGATTAAAGAGCCCGAATGGTGGATTAAAGCTTCACGTGTAGTGGATTAAAGAGCCCCACATGGTGGATTAAAGCGTCACGTGCAGTGGAATAAATTGCCCACGTGGTGGAATAAAGCGTCACGTGTAGTGGATTAAAGAGCCCCGCATGGTGGATTAAAGCATCACGTGTAGTGGATTAAAGAGCCCCACATGGTGTATTAAAGCATCACGTGTAGTGGAATAAAGAGCCCCGCAAGGTGGATTTAAGCGTCACGTGTAGTTGATTAAAGAGCCCTGCATGGTGGATTAAAGCATCACGTGTAGTGGATTAAAGAGCCAAGCATGGTGGATTAAAGCGTCACGTGTAGTGGATTAAAGAGCCCACATGGTGGAGTAAAGCGTCACGTGTAGTGGATTAAAGAGCCCCGCATGGTGGATTAAAGCGTCACATGTAGTGGAATAAAGAAACCCGCATGGTGGATTAAAGCGTCACGTGTAGTGGATTAAAGAGCCCCGCATGGTGGATTAAAGCATCATGTGTAGTGGATTAAAGAGCCCCACATGTTTGATTAAAGCATCACGTGTAGTGCATTAAAGAGCCCAGCATGGTGTATTAAAGCGTCACGTGTAGTGGATTAAAGAGCCCGCATGGTGGATTAAAGCGTCACGCGTAGTGGATTAAAGAGCCCCGCATGGTGGATTAAAGCGTCACGTGTAGTGGATTAAAGAGCCTGCATGGTGGATTAAAGCGTCACGTGTAGTGGATTAAAGAGCCCCGCATGGTGGATTAAAGCATCACATGTAGTGGCTTAAAGAGCCCGCATGGTGGATTAAAGCGTCACATGTCGTGGATTAAAGAGATCGCATGGTGGATTAAAGCGTCACGTGTAGTGGATTAAAGAGCCCCACATGGTGGATTAAAGCGTCACGTGCAGTGGAATAAAGTGCCCACGTGGTGGAATAAAGCGTCACGTGTAATGGATTAAAGAGTCCGCATGGTGGATTAAAGCGTCACGTGTAGCGGATTAAAGAGCCCCGCATGGTGGATTAAAGCATCACGTGTAGTGGATTAAAAAAACCCGCATGGTGGATTAAAGCGTCACGTGTAGTGGATTAAAGAGCCCCGCATGGTGGATTAAAGCGTCACGTGTAGTGGATTAAAGAGCCCCGCATGGTGGATTAAAGCATCACGTGTAGTGGATTAAAGAGCCCCACATGGTGTATTAAAGCATCACGTGTAGTGGATTAAAGAGCCCCGCATGGTGGATTAAAGCGTCACGCGTAGTGGATTAAAGAGCCCCGCATGGTGGATTAAAGCATCACGTGTAGTGGATTAAAAAAACCCGCATGGTGTATTAAAGCATCACGTGTAGTGGAATAAAGAGCCCCGCATGGTGGATTAAAGCGTCACGTGTAGTGGATTAAAGAAACCCGCATGGTGGATTAAAGCATCACGTGTAGTGGATTAAAGAACCCGCATGGTGGATTAAAGCGTCACGTGTAGTAGAATAAAGAGCCCCGCATGGTGGATTAAAGCGTCACGTGTAGTGGATTAAAGAGCCCGCATGGTGGATTAAAGCGTCACGTGTAGTTGATTAAAGAGCCCTGCATGTTGGATTAAAGCGTCACGTGTAGTGGATTAAAGAGCCCCACATGGTGGATTAAAGCGTCACGTGCAGTGGAATAAAGTGCCCACGTGGTGGAATAAAGCGTCACGTGTAATGGATTAAAGAGTCCGCATGGTGGATTAAAGCGTCACGTGTAGTGAATTGAAGAGCCCCGCATGGTGGATTAAAGCGTCACGTGTAGTGGATTAAAGAAACCCGCATGGTGGATTAAAGCGTCACGTGTAGTGGATTAAAGAGCCCCGCATGATGTATTCAAGCGTCACATGTAGTGGATTAAAGAACCCCACATGTTTGATTAAAGCATCACGTGTAGTGCATTAACGAGCCCCGCATGGGGTATTAAAGCGTCACGTGTAGTGGATTAAAGAGCCCGCATGGTGGATTAAAGCGTCACACGTAGTGGATTAAAGAGCCCGCATGGTGGATTAAAGCGCCACATGTCGTGGATTAAAGAAATCGCATGGTGGATTAAAGAGCCCCACACGGTGGATTAAAGCGTCACGTGCAGTGGAATAAAGTGCCCACGTGGTGGAATAAAGCGTCACGTGTAATGGATTAAAGAGTCCGCATGGTAGATTAAAGCGTCACGTGTAGTGGATTAAAGAGCCCCGCATGGTGGATTAAAGCGTCACGTGTAGTGGATTAAAGAAACCCGCATGGTGGATTAAAGCGTCACACGTAGTGGATTAAAGAGCCCGCATGGTGGATTAAAGCGTCACATGTCGTGGATTAAAGAAATCGCATGGTGGATTTAAAGAGCCCCACATGGTGGATTAAAGCGTCACGTGCAGTGGATTAAAGAGTCCGCACGGTGGATTAAAGCGTCACGTGTAGTGGATTAAAGATGCCCGCATGGTGGATTAAAGCGTCACGTGTAGTGGATTACAGAGCCGACATGGTGGATTAAAGCATCACATGTAGTGGATTAAAGAGCCCACATGGTGGAGTAAAGCGTCATGTGTATTGGATTAAAGAGCCCCGCATGGTGGATTAAAGCATCACATGTAGTGGATTAAAGAGCCCACTTGGTGGATTAAAGCGTCAGGTGTCATGGATTAAAGAGCTCGCATGGTAGATTAAAGCATCACATGTAGTGGATTAAAGAGCCCCACATGGTGGATTAAAGCGTCACGTGTAGTGGATTAAAGAGCCCCGCATGGTGGATTAAAGCATAACGTGTAATGGATTAAAGAGCCCCACATGGTGTATTAAAGCATCACGTGTAGTGGAATAAAGAGCCCAGCATTTTGGATTAAAGCGTCACGTGTAGTGGATTAAAGAGCCCGCATGGTGAATTAAAGCGTCACGCGTAGTGGATTAAAGAGCCCCGCATGGTGGATTAAAGCGTCACGTGTAGTGGATTAAAGAACCCGCATGGTGGATTAAAGCGTCACATGTCGTGGATTAAAGAAATCGCATGGTGGATTTAAAGAGCCCCACATGGTGGATTAAAGCGTCACGTGCAGTGGATTAAAGAGTCCGCACGGTGGATTAAAGCGTCACGTGTAGTGGATTAAAGATGCCCGCATGGTGGATTAAAGCGTCACGTGTAGTGGATTACAGAGCCGACATGGTGGATTAAAGCATCACATGTAGTGGATTAAAGAGCCCACATGGTGGAGTAAAGCGTCATGTGTATTGGATTAAAGAGCCCCGCATGGTGGATTAAAGCATCACATGTAGTGGATTAAAGAGCCCACTTGGTGGATTAAAGCGTCAGGTGTCATGGATTAAAGAGCTCGCATGGTAGATTAAAGCATCACATGTAGTGGATTAAAGAGCCCCACATGGTGGATTAAAGCGTCACGTGTAGTGGATTAAAGAGCCCCGCATGGTGGATTAAAGCATAACGTGTAATGGATTAAAGAGCCCCACATGGTGTATTAAAGCATCACGTGTAGTGGAATAAAGAGCCCAGCATTTTGGATTAAAGCGTCACGTGTAGTGGATTAAAGAGCCCGCATGGTGAATTAAAGCGTCACGCGTAGTGGATTAAAGAGCCCCGCATGGTGGATTAAAGCGTCACGTGTAGTGGATTAAAGAACCCGCATGGTGGATTAAAGCGTCACGTGAAGTGGATTAAAGAGCCCCACATGTTTGATTAGAGCATCACGTGTAGTGCATTAAAGAGCCCCGCATGGTGTATTAAAGCGTCACGTGTAGTGGATTAAAGAGCCCGCATGGTGGATTAAAGCATCACGTGTAGCGAATTAAAGAGCCCAGCATGGTGGATTAAAGCGTCATGTGTAGTGGATTAAAGAGCCCCGCATGGTGGATTAAAGCATCACATATAGTGGATTAAAGAGCCCACATGGTGGATTAAATCGTCACGTGTCGTGGATTAAAGAGCTCGCATGGTAGATTAAAGTGTCACATGTAGTGGATTAAAGAGCCCCGAATGGTGGATTAAAGCGTCACGTGTAGCGGATTAAAGAGCCCCCATGGTGGATTAAAGCGTCACGTGTAGTGGATTAAAGAGCCCCGCATGGTGTATTAAAGCGTCACGTGTAGTAGATTAAAGAGCCCCACATGTTTGATTAAAGCATCACGTGTAGTGCATTAAAGAGCCCCACATGGTGTATTAAAGCGTCACGTGTAGTGGATTAAAGAGCCCCGCATGGTGGATTAAAGTGTCACGTGTAGTGGATTAAAGAGCTCGCATGGTAGATTAAAGCGTCACATGTAGTGGATTAAAGAGCCCCGCATGGTGGATTAAAGTGTCACGTGTAGTGGATCAAAGAGCCACGCATGGTGTATCAAAGCGTCACGTGTAGTGGATTAAAGAGCCCGCATGGTGGATTAAAGCGTCACGCGTAGTGGATTAAAGAGCCCCGCATGGTGTATTAAAGCGTCACGTGTAGTGGATTAAAGAGCCCGCATGGTGGATTAAAGCGTCACGTGTCATGGACTAAAGAGCTCGCATGGTAGATTAAAGCGTCACATGTAGTGGATTAAAGAGCCCCGCATGGTGGATTAAAGTGTCACGTGTAGTGGATTAAAGAGCCCCGCAGGGTGTATTAAAGCGTCACGTTTAGTGGATTAAAGAGCCCGCATGGTGGATTAAAGCGTCACGTGTCGTGGATTAAAGAGCTCGCATGGTAGATTAAAGCGTCACATGTAGTGGATTAAAGAGCCCCGCATGGTGGATTAAAGTGTCACGTGTAGTGGATTAAAGAGCCCCGCATGGTGGATTAAAGTGTCACGTGTAGTGGATTATAGAGCCCGAATGGTGGATTAAAGCGTCACGTGTAGTGGATTAAAGAGCCCCGCATGGTGGATTAAAGCGTCACATGTCGTGGATTAAAGAAATCGCATGGTGGATTAAAGCGTCACGTGTACTGGATTAAAGAGCCCCACATGGTGGATTAAAGCGTCACGTGCAGTGGAATAAAGTGCCCGCATGGTGGATTAAAGCATCACATGTAGTGGATTAAAGAGCCCGCATGGTGGATTAAAGCGTCACATGTCGTGGAATAAAGAAATCGCATGTGGATTAAAGCGTCACGTGTAGTGGATTAAAGAGCCCCGCATGGTGGATTAAAGCATCACGTGTAGTGGAATAAAGAGCCGGCATGGTGGATTAAAGCATCACGTGTAGTGGATTAAAGAGCCCCGCATGGTGGATTAAAGTGTCACGTGTAGTGGATTAAAGAACACCACATGGTGTATTAAAGCACCACATGTAGTGGATTAAAGAGCCCACATGGTGGATTAAAGCGTCACGTGTTGTGGATTAAAGAGCTCGCATGGTAGATTAAAGCGTCACATGTCGTGGATTAAAGAGCCCCGAATGGTGGATTAAAGCGTCACGTGTAGCGGATTAAAGAGCCCCCATGGTGTATTAAAGCGTCACGTGTAGTAGATTAAAGAGCCCCACATGTTTGATTAAAGCACCACGTGTAGTGCATTAAAGAGCCCCACATAGTGTATTAAAGCGTCACGTGTAGTGGATTAAAGAGCCCCGCATGGTGGATTAAAGTGTCACGTGTAGTGGATTAAAGAACCCACATGGTGTATTAAAGCACATGTAGTGGATTAAAGTGCATGCGTGGAAGAATAAAGCGTCACGTGTAGTGGATTAAAGAGCACGCATGGTGGATTAAAGCGTGAGGCGTAGTGGATTAAAGAGCCACGCATGGTTGATTAAAGCGTCACGTGTAGTGGATTAAAGAGCCCGAATGGTGGATTAAAGCTTCACGTGTAGTGGATTAAAGAGCCCCACATGGTGGATTAAAGCGTCACGTGCAGTGGAATAAATTGCCCACGTGGTGGAATAAAGCGTCACGTGTAGTGGATTAAAGAGCCCCGCATGGTGGATTAAAGCATCACGTGTAGTGGATTAAAGAGCCCCACATGGTGTATTAAAGCATCACGTGTAGTGGAATAAAGAGCCCCGCAAGGTGGATTAAAGCATCACGTGTAGTGCATTAAAGAGCCCCGCATGGTGTATTAAAGCGTCACGTGTAGTGGATTAAAGAGCCCACATGGTGTATTAAAGCGTCACGTATCGTGGATTAAAGAGCTCGCATGGTAGATTAAAGCGTCACATGTAGTAGATTAAAGAGCCCCGCATGGTGGATTAAAGTGTCACGTGTAGTGGAATACAGAGCCCTGCAGGGTGTATTAAAGCGTCACGTGTAGTGGATTAAAGAGCCCGCATGGTGGATTAAAGCGTCACGTGTCATGGACTAAAGAGCTCGCATGGTAGATTAAAGCGTCACATGTAGTGGATTAAAGAGCCCCGCATGGTGGATTAAAGTGTCACGTGTAGTGGATTAAAGAGCCCCGCAGGGTGTATTAAAGCGTCACGTTTAGTGAATTAAAGAGCCCGCATGGTGGATTAAAGCGTCACGTGTCGTGGATTAAAGAGCTCGCATGGTAGATTAAAGCGTCACATGTAGTGGATTAAAGAGCCCCGCATGGTGGATTAAAGTGTCACGTGTAGTGGATTAAAGAGCCCCGCATGGTGGATTAAAGTGTCACGTGTAGTGGATTATAGAGCCCGAATGGTGGATTAAAGCGTCACGTGTAGTGGATTAAAGAGCCCCGCATGGTGGATTAAAGCGTCACATGTCGTGGATTAAAGAAATCGCATGGTGGATTAAAGCGTCACGTGTACTGGATTAAAGAGCCCCACATGGTGGATTAAAGCGTCACGTGCAGTGGAATAAAGTGCCCGCATGGTGGATTAAAGCATCACATGTAGTGGATTAAAGAGCCCGCATGGTGGATTAAAGCGTCACATGTCGTGGAATAAAGAAATCGCATGTGGATTAAAGCGTCACGTGTAGTGGATTAAAGAGCCCCGCATGGTGGATTAAAGCATCACGTGTAGTGGAATAAAGAGCCGGCATGGTGGATTAAAGCATCACGTGTAGTGGATTAAAGAGCCCCGCATGGTGGATTAAAGTGTCACGTGTAGTGGATTAAAGAACACCACATGGTGTATTAAAGCACCACATGTAGTGGATTAAAGAGCCCACATGGTGGATTAAAGCGTCACGTGTTGTGGATTAAAGAGCTCGCATGGTAGATTAAAGCGTCACATGTCGTGGATTAAAGAGCCCCGAATGGTGGATTAAAGCGTCACGTGTAGCGGATTAAAGAGCCCCCATGGTGTATTAAAGCGTCACGTGTAGTGGATTAAAGAGCCCCGCATGGTGTATTAAAGCGTCACGTGTAGTAGATTAAAGAGCCCCACATGTTTGATTAAAGCACCACGTGTAGTGCATTAAAGAGCCCCACATAGTGTATTAAAGCGTCACGTGTAGTGGATTAAAGAGCCCCGCATGGTGGATTAAAGTGTCACGTGTAGTGGATTAAAGAACCCACATGGTGTATTAAAGCACATGTAGTGGATTAAAGTGCATGCGTGGAGGAATAAAGCATCACGTGTAGTGGATTAAAGAGCACGCATGGTGGATTAAAGCGTGAGGCGTAGTGGATTAAAGAGCCACGCATGGTTGATTAAAGCGTCACGTGTAGTGGATTAAAGAGCCCGAATGGTGGATTAAAGCTTCACGTGTAGTGGATTAAAGAGCCCCACATGGTGGATTAAAGCGTCACGTGCAGTGGAATAAATTGCCCACGTGGTGGAATAAAGCGTCACGTGTAGTGGATTAAAGAGCCCCGCATGGTGGATTAAAGCATCACGTGTAGTGGATTAAAGAGCCCCACATGGTGTATTAAAGCATCACGTGTAGTGGAATAAAGAGCCCCGCAAGGTGGATTAAAGCGTCACGTGTAGTTGATTAAAGAGCCCTGCATGGTGGATTAAAGCATCACGTGTAGTGGATTAAAGAGCCAAGCATGGTGGATTAAAGCGTCACGTGTAGTGGATTAAAGAGCCCACATGGTGGAGTAAAGCGTCACGTGTAGTGGATTAAAGAGCCCCGCATGGTGGATTAAAGCGTCACATGTAGTGGAATAAAGAAACCCGCATGGTGGATTAAAGCGTCACGTGTAGTGGATTAAAGAGCCCCGCATGGTGGATTAAAGCATCATGTGTAGTGGATTAAAGAGCCCCGCATGGTGGATTAAAGCATCGCGTGTAGTGGATTAAAGAGCCCCACATGTTTGATTAAAGCATCACGTGTAGTGCATTAAAGAGCCCAGCATGGTGTATTAAAGCGTCACGTGTAGTGGATTAAAGAGCCCGCATGGTGGATTAAAGCGTCACGCGTAGTGGATTAAAGAGCCCCGCATGGTGGATTAAAGCGTCACGTGTAGTGGATTAAAGAGCCTGCATGGTGGATTAAAGCGTCACGTGTAGTGGATTAAAGAGCCCCGCATGGTGGATTAAAGCATCACATGTAGTGGCTTAAAGAGCCCGCATGGTGGATTAAAGCGTCACATGTCGTGGATTAAAGAGATCGCATGGTGGATTAAAGCGTCACGTGTAGTGGATTAAAGAGCCCCACATGGTGGATTAAAGCGTCACGTGCAGTGGAATAAAGTGCCCACGTGGTGGAATAAAGCGTCACGTGTAATGGATTAAAGAGTCCGCATGGTGGATTAAAGCGTCACGTGTAGCGGATTAAAGAGCCCCGCATGGTGGATTAAAGCATCACGTGTAGTGGATTAAAAAAACCCGCATGGTGGATTAAAGCGTCACGTGTAGTGGATTAAAGAGCCCCGCATGGTGGATTAAAGCGTCACGTGTAGTGGATTAAAGAGCCCCGCATGGTGGATTAAAGCATCACGTGTAGTGGATTAAAGAGCCCCACATGGTGTATTAAAGCATCACGTGTAGTGGATTAAAGAGCCCCGCATGGTGGATTAAAGCGTCACGTGTAGTGGATTAAAGAGCCCCGCATGGTGGATTAAAGCATCACGTGTAGTGGATTAAAAAAACCCGCATGGTGTATTAAAGCATCACGTGTAGTGGAATAAAGAGCCCCGCATGGTGGATTAAAGCGTCACGTGTAGTGGATTAAAGAAACCCGCATGGTGGATTAAAGCGTCACGTGTAGTGGATTACAGAGCCGACATGGTGGATTAAAGCATCACATGTAGTGGATTAAAGAGCCCACATGGTGGAGTAAAGCGTCATGTGTATTGGATTAAAGAGCCCCGCATGGTGGATTAAAGCATCACATGTAGTGGATTAAAGAGCCCACTTGGTGGATTAAAGCGTCAGGTGTCATGGATTAAAGAGCTCGCATGGTAGATTAAAGCATCACATGTAGTGGATTAAAGAGCCCCACATGGTGGATTAAAGCGTCACGTGTAGTGGATTAAAGAGCCCCGCATGGTGGATTAAAGCATAACGTGTAATGGATTAAAGAGCCCCACATGGTGTATTAAAGCATCACGTGTAGTGGAATAAAGAGCCCAGCATTTTGGATTAAAGCGTCACGTGTAGTGGATTAAAGAGCCCGCATGGTGAATTAAAGCGTCACGCGTAGTGGATTAAAGAGCCCCGCATGGTGGATTAAAGCGTCACGTGTAGTGGATTAAAGAACCCGCATGGTGGATTAAAGCGTCACATGTCGTGGATTAAAGAAATCGCATGGTGGATTTAAAGAGCCCCACATGGTGGATTAAAGCGTCACGTGCAGTGGATTAAAGAGTCCGCACGGTGGATTAAAGCGTCACGTGTAGTGGATTAAAGATGCCCGCATGGTGGATTAAAGCGTCACGTGTAGTGGATTACAGAGCCGACATGGTGGATTAAAGCATCACATGTAGTGGATTAAAGAGCCCACATGGTGGAGTAAAGCGTCATGTGTATTGGATTAAAGAGCCCCGCATGGTGGATTAAAGCATCACATGTAGTGGATTAAAGAGCCCACTTGGTGGATTAAAGCGTCAGGTGTCATGGATTAAAGAGCTCGCATGGTAGATTAAAGCATCACATGTAGTGGATTAAAGAGCCCCACATGGTGGATTAAAGCGTCACGTGTAGTGGATTAAAGAGCCCCGCATGGTGGATTAAAGCATAACGTGTAATGGATTAAAGAGCCCCACATGGTGTATTAAAGCATCACGTGTAGTGGAATAAAGAGCCCAGCATTTTGGATTAAAGCGTCACGTGTAGTGGATTAAAGAGCCCGCATGGTGAATTAAAGCGTCACGCGTAGTGGATTAAAGAGCCCCGCATGGTGGATTAAAGCGTCACGTGTAGTGGATTAAAGAACCCGCATGGTGGATTAAAGCGTCACGTGAAGTGGATTAAAGAGCCCCACATGTTTGATTAGAGCATCACGTGTAGTGCATTAAAGAGCCCCGCATGGTGTATTAAAGCGTCACGTGTAGTGGATTAAAGAGCCCGCATGGTGGATTAAAGCATCACGTGTAGCGAATTAAAGAGCCCAGCATGGTGGATTAAAGCGTCATGTGTAGTGGATTAAAGAGCCCCGCATGGTGGATTAAAGCATCACATATAGTGGATTAAAGAGCCCACATGGTGGATTAAATCGTCACGTGTCGTGGATTAAAGAGCTCGCATGGTAGATTAAAGTGTCACATGTAGTGGATTAAAGAGCCCCGAATGGTGGATTAAAGCGTCACGTGTAGCGGATTAAAGAGCCCCCATGGTGGATTAAAGCGTCACGTGTAGTGGATTAAAGAGCCCCGCATGGTGTATTAAAGCGTCACGTGTAGTAGATTAAAGAGCCCCACATGTTTGATTAAAGCATCACGTGTAGTGCATTAAAGAGCCCCACATGGTGTATTAAAGCGTCACGTGTAGTGGATTAAAGAGCCCCGCATGGTGGATTAAAGTGTCACGTGTAGTGGATTAAAGAGCTCGCATGGTAGATTAAAGCGTCACATGTAGTGGATTAAAGAGCCCCGCATGGTGGATTAAAGTGTCACGTGTAGTGGATCAAAGAGCCACGCATGGTGTATCAAAGCGTCACGTGTAGTGGATTAAAGAGCCCGCATGGTGGATTAAAGCGTCACGCGTAGTGGATTAAAGAGCCCCGCATGGTGTATTAAAGCGTCACGTGTAGTGGATTAAAGAGCCCGCATGGTGGATTAAAGCGTCACGTGTCATGGACTAAAGAGCTCGCATGGTAGATTAAAGCGTCACATGTAGTGGATTAAAGAGCCCCGCATGGTGGATTAAAGTGTCACGTGTAGTGGATTAAAGAGCCCCGCAGGGTGTATTAAAGCGTCACGTTTAGTGGATTAAAGAGCCCGCATGGTGGATTAAAGCGTCACGTGTCGTGGATTAAAGAGCTCGCATGGTAGATTAAAGCGTCACATGTAGTGGATTAAAGAGCCCCGCATGGTGGATTAAAGTGTCACGTGTAGTGGATTAAAGAGCCCCGCATGGTGGATTAAAGTGTCACGTGTAGTGGATTATAGAGCCCGAATGGTGGATTAAAGCGTCACGTGTAGTGGATTAAAGAGCCCCGCATGGTGGATTAAAGCGTCACATGTCGTGGATTAAAGAAATCGCATGGTGGATTAAAGCGTCACGTGTACTGGATTAAAGAGCCCCACATGGTGGATTAAAGCGTCACGTGCAGTGGAATAAAGTGCCCGCATGGTGGATTAAAGCATCACATGTAGTGGATTAAAGAGCCCGCATGGTGGATTAAAGCGTCACATGTCGTGGAATAAAGAAATCGCATGTGGATTAAAGCGTCACGTGTAGTGGATTAAAGAGCCCCGCATGGTGGATTAAAGCATCACGTGTAGTGGAATAAAGAGCCGGCATGGTGGATTAAAGCATCACGTGTAGTGGATTAAAGAGCCCCGCATGGTGGATTAAAGTGTCACGTGTAGTGGATTAAAGAACACCACATGGTGTATTAAAGCACCACATGTAGTGGATTAAAGAGCCCACATGGTGGATTAAAGCGTCACGTGTTGTGGATTAAAGAGCTCGCATGGTAGATTAAAGCGTCACATGTCGTGGATTAAAGAGCCCCGAATGGTGGATTAAAGCGTCACGTGTAGCGGATTAAAGAGCCCCCATGGTGTATTAAAGCGTCACGTGTAGTAGATTAAAGAGCCCCACATGTTTGATTAAAGCACCACGTGTAGTGCATTAAAGAGCCCCACATAGTGTATTAAAGCGTCACGTGTAGTGGATTAAAGAGCCCCGCATGGTGGATTAAAGTGTCACGTGTAGTGGATTAAAGAACCCACATGGTGTATTAAAGCACATGTAGTGGATTAAAGTGCATGCGTGGAAGAATAAAGCGTCACGTGTAGTGGATTAAAGAGCACGCATGGTGGATTAAAGCGTGAGGCGTAGTGGATTAAAGAGCCACGCATGGTTGATTAAAGCGTCACGTGTAGTGGATTAAAGAGCCCGAATGGTGGATTAAAGCTTCACGTGTAGTGGATTAAAGAGCCCCACATGGTGGATTAAAGCGTCACGTGCAGTGGAATAAATTGCCCACGTGGTGGAATAAAGCGTCACGTGTAGTGGATTAAAGAGCCCCGCATGGTGGATTAAAGCATCACGTGTAGTGGATTAAAGAGCCCCACATGGTGTATTAAAGCATCACGTGTAGTGGAATAAAGAGCCCCGCAAGGTGGATTAAAGCATCACGTGTAGTGCATTAAAGAGCCCCGCATGGTGTATTAAAGCGTCACGTGTAGTGGATTAAAGAGCCCACATGGTGTATTAAAGCGTCACGTATCGTGGATTAAAGAGCTCGCATGGTAGATTAAAGCGTCACATGTAGTAGATTAAAGAGCCCCGCATGGTGGATTAAAGTGTCACGTGTAGTGGAATACAGAGCCCTGCAGGGTGTATTAAAGCGTCACGTGTAGTGGATTAAAGAGCCCGCATGGTGGATTAAAGCGTCACGTGTCATGGACTAAAGAGCTCGCATGGTAGATTAAAGCGTCACATGTAGTGGATTAAAGAGCCCCGCATGGTGGATTAAAGTGTCACGTGTAGTGGATTAAAGAGCCCCGCAGGGTGTATTAAAGCGTCACGTTTAGTGAATTAAAGAGCCCGCATGGTGGATTAAAGCGTCACGTGTCGTGGATTAAAGAGCTCGCATGGTAGATTAAAGCGTCACATGTAGTGGATTAAAGAGCCCCGCATGGTGGATTAAAGTGTCACGTGTAGTGGATTAAAGAGCCCCGCATGGTGGATTAAAGTGTCACGTGTAGTGGATTATAGAGCCCGAATGGTGGATTAAAGCGTCACGTGTAGTGGATTAAAGAGCCCCGCATGGTGGATTAAAGCGTCACATGTCGTGGATTAAAGAAATCGCATGGTGGATTAAAGCGTCACGTGTACTGGATTAAAGAGCCCCACATGGTGGATTAAAGCGTCACGTGCAGTGGAATAAAGTGCCCGCATGGTGGATTAAAGCATCACATGTAGTGGATTAAAGAGCCCGCATGGTGGATTAAAGCGTCACATGTCGTGGAATAAAGAAATCGCATGTGGATTAAAGCGTCACGTGTAGTGGATTAAAGAGCCCCGCATGGTGGATTAAAGCATCACGTGTAGTGGAATAAAGAGCCGGCATGGTGGATTAAAGCATCACGTGTAGTGGATTAAAGAGCCCCGCATGGTGGATTAAAGTGTCACGTGTAGTGGATTAAAGAACACCACATGGTGTATTAAAGCACCACATGTAGTGGATTAAAGAGCCCACATGGTGGATTAAAGCGTCACGTGTTGTGGATTAAAGAGCTCGCATGGTAGATTAAAGCGTCACATGTCGTGGATTAAAGAGCCCCGAATGGTGGATTAAAGCGTCACGTGTAGCGGATTAAAGAGCCCCCATGGTGTATTAAAGCGTCACGTGTAGTGGATTAAAGAGCCCCGCATGGTGTATTAAAGCGTCACGTGTAGTAGATTAAAGAGCCCCACATGTTTGATTAAAGCACCACGTGTAGTGCATTAAAGAGCCCCACATAGTGTATTAAAGCGTCACGTGTAGTGGATTAAAGAGCCCCGCATGGTGGATTAAAGTGTCACGTGTAGTGGATTAAAGAACCCACATGGTGTATTAAAGCACATGTAGTGGATTAAAGTGCATGCGTGGAGGAATAAAGCATCACGTGTAGTGGATTAAAGAGCACGCATGGTGGATTAAAGCGTGAGGCGTAGTGGATTAAAGAGCCACGCATGGTTGATTAAAGCGTCACGTGTAGTGGATTAAAGAGCCCGAATGGTGGATTAAAGCTTCACGTGTAGTGGATTAAAGAGCCCCACATGGTGGATTAAAGCGTCACGTGCAGTGGAATAAATTGCCCACGTGGTGGAATAAAGCGTCACGTGTAGTGGATTAAAGAGCCCCGCATGGTGGATTAAAGCATCACGTGTAGTGGATTAAAGAGCCCCACATGGTGTATTAAAGCATCACGTGTAGTGGAATAAAGAGCCCCGCAAGGTGGATTAAAGCGTCACGTGTAGTTGATTAAAGAGCCCTGCATGGTGGATTAAAGCATCACGTGTAGTGGATTAAAGAGCCAAGCATGGTGGATTAAAGCGTCACGTGTAGTGGATTAAAGAGCCCACATGGTGGAGTAAAGCGTCACGTGTAGTGGATTAAAGAGCCCCGCATGGTGGATTAAAGCGTCACATGTAGTGGAATAAAGAAACCCGCATGGTGGATTAAAGCGTCACGTGTAGTGGATTAAAGAGCCCCGCATGGTGGATTAAAGCATCATGTGTAGTGGATTAAAGAGCCCCGCATGGTGGATTAAAGCATCGCGTGTAGTGGATTAAAGAGCCCCACATGTTTGATTAAAGCATCACGTGTAGTGCATTAAAGAGCCCAGCATGGTGTATTAAAGCGTCACGTGTAGTGGATTAAAGAGCCCGCATGGTGGATTAAAGCGTCACGCGTAGTGGATTAAAGAGCCCCGCATGGTGGATTAAAGCGTCACGTGTAGTGGATTAAAGAGCCTGCATGGTGGATTAAAGCGTCACGTGTAGTGGATTAAAGAGCCCCGCATGGTGGATTAAAGCATCACATGTAGTGGCTTAAAGAGCCCGCATGGTGGATTAAAGCGTCACATGTCGTGGATTAAAGAGATCGCATGGTGGATTAAAGCGTCACGTGTAGTGGATTAAAGAGCCCCACATGGTGGATTAAAGCGTCACGTGCAGTGGAATAAAGTGCCCACGTGGTGGAATAAAGCGTCACGTGTAATGGATTAAAGAGTCCGCATGGTGGATTAAAGCGTCACGTGTAGCGGATTAAAGAGCCCCGCATGGTGGATTAAAGCATCACGTGTAGTGGATAAAAAAAACCCGCATGGTGGATTAAAGCGTCACGTGTAGTGGATTAAAGAGCCCCGCATGGTGGATTAAAGCGTCACGTGTAGTGGATTAAAGAGCCCCGCATGGTGGATTAAAGCATCACGTGTAGTGGATTAAAGAGCCCCACATGGTGTATTAAAGCATCACGTGTAGTGGATTAAAGAGCCCCGCATGGTGGATTAAAGCGTCACGTGTAGTGGATTAAAGAGCCCCGCATGGTGGATTAAAGCATCACGTGTAGTGGATTAAAAAAACCCGCATGGTGTATTAAAGCATCACGTGTAGTGGAATAAAGAGCCCCGCATGGTGGATTAAAGCGTCACGTGTAGTGGATTAAAGAAACCCGCATGGTGGATTAAAGCATCACGTGTAGTGGATTAAAGAAACCCGCATGGTGGATTAAAGCATCACGTGTAGTGGATTAAAGAGCCCCGCATGGTGGATTAAAGCGTCACGTGAAGTGGATTAAAGAGCCCCGCATGGTGGATTAAAGCGTCACGTGTAGTGGATTAAAGAGCCCGCATGGTGGATTAAAGCGTCACGTGTAGTAGAATAAAGAGCCCCGCATGGTGGATTAAAGCGTCACGTGTAGTGGATTAAAGAGCCCGCATGGTGGATTAAAGCGTCACGTGTAGTTGATTAAAGAGCCCTGCATGTTGGATTAAAGCGTCACGTGTAGTGGATTAAAGAGCCCCACATGGTGGATTAAAGCGTCACGTGCAGTGGAATAAAGTGCCCACGTGGTGGAATAAAGCGTCACGTGTAATGGATTAAAGAGTCCGCATGGTGGATTAAAGCGTCACGTGTAGTGAATTGAAGAGCCCCGCATGGTGGATTAAAGCGTCACGTGTAGTGGATTAAAGAAACCCGCATGGTGGATTAAAGCGTCACGTGTAGTGGATTAAAGAGCCCCGCATGGTGGATTAAAGCGTCACGTGTAGTGGATTAAAGAGCCCCGCATGGTGGATTTAAGCATCACGTGTAGTGGATTAAAGATCCCCACGTTTGATTAAAGTATCACGTGTAGTGCATTAAAGAGCCCAGCATGGTGTATTAAAGCGTCACGTGTAGTGGATTAAAGAGCCCCGCATGGTGGATTACAGCGTCACGTGTAGTGGATTAAAGAGCCTGCATGGTGGATTAAAGCGTCACGTGTAGTGGACTAAAGAGCCCCGCATGGTGGATTAAAGCATCACATGTAGTGGCTTAAAGAGCCCGCATGGTGGATTAAAGCATCACATGTCGTGGATTAAAGAGATCGCATGGTGGATTAAAGCGTCACGTGTAGTGGATTAAAGTGCCCCACATGGTGGATTAAAGCATCACGTGCAGTGGAATAAAGTGCCCACGTGCTGGAATAAAGCGTCACGTGTAGTGGATTAAAGAGCCCCGCATGGTGGATTAAATAGTCTCGTGTTGCGGATTAAAGAGCCCGCATGGTGGATTAAAGCGTCACATGTAGCGGATTAAAGATCCCCCATGGTGGAATAAAGCATCACGTGAAATGGATTAAAGAGCCCCGCATGGTGTATTAAAGCAGTCACGTGTAGTGGATTAAAGAGCCCCACATGTTTGATTAAAGCATCACGTGTAGTGCATTAAAGAGCCCAGCATGGTGTATTAAAGCGTCACGTGTAGTGGATTAAAGAGCCCGCATGGTGGATCAAAGCGTCACGCGTAGTGGATTAAAGAGCCCCGCATGGTGGATTACAGCGTCACGTGTAGTGGATTAAAGAGCCTGCATGGTGGATTAAAGCGTCACGTGTAGTGGACTAAAGAGCCCCGCATGGTGGATTAAAGCATCACATGTAGTGGCTTAAAGTGCCCGCATGGTGGATTAAAGCGTCACATGTCGTGGATTAAAGAGATCGCATGGTGGATTAAAGCATCACGTGCAGTGGAATGAAGTGCCCACGTGGTGGAATAAAGCGTCACGTGTAATGGATTAAAGAGTCCGCATGGTGGATTAAAGCATCACGGTGTAGTGGATTAAAGAGCCCCGCATGGTGGATTAAAGCGTCACGTGTAGTGGATTAAAGAAACCCGCATGGTGGATTAAAGCGTCACGTGTAGTGGATTAAAGAGCCCGCATGGTGGATTAAAGCGTCACGTGTAGCAGATTAAAGAGCCCCGCATGGTGTATTAAAGCGTCACGTGTAATGGATTAAAGAGCCCCGCCTGGTGTATTAAAGCGTCACGTGTAGTGGATTAAAGTGCCTGCGTGGTGGAATAAAGTGACGTGTTGTGGATTAAAGAGCCCGCATGGTGGATTAAAGCATCACGTGTAGCGGATTAAAGAGCCCCGCATGGTGGATTAAAGCATCACGTGTAGCGGATTAAAGAGCCCCGCAGGGTGGATTAAAGCATGGATTAAAGAGCCCGCATAGTGGATTAAAACGTCACGTGTAGTGGATTAAAGAGCCCCGCATGGTGGATTAAAGCATCACGTGTAATGCATTAAAGAGCCCCGCATGGTGGATTAAAGCGTGTATTAAAGTGCTCCGCATGTTGGATTAAAGTGTCACGTATAGTGGATCAAAGAGCCCTGCATGGTGGATTAAATCGTGGATTAAAGAGCCCGCATAGTGGATTCAAGCGTCACGTGTAGTGGATTAAAGAGCCTCGCATGGTGGATTAAAGCGTCACCTGTAGTGGATTAAAGAGCACCGCATGGTGGATTAAATCGTGGATGAAAGAGCCCGCATAGTGGATTAAAGTGTCACGTGTAGTGGATTAAAGAGCCCCGCATGGTGGATTAAAGCATCACGTGTAGTGGATTAAAGAGCCCGACATGGTGTATTAAAGCATCACGTGTAGTGGAATAAAGAGCCACGCATGGTGGATTAAAGCGTCACGTGTAGTGGATTAAAGAGCCCGCATGGTGGATTAAAGCGTTCCGTGTAGTTGATTAAAGAGCCCCGCATGGTGGATTAAAGCGTCACGTGTAGTGGATTAAAGAGCCCCGCATGGTGGCTTAAAGCATCACGTGTAGTGGATTAAAGAGCCCACATGGTGGCTTAAAGCGTCACGTGTAGTGGATTAAAGAGCCCACATGGTGGAGTAAAGCGTCACGTGTTGTGGATTAAAGAGCTCGCATGGTGGATTAAAACGTCACGTGTAGTGGATTAAAGAGCCCCGCATGGTGGAATAAAAGTCACGTGATGTGGATTAAAGAGCCCGCATGGTGGATTAAAGCGTCACGTGTAGTAGAATAAAGGGCCCCGCATGGTGGATTAAAGCGTCACGTGTAGTGGATTAAAGAGCCCGCATGGTGGATTAAAGCGTCACGTGTAGTTGATTAAAGAGCCCTGCATGTTGGATTAAAGCGTCACGTGTAGTGGATTAAAGAGCCCCACATGGTGGATTAAAGCGTCACGTGCAGTGGAATAAAGTGCCCACGTGGTGGAATAAAGCGTCACGTGTAATGGATTAAAGAGTCCGCATGGTGGATTAAAGCGTCACGTGTAGTGAATTGAAGAGCCCCGCATGGTGGATTAAAGCGTCACGTGTAGTGGATTAAAGAAACCCGCATGGTGGATTAAAGCGTCACGTGTAGTGGATTAAAGAGCCCCGCATGGTGGATTAAAGCGTCACGTGTAGTGGATTAAAGAGCCCCGCATGGTGGATTAAAGCATCACGTGTAGTGGATTAAAGATCCCCACGTTTGATTAAAGCATCACGTGTAGTGCATTAAAGAGCCCAGCATGGTGTATTAAAGCGTCACGTGTAGTGGATTAAAGAGCCCGCATGGTGGATTAAAGCATCACGCGTAGTGGATTAAAGAGCCCCGCATGGTGGATTACAGCGTCACGTGTAGTGGATTAAAGAGCCTGCATGGTGGATTAAAGCGTCACGTGTAGTGGACTAAAGAGCCCCGCATGATGGATTAAAGCATCACATGTAGTGGCTTAAAGAGCCCGCATGGTGGATTAAAGCGTCACATGTCGTGGATTAAAGAGATCGCATGGTGGATTAAAGCGTCACGTGTAGTGGATTAAAGTGCCCCACATGGTGGATTAAAGCATCACGTGCAGTGGAATAAAGTGCCCACGTGGTGGAATAAAGCGTCACGTGTAATGGATTAAAGAGCCCCGCATGGTGGATTAAATAGTCTCGTGTTGCGGATTAAAGAGCCCGCATGGTGGATTAAAGCGTCACGTGTAGCGGATTAAAGAGCCCCCATGGTGGAATAAAGCATCACGTGAAATGGATTAAAGAGCCCCGCATGGTGTATTAAAGCAGTCACGTGTAGTGGATTAAAGAGCCCCACATGTTTGATTAAAGCATCACGTGTAGTGCATTAAAGAGCCCAGCATGGTGTATTAAAGCGTCACGTGTAGTGGATTAAAGAGCCCGCATGGTGGATCAAAGCGTCACGCGTAGTGGATTAAAGAGCCCCGCATGGTGGATTACAGCGTCACGTGTAGTGGATTAAAGAGCCTGCATGGTGGATTAAAGCGTCACGTGTAGTGGACTAAAGAGCCCCACATGGTGGATTAAAGCATCACATGTAGTGGCTTAAAGTGCCCGCATGGTGGATTAAAGCGTCACATGTCGTGGATTAAAGAGATCGCATGGTGGATTAAAGCATCACGTGTAGTGGATTAAAGTGCCCCACATGGTGGATTAAAGCATCACGTGCAGTGGAATGAAGTGCCCACGTGGTGGAATAAAGCGTCACGTGTAATGGATTAAAGAGTCCGCATGGTGGATTAAAGCATCACGTGTAGTGGATTAAAGAGCCCCGCATGGTGGATTAAAGCGTCACGTGTAGTGGATTAAAGAAACCCGCATGGTGGATTAAAGCGTCACGTGTAGTGGATTAAAGAGCCCGCATGGTGGATTAAAGCGTCACGTGTAGCAGATTAAAGAGCCCCGCATGGTGTATTAAAGCGTCACGTGTAATGGATTAAAGAGCCCCGCATGGTGTATTAAAGCGTCACGTGTAGTGGATTAAAGTGCCTGCGTGGTGGAATAAAGTGACGTGCTGTGGATTAAAGAGCCCGCATGGTGGATTAAAGCATCACGTGTAGCGGATTAAAGAGCCCCGCATGGTGGATTAAAGCATCACGTGTAGCGGATTAAAGAGCCCCGCAGGGTGGATTAAAGCATGGATTAAAGAGCCCGCATAGTGGATTAAAACGTCACGTGTAGTGGATTAAAGAGCCCCGCATGGTGGATTAAAGCATCACGTGTAATGCATTAAAGAGCCCCGCATGGTGGATTAAAGCGTGTATTAAAGTGCTCCGCATGGTGGATTAAAGTGTCACGTATAGTGGATCAAAGAGCCCTGCATGGTGGATTAAATCGTGGATTAAAGAGCCCGCATAGTGGATTCAAGCGTCACGTGTAGTGGATTAAAGAGCCTCGCATGGTGGATTAAAGCGTCACCTGTAGTGGATTAAAGAGCACCGCATGGTGGATTAAATCGTGGATGAAAGAGCCCGCATAGTGGATTAAAGCGTCACGTGCAGTGGATTAAAGAGCCCCGCATGGTGGATTAAAGCATCACGTGTAGTGGATTAAAGAGCCCGACATGGTGTATTAAAGCATCACGTGTAGTGGAATAAAGAGCCACGCATGGTGGATTAAAGCGTCACGTGTAGTGGATTAAAGAGCCAAGCATGGTGGCTTAAAGCATCACGTGTAGTGGATTAAAGAGCCCACATGGTGGCTTAAAGCGTCACGTGTAGTGGATTAAAGAGCCCACATGGTGGAGTAAAGCGTCACGTGTTGTGGATTAAAGAGCTCGCATGGTGGATTAAAGCGTCACGTGTAGTGGATTAAAGAGCCCCGCATGGTGGATTAAAACGTCACGTGTAGTGGATTAAAGAGCCCCGCATAGTGGATTAAAAGTCACGTGTTGTGGATTAAAGAGCCCGCATGGTGGATTAAAGCATCACGTGTAGCGGATTAAAGAGCCCCGCATGGTGGATTAAAGCATCACTTGTAACGGATTAAAGAGCCCCACATGTTTGATTAAAGCATCATGTGTAGCACATTAAAGAGCCCCACATGGTGTATTAAAGCATCACGTGTAGTGGATTAAAGAGCCCCGCATGGTGGATTAAAGCGTCATGTGTAGTGGATTAAAGAGCCCGCATGGTGGATTAAAGCGTCACATGTAGTGGATGAAAGAGCCCCGCATGGTGAATTAAAGCATCACATGCAGTGGATTAAAGAGCCCGCATGGTGGATTAAAGTGTCACATGTCGTGGATTAAAGAGCTCGCATGGTGGATTAAAGCATCACGTGTAGTGGATTAAAGAGCCCCACGTGGTGGGTTAAAGCGTCACATGTAGTGGATTAAAGAGCCCCACATGGTGGATTAAAGCGTCACGTGTAGTGGAATAAAGTGCCCACGTGGTGGAATAAAGCGTCACGTGTAGTGGATTAAAGAGCCCCGCATGGTGGATTAAAGCGTCACGTGTAGTGGATTAAAGAGACCCGCATGGCGGATTAAAGCGTCACGTGTAGTGGATTAAAGAGCCCCGCATGGTGGATTAAAGAGTCACGTGTTGTGGATTAAAGAGCCCGCATGGTGGATTAAAGCATCACGTGTAGTGGCTTAAAGAGCCCCGCATGGTGGATTAAAGCATCACGTGTAGTGGATTAAAGAGCCCCGCATGGTGGCTTAAAGCGTCACGTGTAGTGGATTAAAGTGCACGCGTGGTGGAATAAAGCGTCACGTGTAGTGGATTGAAGAGCCCCGCATGGTGGATTAAATCGTGGATTAAAGAGCCCTGCATGGTGGATTAAAGTGTCACGTATAGTGGATTAAAGAGCCCTGCATGGTGGATTAAATCGTGGATTAAAGAGCCTGCATAGTGGATATAAGTCACGTGTAGTAAATTAAAGAGCCCGCATGGTGGATTAAAACGTCACATGTAGTGGATTAAAGAGCCCCGCATGGTGGATTAAAGCGCCACGTGTTGTGGATTAAAGAGCCGCGCATGGTGGATTAAAGCGTCACGTGTAGTGGATTAAAGTGCCATCCTGGTGGAATAAAGCGTCACGTGTAGTGGATTGAAGAGCCCGCATGGTGGATTAAAGCATCACGTGTAGTGGATTAAAGAGCCCCGCATAGTGGATTAAAGCGTCACGTGTAGTGGATTAAAGAGCCCCGCATGGTGTATTAAAGCGTCACGTGTAGTGGATTAAAGTTCCTGCGTGGCGGAATAAAGTGACGTGTTGTGGATTAAAGAGCCCGCATGGTGGATTAAAGCATCAAGTGAAGCGGATTAAAGAGCCCCGCATGGTGGATTAAAGCATCACGTGTAGCGGATTAAAGAGCCTCGCATGGTGGATTAAAGTGTGGATTAAAGAGCCCGCATAGTGGATTCAAGCGTCACGTGTAGTGGATTAAAGAGCCCCACATGGTGGATTAAAGCGTGTATTAAAGTGCCCCACATGGTGGATTAAAGTGTCACGTATAGTGGATTAAAGAGCCCTGCATGGTGGATTAAATCGTGGATTAAAGAGCCCGCTTAGTGGTTTCAAGCGTCACGTGTAGTGGATTAAAGAGCCCCGCATGGTGGATTAAAGCGTCATCTGTAGTGGATTAAAGAGCACCGCATGGTGGATTAAATCGTGGATGAAAGAGCCCGCATAATGGATTAAAGCGTCACGTGTAGTGGATTAAAGAGCCCCACACGGTGGATTAAAGCGTCACGTGTAGTGGATTAAAGAGTCCCGCATGGTGGATTAAAGCGTCACGTGTAGTGGATTAAAGAGCCCCACATGGTGGATTAAAGCATTACGTGTAGTGCATTAAAAAGCCCCGCATGGTGGATTAAAGCATGGATTAAAGAGCCCGCATAGTGGATTAAAGCGTCACGTGTAGTGGATTAAAGAGCCCCACATGGTGGATTAAAGCATCACGTGTAGTGCATTAACGAGCCCCGCATGGTGGATTAAAGTGTGGATTAAAGAGCCCGCATAGTGGATTCAAGCATCACGTGTAGTGGATTAAAGAGCCCCACATGGTGGATTAAAGCGTGTATTAAAGTGCCCCACATGGTGGATTAAAGTGTCACGTATAGTGGATTAAAGAGCCCTGCATGGTGGATTAAATCGTGGATTAAAGAGCCCGCTTAGTGGTTTCAAGCGTCACGTGTAGTGGATTAAAGAGCCCCGCATGGTGGATTAAAGCGTCATCTGTAGTGGATTAAAGAGCACCGCATGGTGGATTAAATCGTGGATGAAAGAGCCCGCATAATGGATTAAAGCGTCACGTGTAGTGGATTAAAGAGCCCCACACGGTGGATTAAAGCGTCACGTGTAGTGGATTAAAGAGTCCCGCATGGTGGATTAAAGCGTCACGTGTAGTGGATTAAAGAGCCCCACATGGTGGATTAAAGCATTACGTGTAGTGCATTAAAAAGCCCCGCATGGTGGATTAAAGCATGGATTAAAAAGCCCGCATAGTGGATTAAAGCGTCACGTGTAGTGGATTAAAGAGCCCCACATGGTGGATTAAAGCATCACGTGTAGTGCATTAACGAGCCCCGCATGGTGGATTAAAGCGTGGATTAAAGAGCCCGCATAGTGGATTAAAGTGTCACGTGTAGTGGATTAAAGAGCCCCACATGGTGGATTAAAGCATCACGTGTAGTGCATTAAAGAGCCCCGCATGGTGGGTTAAAGCTTGGTTGAAAAAGCCCCCATAGTGGATTAAAGCGTCACGTGTAGTGGATTAGCTGTGCTCTGCTTGTTGGGTACTGATTTTCTACGAAGGATGCCCGTTAAAATCCTGGTAGATCAGGGTTGCTTGGAGATGCCCTAGGGTCACAAATTTTTTTTTTTGCCGTCGCCAATGTTGCGTTCGTAGACAAACGCCGTTGTACAGGCTCTCGTTGGTCACGGTCGAGATTCCGTAGAGATCCCAAATGCTTGTGCCATTGGATTATCGTAAGGAGACTGAATGCGTTGATTCGACGGCTGGGGTCTTCTTGACCCCGTCTAATACTGCAACCCGGGGTCTGGCAAAAGTCGGCGCACAGATGCTCCTTCGCTTCGAGCAAGCCTCGTTCTTGCAGGTGCTTAACGGGAGCCCGGACGCGGGTGTGGTTCCCGCTGGTACGGTGCTAGTGTAGTAGTCGTGTATGGAGACGGAGTCGTAATAGGAAGCAACACGTTTTATTTATATCTTTAACAACACTCACTAGGACTTAACATGAAGGGGTAATGGCCCTTTCCACCCACAACCTGTGGAGGTACAGCATCCGGGCTATCTATCCTAGCCACTGACCTACTCCTATAGCCCTCCGGCTGGCTGGAGCTAAGGAGGCTGACCCACCGCTGGCACCGTTGGGTCTCTGACCACTGGCCCGTCCAGACCCGGCCCTCAGAAGGACGTCGGGCTGAGGGAACCTCAGGGTCCTAGCCTCTCGACCTCTGGCACCGCCCTGAGCCCCGGCCCTTAGAAGGACGTCGGGGCTTGGGTCCAGGGTCTCCAGGTGGCTCCTCGACTTTGGCTTGAGGCGAACTGAACTCTGCTCTCAGGAGCCCGCCTTTTATACGATTCCCCACCGAGGGGCGGGGTTCTGAGGGATCACAGATCTCCCACAGCCCCCACCCCTCAGGAGGGGTTCTGGCCACAGGTAGTCCAATTGATCTGTGTTTGTTTATCCCGCTTTCTGCCTAGGGGCAGGGTTCTGGGAGATCACACACACACACTCCACAGCCTCCACCCCTCAGGCGGGGTCTTGGTCAGGGTTATCAATGACCCCGCTCTGGTAGGTACTGTGTAGCGTGTGTGTGTTTACAGAGTGACCACCACACTAGCTTATGCCACCACCTTGTTTTCGAACCACGACGAAATTGAGCCGCGGCGATTTGTGGGAGCGGCTCATCCCTGTCATGTTACATTTGATCGATAGGCTGCCGCGTTGTGCAGGGAGAATTCTTCCTCGTCTTCCGAGCAGCGGAACGAATTGCGTTCTCTTCTATGCGAATTTTCTTATGTATTTAGTAGGAATGATTTCGACTTAGGTCGTACATCCCTGTTTTCTCACTATATTGATATGGGTGAGGCCTGCCCTATTCGTCAAAATTCGCACCGGTTGAGCCCGGTGTAAAAGGAACGCGTGCAACGGGCGGTCAATGACATGGTGACCGCCAATATTATTTCTCCGTCTAATAGTCCTTCGGGCACGCCCATCGTGCTTGTCAAAAAGGACGGTAACCTCAGATTCTGCATTGATTTTCGGAAGTTGAACAAATTTTGATTCAAAGCTTTCGTGACTGCAGGGATTCATATTCTTGGTTCTTTCGGTAAAGTCACGCAGAAGGGAAACAATAAAATAATAAAAATGTAAAACAATGACATTCTCACGACGTTTCCACTGCAACACAAGCAATCATTATCAGGTGTGAAAACCACAGCAGGAAAAATTGAAAAAAGTGGCGTTTTTTTAACGTTAGCACCACGGAGAGCGATTTGACAGTTTGTTCAGATGGACGAGTCTATGTTCGGAAAAGAGGAGGGGGGAGACAAAAATAATGGATACGGTCTGAAAGCCACCTTAAGTGCGATCAATCAATTAAGACCCGAAATGGTTTATCAAATCCTTCCAATGATTGCTAAGCCAGAATTCATCTTCTCGGTTGAAATTGTCTCTGCGTTCGTATATGTGGATAGCCTCATGAACGAATCTCTCATGGTAGCCTGATGGCTTGCAAAGAAACTCTGTCTTGGAGAAGTCAATGTCAATATTATTTTATTGTTTCCCTTCTATGTGACTTTACCGAAAGAACCAAGAATAAGTTGAACAAAGTTTCGGTGGCCGACGCATATCCGCTCCCGCGCATGGACGACTCGCTAGACGCCTTGTCCAGGGCGTGATATTTTTCAACTCTCGATCTGTCTTCGGGGTTTTGGCAACTGCCCCTGGACGACTCGTCTTAGCCGAAAACCGCGTTCTGGAAACACCCCAGGGTCTCTTTCAGTTCAATTGCCTTCCGATGGGCTTGAACTTGGCTCCTGCTACCTTTCAACGTTTGATGGAGCTAGTTTTGACCGGCTTACAATAGGATACTTGTCTCATTTACTTAGACGATATTATTGTTTTTAGCCACACATCTCCGGCGTTTGCGCTCCGTTTGAGAGGATGCGCTCTGCTAACTTGAAATTGAAACCGGCTAAATGTACGTTATTTGGGTCACATTGTCAGCTCGGAGGGCATCGGCACAGTCCCGGAAAAAACTGCCTGTGTTCGCGATTGGCGTGGGTG
Organism: Petromyzon marinus; assembly: GCF_048934315.1. Lineage (NCBI taxonomy): Eukaryota > Metazoa > Chordata > Hyperoartia > Petromyzontiformes > Petromyzontidae > Petromyzon > Petromyzon marinus. Next base: position 297,684 of record NC_133719.1, read on the forward strand.
ATGTACGCAATTTCATCGGATTTTGCTATGGTCGCTAAACCCTTGCACACGTTAACTGCTAAAAATCAGAGATTCAAATGGGCCGAAGGAGGCTGCGTTTTTGGCTCTCCGCGAGCAATTGTCTAATGCGCCCACACTCGAGTATCCAGATTTTTCCCTGACATTTATACTTGACACTGACGCTAGCGATACGGGCATCGGCGCCATCCTATATCTAGTTAAACATGGTGTTGAGAAGGTGGTCGCGTATGGCAGCCGTGTCCTTTCCCCGGCGGAACGTCGTTATTGTGTCACCCGGCGAGAACTTTTGACCATTGTTTATTTCATTCGCCAATACAGGCCTTACCTCTATGGCAGGGAATTTGTTGTCTGTACTCATCATGTGGCCCTCTAATATTCCCTGAAAGTCCAGCAGCCAGCTGGCCAACTCCCTTGTTGGCTCGAAATTTTGCAGGAGTTCTCTTTCACTGTGGTATATCGTAAGGGTTCTCGGCATTGCAACGCAGATGCTTTGTCGCGATTGCCACAGTCGCCTCAGTGCCCATCTTTAATCGAGCCGTTGTGGACCCGTTGTGTCACAGCCGCGTGCTGTCATGTCTGCGATGGCTGGCTCGGAACCTCCGGGGTCAGACGCGTCAGTCGACGGTGTGTTGCAGCTTCCGTGCTCTGTGTGGGTGCGCGAGCAGCTGCTGGATGACTCCTTGGGTAGTTTGCGGCGTTATGCGGAGCACGCGCAAGCGGCTCACGCTCCCAGTGAAGGGGGTCAGTTGATATTGCACGACAGCCTCTTGATGTGGAGAGAGGAAATGTCGGCTCGCTGGCTGATTGTTGTACCCGTGGCCCTCCGTAACAGCTTGGAAACTCCGTCTCCATCTTTATTGACATTGCAGCACGATTATTATTGGCCGGGGATGACAGCTAATGTCTCCAAATTCATCCAATATTGTGCGGGATGTGCACAAAGGAAACCGCCACAGCCGAAAGGTCATCCGCTGCTGCAATCTATTTCGGTTTCGCGTATGAACAAACTAGTGACGCTCATGTTCTAGGCCCTTTTCCGGTCACTGCTAGAGGTAACAAATTCCTCTTGGTGGGAGTGGAATATTTTGCTCGATGGCCGATGGCTTAGCCGCTGCCGGATCAGTCGGCGGCCTCCATCGCTAATGTTTTTGTGAACGGTTATGTAATGGACAAAGGCGCTCCGGAACAGCTGCTTACGAACCAAGGTCAGAACTTCTCCTATAAGGTGTTGCGCGAGGTCTGCGACGCATTGGGCATGAAGAAAATCAGAACGATGCCATACCACCCTCAGATAGATGGGATGGTCTAACGTTTGAACAGGACTTTGTCCATCATGCTCTCTCAGACAGTGGATGCCAAACAAGCTGGATGGTCGATGGCGGTTTTTAAATAGCCGACATCGCAGCACAGGCACCGACGAGTGACGATCAATCGGCCTCTGGGATGGAGTAGAAGGCGGCCATCGAGTCATCATCGAGGGCCGTTGGCAGGGCCCGCAACACCTCGTGCTCCGACCAGTCGATGGAGCGATACGCTGCTTTAAAGCGGAGATGAAATGCCGTCCAGTCGCCCTCGGTCACGGAGAATGCGCGGACAAGCGGCAGCCGGCGCAAAGCAGCCGTGTGCCCCGTCGGCGAAGTCGATGTCGAGTCTGACGCATCTGCTGCAACGGCGGGTCCCGTGCCCACTCGGTCGGACACGATCGGCGTTATTGAAGCGACGTGTAGAGCAGCCGTGTCCGCTGCCGCCCTCATAGACGTCGTCCGGCCCGCTGCCATCAGCATGTTGAACATGTACGTAACTGCTGCCAGCTTGGTCTCCAAGTGTGCAGCAATGTCCCGCCAACTCTGTCTCGTTGTCCTGGCCGGAATTTCCTGACATTCACTCACTTGCGCTGAGGGCAGCCGGTACTCTGGTTCCACCAGCTGAGCAACAGTCTCGGGAGCCGTGGCGGGAACAACCTCCTCGTCGTTCTCATCGTCGGAAGGGTTGACGGGTAAATTATTTTGTTTGCCCGCTTTCTTTGACATGGCTGCGTAGTTCTTTTACCACGTCGACACCAAATGTAGTGTTTTTATTTCACGGGACAACTTATTTTTCTCCTGTGTCACTTTTTATTAAACGGAACTCCTCGCATTCGACACCCCGTAACTCCGTCGTGATTTTCCCGCTTGCGGTGCTTGCCTGCTTCGCTCCGCTCGCTCTGCTCTCCGTCTCTCCACTGCTTGCCTTCTCTCTCCTAGTCTCTCCACTGCTAGCCTGTTCTCACTCTCCTAGCCTCTCCAATGCTAGCCTATTCTCTCTCTCACTCTCCTTGCATCTCCACTGTTAGCCTGTTCTCTCTCTCTCACTCTCCTGGCCTCTTCATTGCTAGCCTGCTTTGCTCCCACTCTCCTAGCCTCTCTACTACTCGCCTGCCTGCCATGCTCCGCTCGCTTGGCTCGCTCCACCGCTGGCCAGCCACTACACACTCTGGATAGCTTCCCACTGCACACTCTGCTAGCCTCTCCACTGCTAGCCTATTACTATACACTCCACTGCTAGCCCCTCCCTATCTCTTCTTTTAGCTTCTCTACTAACCTACCGCCACATACTCTGCGAGCTTCTCTACTGCTAGCCTTCCGCTATACACTCTGCGAGCTTCTCTACTGCTAGCCTTCCGCTATATACTCTGCGAGCTTCTCTACTGCTATGATAATTGGTTTTTTTACCCTTTTATCTGGCAACAAAACTGACACCTTTTTTACAAGGAGTCATGTTTACATTGACCACAATACCTGCGGTCGGAACGCAAACAAAAAACAACAACTCTGATAATGTATGCACTGTCCTTGAAATTGATTGCTCCACACCCGAGACAGCTTTCTTTAGAGCCTCTTCTCACATGGTGTTGGACCGGAAGACGCAAAAAGGCGCACAACTCAAAGGCAATGCACCATCAGAGTATGAGAGCTCGGGGTAAGCATTTACACCATTGGAAACCTCATTTGCCAGAAACAATATATGATAATTGTTTTTTTCATGCTTTTATCTGGCAACAAAACTGACACCTTTTTTACAAGGAGTCATGTTTACATTGACCACAATACCTGCGGTCGGAAAGCAAACAAAAAACAACAAATCTGATAATGTATGCACTGTCCTTGAAATTGATTGGTCCACACCCAAGACAGCTTTCTTTAGAGCCTCGTCTCACATGGTGTTGGACCAGAAGATGCCAAAAGGCGCACAACTCAAAGGCAATGCACCATCAGAGTATGAGAGCTCGGGGGAAGCATTTAGACCATTGGAAACCTCATTTGCCAGTAACAAAATATGATAACTGGTTTTTTACCCTTTTATCTGGCAACAAAACTGACACCTTTTTTACAAGGAGTCATGTTTACATTGACCACAATACCTGCGGTCGGAACGCAAACAAAAAACAACAACTCTGATAATTCTAGATTTAAAGCTTTCGTGACTGCAAGGATCCATACTCTTTGGTTCTATTCGGTAAAGTCACGTAGGTAAATAATAAAACAACAATAATCACGACGTTTCGGCCACAACACAAGCGGCCTTCATCAGGTGAAGGGACGAGCCTGTCTGGAGGACAGCGCTGGAGTGGAAGAAGCCACGCTTAGATCACGACATTTAAGCTGTGTGAGAAGAAGAAGAAGACCACGGGCTTTGACAAAGGAATTAGCATATAATTTAGCATTAAAATGGCTCATTGAAATAGCTAAGTTAAAGTATACATATCCGCAGAGGTGCCCCTTGACGAAGGAATTAGCATAGAATTTAGCATTTAAATAGCTGAGTGGTTAGCTAGTAACTGGTCACAGAAATAGCTATGGTAAAGTCAGAGTATATACATTCACCGAGGCACCTAGTACTCATCAAACAGGAGAATTTAGCTAAACACAACCACGCTCAGACATCGGACCTGTGTGCGAGCAAAGAGGTGGTGTACGTGCCGGTGGACTTGCAGTTTGGCGAGGGGGGGGGGGGGAAAGGGGGGAGGAGGATTTTACCTATTGATGGTGTGAAAATGGGAATTTATAAGAGCTGCAAAAGTTTGGGGTACCACTTCTCGAAAAATATACTGTACCATTGAAATTAGTTTAATGTTTAGTTCGATTTAGAACATCTTTCCAATGGTTGCTTAATTTGAAACCATCCTCTCGGTTGAAATTGTGTCTGTGTTTGTAGATCTGAATTGCTTCATGAACAAATCTCTGATAAAAGCCCGTGGGTTTGCAAAGAACCTTGGTATCGGAAAAAATTATATCGTGATCCCCCACAGCATTGTAACAGTGATCAGCTACGGCAGAAGAATTCGTTTTGCCGTGTTTCAAATCTGATTTGTGCTCGCGAATTCGGTCAGAGACATGTCGCTTTGTCTCACCGATGTAGCAATAACCGCAGGTACAACTCAATTTGTAAACCCCGGGGTACTGTAAATCAGGAATGACATCCTTCACGGATGGGATCAGATCACGAATTTTGTGTACTGTATTGAACCGGACCTGGATCTTGTGTTTGTTTAGAATTTTGGAAATCTTTTTAGTAACGCCTGCTATATATGGAAGTGTGATGGTTTTGACCGGAGTATCAAGTGGTTGTTTCTGTATGGAGGGAGAGACAGCTTGGCGGATGGTACGGTCAGAGTAACCATTCCTTTTGAGGGCCAGGTGTACATGTTTTAATTCACTGGTCAGGTGGTGTTGGTCCGAAATGCAATGAGCCCTATGGTATAAAGTTTTGATGAGAGAATTCTTTTGGACTGGGTGGTGGTGGGAATCAGGTTTCAAGTAGGAATCTGTGTGGGTGGGTTTCCTGTAGACAGAATGCCCCAATGAGCCATCAGGTCTCCTCTCAAACAGAACGTCTAAGAATGGTAGCTTGCCATCTTTCTCCACTTCCATGATGAATTTGATGGCGGGATGTCTAGAATTGATGTGGTGTAGGAAAAGGTTCAGAGCTGGGAGGCCATGTGGCCAAATGACGAAAGTGTCATCCACATATCTCTCCCACAGGGAAGGTCTGAGGGTGGAAGTCTGGATGGCGTCTGATTCAAATTTCTCCAAGAAAATATTGGCTATCTCTGGTGACAAGGGGGAACCCATGGGGGTACCCTCATTTTGTTTGTAGAAGGAGCCATTCCAAATAAAGTAGGTATTGTTGAGGCAGTGCCTAACCAGTGCAGGTGTGTCGGGGTCTAGTCCATGTTGGACCAAATTTTCAATTATTTCAATGGTATCAGGTACTGGGACCTTGGTGAACAAAGAGACCACATCGAAGCTGACAAGGATATCGTCAGGGGACAGTACAACGTCTTTGACCATAGAGACCAATTGGGCTGAGTTAAGTACTGCTGAGGTGGTCTTGCCAGTGAAAGGCAGCAAGGTATCTGACAGAAAACGGGCTAGTCTATAGGTAGGGGAGTTGATCGTGGATATGATGGGTCGTAGTGGGGTGCCTTCTTTATGAATCTTGGGAAGACCATAGAATCTAGGGGGTCTTGCAGCAGAAGGTTTTAGGGAGGGACGTTTAGTTGGGTCGATTAGGGAGGTCGAACTTGTGATGATCTTGTTGGTTTTTATCGCTAGGCTATTAGTGGGGTCATTTTTTTATTTTTGAGTAACTTCCATCGTTGAGCAGATTTTGGATTTTGTTGTTGTATGAATCTTTATCCATAATAACAGTAGCGTTTCCTTTATCGTCTGAGAGGATGACTATATCACTTCTGTTTTTTAAATTCGCGAGTTCAGAGCGTTCATTTTTGCTGATGTTACTAATGGGTTTCTTAGCATTCTTAGGAATAGTGGCTATTTCAGCTCTCGCAACGTCTGCTTGGATGTGTCCTACGCCTTTGAGGGCTACATCGACCTGAGAGATGATATCATCTATTGGTATGTGTTTTGGGGTGACAGCAAAATTTAGTCCCCTAGCCAGTACTGTTTTCAGATTGTCCGAAATCGGGGTGCTACTCTGATTAATGACGATTTTGTTAACATCTAGTTTTGTTATATGTGGAACTGGGTTCTTCTTTGATAGGTGGTTGAATTTAGAAATCAGGTTAGCTTTACATTTGACTGACAGTGACTCAGCAGAAGAAGCAGTCATGTTGTCTACGTGATTCCAATCAGAAGGTGACATTTTTTGTGTTAACATTAAATGAGCTTGTAGGAGAGTCCTGTCTAAAGTATCGAGTTCAAATCGGAGTAGCCTTATCCTCTCTGAGATTAAAGATAGGCTGGCCTTAAGAAGAATCTGTTTAGAATTCACACTTCCATATATAGCAGGCGTTACTAAAAAGATTTCCAAAATTCTAAACAAACACAAGATCCAGGTCCGGTTCAATACAGTACACAAAATTCGTGATCTGATCCCATCCGTGAAGGATGTCATTCCTGATTTACAGTACCCCGGGGTTTACAAATTGAGTTGTACCTGCGGTTATTGCTACATCGGTGAGACAAAGCGACATGTCTCTGACCGAATTCGCGAGCACAAATCAGATTTGAAACACGGCAAAACGAATTCTTCTGCCGTAGCTGATCACTGTTACAACGCTGTGGGGGATCACGATATAATTTTTTCCGATACCAAGGTTCTTTGCAAACCCACGGGCTTTTATCAGAGATTTGTTCATGAAGCAATTCAGATCTACAAACACAGACACAATTTCAACCGAGAGGATGGTTTCAAATTAAGCAACCATTGGAAAGATGTTCTAAATCGAACTAAACATTAAACTAATTTCAATGGTACAGTATATTTTTCGAGAAGTGGTACCCCAAACTTTTGCAGCTCTTATAAATTCCCATTTTCACACCATCAATAGGTAAAATCCCCCTCCCCCCTTTCCCCCCCCCCCCCTCGCCAAACTGCAAGTCCACCGGCACGTACACCACCTCTTTGCTCGCACACAGGTCCGATGTCTGAGCGTGGTTGTGTTTAGCTAAATTCTCCTGTTTGATGAGTACTAGGTGCCTCGGTGAATGTATATACTCTGACTTTAACATAGCTATTTCTGTGACCAGTTACTAGCTAACCACTCAGCTATTTAAATGCTAAATTCTATGCTAATTCCTTCGTCAAGGGGCACCTCTGCGGATATGTATACTTTAACTTAGCTATTTCAATGAGCCATTTCAATGCTAAATTATATGCTAATTCCTTTGTCAAAGCCCGTGGTCTTCTTCTTCTTCTCACACAGCTTAAATGTCGTGATCTAAGCGTGGCTTCTTCCACTCCAGCGCTGTCCTCCAGACAGGCTCGTCCCTTCACCTGATGAAGGCCGCTTGTGTTGTGGCCGAAACGTCGTGATTATTGTTGTTTTATTATTTACCTACGTGACTTTACCGAATAGAACCAAAGAGTATAACTCTGATAATGTATGCACTGTCCTTGAAATTGATGGGTCCACACCCGAGACAGCTTTCTTTAGAGCCTCGTCTCACATGGTGTTGGACCAAAAGACGCCAAAAGGCGCACAACTCAAAGGCAATGCACCATCAGAGTATGAGAGCTCGGGGGAAGCATTTACACCATTGGAAACCTCATTTGCCAGTAACAAAATATGATAATTGGTTTTTTACCCTTTTATCTGGCAACAAAACTGACACATTTTTTACAAGGAGTCATGTTTAAATTGACCACAATACCTGTGGTCGGAACGCAAACAAAAAACAACAGCACTTATAATTGTATGCACTGTCCTTGAAATTGATTGCTCCACACTCGAGACAGCTTTCTTTAGAGCCTCGTCTCACATGGTGTTGGACCAGAAGACGCCAAAAGGCGCACAACTCAAAGGCAATGCACCATCAGAGTATGAGAGCTCGGGGTAACCATTTACACCATGGAAACCTCATTTGCCAGTAACAAAATATGATAATTGGTTTTTTACCCTTTTATCTGGCAACAAAACTGACACCTTTTTTACAAGGAGTCATGTTTACATTGACCACAATACCTGCGGTCGGGACGCAAACAAAAAACAACTCTGATAATGTATGCACTGTCCTTGAAATTGATTGCTCCACACCCGAGACAGCTTTCTGTAGAGCCTCGTCTCACATGGTGTTGGACCAGAAGACGCCAAATGGCGCACAACCCAAAGGCAATGCACCATCAGAGTATGAGAGCTCGGGGGAAGCATTTACACCATTGGAAACCTCATTTGCCAGTAACAAAATATGATAATTGTTTTTTTACCCTTTTATCTGGCAACAAAACTGACTCTTTGGTTCTATTCGGTAAAGTCATGTAGGTAAAAATAAAACAACAAAAATCACGACGTTTCGGCCACAACACAAGCGGCCTTCATCAGGTGAAGGGATCAGGCTGTCTCGAGGACAGCGCTGGAGTGAAACACAGCCACGCTCAGACCGCGGACCTTTAAGCTGTGTGCGAGGAAACAAGGTGCCTTGACAAAGGAATTAGCATTTGATTGGCCGACTTAGCATAGAGGTGGTGTACGTGCAGGTAGACTTGCCGTTTGGTGCAGGGGGGGGAGCGGGAGTTTACCTATTGATGGTGTTCTCTCTCGTCGATCCCTCTCTACCCCTGGTTCCCTGTCCACCCTTCTAACTCTACCCGTTCCCACAGTGACCCCGCTTTCGTCACGGGGTTCCCCTTAAATACTAGAGGAGACATGACGTCATAGAGCCGCCCAGCGCGCATGACACGTTCTGTGACGTCATCGCACTGGACGGCATACATGACGTCACGTTCCCATTTTACTCCTCTACACATGTACTTCCAATATTCGCATATCGAGGCACCATCAGTCAAGTTCGGTTCCACAGCGTTCCACATTAGGAATCGATAAGCTAGAAATCGACGATTCTATGTCCGAGATCGCGATTCTACGTCCGAGGTAATCGAATCGAACCAATTTCCGTGAAGACTGCAGCAAATGGTTGACATGACGTTTGAAGAGACGGCGGGCAGCAGCGGCCGAAGCAGGAAGGGGGACTACGGACTCCTCCAAAGGGCCGAGATTACGTGCAACTATCTGCACAGCAACTCGTGAGTCGCGGGGAGTGTTGGGCTAGGGAAGGAGACGCGTGTTGGCTCTGGGTGCCACGCTTTGCCCACTTGGGCGCGGCCATCTTGTGATGGACACGCGCACGTGGTTACCAAACCGCATTTGCATTGTTCAGTATTTTATTTGCAATCAGTCAAGGTCTATCCACTGCTGGATGTGTGTGCATATACATACGCAACTGCTAGCGAAAGGGCCTCTGCTAGGGGGTGAAATATCTTAGCAAATGGGCTAAACGTTATAAATGTATCATCAGCCATTGTCTTCTGCTGGATGAAGGCCTCCCAAAGCTGAGTCCGTAAAATGGGGTTGTTTGAGCATACTTCACTACACGGGTCAATGCGGGTGGGGGGAGTCCCAGGTCCTGTTCAGACATCACTCGCCACTGATGTTATAGCCCTGGACAGGAATCAACTCGAGCGGCTGGGTGGAGATTAGAGGTTTGCACGTGGTCAACCATGTTGGATTACGATATAGTTCATAGTTCCATTTATTTGGTACTAGCGGTAAGTACCCGGCGTTTCCCGGGCGAAAAAGGCAGACACACACATGGACTTACACACAGACATCGACCCACACACGTAGAAACACATCGATTTAGACGCACACACATATGGTTAAACCCAGGATGGATTGTTAGCAGGCCAGCCTAAATGTTTCTAACCGGCGAAGATGTTCCATTAGGTGGGTGCACGTTTCGCAAGCGTAGATAAGGGAGGGAATGACCGTGGCCGAGAAGACGTGGAGCTTCATGTGGAGAGAGAGACCAGGTAGCTTCCACACAGTGTAACATAGCCGATGAAAAGATAATGGCGCTCCACTGATTTGGAGTGAGACTTCTGCTGTTAAACCGGAACCGGTCATGAGCACACTGGGCAGGTATGGGAATCTCTGCAATCTCTGCACAACTGCCGCATCACCAATTGTGAGTAGTGGGGGTGGATTGTCCGATGGTGCAAAATACCCAGGCAGGTGCTTAGTTTTGGTGGGGCTGATGGTAAGGCCCCACTCTTAGTGACAAGCTCCAGGTTCAGCAGCAGTGCCTCCAACTCCTCCTGAGTGAGCAGCAATCACCAGAGCATCGGCATACATTACATGGTTGAGCAATAGGGAGCCATCCCTTGACTGCACCATTGATCAGCCTCCCATTATATCTGTACCAGATATAGAGTTGCACATAGCAACTCTGGTTCATTGCTTACTATTAAGAAACTAATAAGTTGGCAGATATTACAATAAGTTTTGTTGTGCAGATGACAACTCACCTTCATTGTTTACTATTATTAAACAAGTTGACAAATATTACAATAATAATCTTTGTGTGCACATGGGAACTCTGCTTCAATGCTTACTATTAAGAAACTAATACGTTGGCAGATATTAAAAAAATGTTTGTGTGCAGATAACAACTCAGGTTCATTGTTTACTATTATGAAACTTATAAGTTGCCACATTACAAGAATGTTTGTGTGCAGATAAGAACTCAGGTTAATTGTTTACTATTATGAAACTATTACGTTGCCAGTTATTACAATAATAATGTTTGTGCAAAAAACAGTTTCCATTATTAGCTTGATAAATATTCACTTTTTTAGCTGTGCTTTTATCACGCTGCGACGGTCTGCTGCCAGTCTGTCATGTGGCCTGCTGCCTGCTGATTAATTAACGTCAGTGCACTCGCAATCTATTATCTACACTGCTAATTTTACTTTTTACCATTCTCAGTGTATGCCAGTCTATAATCTGTTGCCTGCTTCTTTACCTCACTCAGTGTACTGCCAGGCTTTCATGTCGACTGTATTCTGCTTTTTCAGCTGCTGCCTGTATTGGCAGCTTTTTATGTTGACTGTAGCAATGCTTATGTCATTGAGTCGGCGTACTGGCAGTCAATCTAAACTGTAGCCTGCTTCTCAACTTACCTGTGCGTACTGCTGCTCTTTAATTTACACTTATTTCTGCTTATTTCTTCAATGCATTTCCATTGTTTCCATTGCTCATGTCACGCTATTTACTCATACGGAGTACTGCGATACTGATAGCTGTGCCTTGATCAGGGATTGCTGTGCACGTCCATGTGTGTGTGTGAGTCGATGTGTGTGCGTGTCAGTCCATTTGTGTGCGTATCAGTCGCTGTGTGTGTGTTAGCCCATGTGTGTGTGTTAGTCGATGTGTGTGCATGGCTCCATCTGAGTGTGTAAGTCAATGTGCGTTTGTCTGTCTATGTGTGTCAGTCGATGTGTGTGTGTGTACGTCAATGTGTATGTGTGTAAGTCCATACATGTGGGTGTAACTCGATGTGTGTGTGTATAAGTCAATGCGTGTGTTTGCGTCGATATGTGTGTGTGTTTGAGTCCATAGGTGTGTGCGTGTAGGTCCATGTGTGTCTTTTTCGAACGGACAACGCCCAATGTGTGTGTGTACGTCCAGGTGTTTGTGTGTGTGTGTCAGTCCAAGTGTGCGTGTCAGTCCATTTGTGTGCATATCAGTCACTGTGTGTGTGTTAGTCCATGTGTGTGTGTTAGTCCATGTGTGTGCATGGCTCCATCTGAGTGTGGAAGTCAATGTGCGTTTGTGTCTATGGGTTTCAGTCGATGTGTGTGTGTTAGTCCACGTGTGTGTAAGTCCATATGTGTGTGTGTAAGTCAATGTGTGAGTCGATATGTGTGTGTTAATCCATGTGTGTGTATTTAAAGTAGATGTCTGTGTGTCACAGTCCGTATATGTGTGTAGGGCAATGTATGTGTCAGTCTATGTGTGTGTAACTCCATGTGTGTGCATCTAAAGTGGATGCCTATGCGTGTGTGAGTCCATATGTGTGTGTAAGTCCATGTGTTTGTGTGTGCGAGTCAATATGTCTGTGTGTGTCAGTCCATGGGCGTGTGTGTTAGTCGCTTTGCGTGCGTGGCTCCATGTGAGTCAGTGTAAGTCCATTCTCTCATCAAAACTTTATACCATAGGGCTCATTGCATTTCGGACCAACACCACCTGACCAGTGAATTAAAACATGTACACCTGGCCCTCAAAAGGAATGGTTACTCTGACCGTACCATCCGCCAAGCTGTCTCTCCCTCCATACAGAAACAACCACTTGATACTCCGGTCAAAACCATCACACTTCCATATATAGCAGGCGTTACTAAAAAGATTTCCAAAATTCTAAACAAACACAAGATCCAGGTCCGGTTCAATACAGTACACAAAATTCGTGATCTGATCCCATCCGTGAAGGATGTCATTCCTGATTTACAGTACCCCGGGGTTTACAAATTGAGTTGTACCTGCGGTTATTGCTACATCGGTGAGACAAAGCGACATGTCTCTGACCGAATTCGCGAGCACAAATCAGATTTGAAACACGGCAAAACGAATTCTTCTGCCGTAGCTGATCACTGTTACAACGCTGTGGGGGATCACGATATAATTTTTTCCGATACCAAGGTTCTTTGCAAACCCACGGGCTTTTATCAGAGATTTGTTCATGAAGCAATTCAGATCTACAAACACAGACACAATTTCAACCGAGAGGATGGTTTCAAATTAAGCAACCATTGGAAAGATGTTCTAAATCGAACTAAACATTAAACTAATTTCAATGGTACAGTATATTTTTCGAGAAGTGGTACCCCAAACTTTCGCAGCTCTTATAAATTCCCATTTTCACACCATCAATAGGTAAAATCCCCCTCCCCCCTTCCCCCCCCCCCCCCCTCGCCAAACTGCAAGTCCACCGGCACGTACACCACCTCTTTGCTCGCACACAGGTCCGATGTCTGAGCGTGGTTGTGTTTAGCTAAATTCTCCTGTTTGATGAGTACTAGGTGCCTCGGTGAATGTATATACTCTGACTTTAACATAGCTATTTCTGTGACCAGTTACTAGCTAACCACTCAGCTATTTAAATGCTAAATTCTATGCTAATTCCTTCGTCAAGGGGCACCTCTGCGGATATGTATACTTTAACTTAGCTATTTCAATGAGCCATTTCAATGCTAAATTATATGCTAATTCCTTTGTCAAAGCCCGTGGTCTTCTTCTTCTCACACAGCTTAAATGTCGTGATCTAAGCGTGGCTTCTTCCACTCCAGCGCTGTCCTCCAGACAGGCTCGTCCCTTCACCTGATGAAGGCCGCTTGTGTTGTGGCCGAAACGTCGTGATTATTGTTGTTTTATTATTTACCTACGTGACTTTACCGAATAGAACCAAAGAGTATAACTCTGATAATGTATGCACTGTCCTTGAAATTGATGGGTCCACACCCGAGACAGCTTTCTTTAGAGCCTCGTCTCACATGGTGTTGGACCAAAAGACGCCAAAAGGCGCACAACTCAAAGGCAATGCACCATCAGAGTATGAGAGCTCGGGGGAAGCATTTACACCATTGGAAACCTCATTTGCCAGTAACAAAATATGATAATTGGTTTTTTACCCTTTTATCTGGCAACAAAACTGACACATTTTTTACAAGGAGTCATGTTTAAATTGACCACAATACCTGTGGTCGGAACGCAAACAAAAAACAACAGCACTTATAATTGTATGCACTGTCCTTGAAATTGATTGCTCCACACTCGAGACAGCTTTCTTTAGAGCCTCGTCTCACATGGTGTTGGACCAGAAGACGCCAAAAGGCGCACAACTCAAAGGCAATGCACCATCAGAGTATGAGAGCTCGGGGTAACCATTTACACCATGGAAACCTCATTTGCCAGTAACAAAATATGATAATTGTTTTTTTACCCTTTTATCTGGCAACAAAACTGACACCTTTTTTACAAGGAGTCATGTTTACATTGACCACAATACCTGCGGTCGGGACGCAAACAAAAAACAACTCTGATAATGTATGCACTGTCCTTGAAATTGATTGCTCCACACCCGAGACAGCTTTCTTTAGAGCCTCGTCTCACATGGTGTTGGACCAGAAGACGCCAAATGGCGCACAACCCAAAGGCAATGCACCATCAGAGTATGAGAGCTCGGGGGAAGCATTTACACCATTGGAAACCTCATTTGCCAGTAACAAAATATGATAATTGGTTTTTTACCCTTTTATCTGGCAACAAAACTGACTCTTTGGTTCTATTCGGTAAAGTCATGTAGGTAAAAAATAAAACAAAAATCACGACGTTTCGGCCACAACACAAGCGGCCTTCATCAGGTGAAGGGATCAGGCTGTCTCGAGGACAGCGCTGGAGTGAAACACAGCCACGCTCAGACCGCGGACCTTTAAGCTGTGTGCGAGGAAACAAGGTGCCTTGACAAAGGAATTAGCATTTGATTGGCCGACTTAGCATAGAGGTGGTGTACGTGCAGGTAGACTTGCCGTTTGGTGCAGGGGGGGGAGCGGGAGTTTACCTATTGATGGTGTTCTCTCTCGTCGATCCCTCTCTACCCCTGGTTCCCTGTCCACCCTTCTAACTCTACCCGTTCCCACAGTGACCCCGCTTTCGTCACGGGGTTCCCCTTAAATACTAGAGGAGACATGACGTCATAGAGCCGCCCAGCGCGCATGACGACACGTTCTGTGACGTCATCGCACTGGACGGCATACATGACGTCACGTTCCCATTTTACTCCTCTACACATGTACTTCCAATATTCGCATATCGAGGCACCATCAGTCAAGTTCGGTTCCACAGCGTTCCACATTAGGAATCGATAAGCTAGAAATCGACGATTCTATGTCCGAGATCGCGATTCTACGTCCGAGGTAATCGAATCGAACCAATTTCCGTGAAGACTGCAGCAAATGGTTGACATGACGTTTGAAGAGACGGCGGGCAGCAGCGGCCGAAGCAGGAAGGGGGACTACGGACTCCTCCAAAGGGCCGAGATTACGTGCAACTATCTGCACAGCAACTCGTGAGTCGCGGGGAGTGTTGGGCTAGGAAAGTCTATGTGTGTGTAACTCCATGTGTGTGCATCTAAAGTGGATGTCTATGCGTGTGTGAGTCCATATGTGTGTGTAAGTCCATGTGTTTGTGTGTGCGAGTCAATATGTCTGTGTGTGTCAGTCCATGGGCGTGTGTGTTAGTCGCTTTGCGTGCGTGGCTCCATGTGAGTCAGTGTAAGTCCATTTCTTTGCGTGTCTGTACGTCCATGTGTGAGTGAATGTGTGTGCTTTATTGACCTGGTCAAGGCCTATGATACCATCAGTAGGCCTGGCCTCTGGGTTGTACTTCATGCTTTTGGAGTCCCTCCCCTTTGCTCACGATCCTTAAGGACCTTCATGATGGTGAGCGGCCCCGCGTCAAACTACGTGGCCGTCACTCAGAGCCATTCCCTCTACACCTTGGGGTGTGACAGGGATGTCCTCTGGCTCCCACATTTTTAAACATATCTTTTGACCACATAGTTCGTGAAGCCTTCAATGGCTGTACCGGAATAATTACCACATGGTACAGATACAATGGGAGGCTGATCAATGCCCGGGTGCAGTCAAGGGATGGCTCCCTATTGCTCTACCATGTAATTTATGCCGATGCTCTGGTGATTGCTGCTCACTCAGGAGGAGTTGGAGGCACTGCTGCTGAACCTGGAGCTTGTCACTAAGAGTGGGGCCTTACCATCAGCCCCACCAAAACTAAGCACCTGCCTGGGTATTTTGCACCATCGGACAATCCACCCCCACTTCTCACAATTGGTGATGCGGCAGTTGTGCAGAGATTGCAGAGATTCCTATACCTGCCCAGTGTGCTCATGACCGGTTCCGGTTTAGCAGCAGAAGTCTCACTCCAAATTAGTGGAGCGCCTTTATCTTTTCATCGGCTACGTTACACTGTGTGGAAGATACCTGGTCTCTCTCTCACATGAAGCTCCACGTCTTCTCGGCCACGATCATTCCCTCCCTTATCTACGCTTGCGAAACGTGCACCCCCCTAATGGAACATCTTCGCCGGTTAGACATATTTAGGCTGGCCTGCTAACAATCCATCCTGGGTTTAACCATATGTGTGTGTGCGTCTAAGTCGATGTGTTTCTATGTGTGTGGGCCGATGTCTGTGTGTAAGTCCATGTGTGTGTCTGCCTTTTTCGCCCGGGCAACGCCGGGTACTTACCGCTAGTTATTGTAATATTTGTCAACTTATTTGTTTAATTATAGTGAACAATGAACGTGAGTTCTTAGCGTAAGAAGCAAGGAAATGTGTACTTAACATAGGCTTGGTCAGGCCTAGGCCCGTGCGGAGCCCCCGTCCTGGCCTAAATTGCAGAGGCAGGGGAGGTGGCACGTTGGCAGGCTGGGCCACTACCCCCACAGCCATCCCCCCGCCCCTGCAAGAATAATGGTATCTCAGCAGTATAAAATTATTATCTACGGACTCTGTTGTAGAAAATGGACGCATCGTGTTGGGGGGGGGGCGAAAAGGACATGAGACAGTGAAGAAAAATCCGCAGCATGATGTGTATATTTCTTGCATGTTCAACTCGTAAAATAAAATTTCTCCCGTGAGCTGGAGCGAACGCGCATCACTTGGCAGGGTCCACCCCCCCCGGCAATTCTCGTCAGTTGGTACGGTCGATGTCACACAATAAGTCAATAATTAAAATAAGAATGCCACAATTTGTTTAAAGTTTAGGGATGAGAAAACAGAATAGCCTATTCCCACCCCGGGGCGTAGGGCGTGCTGCCTGGCGAATTTTTAACTACATAAAGCCCACCGTCCGAGAGCCAAATCCCTCGCAAGCACGCACGCTCGGAGACTTTTATATATAAGATAGCCCTGTGAGCCATTCGGCTTTTGAATCGGGTGCAACCGCAACAAACAAAAACATGAACAAGTAAACAGAAAATCCAGGAAAAAAAACATCAAAATATTCCTGAAATAGCACCGTACACCAACGCTGTGTGCAAAAATCCCAGTGGGATGCAAGTCAAACAACAACCACAAGACAACTAAGATTAAGGCCATCAGTCTAACCCCGTACTACAATAAACAAAAACATGGCCAAACCAACAAAAACGTTTTCGAAATAAAAATAAAAGCCGTAAATGCAAATATAGTGTACTGTGCATTCACAAGTCAACATCAGTAGTCTTAACTACTGGATAAGGGCCTCCCTAAGCAGTATCCTGTCATAAGGGTTGTTGACCATACTTCACACACTGGTACAACGTAATGCACACACATCCAGTAGTGGATTTACAGTTGATAATGTAAGTCTCATTTGTCAATCCACTGCTGGATGAAGCCTCCCCAAGCCGTGTATGTATTGTAGTTTGACCATACTTTACTTTTGTGGTCAGTGCGGATTGGTAAAGGTCAGGGCATTCGCATTGGTTCACATCACACACCACTTGTATGACCTGTCAAATTCCAATGGCTGTGAAACACATTGCGCTAACTGCCGTTAGTTGATTGCTCCGCTGACTCATGCACACTCTGTGTGCTCATATCTCTGTGCTAGAACCACCCACGAGTTTCTGTTTGGAGCCATGGCCGAGATGGTGGACAATGCGAGGTACGTTGCTCACTGCGCACTCTGGTTGTGCTCGGAAAACATGGCCATGCTCCCGTCGGTAATTCTGATGCACGTGGCCTTGCAAAGGAACACATTTAACGGGCAACTTTCCAGGCTTATTCTCCTGCTACTTATGTGTTTGTGTGTGAAAGTGAGTGCGTTCGCTCGTCTGTGTGTGCGCGCGCATGCCCCCGTGTGTGTGGGGGGGGGGCATCTCCCTCCTCAGTGTGCCGGGAAATGTCCTGGCAAGGATTATTAAACATTGCCTTGCGAGGCACACTGAGGAGCTTGCGGAGCCCCAATGTGGTTTCAGGAAAGGGCGGTCCTGCACAGATGGCATAATTTATATCCGTCTAACTACAGCAGAGGTATAGGGAATTCCAACAGGACCTGCATCTCTGCTTATTGACCTGGTCAGGGCCAATGCTACCATCAGTAGGCCTGGACTCGGGGTTTTTCTTCGTGCTTTCAGAGTCCCTGACTCTGCTCACAGTCATAAAGACCTTCATGATGGTGAGCAGGCCCAGGAAAAACTACGTGGCCGGGAGTCTGAGCCATTCCCTGTTCACCTTAGGGTGCGACAGGGATGTCCTCTGGCTCCCACATTTAACATCTATTTCAGACACTTAGTTTGTGAAGCCTTCGATGGCTGTACCGGAGGAATTTCCATCTGGTACAGATACAATGAGAGGCTGATCGATGCCCAGGTGCAGTCAAGGGATGGATGGCTCCCTATTGGTCAACCATGTTATGTATGCCGATGATCTAGTGATTGCTGCTCAATCAGAGTAGGAATTGGAGGTGCTGCTGCTGAACCTGGAGTGTGCCACTCAGAGGTGGGGCCGTACCATCAGCCCCACCAAAACTAAGCACCTGTCTGGGTATTTTGTGCCATCAGACACTCCACCCCCACAACTCCCAAGTTCGATTCCCGCTCACGATCATTACTCGTGACGATGATCTGAATGGGTCCTGGGCCTCCCCTCGATCGACTCAATTGAGTACCTGGTGCAGTGTGTAAACATCGCCATGCTGGCCTTCATAGGCGCTGTTCTGCTCACTAACAGCACTTGTCCTAACGGCCTGTTAAGGCTATAAGGGGATCGTTATCGACGGTGTGTCTGTGCGCGCGTGCATCTCCGCGTGCCCGCATCTGTGCATGCCTCTGTGTGTGTGTGCCTGCGTGTGTATGTGCATGCGAGTGCCCCTGTGTGTGTGTGTGCATTTGTGGTGACTCATTGTCCCCCTTCCGATAATAAAACTAGAATCAGGACTGAAGGTAAGTGAAAATAAAACATAATTTTTTTTCTATTTATGTTACTTAATTTTGTGTTTTACTATACAGTATTTTTTACGGTGTTGCATACAAATGTATAATATTTCTCATTTTGAGTTTTATCAATGCTTCCCTTCTTTGTTGAACCGCAACACATTTCAAAACATTGACCGTATGGGCATTTAAATACAGTACATTTTTGTGTTCTGACTTACGAATGGGTCTCAGGAACGAATGATGTTCGTAAGTCGAGGACTGCCCTATGTATGTATGTTGAGCTTTCGCACCATACGTAGCCCACCGTGCAAATCGGAGGTACGGGGGAAGGACAACAAACTAAACACAAAGCATTTCTAAAGAAATAAGGGTGTATGGTGAGTGTGGTGTGTATGGGGTATATGATGTGGGTAGAAGTGTTACTGCGATTAATTACGACCTTGTTAATGTCTTTGTTAATGTCTAGGTCGTCTGGGGACATAGTCATGTAATGTAGAAAAAAGTTTAGTTGGAGACATATCAATATAATACATAATGGGCTGTGTATACGATATTATACAATGTATTCTTGGTTGTTTCGGTAAAGTCACGTAGAAGGGAAACAATAAAATAAAAATATAAAACAATAAAATTCTCATATTCTTAGTTTTTTCGGTAAAGTCACGTTGAAGAGAAACAACAAAATAACAAAATATATATAAAACAATAAAAAAAAAATTCTCACGACGTTTCGACCATAACTCAAACGGTCATCATCAGGTGTGTCGGTTTGCATAAATTTATTTCGAAAACGGCATATTTATTTATTTATATATATAAAAAAATAACGTTTGCGTCACGCGCAACGATTGGCAGTTTGCCCAGGACTAGTCCATCTATTTTTTGAAAAGAGGAGGGGGGAGACGAAATTTGTTTTTATGTATGCTGTCTGAAAGCCACTGTAAGCGTGAACAATCAATCAAGAACTGAAATGATTTATCAAATCTTTCCAATGATTGCTAAGATAGAATCCATCTTCTCGGTTGAAATTGTCTCTGTGTTTGTATATGTGGATAGCCTCATGAACGAATCTCTCATGGAAGCCAGATGGCTTACAAAGAACCTCCGTCTTGGAGAAGTCAATGTCATGTGAGCCTACTGAATTATAACAATGATCTGCTACGGCCGAGGTGTTGGTCCTACCGTGTTTAAGGTCTGCTTTATGTTCACGAATGCGGTCCGAGATATGGCGTTTGGTTTCTCCAATGTAACTACTACCACAGAGGCAACTTAGTTTGTAGGCACCAGGGTATTGTATGTCTGGAATCACATCTTTTACAGACGGAACCAGATTACGGATTTTATGTAATGTGTTGAAACGGACCTGGATCTTGTGTTTATTCAAGATTTTGGAGATCTTTTTTGTGATCCCAGCAATGTAGGGTAAAGTGATGGTTTTGAAAGGCTCCTCAAGAGGGTTCTTCTTCATGGTTTGAGTGATAGCTTTGCGGATTGTATAGTCGGAGTAACCATTAGCCCTAAGAGCTTGGTGTACGTGCTTGAGTTCACTGCTTATGTGTTCCTGGTCGGATATGCATTGGGCTCTATGATACAGAGTCTTGATGAGAGAATTCTTCTGTGATGGATGGTGGTGGGAATCCGGTTTCAGATAAGCATCCGTATGGGTAGCTTTCCTGTAGACAGAGTGGCTCAATGAACCATCAGGTCTCTTTTTAATTAGGACATCCAAAAAAGGTATCTTGCCATCTATTTCGACTTTTATATATATTTTGTTATTTTGTTGTTTCTCTTCAACGTGACTTTACCGAAAAAACTAAGAATATGAATTACTGCAGTCACGAAAGCTTTAAATCAAAAAATAAAATTCTCACGAAGTTTCGACTGCAACACAAGCAATCATCATCAGGTGTGGAAACCACAACAAGAAAATTTGAAAATCTTGTGGTTTTCACACCTGATGATGATTGCTTGTGTTGCAGTCGAAACGTCTTGAGAATTTTATTGTTTTATATTTTTATTATTTTGTTTCCCTTCTATGTGACTTTACCGAAAGAACCAAGAATATGAATCCCTGCAGTCACGAAAGCTTTAAATCAAGATTATACAATGTAGTTTAGATTGCAGGGTATAACATTGTAATGTATAGTAGTCTAGTTTATAGCATAGTTGTAACGCAACACAGGACAGAGCAGCGCATCGTGGCTGTTTCTCTCGCCCCTCCTCCGTTCCGAGCATAGATGGACTCGTCCGTCTGAACAAAGCTCGTTGCTTTCCGTGGTGCTAACGTTGAAAAGAAAAACGAAACCGCCACTTTTTTGGACATAGAATTGTAATGTATAATGACTTATTGTTAGTAGCTCAGCTGATTGGAGAGTATATTGAGTTTATTGATAACATTGATGTAGTTTATTTTTTTAGTTTTTTATCAGTTTACTATATGGTATTCATTATATAGTGTAGTGTATACCCAGTTACTTTATGTTAATAGCTCAACTTATTGAAGAATATATTGAGTACATTTATTATATTGATGTAGTTTATACTTAGTTCTTTCACATCGGCTTATTATATGATAGTTGGGTAGTTGCAGTTCTTTAGCGTCAATATACTACATGCCTCTGTTGATATGTAAACTCTGACTTTAACATAGCTACTTCTGTGACCAGTTACATGCTAATCCCTCACACTAACATCATGCTAATTTCCCAGTTACATGCTAATTTCTGACTTTAACATCCTGCTAATCCAACACATTAACACAGCTACTTCAATGCTAAATTCTTCTGTTGATATGTAAATTCCTTTGTCAAGGCGCTCTGCTCCTCCCACCCAGCTTAAAAGACGCTGCCAAGCTTAGCAGCGTTAATTGAAGCGCTGTCGTCCCGACAGTTCTGTTACTTCACCTGAAGAAGGCTACTTGTGTTGTGGCCGAAACGTCGTGAGAATTTTATTTTATTATGTTTTATTTTTATTATTGTATTTGCATTCTACGTGACTTTACCGAAAGAACCAAGAAGATGAATCCCTGCAGTCACGAAAGCTTTAAATCGAAACTCTAAACGCTTCCTTATAAATTTGTGCGGTGAGCCATCAACCCTCGCCGCTGCCTCCACAGTGCTGGATCACAGGCAGCCACCTGCAGCACAGCCACCACTGCCTGGCTGGGCTATCTGATATCTCACACTTTGGGCTCATTGCCTGAAACGTCACCTATTGCATATGTTTATCTTTTTTGTGCAGTGTGCATGGGGCTACTCATATTGGAACATGGTTGAGCTTTGGTTATTTGTGCCTATGCACCACTTACAAGCGCAGTCTCGCAAACACATAGTAGACTCTTGATTATCCGCGCTAATAACGGGGAGGATGGCCGTGGATTAATAGAAAATGGCGGATAATACAAAAAAATCTATATTCCACGGATCTATTTGCCAAAAAACACTAATATAAGTGTAGTGACATAGAATCGGTCACTTAGCATAGCGCTGGCTGCTGGCAGGGAAGATAATCTACAGCTACAGCAGCCCTGACTGACAGCAGGTCACGTGATAGACCAGAGAGGGATGTAGGGGAAAGGTTACGGAAGGGGCACATCGAGAACCTGCTAGTAGGTTCCAGAAGGGGGGCGTGGCCGGGTTACACTGACAGTATAAGAGGGGCCCCGGGAGGGCACCTCGGGGCTGTCATTTGTAGTGGGATCCCATTGTGCTGCTGGAGTCTTCGCCGCCGTCTTCGTCTTCACCATCTCGGCGTCGCCAGTCAGGCAGTCTGCCAGCTGTCCTGACTGGGAACCGTAGTTACTAAAGTATAACCTGTTAAGGCCGTGTTAATAAACAGAGTGTCTCCTACTCTTAGTGTCTCTGAGTCAGTCACTATATAACTATAAATTATGTTTCGGTTAAGAAAATGTAGTTAATGAACAGTTTGATAAATTAAAACTCAGAAAATAAATTACCTGCTGAATCGCTCATCGATGAAGCACAACTGAAGATTTTGATTGTTACTCTTTCGATTTATAACAAAAACTAACGATCGACCGATCAATACATGGTTCAGTGATAACACGTTCCTGGTCCCGCACAGAAGACTCGGCCCCACTAAGTGGACAGCAGCAGAGCCACACCAATCAACATCAATCAAACTCTGCCCACTGTTGTAAAGATATGCAATTACAGTACTGTAGAGGAAATGGCGTAGATTTTGGATTAACCAGAGCATATATTTTTGTTCGGTTTAAGCACGTGAGTTGTAATAAACATATCCAAGCATAACAATGTATACCTTTTTGGATTATTAATTTGGGCTTAAGGGAAAATCTATGAGTTATTAATTTATGCCAAAATCTAAGGTGCGCGGTTAATCCATGTTGTGGGCTTCCTGCTCCTGTTCCAGGCCAGGCTCAGGAACGAATGCTGTCTCACGTTTAGACATCGCGATGTAAATGCATATTGTATCGTGTGATGCAGCGACACAAGGTGACTCCAGCACCTGGCCTGTACAAGGGGCATTGGTCTACCAATAGGAAGCGATCACTACAGTTTAGCCTAGTGGCACCCCCAGTGGCAGCTGTCCCTGTGCGGCACAAGGTGGCTCCAGTACCTGGTCTGCAGAAGGGGCCAATAGGGAGTGATGATTACTATCTGCCTCGGGGCACCCCAGGTGGCAGCTGCGCCTCTGCCATAATTCCAGCACATGGCCTGCAAACCTGGGCAATAGTCTGCCAGTAGTGGAGGGAAATGAGTGCTGCTGTGTTGTGTAATTGCAGTCCCGTGCGATCTGCGGTGTGGTGTTTGGAATGTGTTGCAGGGATGCGGAGGCGTCGAGGATGAACATATTTTCAGGTCGGTTGTGTGTGTCGGAGAGCGGTGGCTGTGGTTTCACAGAAATTAGTTGTCATTGTTAACCCTCTACTTGCATGGTTTGTTATAAACAAAACCGAACAATTCTAAAAGTTGGTTATTGTGACTTAAGTCAAAGGACGGACTCCCAAGATGTAGTGAAAATATTTTGTATAAGTTAACAACCAAGTTCTTGCTGATGTCCATTATAGAAAACATACGTAACTCTCCCTAGCCACCCCTATTATCTAGAATGTCAATAATGATCATTGTATAAATTATCCAGTGATGCTGCTATGTTGGCAGTAGTGCACAAGCATTATATTTGCAACCATAACCACATTCTAATCACAGCTATAACAACTATAACCACAACCATAACCACAACTATAACCACATAACCACAACAATAACATTGTAACTACAAGCATAACCACATAAACCCAACATTACGACAACCACAATATAACCACAACCACTTTTTACCACAAAACTAACTCAACACGCTCGTCAACATCACTGTGGCCTTACAGGAAAGGCTTCTGTTATTGTTGACGTTTCTGGCAATGGCTGTCATTCATAGCCACCATCATCTCTGTAGGAACCACAGATAGTGTTGAGCCAGTCACCACCAAATGCTCTGCAGTCCTCTATATCAAAATGTTTTCAGCCAATTACTGAGTGTTTATCATCATACATGTGTGTGGAAACTGGAGCACCCGGAGAAAAGCCGCACGTACTAGAGGACAACACTCTATCCTGTCATACAGAAGGAACAGATGATTATCAGTTCACGCTGCTGTCCTGCCTTCTGGAAGAGCCGGGGTATGGCTCCTCGACACCCACCTACGGGAAGGGAGTGTGGAACAGACAGAGTTGAAATGAGCAAAGACTATTAGAAATTTGTCAGAAAGAGACTGTGATGGGAGGATTTCTAGCGTGGAGCAGTGCGGAGGAAGAAGCAGAAAGAGTAAATATTGTGATCTGCAGGGTGTTTAGTGAGTCGGTTGGTGGCTGAGTGAGTGAATGGGTGCGTGGGTGGGTGAATGAGTGAGTTGTTGTGACCTGCTGTCAAATGTTTGATCACTGTGGATGAAACAGTTGGTCTATTTGGTTGTATGTAAACACTGTGTGTGTGCATATCCTATTATGTTGAATCTCAAACGCCCCACCCCTCTTGTTTAACTTGCAGTGGATGGGGACTTCCGTGGGGGGTACATCCTGTGCTTTCTAGACAACGGCCATGGCATGAGCCCGAGTAAGTGAACCGGCCATTATTTTATCACTTGCTGCTCCGACCGGGAGGCTGATGTACAACAGCGTTCGGTCTACCATTGTGATGGTATCAGTCGTGCTGTACCATTAACGGAGAGGACCTCGTGAAGGTTACCATCACTGCACCCCAGAGCCCCTAGGCTGGCTGAAGAACTGTGACCTAAACCGTTGACAACTCCCTGTTCCCCGAAAATAAATCTGCTATTCTGCAGCAAACTACACGATAGAAGAGCAAGTGAATCGGCAGTGGTGCAAGCGTCGGGTTAGTCCTGGGCTGGGGGAATCCTTTCCTTAGCTGGGGCCGAATAAACAGCCAGAGTGAGTTCTGGCTCAAACGCTGGGTGATTATGTGGGACCACCTGTTTGCCAGTATCAAGATATTGAATGAAAGGAAATTATTACCCTTTCTGCCATAAATACGGGAGATGTTAAGATGTTCAAACACCAAATAGACACCTATTACAAGGTATAATGTCTGCATTAAACATACATACTTGTGGTAATGTATGCACTGTCCTTGAAACTGATTGGCCTACACCAGAGATAGCCATCTTCATGGCTTCGTATCACCAAGTATGCCAAAAAGTGAACAGTACAAGGACAATGCCACCGCCAAATAGACACACCGATTGCAAGACATTGAGTCTTGCGATCGTGAGCAGCCACTTAGTGTTGCGTCAGCGAATGAAGAAGTCCTGGGGCTCCCCATTCAGTAACCTGCGCTGACTGGCTTGGTGAACTATGGCATAACCTCCATGACCAACTGTTGGTGAGTGCTGCCACTGGTGATGATGATGACGACGATGCTGATGATGATGCTGATGTTGCTCCAGGTGATCTGGCAAACGTGATGAAGTTTGGAAAATCCACTAAGCGCAACGCGGCCCACATCGGGCGCTATGGGAACGGACTCAAGTCGTGAGTTGTGTTGATGCTCGCCGGCGGTCAGCCGTCTCTCTGTCACTCTTCTATTGCTACTACTACCACTGGTTACTGCTCCCGTGAATTTAACTCACTGAGTCACTCCGTTCACTCACTCAGCTGCCTCCTAATAACTTCTATTGCTGCTACTGCCGTGGTTACTGCTCCCATGAACTTCACTCCTTGACTCCTCCTCAGCCAGTGCTTATTACTTGGTCTGTACCAGACACTGACGGTGTCATCTCATCCACTACCGCCACACTGCAGGTCACAACAACACACTCTTCACTCACGCTTATGCACTCACTCACCCATCCATTTACTCACAACACGCACAAAGACCATTACACACCCACTCACCCAATAACACACTTACCTACTCACTCACCACACTTCAAGTCACAACAACACACTCCTTCGCAAACTGGTTCACCCACCCACAAGATGAAGCCTTAACAGACTGTAGGAGCAAGTGATGTTATCGAGTACCTTTGAAGGCCAGCACGGCACACAAGAGGGTGGGAGGCCAGCACCACCCTCGGCCATCTTTGTCTCCCCAGTGGTGATGTGTACAGGCCAGGTCCTCATTTGAGGCTGTGTGGACCTAGGGCAGGCCCAGGACTGGTTCAGATAATTGTCATTGGTGTTGGCGGTGAGCAGGAATCGAACGCGGGTTGCAAGGTTCATAGGACAGCTAGTGAACTGCTACACTACCGCTCGCCCACACACACAATCATGCACTTACCCACTCATTCGCTGCACTGCAGGTCACATCTATCATTCAAACACTCACCCATTCACACACCCACCCTTGCACCCACCCACTCATTCAACCACTTGCCCACTCATTCACTCGCCCACTCACCATACTGCAGGTGACAACACTTCTGCTTGTTTTCCCATATCCTTACAGCCTTTGCTCAATGCAAGAAATGTGTTACACTCTTACCAACTATGCCTTCTGCAGTGCTGTTTGTTACTGGCCGCTTGACATGTTGGGCCTTTGGATTGTCGTGCAGAGAGTAAGAGGGAAGAGGAACACTACGAAATCACCTGGGCCTGGCCTTTGTTGGATAGATGATGGTGGTATCGTAGTGATGATATAATGATCGTGGTGTTGCGGTAATCGTGATGAAGATGGTGATGATAATGGTGGTGGTAGCCGTGGTGATGGTGGTGGTGGTAGTGATGATGATGATGATTGTGTTGGTAATTGGTGGTGGTGATGTTGGTGCTGGTGAAAGTGTGGTGGGTAATTGTCAGGCATAATACGCCGTCACCACTACTGGGAATATGTAGCTCCAGTTAGGGCCCAGCAGGGGGCAATGACTGGAGGGTCACGCAAACTGGAGGGCGGTTAGGAACCGGAGGTGGACACCCCAGGCCCTCAGTGGGGGCTGGGAGATTGCGCAACAATCTAGGTCCCTCCAGAAGGTTCCAGAGAGTGGGCGTGGCCAGGGGCGGAGTGACCCTGGCAGCCCCATAAAAGCCGGACGGACCCCAGAGCAGCTCCGGCAGTCAGCGTCAAGCCGAACACCGAAGAGCTCGCCTGAAGACTAGGAACCTGAAGATCCCGGGACCCGACGTCCTTATCAGGGCCGGGTCTGAGTGGGCCAGCGGTCGAGACCCGAGGACCTTGGCTGGGGTCGGGTCAGCCTCCCCTAGGTCCCGTTAGCCGGAGGGCTAAGATTAGGTGGTCCCAGTGACTAGGGCACGTTAGTCCGGAGGCTATACTTCCTCAGGTCGTCGGATAGAAGGGAGGGACCCACGTGTTGCTTCCTAAGAAAACTCCGTCTCCATACAACCCACTACAAAAGTGGTGGCAGCAGTAGTGGTGATCATGTGGCATCATCGTCACTCTTGATGTTTGTCCACTCTGTCATCGCTAACCGAATAACAAACTCACTTTGGTGATGAATATTTTGCATCGTGAACAAACAAACTTACTCGCTCGTCGTTCCGCCCCCACCATGCCCCGTGTCCATCACTCTCCCTCCACCATGGGGGGCGGGGTGGGTGCCTCTCCTAGGGGAACGATGCGGATTGGGAGGGACATGATCATTCTCACGAAGCAGGCGGCCACCATGAGCTGCCTCCTTCTGTCCCGCACCTTCCACGAGGAGGAGAAGATCGAAGAGGTGAGACTGATCATGACGAGATGTAAGAGAACCAAGCCGAGCCGGCACGGGTGCACAAGTGGATTTTTCCACTGGGCCTGTTTGTTAAAGCCAGGCCGTGCCGAAACTAGAAACATCTGATCCTGGATTGGGGCCAAGCAGGGCCATGGGTCGTGCATAACGATGTGTCGTGCATTGCATGTGATATTGGCGGCACGGCTTCTGGAGTGGAAAAGAGGTATTGGTCCGTGTTGGGGCCCGGAGTGGGGTTTATAATGGCCGTGTTGGGCTGCTAAGCCAGTAACACCGAGACCCTCTGTCTCAATAGGATCATAATGTCTGCGTCCGGGTAAGCCGGCTGCAGTTGTTATTGTTGCCTCTGTAGTTGATGTTGTTCCGCCAGGTCATAATTCCACTCCCGTCGTGGAGGAACGACAACATGGAGGTCATCTTGTCAAACGCGCAGAGATATCAAACGGAGATGGACATCATCTTCAGGTGACATTTAGTCCATGTGCCATGAGCAGAAATCCCAAATGATGAATGTCACCTGTTGTGGCATGTCTTTACTTGTTGGCCACACAGAGAAATTGAAACATCGGTGGGTTATGTGATAACCACTTGAAATTAGTACGGATATCGGATACAGGTGGTACCCGGATGTACGTTAAATTGATTTACGATGATTCGTTATGTAGTAAAGTAACACCTTTTTTTGGTGTATGTCTCCCTTGTTTCTTTGATAGATTTTCTTCATTTAGTATTTATTCAAAATTGGATTTTCTTTTGGTGGGAATTTTGTTAACAACCTTCTAGTAAATGCACGTTATGTCGTTTAACCACGAGTGCATTTTATACGCTTCCGGGCCATTTGCATGGCTGCCATGTTTCGCTCATTTATAATCCGCGTTCAAATTACCGTACTGTTCCACCACCACGAGAGTGTGGAAGATTTGGGGGAGGTGCTACATGTTGAAGCTCCACCCACTCATAGTGCCCCTCCCCTCACCGACCCAGTCACCCCTCCTCCCCTCACCACCTCACCTACTACCCTCCCTCACCCTCCTAATCACCCCTCAACTCCTCACATGACAATGTGCACCACGGTTTCTGGTTAGTAAATTACAGCGTACAGTATTTGTTTTTAATTACCTGTCTCATTCTCCATATTTAGGCGTGAAAATATCTTAGCAGTGTTAATAAGCATTATTTTAGTAGGCTTTGGGTTGGAAGTTCTTTTTATAGGTTATATATTAGGTTATATAATGGGACCTTATGGGAGAATAAGTTTTGATATACGGTACGATGTTTCGCTTTACGTTCAGGTTTTGAAGAATGCAACCCAAACGTATACCGAGGTTCGTGCGTAGTTTGTTCGTAGCCGTATAAATACGTTGGTAAAATTAGAGTTTTGCTACCCTTAGGTGCTATAAAATTGATGCTCTGGCCCATGGGCATATTGCACGTACGCATGTACCTGTTGTGGGCATCAGACCCGGCTCCATCTCAAGCCCACTCAGGCAGGGTCCCCTCTGAGTACTCAGTGGCGAAGCTGTTGAGTGCACAGGCGGTGCAACTGCTCTGTCAGTCCGGCTGTAAACGTGGGCTTGCGGTAACTACCTCAGGGGTTGATTCGATTTGAGTGAAACTCGTGCAAAGTTGCGCTGCTGGTGGGGCCTCAACCTAAAGAAACCCAGCCACATCTATCAATTTGTCACTGCCCGGAACTTGGTAATAAGACACCAGCGATAATTATTGAGGGTTTCAAACCGAAGCGGTGATGCCGCATGCTCCTAGAAGAAGGCAGACGTCATGATCGGCGAAAACAAACGCTCTGGGGACGAACCTGCGTGTCAGGGGAGAGCGTGTGTAAAGAATACATGTGCATGGCTGGTTTCTCTTCCTTATAGAGCGTGACCCGCTGTCACCCCTTACAGGTACTCGCCGTTCAAATCCCAGGAGATACTGGAGCAGCATTTCAAGAAGATTCATGGATCTTCCGGTACTCGTATAATTTTTGTCACGAGGCGATATGGTGCGTCCCATTATTTCGCCGTCCGCCTTCCCTCGCAATCGTGTTAGGAGGGTTATTCATATATTTTACTACAACTTCGGCTGCATTAAATTCACCGTGGCTTGCCACTTTTCCTGCAGTGTAGAGACTGCTGGTGAGGAGGGGTTCTCCTTGTCTGGCCTGCCACAGTGCAATGGAATGGTTGCTATGAAACAATTTGACATTTAAGCCACTGATATAAACATGCAAATTCTTATCTATGGATCTCTGTATGAGTCTCCCGGTCCCTGCATTAGTCTTGGTTCTCTGTGTGAGTCTCTGGGTAAATCTTTGGGCCTCCTGAGTCTTTTGGTATATTTGTGAGTCTATTGGTCTCTTTGTAGTGGGTTCAATCAGACGCACACTATAACTTGGAGGCAACACGGTTTATTAACTAACATCACATAACCCTTAACGGAATAACAACCGTTCCTACACTTAGCTATATACACTTTGAGTAGATGGCTATTTACATTCTGGATGGGCAACTACAAACCAGACCAGGTCAGCCAATGCACTGCCTGGTCCACCTGCGCGACACCCGGAGACCCGAAGACCCGCCGACGACGAAGGTTTCTTCCAGCAGCATCGACCCCGGTCCCCCCCCGGGGCTCGGCTTTTATCCTTACGGCATGGCCAGGCCCCGCCTTTGGCCATGCCTCTTTTCCCGATCTTTCGTGAGGGTTCAGGACCCACGCTCTTTGGTTCTTTCGGTAAAGTCATCCTCAACCCTGGCACCCCCCGTCCCACACCACCTCCGTTCACGTGCCCCTTCCTGTTTACCCAGCCTCCTCTGGTATGCCCATTCGGTGTCCGGGGAGAGGCTCCGCCCCTACAGTACCACCCACACGGTACTGTCTCTACACAGCGATACTCATACCAACGACACTACATCTTTATTAGACTGGGTCTCTGCACAAGTTTATGGGTCTCTGTGCAAGTCTATGGGTCTCTGTGCGAGGCTAGGATTCTCTCTGAGTTAATCTGGCCCTGTGTGATTCTTTATACATTTGCAGGCCAGTTGTATAAGCTTTATGCCGCGCAGGGACAGCTGCCAGCGGGGTTTTCCTTGTATAAACTGCAGCAGGACAGTGGAGTTGTTGAGATGAGAAGATTTCAGGCGCTTGGAGTTGCTCAGACGTTTAAGCAAGCGCCATTATCTATGCAAACCCTTATGCTTGGTGGTCATAGACTGACATGCAAGTCTCATGTAGCCCGTATGCCCAGCCACCGCATTTCCAAGCAGCTTTTGTTTGGCCAGAGAGATGGGGTAAATGGGTATGGCACGGGCTGGAGAAGAGATGAACTGATGCGGTACAGGCAGGTATAGAGCTGAGTGGACTTGCCAATGGTACCAGCGGTGTCGAGATCTGTCTCTGTGGAGGAGGCTCGTGAAGGTGGGTACTGAGCAGTTTGAGGCAGTCGCCGTCCTGCATCACCGGAGGGTGAAGGAGCGATGCTCACAACAACAAGCAGAGTGCTGTGTGGCTAAAACACAGCAAGTTGGCAGAGTAGGGGGCACACGTAGTGCATCTGCTAGTTATAGGAGTCGGTTAACACATGACACCTGCCTCTCTCCTATAACCTGCCAGCAGTGAGTCTTCGACACTTCATGTGGCCTAGAAGTGCACCTAGCCTTGCACAAGTGCTGTTTGTCACCACGACTCGGTTGATATATTTTTTGTGCAATATCACTTTCTCACCTGACACTGCTTTACACTGATTTCTATTTGCTGCATTGCTGTCCTCATTTTTTTTGTCTTTTCGGTGACCAAAGTCACTTACTGTTGCACATGAGACTCCTCTTACTACTTGAGTTCTTATCTTGTTACACAATCAACTTCAGCTCACCTACTCATTCACTCACCCCTTTACTCACCCATTCACTCACCCATTCACTCACTCAACCACTCACTCAAATAATGTATTCACCCACTCATTCACCCACTCATTCACCCATTAACCTACCCATTCACTCATTCACCCAGTCATTCACCCAGTCATTCACCCATGTACTCATTCACTCTCACACACCCACTCACCCATTCACCCACTTACAAATGAGACTCCTCTATCCTGGTCACTGGATTTCTCACTGTGTGACACAAAATCAACTTCACTCATTCACTCACCCACTCATGCACTCACTTGCTCCCTCACCCATTGACTAATTCACTCACTCACCCATTCACCCACTCTTGCAACTGAGACTGTCTTGGTCACTGGAGGTCTCACCTAGCTGCACAAAATCAACTTGAACTGAGAGGCGGCCGTCATTACTGTTGCTGTCGTTGCTGTATAGGAACCCTCGTAATGGTCTACAACCTCATGCTGATGGATGACGGGGAGTCTGAGTTGGACATCACCTCTGATCCTCGGGACATCCTCATGCGGGGTGTGCATAGGGACTTGAGGTGGGTGCGAGTGGGAGGGCTACCCCTGGGAATTAACAATCCCGACATGGCCATTATGCACCTCCTGTGTCCGATTCCCAGGTATTCCTGTAAAGGGTGGAGCCCTTTTACAAGTATAGAGGGGAGTTGGGGTGGGGGGGGGGGGCAAACTGGGATCGCTGGGGTTCCTATGGGTGCCGCAGTGGTGAGATGTTATCGCCCCCGCCTGGTATGAAGGAGGTTGTGGGTTCGGTCCCGACCCTGACGCTTGTATATTTAGAGTTTGCATGTTCTCCCCGTGGTCGCGTGGAATTTTCACTGGGTTCTTCGGTTTTTCACTCCACATTTCAAATAAACATGCAGTTAAGAGTATATTGGGTGCTATACATTTCCACGTGATAAGCCACTTAATTGAGCTCTCATTTGTGGCCTGGTCGCTTCTGAAAAAGAGCTATATAGCTCAGTGGGCCTTACCAGGTAAAAAAAATAGTTTTATTTTTAGTTTCCTAGTGCATGGCTTGCTGCCTCACTCAGACTCGACCGGCGCTCATTTCGCAATGCCGAGCACTGATGGAAAGCCTCTCCCCCCCAGCCCGGGCCCAGGCACCTCGTTACCTTTCTCTTCCAAGTTTCAGTTCTTGAATCTGCAAAACAGTCCCCTTTCTAACCCTCTTCTCTTCCCTTGTCCCTCATCCCCTTCCCCTCTAGCCTTCACTCATTGTTTCTCCTCTGAGGTTGAGCTCATTTGTTGTCCCTTCAGCCTCCCCCCACTGCTCGGTCTGCTGTACTCTCCTCTCCCTGTGTCACTGCACCTCCTCTTTCCGCCATCACACTGAAATCTTCATCTGAGCTCTGTTATTTCCAAAACTCGCCCCCTACCTCCTCCCCCCGTGACCCCATTTCTGCCTCCCTTCTTGCCTCCCCCTCTATATCCTTCCCTACCTTGTCATTTTTCACTCCTAAGGTGACTTCTCTCTTCGACCTTAAAATCTGCTGTTATTTTTCCTCTGCTCAAAAGACCTTCCTTTGACCCCACCATTCTCTTCCGCCTTTTCTAAAATTCTGAAACGCCTTGTTCATAACCAGCGCTCACTCCGCATGTCTTCACATTCCCTGGATCTACGATTTCAATCCAGTTTTCACCCTCTTCCACTAAAACAGCCCATCTAAATGTTTAGAACCATCTTGCAAATTCCTTCCATGCTGGTCATCCATTCTCATGCGTCTTGACCTTTGACACTAGTTCACCCCGCTCTTCTTTCCTCTCTCCAAGCTCAGCAGCTCTGGCCACCCCCTCTCCTGGCTGAAGTCTCACCTCGCACATCCTCCATCTCTAATCACTCCATACTCCCATGCTTCACTCTCAGTGTCGGTGTTCTGCAGGGTTCGGTTCTGGGTCTCTTACTGTTCTCTCTTATATTTCACCACTTGAATAAGTTCTGCTTTCCTCATAATTTCTTTGCTGATGATACACAAATCTTATTTCCTTCATCTACCCCCTGTGACTTTTCCTCTTGTATATCTTCCTGTCTGGCAGCCATCCAATCCTGGATTGTGCCTCAGTCTTTCAATCCTTCCAAGCTAACAATCGTTTTCATTCCGGCCTCTTGCTTTCATCCTCCCATCACAACCATCTCCTCCTCTCTCTTTCTCCTATTTTCTCTGCCCTCAACCTTGGTGTCACTTTTGAGTCTTCCCTGACTTTTTCCACCCACATCTCCACTTCTACTCACATCTGCTGCTTTCATTTATTCAACATTAGGAAATTATGCCCTCATTTAATTTCTGCCACCAAACACCTGGTTCATTCTGTGATCTTTACCCATCTGGACTGCTACTTCTTCTTGGTGTGGTGTGTAAACATCGGCATTAGGGAGACAAAGGTGGCCGGGCATGGCGCTGGTTTGTTTCGTAAACATCAGCACTGGGGAGACACAAAGGTGGCCGGGAGCAGTGCTGGCCACACCGACCCCCCCCCCCCCCCCCCGTGTTCATATCGGTGTGCGGTTCCAGCCGTTGGTAACAGTACTTGGGATCTGTGTCTCTGTACAGCACCCCTCCGGAGCGGGTGTCGTTCCGCACGTACCTTGCCATCCTCTACCTGAAGCCGCATATGCGCCTCTACCTGCAGCACCAAAAGGTCATCACCAAGAGGCTGGACCACGACCTCTACAGACCCTGGTACGGACCGTGCTTTCTTCAGATGAACCACGTGGCCTTTTTGCTGTTACTGCTCATGGTGATCCGGCACTGGGGAGTTGGCAGCGAGGGTTGGCGGATCGCCGCACAGACGTCATGAAACCCCCTACCCATGGGTGGGGGTTTTAACGCTGGCTCGACGTGTGGCTGCTGCTGCCTTCCCGTTCGTCAATGGTTCCTCTTCGTGGCGCCTCTGAGTTGTCCTCTCTCTCTTTACGAGAGCGATGAGTAAACTCGGTAATAGAAACAGTTTAACGACAAACAGCAGTGATGAGGGGCCGCTTGTGGTTGTTTTATGTTGGCGTGTGCACAGCATGTATAAGTTTGAGTCGTGCCGGTTCCGGGCCCAGGCTGAGAAGGAAACGAAGCAGAAGTCCAAGGAAGTGAAACTGGGTGAGCCACACGTTATTTTTGCATCGGCTGGGCGAGTAATACCTGCCTGGCCCATCGCTCCACGCGACGTTCTGGGTCTCCTTGGCCAAAATTAAGAGCCTCACTTCTGTGTGCAGGTGAAACACAGAGCCCCTCCCTTGCAAACACATGCACAAAGATCCCCCATATAGCATACGTAGACTGTTGGGGCAAGTGCTGTTAGTGAGTAGCACCTATGAAGGCCGGCACGGCACACGACGGGGTGGGTGGCAAGCACCACGTATGCCCGGCTGCCTTTGCCTCCCCAGTGGTGATGTTGTTTACATACCGCACCAGGTACTCTACTACACTCCAACCACCACGCTACTTTGTTATGAACCTGGCGATCGGAGTTCGACTCAACTTTGCCGACATTGGTGGCAAATATTTTATATGGTTGTGGCTCTCACTTAGGTCACCAACAGCACTTGCCCCAATGGCCGTGTGTAGGCTACACGGGAGAACATTGTCCTTATACACAATGTCAACAGCCACTCACCACTAAGTGTCAGTGACGTCACGACGGCGCTTGTACCATGCGAGGTGTACTTTGAGGCCACGCGAAGTGTCGAAGGCCTGCTGGCAGAAGGTCACAGAACAGTCCCACGTGAATTGGGTTGACTGAGATAACTGACAGATGCACCAACTCTGCCCCCCACTGTGCCAACTTTCTGCATTTTAGCCACTCGGCGCTCTGCTCGTTGTGAGCGTCACTCCTCTGCTCTCCGTTGGTCCTGGAGGGCGACTGCCTCTAACTACCTAGCAGTGTCCTTCACGAACCTCCTCCACAGGGGCAGATCTTGACACTGCTAGTACCTGTCATCAGAAAGTCTAATCAGCCCCACATCTTTCTGTACTGCATCAGTCCATCTCTTCTTTAGCCCGTGCCATGCCCGTTTAGCCCCATCTATCCAGGCAAACATGCCGGCTACATGACCCAGCCAATGCCCAGCCAGTGCAGGCTCACAAACACAAACTCGCATTCATTCACACTCAACCCTCATGTGCGATTGGTGTTGCTCCATCACAGCGGAGGAGAAGGCCCGGGAGTTGGAGAGCCAGGCCCGAGAACTGGAAAGGAAACTTGACTTTGACATGGGGCAGAACGCCAGGGTAAGTGGGTGCGCAAGGGCGGTCAGTCGGTCAGGGAAATGTGTGACATTGTTGCCGCAATGCGTCTTTTTTTTCCACTGTAACTGGGCCATGCGAGCAAGTCCGGCGCGGCTCAGGTCAGGAGGGGCCAGGTTGTTTTTTCCACTGCAGAAGTCGAGCAGTGCCAGTGGTGGTGCACTCGGTGATCAAGCGGAGGAGACGCACGTGGATAACGGCGTGCTCACTGACATCGCGCACGACCAACGTGTCTTAGTCCTGCCCCTGGCCCTGCTTAGCCCCGAGCGAGATTGAGATGTTGTCTTCTTGTGAGGCCTGCAGCAGCAGCGTGCACATTATAGTTTGGTTAATGGCCCCAGTGGACAAAAAACACCCACACCGTGCCAGTGGAAAAGCCGCTGACTCTGCTCGGGTGCGCCAGTGGAAAAGGGGCACAGTTGTAAAGTGGTATTGTATAGTAATATTGTATTGTATAGTATCTTGGTATTATTGTATAGAATAGTGTTTTATAGTACAGCAGTATTGTGTAATTGTATTGTATAGTATTATATAATTGTATTGTGTAGTTTTATTGCATAGTTATATAATTGTATTGTATAGTTGTTTCATTGTATTGTATGGTTTTTGTGTTTAGTTGTCCTTCCATCGCACCTCCAATTAGCATGGTTGGTTATGCATGGTGCAGAAGAAGTTCAGCATACATACAGGCAGTCCTGAAACTTACAAACACTCGCACTTACAAACCAGCTTTCATGATTTTTTTGTTGAACATTGACTTAAAACGTGAACTCGCACTTTCAAACTGAACCAGGGAACTATTTTGTTCACTGGAGCAATCCTCCGCAAGATTACCATATGGGCATTTAAATACAGCACATTGCTGCGTTCCGACTTACGAACCGTTCGACTTACGGGTCCCAGGAACGAATTATGTTTTTAAGTTGAGGACTGCCCTATGTATAATTGTATAGTATTGTATAATTGTCTTCTATAGTTGTATAATTGTATTGTATAGTAGTATATAATTGTATGGTTGCATTGTGTGGTTGTATCCGTGCTGTGTCGGTGCAGGCACAGGTCCGCCAGGCTCAGGTCGCAGCCTCTGAGCAGCAGTGTGAGCTGCAATACCTCCGCAACGAGCTGCAGCAATACCTGGGGTAGCTACTTGGCGCGTGTGTGCGTGTGTGTACAAAGACAAAGAGCCCCGTGTAGCCTACTCAAGACCGTTGAGGGAAGTATTGTTGGTGACCTAGGCATGGCCCAGAACCGTTTTAGATATTCGATACTGATATCAGCCATGAGGACTTTAACTTGGGTTACCGGGTTCGTCACACAGTTACCTGGTACGGTGTGTAAACAACATCACTACTGGGGAGACGAAGGCAGCAGGGCATGTTGCTGGCCACACCAACCGCTTGTGTGCTGTCGCGGCCCTCCTAGGGGCGGCTCACTAACAACACTGCCAATAGCGTTGGTTTTAGGCAACATGGGTGATCATTGACTTTGTCTTTCGGCACGTGTGCGCGAACGTGTGTGTGTGTGTGTGAGAGAGAATGTATGAGTAGCTGGACCGTGTAGCCCACATGTCCAGGCACCGTATGCCCAAGCAGCTTCTGTTTGGCAGGATATAAAGGGGTTAAATAGGCACACAGTACAGGCTGGAAAAGAGATGGACTCATGCGGTAAAGGATGATATGGAGCTGAGTGAACTTGCCGATGACCGTACCAGTGGTGTCAAGGTCAGCCTCTGGTGGAAGAGGCCCGTAAAGGATGCTACCCGGCAGTTGGAGGCAGTCGCCCTCCAACAATGGAGGACAGAGCAGCTACGCTCGCAATAATGAGCAGAGCACCGGACAGTTAAAATACTATACAGCAAGTTGGCACAATGGGGAGCACAGGTGGTGCATCTGCGGGTCTACTCAGTCAACCCATGGCACCTGGGTCGCGCCAGTGTACTTCTGCCATTAGTGAGCCTTCCTCACTTTAAGTAGCCTCAGGTTCACCTAGCTAGGCACAACTGCTGTAGTGATATCACCGCCACTTAGTTGTGAATGGCGGCTGTTGGTGGAGCTAAATAGGCACAACACGGGCTGGAGTAGAGTTGATGATGTGATACGGCTGGACTTGGGAGCTGACTGGACTTGCCGATGACAGGTGCCAGTGGTAACCAGGTAGATTGCCCTCTGTGGATAAGACGAAGTGGTCAGTCTGGTAGACCGAGTCCGTTTCTGTCTCTCTCTGTGTTTCTGTGAACACCTACAGGAATCTACGCAGGCCCAAGCAGCTCTGTTTCGTGCTGGGGTTGAACGTCGAGAGGAGACACCACGACGGTGCCTGCATCTACACCAGCGGCCGCCTCATCCGCATGTACGACCACTTGGGCCCTCAGTCTACCTTAGGCAGGTGAGGGGACACACGGGGACAGGTGAGGGGGGCGACACATGGGGACGGGTGAAGAGGTGGGGGAATGAACCCTGTTGACGTGAACGCTAACGTGGCGGTTGTCCCAGGGGGTGTGGCGGCGTGGTGGCGGTGGTCGACGTGCCCTGCATGGTACTGGAGCCGACGCACAACAAGCAGGGCTTTACCGACTCCACTGAGGTCGCCTTGCTGCTTCGGGCGCTCGCGGAGCACGTGGTGCACTACCGCATGATGCTGGGCATCGGTGAGCAGCAGCAGCAGATGGAGCGCTGACCCCACCCCATCCAGACCCCCAGCTGCCCAGAACCCCCATCTGGCTGCCACCATGGTCATTGGCCCACAGTCAATCCGCTGTTGGATGAACGCCCTTCCACCCCCCCCCCACAACCACCACCATCCCCCCGCAACCACCATCGCCCCCTCCCCCCCAATCACCATCGCCCATCCCCCCACAACCACCATCGCCCCTCCCCCCCCACAGCCATCATCCCCCCCTCCCCCCCCAAACACCCTCGCTCCCCCCCCCAACCACCATCACATCCACCATCAGCCCCCAGCATAATCCAGCAGTGTAGTGACCGAGGCTGTATTTCTACAGATAGGGAGCGGTGGCACAGCGGTTAGCATGCCACGCTACGAACCTGGCGACACAAGTTCGATTCTCCCTCATGACCAATTATGGTGACGTCGAATATCTGAACCGGTCCTAGGTGTCCCCTTATTCAACTCAGCCATAAATTAGTACCTGGTGTAACGTGTAAACAATCGCGGCAGATAAAGGTGGCTGAGCATGGTTTTAGCCACACCACCCCATTGTAGATGTTTCGTGCCAGCCGTCATAGCTGCTACTCGCTAACCACACTTGCCTCAACAGTCTGTGTATGCTACACGGGACATCTTTGTCTTTGTGTGGGTGTGCAGCCGGCAACGACGTCTCCAAGTTCTGGGCTAGGTTTGGGTACCTGAGCTGGGGGAACTGGGTCCAGGTCCCCAGCTCGGAGCCTCAGTACCGCCGCTGTAGAGCCATAGAAGTACCGATCAACGTGCAGTGCGGTAAGGGTGAGGGTGTGCAGGTTGAGCGAGCGAGTGAGCGAGCGTCTGCGGGGTGAGTGAGCGTCTGCGGGGTGAGCGAGTGTGTAGGAGGTGTGGAAGCAGTGGTGCAGCAGTTGCCACGATGCCCTACGAATCCCGCGACCAGTGCGAATATTTAAAATTGGTCCTGGGCCTTTCCTAGGTCGACTCAGCCTTAATTGAGTACCTGGTGCATTTTGTAATTGGAACATTAGGGTGTTGGCCACCCACCCCCTCGTGTGCCGTGCCAGTCATCGTAGGTGCCACTCACGGCACTTGCCCCAGCAGTCTATATGGGATCTTAGTGTAGGTGTTTTTGGGGAGCAGTGGCACTGGGCTACAAACCCGAGAACCCGAGTTCGATTCCCACTCTACGACCAATAATGGTGGTGAACATCTGAATCAGTCTCGGGCTCCCCTAGGTCAACTCTGCCTTAAATGAATACCTAGAAGACAAAGGCGGCTGGGGCGAGGAGCTGACCAAACCACCACGCTCGTGCGCAGTGCCAGCTACGGTGGGCGATCCTCTCCAATGGAACTTGCCCCAGCCACCTTGTGCAAGCCACGTGGGGGACCTTTATCTTTGTGTTGGGGTGGGGGTCTGTTTGGCGCAGATACGTGTCTCAAGTGGCGCTCACTTCCCTTCTGCTCGAAAGGCCTCCACAACCCTTTCCCGGAAGTCTGGGTTTGCTCCATGAACCCCGACCCCAGGGACAACCGGTCAGTCGCGGGTCAGGGGACACACGCTCAAAACCATGCCAACTCACGCTCTCATTTTAGGAATCGATGGCAAATGTGAACCGTGATGCCCGGCACACGATGGCCTCCTCTTGTCGAATTATGTCACTGGAGTCCTTGACGTCAGCTAGCGAACATTGTCGTTGCAAAGGTTATCTGTAAATTATTTGGGTGTTGTCTAGGGCATCATTGAATAATGACAGTAACCCATCTTCTTTGGTTCTTTCCGTAAAGTCACGTAGAATGAGAGTAAAATAATAAATTAATAAATAACACAATTAAATTCTCACGACGTTTCGGCCACAACACAAGTGGCCTTCAGGTGAAAGGAACAGACCTGTCGGGACGACAGAGCTTCAATGAACGTTGTTAAGATTTGTAGCGTCTTTTTAAGCTGGTTTAGAGAAGTGAGGCACCTTGACAAAGGGGTTTACATATCAAACAGGAGAATTTAGCATTGAAATAGCTGAGTGATTAGCTTGTGACTGGTCATAGAAATAGCTATGTTAAAGTCAAAGCCTACACATCCACAGAGCCACCTAGTACAAATCAAACAGGAGAATTTAGCATTGAAATAGCTGAGTGATTAGCTTGTGACTGGTCACAGAAATGGCTATGTTAAAGTCAAAGCCTACACATCCACAGAGGCACCTAGTACAAATCAAACAGGAGAATTTAGCATTGAAATAACTGAGAGATTAGCTTGTGACTGGTCATAGAAATAGCTATGTTAAAGTCAAAGCCTACACATCCACAAAGGCACCTAGTATAAATCAAACAGGAGAATTTAGCATTTAAATAACTGAGGGATTAGCTTTTGACTGGTCATAGAAATAGCTATTTTAAAGTCAAAGCCTACACATCTACAGAGGTACCTAGTACATGGACGCCAAAGGGGCTGCAACAACTTGACTATCATATAGTAAACCAAGGTAAAAAAAACTAAGTCTAAATTACATCAATATAATAAATGTACTCAATATATTCTTCAATAAGCTGAGCTATTAACAGTAACTGGGTATACACTACACTATATAATGAATACCATATAGTAAACCAATTAAACCAGATTCGTATTATTGTCACATGCAACGGAGAGGTTTTGCACACTGTTAAACCACACACGGGAACAGGACTTTAGTGCAAGAAATAAATTTGTTTACCAAAAAAACAGTCATTAATAGGCAACCGCTGGTCACTACAACTTATAATACTGTTACGAAGGTATTGGTATTCATCGAAAAGCAAATCAAATCGGGCACGGCTCTGTATGTAAAAGCAATCAACATAGAACAACCCAATATCAAATGTAATGTAAATGTACGACTCAAATTTAATAAGGACTTAATACTAGAGACCAAAGTACTTGTGATACTCATTAATAAATGAACTTTAAGCACAGTCTGGTATCATTAGTCAGTCTATGAACAGGCGTCGTCTCTCGGCATACATCATGAATTGACCAATGTATACTAATTAACTTTCTTATCCAATCTTTCACATGAGAAAAAGAAGTGCTCTCTCTTATGAGGAAAGTGAGTTGTGTGTTTGGCCTTATGTCTACCCCCTGTCAGAGGTAGACATTGTTTATATTGACACAGCTGTGAGACATCCACTTCATGGTAGGCAAAGGGGAGGAGTACTCTTCCCTGTGCCCAAGTCAGCTTTCAATGCTGTTTTGTGTTGTGGCCCCACACAGGGTGTCGTGGTGGTGAGATGTTAACTAACTCGCCCGGTATAGAGGAGGTCGTGGGTTCAATCCTGACCCTGCGCCTGTTTATTTGTAGTTTGCGTGTTCTCCTTGTGGTCGTCTCTGGTACCTCCGGTTTGTCCCTCCACATGATAAGCCACTGTTGAG
Source organism: Petromyzon marinus (assembly GCF_048934315.1). Taxonomy (NCBI): domain Eukaryota; kingdom Metazoa; phylum Chordata; class Hyperoartia; order Petromyzontiformes; family Petromyzontidae; genus Petromyzon; species Petromyzon marinus. The sequence continues at coordinate 339,884 of NC_133719.1, forward strand.
CTCTAATTTGTGGCCAAGTCGTTTCTGAACAAAAGCTACATAGCTCAGTGGGCCTTACCTGGTAAAATTAGAAGTTTAGTTGAGTACTCCATAACGTTATATGTTCTCAAAACATATAACGTTATGCAACTTCAGCAGCTATTGCATTATTATACTCAACTAATGGGTTTAATGGCATTCCCACGACATAGTGGTACAGGTTTCCCACACGTTTTGCGGTAGATGCATTTCAAAAGAGGGGGTGCACAAAGCAAAACCGCACACAGCAATTCCTCGCTTAACGCAGGAGCAGATGCCTTCCTGAAAAGTACCGCGTTAAGCTAAAAACGTGTTGAGCGAAGACAATTTCCCCATAAATGTAACAAGGTTTGGAAAGATAATATGTACGCGATACAGTGAGATAGCATGACAAACAACTTAGATGAGGATACGTCGACACATACTAGATTTTTCTGTGTACTGTATTGTAGGGCTCAGCTGCGCTTTCCATCTAACGGGCCCATTAAGCATTGTAACTGCGTGTTCCATGTTGTAACGGGCACGTTCGTGTAGTAGTAGTTATGGTATTGTATGGTTAATATACGGAGTCTCATTTGCAAGACTGGGTGACCTGGGGGCATCAATTTGCCAGTGGGGGGCAATTATTGCTGCTGTATGTGTGCGATCCCATTACAAGTGATTCGCAATGTCGTTTTTCAAAAGTTGGCCAATTTTCGATTAAATGGGATCAAATTAATGGGTCTGAATGAAGACACGGTTGAGATGGTGTACAGTTGTAGGGATTGAGTGATGGGCTGTGTTGTTGTTCTGTTTTACAGTTGCGAGGCTATGGAACAGGACCCTCACATTCCCCTGCAGATCATTAAGAAAAAGGTTAAGCCAGTGCATAGTACTTACACAACGGGGGAGTGGGCAGGCTGCAGCATGGACACTGTGCAAGAAAAATTACTCACCGTAGCCTCTTATAAGCAAGTGGTGTGTCACTGCATCTTACAGGGATGCACGCAGAGAGCTACAGATTTGTAAAGATTCCCACAGACTCGCGCAGACACCCAGACTCGCACAGAGGCACAGTCCAACACGTGTCACTCTGTGTGATATCGCTTCTAGACGCAGCAGCTGCCACCATTCGTAGTCATAACCTACAATGGGTGTTTGTCTCTTGGACAAAATTGCATCCAGGTAATAGCTGGCACAGAGAGAGAAAGAGGCAGAGAAGGTGCCTCCTTCCAAAGATTACCAGCTCTTCCCCACTCGTCATTTGGCATTTTATTCTTAGACTAGGATGGTGGATGTCAGGGGGGCGTTGGTTGAATTGTTTAATGGACTTGGGCTGGATGCGTCACGGCCGGAAGGGATGGCAGCACCAATGTTTTGGAATGTTTCCTCCCTTAACATCGTACATTCACATTTCCTCCCACATTTGGAAATGTGATTTGTCCTCGCTTGTGTATCAATCAATGTTGATGTGAGATACTATGTGTTGTTGTCCTGGTGTGGCCTGGGACTGTGGTTGTTGTTGTTGTTGTTTTGCCTTGCCCAAGCTTGAATTTAGTGTTGAAAAACCAGTAGGAATTGATGTACTTATACCATTTGTACTTATATGCTTGATTTTTTTGTACTTGTTTAACTTTTCTCTGTATTGCATTCCAAGTCTTTGTTTTGTATTATTTCTTATTGTAACTTGCTGATCACCTGCCCCTACTAGACATCTGGAAAAAAGAGCTGCATAGCTCATCAGATTCCTCCTCCAGGATAAAAAAGATTATGATTCTGACTAGCAGAGCATCAGGGAAAGGAAGGGAACGAGTGCCAGAGAAGAGGGACGTCCACACATGGGAGACAGAGTGATGAATTTGTTGTGCGCAGGAACTGGGACCGAGTCATCGCACGGTGAGACCCCAAGAGGTGGCAACTGCTTGGGGGGATGGGGGGTGGTTGATGGGGGGGAGGCATCATCCAGCAGTGGATAAAACATGGCTGTTGACTGATGATGGAGATAAATGGCAGTTCCGCAAGAGTTGAAGGCCACATTGGGGCATCATTGCTCAACAGTTGATTCCTCCTTCGCTCTAAATAAAGATTCTGATTCTAATTTGTCTTCTCTATACAGGCCACGCGTAAATCTGGCGGCAGCTCGCACACTTGCAGAGACAGCCCCAGCACCTCCTGTGACTCCACAGCCCGAGGGAAGAAGCGACGGATAACGACGAGGGTGGGGTTGCACATGGAAATCATCGCCCCCTACTGGCAGACTAATGCACAGGGACCGCTGCTACTGGGCCGTGCCTCTAGGCTTGACCCTAAACTAGTTTACATTACTAACATCAATTGAACGTTATGGCGGGACCCCGGGGTCCCATAAGCCCCCAGCTCTCACATAAACTGCGTTACGACGTAATTTTATATCTGTTGAAGGGGAACGATACAGCAATCTATTCCTCTCGTCGAGCTCTATACGATGCGCTAATCAAAGTTTAAAAGTTTTGTTTCTTCTGCGCACTCGTCCTCGCTGCGCTTGGACGACATGACAACAGAATGATCTGCGCCAGGTGGGTCGCAGCGTTTACGTGCGCAGTGGGACGGAGTCGCCAAAAATAAATAAATACGATTTTGACTTCCGTTTATTCGGAACCCTGGGGTCCCGCCATAAGGTTCAATTCATGATGCATTATATTTTTTTATGAATTTTGTATTTTTTTATTTTTAATATTACAGGGGTAATCCTTCAACATTCATCAATTATGATTTAAAGCTTTCGTGACTGCAGTAATTCATATTCTTAGTTTTTTCGGTAAAGTCACGTTGAAGGGAAACAACAAAAGACGACCGTTTGAGTTATGGTCGAAACGTTGTGAGAATTTTTTATTGTTTTATATATTTTATTATTTTGTTGTTTCCCTTCAACGTGACTTTACCGAAAAAACTAAGAATATTCATAAATTATGTTTTGTTTCAATTCAGTCAATTTTATTTCCATTTAAATGTCATCTAAAGAGGAAGAATACAAAGATAAATTCATAATTATAATAGATAAAATATGAACCGATGTGTCCTGACTTTTGGGTCACCCTGTATAACAATAACCCTATGTGTCCTGACTTTTTGGCCCCCCTGTATATATTTTTATTATAAATGGGTCCTGCAGAGCGAGAAAGCGAGCGTTGCGATCATCATTTCTAGCAGCTCGGAAACAGAACAAGGAGGAGAAGAGAGCGACACCCCTTCTGAGCCCAAGCGCAGATCCCAGCAGAGCAAGGTTTTCGACTGCCTGCTACACACGAGCAAAGACAAATGTCCCCCGTAAAGCCTTTAACGGACTGTTGGGGCAAGTGCTGTAAGCGAGATACAGCACCTATGTAATGTTTACTACACACAGCACAATGTACTCAAGGTTTGTAGTGCAGCGCACTAACCGCTGCACCACCGCTCTCACTGCAGTTTAACACCTTCAGAGGTGCCCTAGTTTATTACGTACCCTTCACCAGCAGTGGCTTGAATCTGCAATTTCAGGGGCTCTTTCCTCCACTTTCTCAGGAGCGTAACGAGACGACACGGAGAGAGGCCGGCGAATCGCGTGATGCCGATGTCGTGACCGGAATATCTGACCTCTTCAGGTGACAGTGATAATGGTGGTGGTGTTGATAGTGGTGTTGATGAATATCTGAACCTGTCTTGGGCCTACCCTTGGTCGACTCGGCCTAAAATGAATACCTGGTGCAGCGTGTAAACATTGCCACTGGGGAGATCAAAGGCAGCCCGGCGTGGTTCTAGCCACCCACCCCCTCATGTGCCGTGCCGGCCTTCATACGTGCTACTCGCTAACAACAGCACTTGCCTCAACATTCTGTTAAGGCTATACGGGGGATCTTTGTATTTGGTGGGCCCAACCACGGTCAGCAGCTCCACTGGGCGCATCGTGACCGCAGAGATCCCTGGTTCGACTCCACCTCCCGACCCTGCAGAATCATCCCATGCATGGTGGTGTAAAGTGTAGGTAACTCCCACTTCAATGCTGGCGAATGGTACGAGAGGTTTATTTATTACTTGCGGGAAGTACCCGGCGTTGCTCGGGGGAAAAATATATTTCAAAACTTATCTTAAAAACATAACATACATTTCTAAGCTATTGTGAAAGACTGGCGTGCCATTTGTCCGTCAACAAAATTATAAGAGGCTTGCAGAAGTACAAAAAGTTATTGAAAGTAGGGGGTAAATCGTTGCTCTAAAAGGTTTCCGAAAATTGTCGACCCCCCACCCCTCAAAATATTTTTACCCCCGTGTAGGCTAAACACCCTACATACACTAGAGTGAGTAGTATCTAGTGACTATAGTAGTATCTGACTACACAGTAGTATCTACTGATTATAGTAGTGTCTATTTACTCTATATTAGTATCTACTGGCTGTAGTAACTACTGACCGTAGTAGTATCTACTGACCCTAAAGTATCTACCGACTCCATAGTAGTAACTACTAACTCTATAGCAGTATCTGCTGACTCTATAGCAGTATCTACTTTATAGTCGTTATTACTGACTGCAGCAGTATATATTGACTGTAGTGGAATCTACTGACTGTAGTATTATTTACTGACTATAGTATCTACTGACTGTACGGTAGTATCTACCGACTATAGTAGTATCTACCGACTCTATAGCAGTAACTACTGAATCTATATTAGTATCTACTGACTATAGTAGTAACTACTAACTATGGTAGTATCTTGCTGACTCTATAGTAGTATCTGCAGACTATAGCAGCACCTACTAAATCTATAGTATCTACTGACTATAGTAGTAACTACTAACTCTATAGTAGTATCTACTGACTGGTAGTATTTACTGACCATAGTAGTATCTACTGACAGTAGTATCTACTAACTATACAGTAGTATGGAATGACTATAGTAGTATCTACTGACCGTAGAAGTATCTAACTGTAGCAGTATTTACTGAGCATAGTGGTATCTACTGACTAGTAGTATCAACTGACTCTATAGTAGTATCCACTGACTATAGTAGTAACTACTAACTCTAGTATCTGCTGACTCTATAGTCGCATCAACCAACTCTATAGTATTAAATACTGACTCTACAGTAGTATCTAATGACTATAGTAGTATCTACTGAATCAATAGTATCTATTGACTATAGTAGTATCCACTGACTACTATGTAGTATCTGCTGACTCAATAGTATCTACTGACTATAGTATCTACTGACTTTGCAGCAGCATATACTGACTGCAGTGGAATCTACTGACTAGTGTCATCTACTGATTCTATAGTAGTATCTACCGACTCTACAGTAGTATCTACTGAGCCCAGTAGTATCTACCGACTATAGTATCTACCGACTCTACAGTAGTATCTACTGAGCCCAGTAGTAGCTACTGACTGTATAGTAGTATCTATTGACTGTAGTAGTAGCTACTAACTGTAGTAGTATCTACTGACCCTACAGTAGTATCTACCGACTTTATAGTCGTATCTATCGACTCTGTAGCAGTTAACTGCTACTTAACAGTGTCGTGGTGAGGCCTAGTCCCGTGCAGACCCCTCGGCCTGGCCTAGATTGCCCAGCCGGCCGAGGTAGCACCTTGGCAGGCTGGAGCTGGGCTGCTATAACCCACACCCCCATTGCTCACTCTACAGTAGCAGTAACTACAAACGCTACAGTAATATCTACCTACTCTATGGTCATATATACTAACTCTATAATAGTACTAACTTAACAGAGTGCGTGGTGAGTCCTAGTCATGTGCAGAATTCCCGGCCTCGCCTAGATTGCCCAGCCGGCCGAGGTGGCACCTTGGCAGGCTGGGGCTGCGCTGCTACCCCCCCCACCATCCCCCGCTCTACAGTAGTAGCTACGGACTATAGTAGTAGTATCTCCTGACTCTATAGTAGTAAGTGCACACATTGGGGCAGGGGGGGAGAAGAGGACATCACACTTTGAAGAATTTACCTCAGCGTTGTGTGTATTTTTTCTGCATTTTTAACGCGAAGAATTCCCCCCTCCCCCCACCGATCGCGTGTGTGCATTGCTAGGGGCAACCACGGTTCAGCTTTCTTGCGCATGCGCAGATGCGTGCTTTAGCGCGCGCTCAGCGTAGTAATATAATAGTAATAATTTGTTAATTTAACTACTTTAAAGTTGACGGACGTGAAATAGGAATAGTGCTGGCTCACCACGGGGCTTATCGCGTGGTATCTGGGTACTTTTTTTTAAACGTATACTCCACGGTTCGCGAGTTAAAACCCGTCGCAAGTTTCGTCCACAGACACACAGACAGACAGACAGACAAAAAATGACTTTTATAGGTAAGATAGGTATGGGTCCTAATTTGATGCAAAATCTACACAATACACAATGCAACAATCATTAGCGCTGTTTTCTTGCGTTGAATTGAGGCACTCCCAGAAGGCCATGTGTTCGTATACTTCACGGCCAGAAGTGACGGTGGCCGGTGGTCAAGAATAGCGATGGAGTGTTGGAGCCAAAGCAGAAGTGACAGTGGCCGGTGGTCAAGACTAGCGAATGAGTGGCAGCCAAAGCAGGGAATGCCTCCCAACAAAATTACGTCCCACCGTGGAGATGAAACGGTGATGGAATGATGAAATCTTCTCGTGCGGAGGGGGTAGACCGATAGTATTGCATCATGAAATTGGGAGAGCATAGAAAATAGCAATGGCTTGGGAGACGGGGGAGCGCGGTGGGGTGGGGGCGTCATTCATCAGTGGATAGATTTTGACCGATAATTGAATTTTCAACAGGAATTGTCTGGGGTTCCTGTGGTTTCCCGAATACCACATTTCTCTGGACAACATCCGCACCATGAGCGTGGAAGAACTCAACGCTTTTCCACTGGTAAGAGGCGTATTCGGCAACCGTGTGAGTCTGAGTTTCTGTGTAATTCTCAATGTTTGCATCTCTGCTTGTCTCTGTGTATGTGAATCTGTGTATGTGTCTCGATGTGAGTATGTGAGTCTATCTATGTGAGTCTATCTCTGTAAATCTCTGTGCGAATCTGTGTGTCTCTATAAATGTATAGCTCTGTACGAATCTGGTGGTGATGGTGGTCATGACAGTGGTGGTAGGGATAGTGGTGATGATAATGGGTGGTGGCGGTTGCTGCCTAGTGCTACAGGCAAGCGAGGCTGCACTGGCTGGGTCATGTAGCCTGCATGCCCAGCCACCGCATGCCCAAGCATTTCCTGTTTTGCCGAATAGATGGGGCTAAACGGAAAACGCATGGGCTAGAGAAGAGATGGACTAATGTGATAGAGAAGGATGTGGAGTTGCTTGGACGTGCTGACGGCTGGTACCAGCAGTGTCCAGATCGGCATCTGTGTGGTTCGTGAAGGACGCTATGGGGAGTTGGAAGCCGTCACCCTCCAGCAATAACGAAGGGCAGAGGAGCGATGCTCAAAACGAGCAGAGCGCCGAGCGGCTAAAACAGAAAGTTGATAGTGGGGAGCACAGTGCATCTGTTAGTCAACTCATGACACCTGAGTGTTTCATGACCTGCCAGCGGGCCTCAAAATGCATATGACACATGCACTACGGTAACGTTAATGCCACCTAGTGGTGAACGGCGGTTGTCGATGGTTGTGGTGATGGTGTTGGAGATAGTGGTGGTCATCATGATGATGGTGTTGGTGGTGATAATAGTGGTGGTGATAGTATCTATGGGACCCCTTTTTTCCATTATCAAGATATTACAAGATAGACAAGGCGAGCAGTACAAGGAAATTGCAAGTACCAAAGCATTCATAGCTCGGGTTAAACATTTGTCGTGGTAGTGGTGATGCAAGTCCATGGGTCTTTTCGATTTGAAGCTTTCGTGACTGCAGGGATTCATCTTGGTTCTTTCGGTAAAGTCATGTAGAATGGAAATAAAATAAAAATAAAGCATAATAAAATAAAATTCTCACGACGTTTCGGCCGCAACACGAGTAGCCTTCCTCAGGTGAAGAAATGGAACTGTTGGGAAGACAGCGCTTCACTGCCAAGCTTGGCAGCGTCTTTAAAGCTGGGTGGGAGGAGCAGAGCGCCTTGAGGAAGGAGTTTACATATCAACAGAAGAATTTAGCATTGAAGTAGCTGTGTTAATGTGTTGGGTTAGCAGGATGTTAAAGTCAGAAATTAGCATGTAACTGGGAGATTAGCATAATGTTAGTGTGAGGGATTAGCATGTAACTATGTCGTAAAAAGTGGCGGTTTCTTTTTTCTTTTCAACGTTAGCACCACGGAAAGTGACGAGCTTTGTTCAGACGGACGAGTCCATCTATGCTCGGAACGGAGAAGGGGGGAGAGAGGGAAACAGCCACGCTGCGCTGCTCTGTCCTGTGTTGCGTTACAACTATGCTATAAACTAGACTACTATACATTACAATAGTATACCTTCCAATCTAAACTACATTGTATAATATCGTATACACAGCCCAATGTAAGCTCTAACATGCATTATACTCTTGGGTTTTATTCGGTAAAGTCACGTAGATAAAATAAAACAAAATAAAACAATTAAATCACGACGTTTCGGAGGCAACACAAGCTTCCGTCTTCAGGTGGAAAAGTCAACGTAGAATATCTGTGTCAGGAGCACAGTTCAGAGGCGACCTTGGATTATATACAGGTTAAGGGAGGGGGGAGGAGTCGGTAAGGGGGCGAGGGTGGGAGGGCTGGGCTAAGCAGCCTTTTGATAGAATGCTGCGGGTAACACCCACTTCTCAAAGCTCACATCAAAGGGCCCCCCGATGTGGGATCACATCAAAGGGTCCCCCAGTGCGAGCTCACATCAAAGGGCTCGCATCAAAGGGCCCCTCGATGTGAGCCCACACCAAAGGGTCCCCCGATGCGAGCTCACATCAAAGAGCCCTTTGATGTGAGCTCGCACTGGGGGACCCTTTGATGTGAGCCCACATCGGGGGGCCCTTTGATGTGAGCTTTGAGAAGTGGGTGTTACCCGCAGCATTCTATCAAAAGGTTGCTTAGCCCAGCCCTCCCACCCACCCACGCCCCCTTACTGACTCCTCCCCCCTCCCTTAACCTGTACATAATCCAAGGTCGTCTCTGAACTGTGCTCCTGACACAGGTATTCTACGTTGACTTTTCCACCTGAAGACGGAAGCTTGTGTTGCCTCCGAAACGTCGTGATTTAATTGTTTTATTTTGTTTTATTTTATCTACGTGACTTTACCGAATAAAACCAAAGAGTATGAATCCTTGCAGTCACGAAAGCTTCAAATCTAAAATTATGCATTATATTGATATGCCTCCAACTTAACTTTTTTCTAAATTACATGACTATACACCATAATATACACTGCCTTAGACAAACCCCACCCTTGAATTATACAATGCGTTACTATACACTACCCTATACTTTAGACTATAAAATATTAGACTTGTAATATGACACTGTATTATTCTACCAACCCTACTGTATACCACACTGCTGTATATTCACTATACAATTACGATACTATATATTGCCTTATGAATTATGTTAAACCGGATTCCCACCACCACCCATCCCAGAAGAAATCCCTCATCAAGACTATACCAGGGGTCGGGAACCTTTTTGGCTGAGAGAGCCATGAAAGCCACATATTTTAAAATACATTTCTGTGAGAGCCATATAATATATTTTAACACTGAATACAACTAAATGCCTGTATTTTTAACTAAGACGACCAATTTTAGAATATAATAAGTCTCTGTATCCTTTTTCATAACGTTATACCAACAACCAATAAATAAAATACTTCTTACCATTAATGCGACTTCTGGTGCTGCATGGTTTTGCTGATGGCTTTGTAGTCTTGTTGATACGTGGTGAGGTTAAGCTTCATGCAGGCGTTGAGGCTTTCATCCGTTAAACGGGATCGTAGGTTGGTCTTTATGTTTTTTAGATGTGAGAACGGCTGCTCACGTGAATACGTAGAACCAAACATGGTCAATACAGCAATACTCACATGCTGCAGTATGTGACAGGAAGCGCGTTCCATGTTTTGACAATCAGCTGGTCTGCGGGTTGAAGTTTTTTCAGTTCTGTCCACTTGTGTTTGCTTGCCAGCTCTGCTTGCTGTCGTTCAAGTCTTTCCAAATCTTCATTCATTGACTTGAACTTATTCACCCACATGTCTGAGGCCTTCAGGTCAGCAACTTCCAGCTCAAAATCTCTGATGGAGACACCAGGGATGTAACTCAGGTCGGCTTTGTCCACTGCACACTCGTGTGGATGAGTGATGAACTTGAAAAGACGAGTGTGCTCACAAAGCGTGCTTTGAATGACTGCTGGAGATCAGATGTGAAGCCAGCTAGCTGCTGGAGATCAAAATGTTGAACGGGGTCACTTGCTGTGCACGCATCTTTAAATTTTCTCAGTTTTTCAAAGTGCAGTAAATGACCTGCTTCAATATCCACGATGAAGAGTTCCAGCTTGTTTTCAAATGCAAACACTGCTTGTTGAATGGATAAGACTGTATTTCCAATGCCTTGCATTTTCACATTGAGCTGGTTCAGATATCCAGTCATGTCCACAAGATAGTAAAACTTCAGGAGCCACTCAGTGTTAGCTAGCTCAGGATGCTCGACATCTTTCATTTCAAGAAAAGTCCGGATTTCGCTCAGGCAAGCCGCAAAACGGCTGAGCACCTTCCCTTTTGACAACCAACGCACTTTGCTGTGCAAAAGCAGACCGGGATAATGATTCCCAACTTCATCCAGCAGTGTTTTAAACTGGCGATCATTTAAAGCTCGGGCAACAATAAAGTTGACCACCCGAATGACCAGTGACATCACCTCACCAAGCTGCTCGCCACACATTTGAGCACAAAGCGCCTCCTAATGTAGAATGCAGTGAAGACTTAGGATTGGTCTTTTTTCATGTTGACGAAGAAGCGCTACAAATCCTCTGTTTTTCCCCACCATACACGGAGCACCATCAGTACACACCGAAATAAGCTTATCCATCGGTAGACTTTTTTCTTTAGCGAACTCAATGAAAGACTTGAATAAATCCTACACTCTTGTTGACCCTTTCATTGGCAAAACAGCAAGACTTTCCTCACGCAGTGTGTCACCGGCAGCATACCTTGCAATCACACTGAACTGGGATAAATGACTTACGTCTGTTGACTCATCCAAAGCAAGGGAAAAGTATGGCGCTGCATTTAGATCCTTCACTTGTGTTTCCTCCACTTGATTTGCCATCATTATGGTACGATCGTGAACAGTTTTTGCTGACAGAGGCATGTCTTTTATTCGTTTGATTATCTTGTCTTTATCCGAAAAGTCAAAAAGTTCGTTGGCCACATCAAGCATGAATGTTTTGGCATACTCGCCATCTGTGAATGGCTCTCCGTTCCTCACAATTGCTAAAGAACCAGCAAAGCTAGCTGAATTCCAATCACCTTGTCTGGTCCATACACGGAGTTGCTGCTGACTAGCTTGCACTCTGGACAGTAGCTCTTGGCATGCCTTCTTTCTGCTGTCCCCCGCTGGATATTTCGATGCAAATGTAGCATGGCGTGTGTCGAATTGCCGCTTTATACTTGACCGTTTCATCGATGAAATTTTATCATTGCATATTAGACACCGCAGAACCTGCTCTCTCCACAAAGGCGAATTCTTCTGTCCATTCGTGCTGAAATGTGCAGTACTCACCTTTTTTTCTTTTCGCCATCTTCATCAAAAGGGTTTGCTCTGCATAAATTAGCTAGCTGACTATTTGATTAAAGGACAGAAGTTTACTTCTTGACCTCACAACGACCCGTAGGCTACCGCATTATCCAATAAAAATAGAGTTTTGGTGTCGGACAGCTGGGATTGGCTCCAGCCACCTGCAACCCTGAACAGGAGCGGTAGAAAAATGGATGGATTAAAATGCATGAGAATGTTTTATATTTTAAACGTTATTTTTAACACTGATTTCTGTAATGTTTTACTTTAATGTCAGCGGAATTATTCATTACTTATGTTAAGAAATGTCAGCTAAGATTTATTTGTGAGCCAGATGCAGTCATCAAAAGAGCCACATCTGGCTCGCGAGCCATAGGTTGCCGACCCCTGCTCTATACCATAGAGGCCAATGCATCTCCGACCAGGAACACATTGCCAGTGAACTCAAGCACGTACACCAAGCTCTCAAGGATAATGGTTACTCCGACTACACAATCCGCAAAGCCATCACTCCAACCATGAAGGATCCTCTAGAGGAGCCATTCAAAACCATCACCTTACCCTACATTGCCGGGGCCACAAAAAAGATCTCAAATCCTGAATAAACACAAGATCCAGGTCCGATTAAACACAGTACATAAAATCCGTGATCTAGTTCCGTCTGTAAAAGATGTGGTTCCAGACATACAGTACCCGGGCGTCTACAAACTAAGTTGCCTCTGTGGTAGCAGCTACATTGGAGAAACCAAACGCCAAATCTCGGACCGCATCCGTAAACATAAAGCAGACTTGAAACACAGTAGGACGAACACCTCAGCCGTGGCAGATCACTGTTATAATTCAATGGGCTCACATGACATTGACTTTTCCAATACGGAGGTTCTCTGCAAGCCATCCGGCTACCATGAGAGATTTGTTCATGAGGCCATTCACATATACAAACACAGAGAAAATTTCAACCGAGAAGATGGATTCTGGCTTAGTAACCATTGGAAAGACGTTATAAACCATTTCGGTTCTTGATTGATTGTATTTTACGGTGACTTTCAGACCGCAGTCCATTCGCTGGCACTGCCTCTTAGTACCTTTCACACGACGGTCAATGGTATGGTTTATAGCATGTTGTATAATAATAAATAGTATAACAGTGTAATGTTTAACATAATTCATAAGGTAATATATAGTATCGTAATTGTATAGTGAATATACAGCAGTGTGGTATACAGTAGGGTTGGTAGAATAATACATAGTGTAATATTACAAGTCTAACATTTTATAGTCTAAAGTATAGGGTAGTGTATAGTAACGCATTGTATAATTCAAGGGTGGGGTTTGTCTATGGCAGTGTATATTACGGTGTATAGTCGTGTAATGTAGGAAAAAGTTTAGTTGGAGGCATATCAATATAATGCATAATGTTAGAGCTTACATTGGGCTGTGTATACGATATACAATGTAGTTTAGATTGGAAGGTATAATATTGTAATGTATAGTCTATAGCATAGTTGTAACGCAACACAGGACAAAGCAGCGCAGCGTGGCTGTTTCTCTCCCCCCTCCTCCATTCCGAGCATAGATGGACTCGTCCGTCTGAACAAAGCTCGTCACTTTCCGTGGTGCTAACGTTGAAAAGAAAAAAGAAACCGCCACTTTTTCCGACATAGTTACATGCTAATCCCTCACACTAACATTATGCTAATCTCCCAGTTACATGCTAATTTATGACTTTAACATCCTGCTAATCCAAGACATTAACACGGCTACTTCAATGCTAAATTCTTCTGTTGATATGTAAACTCATTCATCAACGCGCTCTGCTCCTCCCACCCAGCTTAAAAGACGCTGCCAAGCTTGGCAGTGTTCACTGACAGTTCTGTTTCTTCACCTGAGGAAGGCTACTTGTGTTGTGGCCGAAACGTTGTGAGAATTTTATTTTTATTATTTTATTTCCATTCTACGTGACTTTACCGAAAGAACCAAGAAGATAAATCCATGGGTCTTACCAATATTCAGGCTGGTGTTGTGTATACCTTGTGCCACACAGGGACAACTGCTGCTGGGATTATGGGTGGGGGGGGGACAGTAGGTTCTCCCAGGCTAATCTGCAGCAGCACATTTAAATGCTCGAGATTACCTATGAGTGATATAAAACGATTATTGCCTCGTCTATCAAACAAACCTTTACGTCCTTCCCCTCTTGTCTGTGCCCTCATCTCCTTTGGTGCTCTGTGTTGCTTGGCTTGTGACAGGCGCAGCTGTTGCAGATGTACCAGGAGAAGATGTTTCAGGTTATGGAGCAGGTGGTGGTGCAGAACCAGCGGCACCTTGAGGAGCAGCTATGCTGCTTCCGCGAGAAAGTGCGAGTGCTTAGAAGCGTCATAGGGAAGGTGCGTGTACATGGTGGAAGTGTTTACCCAGGCTACCGTGGGCTCGCCTCCCATCAACGGGAGGCATGGAATGGTGGTGGTGGTGGCTTATACCCCCACTGAAGATAAACATCATTGGAGGGATGCAGGCAAGGCCAAGGATTTGGGTATTCTTGGCCACGGTCACGCCCTCTCTATGCTTGCTAAACCTGGTCCCCCCAATGGAACATCTGTGCCGGTTAGAAACATTCAGGCTAGCCTGCCTACGATCCATCCTGGAACTAGGCTATATTCTGTGAGCTCACAAATCCTTGAAAGATGTGGACACATTGCCATAGGTGAGCTCCTCCAGCAGGCAAGGCTGCATTGGCTGGGGCACGTAACCCGCATGCCAAGCCACTGCATACCCAAACAGCTTTTATTTGGCCAGATAGAGGGGGCTAAATGGACGCAGCACAGGCTAGAGAAGAGATGGACTAATGTGGTACAAGAGGATATGCGGCTGAGTGGATTTTATGCCGACTGGTTCCAGCGGTGTCAAGATCAGCCTCTGGATGATACTCATTGAACGCTACTGGACAGTTGGAGCAGTCACCCTCCAGCAACAACGGAGGGCAGAGGAGCAAAACTCGAAACAACGATTGGAGTGCCAAGTAGCTAAAACACAGCAATTTAGCACAGTAGGGGGCACAGGTGGTGCATCTGCCGGTCATTTCAGTCAACCCGTGGCACCTGGGTCTGTCCCTTGATCTGCCAGCGAGCCTTTGACACTTCATGTGGCCGTAAAGTGCACCTACAACAACTGCTATTCATCACTTAGTGGTGAATGGAAGTTGTTATCTACGTGACTTTACCGAAAGACCCAAAGAATATGGTGAATGGCAGTTGTTGGTTTTTACTCATCGCGATTGCTCACCTAGAACAGCTTTGCAGAGTCTCATTTAGCAGACGGGTCCTGCCGAGTGTTTAGCAGTTGGGGGGGGGGGTGGGGGGTGAGCGATAATTGCAGCTGCTGCGCTTAATTTCAATCCAATAATTACCGTGGTGTAATCCTTGTGTTGTTTTGACTTTTGCAACGTTGGCGCAGCGGCTTAACTCTTACCGAGTGCCGTCACGGGATCTTTCACGACCACTGCGAACGAAACAGACGGCGCGGTGGTAGCGTTAATGCGCACCGCCACCGCCGTGGTATTAACCGGGGCGGCCTGTGGGATTTGAGCTACGAATCTCTACCGTCGCACACCCTCCTCTCCTTCTCACGCAGGACGAGAATCCCGGCGACAACACGGACGCCGGCACGGACGCCTTCTTCGCGCGACTGGTCACAACCTATGCGCAGATGGCAGAATCCAGGCGGTCGACCAATGACGCGGGGGGGGAGGGTGACACGGGAGGTTGGGGAGAGGCCCACGCCCAGGAGGGCCCCCGCACCGTGCTTTTCACTGACCATGAGGAGGAGGGGCAGGAGAACGATGCTGGGTCCCCGCTCAGCCTGGGCCTACAAGACAGACCCACGGTGGATATGCAGACCCTGCAGGACGTGACGATGGATGTGCCGGTGGCGGAGTATAAGGTCGTGGAGGTTCCCTTAGAGGAGATAGACCCCCTTCCCCTGCATGATTAGCCATCCCCCCCTCTCATACGATTAACATTTGTGCACTAGTAGCATCTAAATGCAAGCACGTCTCCAAACACTTCACAGGGGGAAAGATTGTGTATATGTATAGCAATGTATAAATATATATTACGATATATATGTACATGAAAACTAATGGGGAGTTAAGTCTTGACTTCAACCAGGGCAGGAATGGAGTTTCAAGTGGTGTGGAGTTGCAGAGACGAAGATAATTCCCAGGCTCGCACACATGCGTAGGGAGCGGTAGTGTTAAGGTTAGCGCGCTGTGCTTTTGTTCTCAGCATGTTAATGCATGGCTCACAGTAGAAGTGAAACGTTTAGGCTGTCATCTGCCTGTACACTCGGCATGCTCACAATGTGTGGGAACTACAATTTATAATCTGGCTGTATTGTAATGGGATAACTCATGCGGCTACTCGAGATGCTATGTTTAACATATAAAACATATACTGGACATTAATGAACCAAAGTTAAGGGGAATTTTAACACGTAGGCTTTCGCGACCAATATTCATAATAAAGGTTTTTGGGTTAGATCGCGTTATTTATAAATGTGTCGTAACACTCCACCACCCGACACGGCCAATCAGCAAAAAAAGTGTCACGTTGACAAAAGACAAATAATTCACTACTTTAGCCCACCGGTGTGTTGAGTGAATCCACAACATTTACAGTTTGAGTCCTACGTTTCGCTGGTAATTACATCCAGCATCATCGGGCAATTACAATACCCCCCCTCCACCTCAAATCACTGCACCTGAAATGAGTTAAATGATGATGTCACCCTGCTGCTCTATTTAAAACCGGGAGCAAGCGAGGGCTTTACCATTCTGGCGAATTGCCCGATGATGCTGGATGCAATTACCAGCGAAACGTCGTACTCAAACTGTAAATGTTGTGGATTCACTCTTCAACACACCGGTGGGCTAAAGTAGTGAATTATTTGTCTTTTGTCAACGTGACACTTTTTTTGCTGATTGGCCGTGTCGGGTGGTGGAGGGTTACGACACATAAATAACGCGATCTAACCCAAAAACCTTTATTATGAATTAAGGGGAATTGTGAGGGTGGGATGAGTTATAACATGGCTACTTAATGCCACGCATCCACTCACCGCCTCAACCATTCACTCATCCATCCGCTCACCAGCTCAACCAATCAATCACCCACCCCACTCAGTCACCCGCTCAACCATTCACCCACCCAACCACTCACCCACTCAGCTGCTCACCCATGCACCCACTCACCCGCTTACTCACCCACTCATCCATTCCTTCACTCGCCCCATTCATTCACTCGCCCAATCACCCACTCACCCATCCAGCAATTCACCTACCCACTTCCTCACCTGTTGGCCTGGCATGGCACACAGTGTGAGTGCAAGTGGTCAGCATTATGCCAGGAGGCTGTTATATCTTCAATATCAATGTTAACCCATGAATCCACCTGTATATAATCTGTCTGGCTCCTGAAGACATTCATTTAAACATAATTCAGCAAACACTAGCAAAGCGTGTTAATATAACTCTGTTTTTGCATATACATTTTAAGAAATGGACAAATGAATGTTCAATCGCAATTTGGAGGTGTGAATCCAGGCTCAGATTTCTCTTTCGCTGTTTTCGTATTCTGCCTTCATGCTTGTAAAAATTCCATAGAAAAAAAAACCCCAATTGTTTTATTTAAATCTCCAAGTTTAATTGGGTTAATGTATGTTGAACGTCTTTTGCATTTCTCTCGCACTGTGTGGCTAATAGAAGGTGCGGGAATAGGTAAAACTTTACACTCGCACTGGCACAGTGAACAAGGTGGTGGTGTGGTCAACCATGCCTGGCCACCATCTGCTCAACTGATGATCAATAAATCTGATGAAGGCCCACAATAAGTTCAGCTATCACTTTTCAATAATATTTGCTGTCGGCAACAAACTGTCAGGTTCATAAGGGAGTGTATCAACAAGTCCACCACCGCTCCCCACACATACACTTCCGTACGTATACATTTCACGCGTGTCGGTAACAATATAAATACAATGGCAATCATTAGCTTCTCATTGGATGTGATGCCATTTTGACTTAACTTTCGTGACTGAAGGAATTCATATTCTTGGTTCTTTCGGTAAAGTCACGTGGATAGAAAATAAATAAAAATAATACAATAAATAGAAAATAATAAAAGCAAAAATCCACGACATTTCTATCGCAACACAAGCAGTCTTCATCAGGCGGAGAGAAAAGGGGGCAAGCCTCCAAATGCAACTGCTTATAAGGGCTTTCAAAGTGAGCAAAGCTGTGCGGCTTAAACAGCATGGGCAGGGCAGCCAGCGCAAATGTAGGAGCAAAGCACCAGAAGTACAAGTAAAGCGAGTGCGTTAGACAATGGGGGAGGGAGGGGCAGAGACAGGGGGAGAGTGAGGAGGTAGAGATAGAGGTGGAGCTGAAAGGCGAGGGCGCAGTCCAAGTGTGTTAAACAATGGGGGGAGGAATAGGGGGGAGAGAGGGGGAGGGGGCATTGCACCTCGCGACACCCATCCACACTGCTGACGGTAGAGGTTGACAAGAAAACACAAATTAAGTCATGACCCAAAGTGGTTGATGACGTCTTACCAATGATTGTTGAGTATAAAACCGTCGTCTCGGTTGAAATTGTGTGTATATATGGATGGCTTTGTGAACGAATCGTTGTTGATAGGCAGTCGGCTTGCAAAGTACCATCGTCTTAGAGAAATCAATTTCACATGAGCCAGCCGAATTAAAGTAATGATCAGCCAAGGCAGAAGTATTGGTCCTGCCTTGTTTCAGATCTGCCTTATGTTCACGAACACGGTCTGAGACATGTCATTTAGTTTCCCCAATGTAACTGCTGCCGCAGATACAGCTTAGTTTATAGACGCCAGGATATTGCATTTCAGGAATCTTCACAAATGGGATCAGATCACGAATGTTATGCACTGTTAAATCGGACCTGGATCTTATCCTGTGTTCAAGGTTTTGGAAATCTTTTTGGTTACCCCTGCTATGTAAGGCAAGGTGATGGTTAAGATTGGATCTTCAGATGGCTCCTTCCTCACGGATTGTGTAGTCAGAATATTCAAACGCCTTGAGAGCCTGGTGTACGTGTTGAGTTCACTGGTCAGATGTTCATGGTCAGAGATACATTGAGCTCTATGGTGTAGCGTTTTGATGAGGGAATTCCTCTGGAATGGATGGTGGTGGGAATCCGGTTTTAGGTAGGCGTCAGGGTTACTTTCCTGTAAACAGAGTGGCTCAATGAGCTATCTGGTCTCTTTTTGATTAAGACATCCAAGAAAGGTAGCATGCCATCCTTTTGTACCTCCATGGTGAATTTGATTGCTGGATGTATGGAATTGATGTAGTTGAGGAATTGTTTCAGAGCCGGTCGGCCATGTGGCCAGATGACAAACGTGTCATCCACGTATCTCTTCTATCTACGTGACTTTACCGTCATTGCAGCCCCCCCCCACCCGAGTTCCACCCCTCCCCCAGTTTTGTGCTGTTTGTTGTGGGAAAAGGGAGGCGACACTCCGGGAGAGTGGGGCAAGGCTGAGTGACAGGAGGGCCACGAGAGACGGCCATCAGCACGGCACGACCGCGTGGTCGCCTTAAATGTAGTGTTAAGAGGATGGAACTCGAGGCAGCCGCCCCCATCCACCTCCAGCACGTTCTGCTGGTGCAGCATGCGAGTGAGTTGGTTAAAATGTGGGTTGGTTAATATGGTTAAGTGTTTTATTTGCAAGAGCCGATGGTTCTTCGTTTTGGTCAACTGCACTGAGCGGCTGTGTTCTGGGAGCTCGGGTGGACTGGACTGCTTCACGAGGGGTTGAAGAGAGGACATTTAGGACCCACCCCTCAATTCGGATTTTTTTTTTTTAATAGATGGTGTGGACAAAATGCTATTTTTTACTATTAACATCCAATGGAGGTAATACAATCAAGTCACGGGCAAATGTACGTATTGATTTGTTTTTTACGCAAACTGGAGTGAAAATGCAAGCAAAACTTTTACAATATATTAGAAGTTTCACTTGAGATTATATCCAGCATCATCGAGTGTAATTAATTGGTTTATCCCTGGCGAGATAAACGAATTAATCTGGCGAAATGAACTAATTCTGATTCGATTACAACGCTGTTCATTAGACGCGTATAAGCTCCAGCCATGTTTATTACAAGTGAAATAAAATTATATGGCAGCGCCAGAACACGAATTTTCAACTGTGCATCATGATGCCAGTTTGTTATCTACCCGCCAGACGAATCCGGTCTTGTGTTGCAAAATACACGCACACCCCAAGCACACAGTCGTATGTTTTATATGTGAGCTGCACTAAAGTGGCTCAAGAACTTGTACTTTGGTGTCGTCTGTTTAATACACTGTGATGTCACGTCAGGTTCAGGTGACTGAAATAATTCCATGCTTCTGTAATCAATCACAGCGACGATCTCTGACTTGCGTCTTTATTTATTTCTTTAATGGGTGGACAGCTCCACGTTCCATTCCCCAAAATCACTACGTTCTTCGTTGCGTGGCGTAAGTTGGCGTATGGCTCGCTTGCGCTTCCCGCTCCTGCGCACCGCTGGCTGACGGCACACAAGGAGACAACCCCCCGGACCGCCACGTGGCCGCTGGCGTTCCTAAGGCGCGAGACATGGTCCCGCTTCAAGACTTACCACACTGACCTCGAGCCTCTTCCTGCTTCCCCTTATAACCCTCTGACGTGGAGCCAAGCCCCGCCTCTAGCCACGCCCATTCTAGAACCTTCCCTATGGTTCCCTGCGAGCACCCCTGAGCTCCGCCCTTGAACTTTGGCCCAGATGATCCCGCTCAATCCTGATTGGCTAATGGTTGATGCAGCGGAGCCTATCCAGCCGGTCGACGACCGTCGGTGTACTCTCTTATTACACTTCTAAAAATTACAAGTAAATATATATGTTCACCCATTGAGTCTCATTGTCTCTTGCATCATTTCTTATTGTGGCAATGTTGACATGTTCACTGAAATGTGCCACATGCCTCGTATTTAGATTTGTATGTCCACCCCTTATGGGCTCTCACCTGTTTATAAATGACTTCATTATTTAATTGGTATTAAAAAGTTGGCATGCCTCTGTCATTGACTGAAATGACCCCATGTGATTGATGATTGGATAAGTGGTCTGAGTGAACTTGCTCTGTCTTGAGGGAATGATGTAACATGTGTTCCAGAGCACTGTCACAAGAAACACCTTAGATTAAAGCATTTGGCTACTTTTTACGTGGCAGAAGTCAACAAATTATCTAGAATAGTTTCGACTGATTTTTATAGAGTTGTAATGAGAGCGCCATTGCCTGGATTATTCATGGGGCACGTATTTCATTCTACAGCCATACTTATCCATAGTGGGGTTTATATTTTGGTGGAAGTTGAGAGGCGGTTCCACCAGGGAGGCTTCGGGAACGTTCGGGAAGGTTCCTGAAGGGGTGTGGCCAGAGGCGGGACTTAGACCCGGGCTGGGGGATATAGGGGGACACGGAGCAATGCGAAAGGGTCGGTGTCGAAGACTGAAGAGGAACCCTGCCGCTGCTGCCCGCCATCTCATCCACCAAGTGGTGGCTCGTTCTCCAGCCGCTAATTAGCGCACCGTCAGCCAGCGGTGCGCTGGAGAGCGTGTGAGTGCCACGTGGCGCGGGGCAGCGTAGCTACTCGAAGAGTGGATGCCGCAAGGAGAAGAGACGGAGACGTGTGGCTGTACTGAGCTTTTATGAAATAAACAACTTAGATTTCTTACCGTGTCGGAGCACTCAGTTCAGAGTGATGCGTTCCCTAGTTACGTCGTCGCACCTGAGACCTTCCAAGTGAAATATTTTAATGGAATAAATAACGTAAAATGTGCATTTCACACACCTCAATCTCTTGAACGATGGAACATGATCCACCAATACTTCATGACGTAGTAAGACATGTTAATGGCTGCGTGATCTCGTGTCTCGGAATGTCACCCGCAGTGCAGA
This sequence comes from Petromyzon marinus, assembly GCF_048934315.1. NCBI lineage: Eukaryota > Metazoa > Chordata > Hyperoartia > Petromyzontiformes > Petromyzontidae > Petromyzon > Petromyzon marinus. The sequence goes on from NC_133719.1 coordinate 361,589, forward strand.
TTGCAGCTATGGTCGTTTGGAGAACATCGATCCATAGGGTGTAAAAATCCCTAAATCCAAATAGCTCATTAAATTATTCGAGGAGCTATGTTATAGACAAGTCTCCATCACCAGTGGTCAAAGGCTATGATGGAAAACTATTGCCACACTTTTGTATATTCAGGTAAGTTGTGCCAATTGTAACGAAGAACACGTTTAGTAGCACTTTTAATCAGAAAGTTGCGTGTTCTGGTCTTGGAAGAGTCAGCCCATCATCGGTCTGGGGTCAAAATAAGTACCACTTTCTGAAGAGAAAAAAAACTATCCTGTGAAAAATGTTGCCTCCATTAAACGTGAAATTTCTATCATTGAAAATATCACCCATAAAAATAACATTACAGCTGCTATGTCAATACACTGCTTGAGGTAGGCCTCCTCATACTGTCAGTTATGGGTGTTGTTTGCGCATACTTCACCCATGCAGGTCATATACAACAACATTTGATTTTAACACTACCATATAAAATAAGAGCAGAGTGGCTGTTGTATATCGTTGTGGTTCCATTTAATATTAAGTTGCATTGACATGCGCACACTTACCTAATTGAAAATGGGTTTTGCATGTAAAATGTTTTATTTTACATGTAGAGGCAGCGCATGATAAAACGTTTTGTCGTCACTTGCCTCGGGTCCTATGATACCTGCCAATGTGACTAACCCAAAAGATAGCCGTTTTGGATACTCACACTCAATGTCAAAACGTTGCTGTGAATGTTCATGGTTAGGATTTGTTACGGTTAGGTTTTGGGTTTATGGTTAAGTTAGGGCTAGGGTTAGTGTTGGGTTAGGTGAGAGGTAGGTTTGGGGGTAGGTTATAGTTAGGTTAGGTTATGTATGGCTTCATTTAGCGATGGGTTTAGGGTTAGGCTAGCTTTGGGTTAGGGATTAGCTTTTGGTTAGGTTAAGGTTAGAGTTGGGCTAGAATAGGGTGTTAGACCAGGGGACGCCATTTTTAATGCCTATTTTTGGGTACCTCATTTTGACCTCCCCCCCCCCACACTTTTTTTCTGGCATCTTTGGTTGTCCCCTCAAACATCTGTGCAATAATTTTCGCAAAGCTTTCTTTCTGGAATAAATGTACAGTGCACCACTTTGTGTGTCACAAATATATCTCGGCCGAATATTTTGTGTTCGTCGCCAGTCCCCGGGGCCCGATCATCCCTGCCAATTTTGTGACTGTAACCCAAAAAACGGCCGCTTTGGATACTAACACACTCGATGTCATAATTCTTTTGAGGTGGGCACTTTTTGGGAAAGGAATCAATGTGTCCAAAAACTATATTTTAAGTGGTTGGATTCATGTTGAAAAACATATTTGGCAAACGTGTGTCTGGTGTTTTGGTCTTGAGATGCAAGCTAAGGTGAAACGCAGGTCGTGTTTAGGGGTTCGCTCAAAGAATCAGCTCCCTGAGCTAATTCCAACGACATACAGAACATCTCGTAATTTGTAGGCCTAGAAGGGGTATTGCACGGTAATATAGATGCATGCAAGTGCAGCCAGTCATTGTAATAACGTTAATGGTGGAGCAACCAAAATTGTCAATTGTACACACCACTACACGATATTTTTATTTAGGAAAATCCTACGGAGGAGATATTGATGGCACTGAAATGAACTTTCTGAGCCGATTCCAAATTAACAGCAACACATGTGTAGTGGAGTAATGCGCACGGGGGGTTGCAAGTGGTGTGCACGCATGCGCGAGTTACGGACAGTGAGGTCGCATCGTGGCGAACAGGTGCGGCGAGAGAGAGCAACGGAAAGGAGACGGCCAATCAAGATGCATAGCAGTGATTGGCTGGCTGCAAATGCAGGCGCGGAACAGGCGCTAGCTTGACGGAAGATTGAGGCGATAGCGGCGGAAGCCACGGGCGTGAGTCGACGGGAGCTCACCAGCTTCATTAATGAGGAGTTAATAAGGAGGGGGATACATACCGGAGCGTGTGTGAGAGAGGGGGGATTTGGTCGGAGTGAAGACAAGAGGAAAGACAAGAGAAGCTAGCAGAATCCTAAGTGTGAGCAGAGAGTATAGCGGAAGGCAAGCATTAGAGAAGCTAGCAGAGAGTATAGGAGGCTAGCAGTGGAGAAGCTAGCAGAGTATATAGCGGAAGGCTAGCAGTGGAGAAGCTAGCAGAGTATATAGCGGAAGGCTAGCAGTGGAGAAGCTAACAAGAGTATATAGCGGAAGGCTAGCAGTGAAGAATCTAGCAGAGTATATAGTGAGAGGCTAGAAGTGGAGAAGTTAGCAGAGTGTATAGTGAGAGGCTAGCAGTGGAGAAGCTAGCAGAGTGTATAGTGATAGACTAGCAGTGGAGAGGCTAGCAGAGTATATAGCGGAAGGCTATCAGTGAAGAAGCTAGCAGAGTATATAACGGAAGGCTAGCAGTGAAGAAACTAGCAGAGTGTATAGCAGAAGGCTAGCAGTGGAGAAGCTAGCAGAGTATATAGCGGAAGGCTAGCAGTGGAGAAGCTAGCAGAGTATATAGCGGAAGGCTAGCAGTGGAAAAGCTAGCAGAGTATATAGCGGAAGGCTAGCAGTGGAGAAGCTAGCAGAGTATATAGCGGAAGGCTAGCAGTGGAGAAGCTAGCAGAGTATATGTCGGGGTCGCTGCTCCCCGAATCCCCACTCCCTTGCGATCCGAGGCTCTCCTCTTCTACACTCGGGGGAGGGTTGCTACGCTCCGCCTCTCCTACCTTCGCCGCTGCTGTGCGAGGCATGGTCCGCGGCTGGCGCTTAGCCCCCCGGTATCCGTTCGCGCACACGCCCTACGTGCCCAGGCACTAACAAACCTGACGCCGCTACCTGCCCGGCTCCGTACACCAATCGCACGCGAGGTACTCGGGGTCAGGAGTTAGAGGGCAGGGGCGTCCACCGCGCGCTCGCCGCCGATTGGAGGGGGCACCTCTGAGCCGATTTAAAGGCTGTGTGAACAACCGCGCGTACACGCGAACACCAGGCACCCCACCCTCCTCTTCGCACTCACAAAGACCACACGACACAGTTTATCCTCTACTGATGATTTATTCCCGCAAATAAACCAACTAAACTCTGCGTGTTTGTGTGGGTCAGCAGACACTAACCTATCCCTCGGTGATCTGGGGCTCAATTTATCCTGCCTGTCGCTCCACTTTCTACCCACTGGTTAATTAGCCCAAACTCACCTCTCCCTTACTTACTCTTACTCCCACTATGATGCGCCGGAAGCTGTGGAAGGGCGATGCTGTACGTCATCTCTGTGGAGAATTAGGCCTGGCTGCGTCGAACCTCGTCACACAAATGACTCGAACGGCTGGCTCCAACACCCGGCTGACCTCAATCCCTTGAAGAGCACGACTGCCTCACTGCCTGAATCACCCTCCTTTTATCCTACCCATAACAAATACGCTCCGCTGTTTCGCTCCCTTGGCCTCCCGTCCAATCAGGGGTCCGGATTTTCCCGCTCTTTTGATAGTCGGATCCTAGCTCTGGTGACGTCACCACAGTGGTCCCCTCGACGTCCGCTTTCTGCTCCTCCCGCTACCAGCCTACCGACCCGTGTTGCGTGTGCGTGTTTCTATCCGCGGTGGCTCAACAGCCCCTGCCGTGACCATGCAATTACAATCCCAGGTCACGGCGCCGTGGTGCATGTCAGCCTCGGGGGTAGGTCGCCCAATTCCCTGGCTGTAGGAAACCATTAAGCTTGATCCCATTAGGGGCTTCTGGACGAAAACCTGCCGGCCAGGTGACTTCCCCTCGGGCTCTATGTGGGGTATGCGTGCGTTCATGTGGGGGGCGGTGAGGGGCGAGCAGCGTCGGTGCCGTCGCTCCTTGGTGGTGGCGTCACGGCGGTGGGTACGGTCCCAACGGAGCGGCTCCGTTGTGGCGGCACCACACAGCCCCCCGAGGTGCCAGTCCCCGTCCCTGGTTGACTGGAGCACCTCGCCTGGGTTGCCCCCACGAGGTAGCGCCGCGGGGTCCGCGGGACTCGTTCAGCTCTCGTGGCTGGCCTCGGTGGTGGTGGCTCCGTCTCTCGGGGTGCCGGCGGCGGTCTCCTCCTCCACTCCAGCGGTCCTCCTTGGTCCTTGGTACCTGCGGGCTGGGAGACAAACTCAGGGGCGGTAGGGTTCAGGGGCTGTCGTCCCCGTCCCCCCTGGCCCGGGTCGGGACCCCCCGGGGCCCGGGGCTCCGTGGGGCCCATATACCGTGTGAGGCCCCTGGGTATGGGGGGTGTGGGGACCCCGGGGTTTCGGGGTACTCGAACGGCGGGGTTCTCCTTCGCTGGGGCCGCCCTCCATGGTTTTAGTCGCCGGACGTAAACCACCATCTCCCGGCCTCTCTCTCCCCCCTGAATCAGTACCGCCCAGGGGGAGATCTGTCATCCCACGGTCCAGGGTCCCCGCCAGTAGGTGATTAGCTTCCGCACCTGTCCGGCCCCGACGTGAGAGGTGTGCAGCCATACCTTAGAGCCCGCCGAGTAGAAGGGGGGCTCCATTCGGGGTCGGGCGCCCTGCTCCTGCCGCTGGTGTGCGGCCTCGCCTTGCGAGTAGGCCCGGCCCCTAGCTCCTCGCAGGGTCTCCATCAGGTGCTCCACGGGGCGGCTCCCTTCCTCCCGTTGCGGTGGAGGGACACCGAACAGCAGATCTGTGGGCAGGCGAGACTCACGACCAAACATCATTAGGAACGGGGTCTGTCCCATAGATGTGTGTACCGTGGTGGCGTAGGCGAACAGAGCATAGGGGAGGTGTTCATCCCAATCCTGTTGATTTGCAGCCGCCATGCGTTTAAGCTTCCCGGCTAGAGTCTGGTTCATCCTCTCCACCATCCCATTTGCCTGTGGGTTATACGCCGTAGTTCGGTCCTTCTGGATCCCGAACTCCCGGTACAGCGCCAGGAATAGCTCTGCCTCGAACTCACTACCCTGGTCAGTAATGACCCGTTCGGGGATCCCGTGCTTAAGTACATAGTGCTCCATGAATGCTCGGGCCACCACGAGGGCTGTCTTATCGGGGATGGCCACCGCTACGGGATAGCGTGTGAAGTACTCTACCGCTATGAGAATATCGGTTGCCTCGGTGGGGTCGCGGGAATGACCCTTGCAGGTCGATCCCAACCAGATGATTCATTTGACTGACGCGGAACGGTCTCAGGGGTACCTGATATCGCGCTGGTTTCGGCCCGCATTGCTGACTGGCAGCCCTGTACCCAGGCGGTCACGTCTTGTGCTAACTTGGGCCAGAGATACTGGCGACACAGGGTCTCCCGAGTGCGCCGTTCCCTGTCAAGGCCCCCGAGCGGGTGGTCGTGCACCAGTCTTAGCAGCTGGGGTCGCACCTGGGCGGGAATACAGATGCACCCCGGCTGGCCGGATTCGGTTAGCTCCCGTACCACCCCGTTCTGCACGCACAACCGGGCATACAAACCACTCCAGGGTCCTGGTAGGGCGTCCTTCTTCTCCCGTAGGGCCGCTTCCACCGCTGCCAGATCTGAATCCCGCAGCTGGGTCCGTCTCAGCTGCTCGTCGTCCAGGCCCGGGAAGGCGCAGCCGACATCCTCCTGGATCCGATCGGGTGGGGTTGAGCGACCTGTCGGGCCCCGGGGTGTGGGCTCCGTGCCCGCTGGGTGGTCCTCTGGGTCCCTGGTTCCTTCTGCCGGGGTCTCTGTGGCACATACTGCGCTCTCTCCCGCGAGGGAGGTTTTAGTCTCAGCGCGCCCTCGGGGCCCCGCTGCTTGCTGGCAGCGTCCCCCCGTGAAGCACGGGCAGGCTTCCTCCGTCCTTGTCTCGGCGCACACCTTAGGCCGCCTCGACAAGGCGTCCGCGTTTGCGTGTGTACGCCCAGCTCGGTACTTGATTTGCAGGTTGTACTCTTGCAGCTGCGCCAGCCATCGGGCCATCTGCCCCCGCGGTTCCTTGAATGTAAGGAGGAACTGCAGGTCATAATGGTCAGTGCGTACCCGACATTTTCTGCCATACAAGTACGGCCGGAACTGTTTACATGTGAAGATCACGGCATACAGTTCTTGACGGGTCACACAATAGTTCAGCTCAGCCCCACTCAGGGTCCGGCTGGCATATGCGATGACTCGCTCCGTCCCATCCTGCACCTGCGACAGCACCGCGCCCAGCCAACTGCCGCAGAAGTCGGTGTCCAAAATAAAATCAGTGGTGAAATCGGGGAAAGTCAGTGTGGGGGTGTGGGTGAGGTGGTCTTTGAGGGTGGTGAAGGCCGTCTGGCAGGCCTCCGTCCACTGATAGGGGTTCTTAGGGGATGTGAGTTGAGTGAGGGGCGTGCAACCTCGCTGAATCCTTTTACAATTCACCGATAATAGGTGGCGAGTCCCAAGAATGATCTGATCTCTGTCAGGTTACTTGGCCGTGGTCATTCCACTACGGCGCGCACCTTCTCCAGATCGGTGCACACCCCCGCCTCGCTGACTCGGTGTCCGAGGTACCCCACCTCGCGCTGCGCAAGGTAACACTTACGTGGCTTGAGCTTGATATGGGCTGCTCGCAATCGCTGGAACACCTCTCGCAGCCTGGACCAGTGCTCAGACAGAGATCTACTGAACACTATCACGTCGTCCAGGTAAATCAGGCACTGTTCCCACTGCAAGCCCCGCATCACCAACTCCATCAACCACTGGAACGTCGCGGGCGCGTGAGTGAGTCCAAACAAAAGCACTCGAAACTCAAACAGTCCCATCGGGGTGGTAAATGCGTTTTTTGGCCGATCCTCCTCCGCCATCTCCACCTGCCAGTACCCGGACGCCAGATCGAGGGTGGAAAAAGACCGTGCTCCTGCGACGCTGTCAGAGGTGTCATCGATGCGTGGTATGGGAAAGGCGTCGCCGAGGGTGACTGCATTCAACTTTCGGTAATCAACACAGGATCGGGTCGACCCATCCTTTATCGTCACGAGTACCACCGGGGCAGACCAGGGGCTTTATGAGGGCTGGATTATGTTATCGCGGAGCATATCCACGACTGCTTCTTTAATCTGGCCCTGTTCAGGTGCGCCCACTCGGTATGCGGGAATTTTAATGGGTTGGGCGGCACCGGTGTCAATTTGGTGCTTCACGAGGTCTGTCCGACCCACATCCGAGTCGTATGCACTGAACACGTCGGCGTACTCCCGCAGTAACCCGCGCAGCTGATCGGCTTCCTGCTTAGGTAAATCTGCCCAGAGTACGTGTAACGCATCAAGCAGAGGGACGGCCTCGGCTCGGGGAGTCGGGCCGACTCGCCAGACCAGGTCCTGGTTGTCCTCGGGGCGACCGGGGTCCTCAGCCCAGAGTGCAAATACCGAGTAGATAGAATGGCGCGCGTGCAGGGGGTGTATGATGGCTACTGGGGTGCATCGTTGGAGCATTGCCGGGGTACTGTGTGGGTTAAACACCCGCATAAACAGACGGCCCCCGTCTGCGTTGACCAGCGTGGTTGATCCCACAACCCCGTACCGTGCTGCGAATTCCGGGTGAGGAGTTAACATTACCTCACTCGATGGTCGGTGTGCGGGGTCGGTGGAGGGTGTTGCCACGGGCACCAGCATCACGGCGAGCGGGCCGATGGTGACGGCCGACACCAGGGTGGCGGCCACGGGTGTGAAGCGAGGGCGATTCCGCCCCTGTCCCAGGAACGAAATCCGCTCCCCGCTGCCTTCCACCGTGGCACATCGCTGGCGGGGCTGCACGTTGAGCCCCAGTTTCTCCAGGAGGTCCGTACCTGCAATATACTCATGGCACAACACACTCGAGACGTAGAATTCCTGTTTGCACACCTGGTGTCCGAGACGGACCTCGAGGGAGATCCTTCCCAGCAACCCCATCCCGGCTCCGCTCGCCATCTGCAGCGCGATCCGGGGCCTGCAGACGGCTCACGTCAACCCCGAGCAAGCTGCAGTGTGTGGCACTCACGAGTGAGGCCACCGCCCCCCTGTCCAGTAGAATCCGCGTGCGCTGCCCGTTCACCTGTCCTTCTACCAGTGACGTGGCCCCCGTGATTCCCGCCACCAGCTCCCGTAGCCAATCGTCCGTCCTCACCGCGTCCTTGGGTATTGTGGTCGGAATCTGTGTGGGGGTCACTCGCTCACCATTGTTACTATCGTCGTTTTGTAAAGGAACCACGTTGACTGCACCCCTAGATGGTCCACTCTCTAGGGGGCGTTGGCATTTAACCCTAGCGCGTTTCTAGCGCAGGCGATCTGAGGACAGTCTCTCACTAGATGCCCTCGGCGGTCGCACAGGTAACATGCCCGGGGGACGGTTCCGTAGGAGGTCCCCTGTCCACTCCCTCTCCCCCTTCCCGTATGCAGCTGCCCTAGGTCGGCCTCTAACTGGGTCACCCGTCCGGCCAGCCCTCCCACTGTGGAGCGTAGCTCACCCATTTCGGATTGAATGGTCTTCACATTTTTGTTCACTTCATTCCGTATATCTTTTATACCCGTCTGTATCCCCGCTACCCAGCTCGGGGTTGTCTCGCGGGGCCCCGGAGGATCTCTTGCTCGACCCCTTACCGTGCGGGCGAGTCCCTCCTCCTCCTCTTCCTCTTCCTCTGGGCCCAAGCTCGTGATGGCCCGCTCTCGTCCCGGCCCCCGGAGCTGAGCGCGTTGGCTGGAAAGTCTTTCACACTTACGCGCGCTCAACAAGAGCGTTAAAGGAAAGGCGGGTGCAGCTTAGATTGGGGTGCCACGACGAGGTGTGAGTCAAGTACCGTAGGATTTTCACGGAGGCGAGGTCCTCAACTGCCTCCGCCGTGTACCCTGGGCGTGCGAGCTGCATTAGCGTACGCACGTCCTCGGCGTAGTCACGCAAATCCTTGCCGGGTTGGCGGCGGCGTGCCTCTAAGGTGGCCCTCGCCTCCTCCTCATTACTCACGCCGAACCGCAGGTCAAGTTGGTGCATTAGCTCTGCTAGCTGGGTTTGTGTGCTCGCAGGAAGAGCTTCCATGAAGTCAGCCGCCCGTCCATTTAAGTGTATGGTCAGTTGCTCTAACGCCTGCGCGTCTGTCCAACCATTAATTTTTTTAGCCCCTAAAACATTGCGGGCAAACGCCTTCCATGACGGAGTCCCCTGGCCGGTGAATATATGTCTTATTTTTGCGTGGGGTAACGCGCTGCGGGTTCGTGCCACTTCTGACACCAAATTGTCGGGGTCGCTGCTCCCCGAATCCCCACTCCCTTGTGATCCGAGGCTCTCCTCTTCTACACTCGGGGGAGGGTTACTACCCTCTGCCTCTCCTACCTTCGCCGCTGCTGTGCGAGGCATGGTTCGCGGCTGGCGCTTAGCCCCCCGGGTATCCGTTCGCACACATGCCCTACGTGCCCAGGCACTAACAAACCCGACGCCGCTACCTGCCCGGCTCCGTACACCAATCACACGCGAGGGACTCGGGGTCAGGGGTTAGAGGGCAGGAGCGTCCACCGCGCACTCGCCGCCGATTGGAGGGGGCACCTCTGAGCCGATTTAAAGGCCGTGTGAACAACCGCGCGTACACGCGAACACCAGGCACCCCACCCTCCTCTTCGCACTCACAAAGACCACACGACACAGTTTATCCTCTACTGATAATTTATTCCCGCGAATAAACCAACTAAACTCTGCATGTTTGTGTGGGTCAGCAGACACTAACCTAACCCTCGGTGATCTGGGGCTCAATTTATCCTGCCTGTCGCTCCACTTTCTACCCACTGGTTAATTAGCCCAAACTCACCTCTCCCTTACTTACCCTTACTCCCACTCTGATGTGCCGGAAGCTGTGGAAGGGCGATGCTGTACGTCATCTCCATGGAGAATTGGGCCTGGCTGCGTTGAACCTCGTCACCCGGACGACTTGAACGGCTGGCTCCAACACCCGGCTGACCTTGATCCCTTGAAGAGCACGACTGCCTCACTGCCTGAATCACCCTCCTTTTATCCTACCCATAACAAATGCGCTAAGCTGTTTCGCTCCCTTGGCCTCCCGTCCAATCAGGGGTCTGGATTTTCCCACTCTTTTGATAGTCGGAGCCTAGCTCTGGTGATGTCACCGCAGTGGTCCCCTCGACGTCCGCTTTCTGCTCCTCCCGCTGCCAGCCTACTGACCTGTATAGCGTGTGCGTGTTTCTATCCGCCGTGGCTCAACAGCCCCTGCCGTGACCATGCAATTACAATCCCAGGTCACGGTGCCGCAGTGCACGTCAGCCTCAGGGGTAGGTCGCCCAATTCCCTGGCCGTAGAAAACCATTAAGCTTGATCCCATTAGGGGATTCTGGACGAAAACCTCCGGCCAGGTGACTTCCCCTCGGGCTCTATGTGGGGTATGCGTGCGTTCATGTAGGGGGCGGTGAGGGGCGAGCAGCGACGGTGCCGTCGCTCCTTGGTGGCGGTGTCACGGCGGTGGGTATGGCCCCGACGGAGCGGCTCCGTTGCCGCGGCACCACATATATAGCGGAAGGCTAGCAGTAGAGAAGCTAGCAGAGCATATAGCGGAAGGTTAGCAGTGAAGAAGCTAGCAGAGTGCATAGCGAGAGGTTAGCAGTAGAGAAGCGAGCAGAATATATAGTGAGAGGCTAGCAGTGGAGAAGCTAGCAGAGTGTACGGTGGGAAGCTACCAGAGGGTGTAGTAATAGGCCAGCAACTGAGATAGCGAAGCGAGCCGAGCGTGGCAGGCAGGTTAGCAGTGGAGAGGCTAAGAGAGTGAGAGAGAACAGGCTAGCAGTGCAGAGGCTAGGAGAGAACAGGCTAGCGTAGAGTGGCTAGAAGAGTGAGAGAGAACAGGCTAGCAGTGGAGAGGCTAGGAGAGTGAGAGAGAGAACAGGATAGCAGTGGAGAGGCTAGGAGAGTGAGAGAGAGAACAGGCTAGCAGTGAAGAGGCTAGGAGAGTGAGAGAGAGAACAGGCTAGCAGTGGAGAGGCTAGGAGAGTGAGAGAGAGAAGGTAAGCAGTGGAGAGGCTGAGAGAGAGCGGAGCGAGCGAAGCGAACGGAGCAAAGCAGGCGAGCAACGCAAGCGGGAGTTGCGACAGAATTACGGGGTGTTGAACGCGAAGAGTTCTGTTCAATAAAAAGTGACACGAGAAAATGAAGAAGTTGTTCGCGTGAAATAAAAACACTACACATGTATCTCGGATGTAGGCATATAAATTGCATGGAGTGTCAATGGGAGATGTGAAAGGGGTTGTGCTTGTCTCTCCAGTTAAGAACATTCCAGAAAGGGTAGACATATGGCACTGCATCCAGCTCACTGCGTTGAGTGAAATTGAGGAATGGCTTACAGTGAGGGAAAAAAGTACTTGATCCCCTGCTGATTTTGTACGTTTGCCCACTGACAAATAAATTATCAGTCTATAATTGTAATGGTAGGTTTATTTGAACAGTGAGAGACAGAATAACAACAACAAAATCCAGAAAAACGCATGTCAAAAATATTATAAATTGATTTGCATTTTAATGAGGGAAATAAGTATTTGACCCCTCTGCAAAACATGACTTAGTACTTGGTGGCAAAATCCTTGTTGGCAATCACAGAGGTCAGACGTTTCTTGTAGTTGGCCACCAGGTTTGCACACATCTCAGGAGGGATATTGTCCCACTCCTCTTTGCAGATCGAACTCGAACCTTCAGCTCCCTCCACAGATTTTCTATGGGATTAAGGACCTTAATGTGCTTCTTCTTGAGCCACTCCTTTGTTGCCTTGGCCGTGTGTTTTGGGTCATTGTCATGCTGGAATACCCATCCACGATCCATTTTCAATGCCCTGGCTGAGGGAAGGAGGTTCTCACCCAAGATTTGACAGTACATGGCCCGGTCCATCGTCCCTTTTATGCGACGAAGTTGTCCTGTCCCCTTATCAGAAAAACACCCCCAAAGCATAATGTTTCCACCTGCATGTTTGAAAGTGGGGATGGTGTTCTTGGGGTCATAGGCAGCATTCCCCCTCCTCCAAACACGGCGAGTTGAGTTGATGCCAAAGAGCTCCATTTTGGTCTCATCTGACCACAACACTTTCACCCAGTTGTCCTCTGAATCATTCAGATGTTCATTGGTAAACTCTAAACGGGCATGTATATGTGCTTTCTTGAGCAGGGGGACCTTGCGGGCGCTGCAGGGTTTCAGTCCTTCACGGCGTAGTGTTACCAATTGTTTTCTTGGTGACTATGGTCCCAGCTGCCTTGAGATCATTGACAAGATCCTCCCGTGTAGTTCTGGGCTGATTCCTCACCGTTCTCATGATCATTGTAACTCCACGAGGTGAGATCTTGCATGGAGCCCCAGGCCGAGGGAGATTGACAGTTCTTTTGTGTTTCTTCCATTTGCGAATAATCGCACCAACTGTTGTCACCATCTCACCAAGCTGCTTGGCAATGGTCTTGTAGCCCATTCCAGCCTTGTGTCGGTCTACAATCTTGTTCCTGACCTCCTTGGAGAGCTCGTTGGTCTTGGCCATGGTGGAGAGTTTGGAATCTGATTGATTGCTTCTGTGGACAGGTGTCTTTTATACAGGTAACAAGCTGAGATTAGGAGCACTCCCTTTAAGAGTATGCTCAGCTCGTTACCTATATAAAAGAGACCTGGGAGCCAGAAATCGTTCTGATTGAGAGGGGGTCAAATACTTATTTCCCTCATTAAAATGCAAATCAATTTATAACATTTTTGACATGCGTTTTTCTGGATTTTTTTGTTGTTATTCTGTCTCTCACTGTTCAAATAAACCTACCATTAAAATTATAGACTGATCATTTCTTTGTCAGTAGGCAAACGTACAAAATCAGCAGGGAATCAAATACTTTTTTCCCTCACTGTATATCATACGGACACCTGAAAAGTGGGTACAGCCCTAACCCTAACTTTAATTTTGGGAAAGCTGAAATAGGTTCTCGATGTGCAAATAACAAGTTATATATACCTATAAACGCGGCTCGACGAAAATAAATGAACGGTATAGGGTTCTGGAGAAATCCTTAAAAAAACAATTTTGCCAGGACAATGTTATTTTTAGCCATGTCTCGCCGTTTTTCTTCCGAAACACAAACATACTCAAACCAAGTTTTCTTAACCAAAACACATACATACTCAAACAACCATGAACTAATCAATTATTATTTCCCCCACTATCATTGTTATTAGTATGAAAAGATATTAGTATATGTTTTCATACTAATAACAATAATATTTATGAGGGTATTCTGAGGGTCGGCCCATTTCGACCATCAACCTCACCTCCAACAATTCTGGTCCGTCTGCCCACTCAGCCTCGAGACCCTTAGCTCACTGCACCCAAGCAAACATCACACCCTCGGACAAAGGAAAATTCAGTCTTTAGAACCACTTATTTATTTACAGAATAAATATTAACTAACAATCTTGACTTAAAGCTTTTGTGACTGCAGGAATTCATATTCTTGGGTCTTTCGGTAAAGTCACGTAGATAGGTTCAAAGAAAATAAAAAAAATACAAAAACTATTTTTTTTCTCTTGATGACGATTGCTTGTGTTGCGATCGAGAGTTGTAGTTGTTTGTTATTTTTTGTTATTTTCTTTGAACCTATCTACGTGACTTTACTGAAAAACCCAAAAATATTAACTAACAACCCATGACAACACTGAAACACGTTGCTCCACTCTCCAGCCCAAATGGATTATTGAACTCATACTACAGGTAAGCAGACACCTAACTCCTGGCAGGGTGCGACACATTGCATCACTCTCCCAGTCAAGTGAGTTGTTGAACTCAAACCACAGGTAACCTGCAGCTGCAGTCCTGGCAGAGTGAGACAAGTTGCCTCACTCTCCCGCACAGGTGGATTGTAGTCCTTATTGTTGTCTGCCTCTTTGTCGAATTCTAATTGATCCACGTTGGAATCCACGATTTTAGCAGCATTGCCGGAGGCTGCATGTGAAGAAGTATCCAACCCCGTTGCGTGTGGCATTGGTGGTGCCATTTTTGCAGACATCAACGTTCAGGCCCCGGGGAATGGTGCTCTCCTCACACACCTCAATGCCGCCAAAGAACATGTCAAAGTAGGCTTCTGGCAGGACGCAGCTCATCAGCCTAGGCCCATTTGCCAAACTAAGCGGAAAGTGCCACGTGTGTTGCTTAGGTGGTAGGAAAGGATGCTGCATCGTTTGAAGAGTGCCCACGCGGCAAAGGCCACGTCTCGCCGGTGCCGTGTGGCCCGCCTCTACAGCACAGCGTGGACGGCATCTAAAGATGGCTGGCAGTTCCGGCTGCGGGACCCATCTTGCCTCTCATGGTCATCATGATCACCACTGTTGAACATTGTCAAAGATGCGCTGGGCTGTCTTACAGTCTGAAGTGGTGGTGGTGGGGCCCCAGTTGAGGTCACCGCAGGTCCGCCGGCGGTAGGCATGGATGGCGGTGAACAAAAGTATGCGTGCCGGTTGCACCAGTGCCACGGACTGCAGTATGGAGTAAACGGTAGCAAACAGCCAATGTAGGGAGATGACTTGGCCGTACTGAAAGCCGTAGAGGATAATGAAGAAGATGGAAATGAAGCTCACGGTGCTAACAACTACCCAGCCCAAAAACGCACGCAAGCACGAGAGTACAACACGGCACTTTGGACTGAGTGACCGGTAAAACGCCACCTCTTTGGTGCTATAGTTGTCAAATTCTGTGTCATCATCTGCTTTTTCGTCAGATGCCGTTTTGTTATTGTTGTCTGCCTCTTTGTCGACTTCGAATTGATCCACGTTGGAATTCACAATTATAGCAGCATTGCTGGAGGCTGCATGTGAAGAAGTATCCACCACGTTGAGTGTGGCATCAGTGGTGCTAGTTTGGTGGACATGAAAGTTGATGCCCCTAGGAATAGTGCTCTCCTCAAACACCTCAATGCCGCCAAGGATCTTGTCGAAGTAGGCTTCTGGGAGGACGCAGCCCTTCAGCTTCGGCCCATTTGGTAAACTGAGTTGAGAAGTGCCGCGTGCGTTTCTTAGGTGGTGGGAAAGGATGCCGCTAGAAATTTGAGAAGCGATGTCATCATTTTGTATGCTCTCCAGAAAGCAGCCATGACACAGTCTTTCCTTCCACTTTTGGGCCCGCGAGGAGCTCGACAATTCTGGCTGTTGTCTGATTGAGCGAATCGAATGTTGTGGCTGGAGGGGCAGGTACAATGTAGTGCAAGAACAAGCAGTGGCAGCAGCTTCAGCTTCAACATCTCCATTGTGGAATGCCTTCACAACAATGAACTGCAAGGGGAGGCCAATGAGGGCACTCTCCACTACGATGGTGAGAGATTGCAACAAACGGACAACCAGCGAGTGGGCGTTCTGCAGTGCCTGGTGCGATAAGCGGAACAGCATAATGGACGTGAGCATGTCGAACAGCTGCAAGCACACACAGCAACCCAACCGCTTTGTTCGTGTGAACGACTTCCCAATGGGCGTCGGATGGAAGACAGACAGCCACAGGTGGTGTTCGCACATCTTCACAGCAAACTGGATGCTCAATACTGTCCAAAAACTGGCAGTGTCACCCAAATCCGAAACCGGGAAAATATGATCTAAGTCGCTCCCAGATAGCCATCTCCGGCACAGAAAGAACCAGCAGCGTCCACTGAGAGGGCACTCGACCTTGACGCGACTTAGGTACCAGCTGGGGCTGTTGCCCTGATGGATGACCCAGGCCCGCAAGTAGCACAGCTCGCCTAGATCCTGCTTTGCTGTGAAGAGAAGGACATCTACGGAAGCGGTTTTCATCAGCCTCCGACCATGCGCTGAAACATGGTGTGTCTTGCTGCATCCGTTGGAGCCCACAAGCATGAGGTAGACGTCCGATGTGGTACCCGAGGTGAGACGGCTGCCTGTGAATATGGTGAGGATGTAGAAAAAGGAGTCACTCTCCTCCTTGTCATCGAGGGTGACGAATATTGACTGGATACCACTGGAGTCTGCCAAATTCCTCTGGTCCTCACAGCGTTGCTTCCGACGCACCCAGCAAAATGTGAACCCAAAGAACACGAGGACGGCACTCATGGTGACTACTGTGATGAAGCTGTGTGCTATCGACCTGATGAGGACCAAGACTTTGCGCAGGTCTACCATATCCGGGATGATGAAGAGGCGAGTGGCCATGGTGCGTAGCATAAGCCCCAAAGCGATGCAAGCAAAGCCTCCATGGCTGGGCCCGCACTGGCAGTGCAGCTTGTCGCCCGTGGTGAGGGGCCCCAGCTTGCAGGCTAACTCATCCCAAACCCTGGCATCACTCTGGTAGTCCAGGCAACTGGCCTGGAAGAGCGTCACGTTGACGCCAATGTTCCCGGGGTTCTCCACCTGCTGCGTCGGCTCTAAGCGCACAAATATTCTGTAAGAGGTTGCCACAGCTTTACCAATACTATCTGAGCCACTGGCATTTTTCAAGATCCACGTGGGCAATTTTATTAGGTGCGGGCTGGCCGTCCTGTGTGACAGGAGCCAAGGCTTGGTAGGCAAGAGGCGGTGTCGACTGCACTCAGCTGCCGTTGCTGACCCTTGACACTTGGGGAAGGGAATCTCATCCAAAATTGCATGCACGTCACGTGAGGCCACGGCGTTGATGTTGACCATGATGCCGATGGAGAGCCCACTGTCCCTGATGCTAAACTTGAGGAAAGTGAGTGTTCCCCTGCCAACGCTCGTAATGTTCACATTGAAGACAAACTCCGCAGAAGAACCCGTCCTTGCATTCTCATCTGGGTAAAAGTGAACTGGCAGGGCCTTGTCCCCCACCTGTCTGCGACGCACCACCAGGTCCACTGACTTGGTATGCAGCTCCACTGTTTTCAAATCGGTGTCCACAGTTGTCACAGCGAAGGCCATGACTGAGGAGCCAAAGTTGGTGTCAGGTCCAAAGCTGGGCAGGGGACTCGTCTCAAACTCAAGCAGCATTGTTGACACAACGGCATTGGGGCCCAGCCAGGGGGTGGTTGTATTGCTGACAAAGGAGTGCATCAGGCAGGCTGTGCAGTCTATGTTGGCCTGATCACCAGATTCCATGTCCCACATCTCGGCCTTGCGCACAGAAAGCCTGAGTCCGTGTGCCTCCAGGACTGTGGAGGCCTCGCCGTTCACTTTCCTAACCAGGACAGTGGCCCCCAGCTCAGCCATCATGGCAATGGCTGGCACTACAACGTTCAGGAGCATGGCGGACTGGTTCTGCGGAGCTGCCTTGAAGGTGCTGGAGGAGGCATTGAGAACACTTGTGAGGGCTCCCAGCACCGCCATACTCACACGCTCAATGCCAATGGCTTCTAGCTCATCAAATCCAGAGAGGGGGGAGTGAATGGCACTGTTAACCTTGCTCAGTCTTGTCACCGTTTTCTTCAGCAGTTCCAGTGACTGCCCAGCACCCAGGTTCCCAATTCCCATTGTGGCCTTCTGTAAGGCGGCCGACACCAACAGGATGTCATCTCTGTTGTTGAGGGGCACATCCTCGAGGCCATCGAGTAGCCGTGCATGCAATGCAGTCTGTTGTGCATCGTCCATATCACTGGCCACATTATTGAGCTCGCTTGCGACAAGATCGATCAAGTAGGCAGCTGCAGAGGTATCTCCTCCCTTCAGCATCATGCCCAGTTTGGAGTAATTGCCCAGAACCATGCTCTGTAGGTCGAGAATTGTTATACTGGTATCTGGCTGCTTGGAGACTGACACGTTGAGGAACAGCGTAGTGTAGGCATCCACAGCATTCCACACCTCAATGCAGAGCACCTGTGTGCCACCAGGCAGTAGAAACGGTGGAGACCATGGGCTGTAGCCACTGTAGATGATTGTGCCGTCACATACTGACATCAACGGGATGCCCAGGCACGAGAAGACTTTGTACCGAAGTGGCTGGTGGTGATTTTGAAAATCCTTGCATGCGACCTGAAACCAGGTGACCAAAGCGGTGCCCTCTGTCGGGCGCACCTCGCACGAGCCCCCGGATGGTATAGGGTTGACGGCGAATGCCCAACGGTGGATGCTGCTCCTTCCCGCGTTGGCGGAGGTGGTGTTTAGCTGGAGCAGTAGCTGCCCCGGTAGTGACATATAGTCGGCAAAGGCATGAGGATTAAGCGAGAGGAATGAGCGGTGGCACCCTGTGAGTGAATGTTTGTCCCAGTCGACAAGGACTTCAGTGGCAGTAGTGGTGGTGTCGTCGCCGCCGCCAGCGCTGGCAGCGACCCACATCAGGCTCCACTCATATCCAAGTCGTCGCTCGGGTGTCTGGTTGCAGTCATGACATCTGCCCGAGAGGACGAGTCGCTCACTGGGGTTGACGGCCGGCCCACAATTGAGAATGCACATGAGCTCAACAACAGGCACCGTGCTCGCCGACGTGAGCCTCACGGCCTGTCGGGCACTTGCGACCTCGGCCCGTCCCTCCTTGCGCACGACAAGCAAGAAGTGGTAGACTGCATCGGCCATGAGTAGCCGGGCTGCGATGTCTAGAGTCGGTGATGTAGAGTAGGCCCAAGGGAGTGGTGCTGGAGAGGAGGCCACACGGCAGGGATTGGAAGCAACGCCGGCTGAGGCATCGATCGCTGCAGCTGCCGTGGCGTCGAGCTCGGAGATTTTGCGTGAGCACAGCCATGCGAAGCTGAGCCCGTGGTGCGGGGAAGCCTCGTCGGGGTCGTGGGAGGCCGAGCCGTCGAGCTGGAGCGGCTGCGCCCATTGCGCTGTACGGAATGAACCGCCCGCAATGGAGGCCACTAGTTCTGATCGATCGATCTGCGCCAGCAGGGGTGGAATGGTGAGAGGGAAGCCAAGCGGATCAACAGGACACAAAAACATTATTCTCATTCATATTCCTGAAATCCTAAACACACATCCACTACAAACAGCATCAATGAATAGTAATGTCAACATGTAAAGCTGCACTGCTACCACACAGCATCTCGTAGAGAGAGAGGATGGCTAAGTGACAGGAGGGGGGACTACCGCCATGCAGTGAGCCACTATTACCAACCATTGCCCAAGCTCTGTGGTTCTCTATATCTGAAGGTGTTATATGCCAATTAATGATGATTGTTTATATGTGGGAGGAAACTGGAGTATCAGTAGATAACCCATGGTGCAAGGGGAAAACGCTCTATTTTATACAGATGGAACAGGTGGAGTCCATATTTTTTGCTTTACCACCTTCTGGCGAACCAGGGTACTATTCCAACTCGACAACAACCAAATCTGTGTGTGATCCATCAACTCTTACTGCTGCCTTCACAGCACTGGGTTACAGGCCACATGTACAGAAAATACCCAAAAATATAAATTCGTAATAATGGTGTACAACTTTTCAAAAAGTGAATGTAAGATGATTGTTGCTGAAAATGCAGTGTTCTCACCTTCAGATCAATGGAATCAGAATTTTCCATGAAGCTCTGTCCCAACGCACCTCCATCCAGGGAGACTCTGACCGAGAAGATGGCATTGTAGGTTCCGTAGGGCAGTGTGTGGCGCGGGATGCTGAGTATCGTGCTGTTGGTCTGGATGCTCAGTGGCAGCGCAACAGTTGTCAGCATAATAGACCCATCAGCACCCCTCTCCACCCTCCTGACTGCCCAAGAGTGCCCCACTTGCACTATGGCAGTGCAGACCACACCTACCATGGCCCGGAGATCCACGTCGACGCCGCGAGGCCATGTGGGGATCCCGTTGGAGGCTTGGGGCCTCTCGACAGCGACTCCAGGAAGCCCACAGTGGTTGACGGGACGAAGGCGCACGAGCGAGGAGGCAACGTCATTGAGCAAGAGCTCATCGACCGACAGGTGCAGCTTCACCCAGAAGCCCATGAACTTCGGTAACATGCAGAAATGGACGAAGCCAATGGCCTTGTGAAGCGGGAATGGAAACAGCTGCCCCGGGAAGTACTTGGATGCCAACTGTTCCGCAGGGGCTCCTTTGTTGGCACCGTAAACCTCATCATCCAGCATCCACTTGCTTGCAGAAAGGGGCTCTGCCTCACCACTGAAGGAGACGTGGAAGGTGTAGGCACATTGCAGCCATGGCGCCAGCACCGGTGCGAACCACACAATAGGTGCGCGTGGATTTCTGTCGAACCAGGGAAGCACCTGCATGGGCCCCCATAACAGAAGGTTATTGAGTCGAGGTGCCCCCAGCCGTGAGTAGAGCAGTCCGGCCGTGTCAATCATCACCCACAGGCTGAATGAGAAGCAGGACGAAGGTGGCGATGATGTTTTTGCTTCCAGCACGTACACCAGCCCGTTGGGCAGCAGTAGCACCAGCCGCAGTGCATCCACCCCCCCCGCAGGAATGGTGCCCCACCGCTGGCCTTGGGCAATGTCCTCATAAGAACCACCGGCGAGGTCCAGCACGTGGACTCCACACGTGTAGGTGGCTGTCTTGCCGAGGCCCAACAACCGAGCCCCGGCGACGCCATAAAAATCGCCGGCAGTGCTGATGCCGTTGCGCAGGGTGAAGTCGGAGGTCCCAAGGCTGAGTGAGCCGGCGTGGGGCAGGGCGCCATTGTGGAGGGAAAGCACACGGGCATCTGCGCCGCTGTTCCAGTCCACCCCGGTGAGACTGTTGCAGAACTGGCCGGGGATGCTCGATGGGCCCAGGGAGTCATGCCAATCCGGTCCATTGAGACGCAGAAAGTGGTCGAGCCCCAGCGGAAAGGGGGTGCTGATGAACGAGGCGACGAGGGGCGTCTTCATCGGGCAGCGTGACGCAAGCTGGCTGCTGTCACTGGAGAGCGTGATCAGGCGCAGCAGGCGAGTTTGTACCCGCACCTTACAGCTGCCAGTCACCGTGGGGCCACCTGAATGGGTGACAGAGGGGTTATCCTCAATAAACATGCAACGTTGGGGCACACTGGTATGTGTTTGGAACTATTGGCTCAACGTTGTGCACTCACCAAACAGCGACAACGTCACTATGTACGATCCTGCCAGGTAGAATGCGAGGCTCGCCGTGTACTCATACGTCTCGTCACCATCAAGCTCCACATGCCACTGGGAGGACACCGTCACCTGGCCGCCCACATACTCCAGCCGGTAGGACCACGCCTCACTCTTGAGGGGCGCGCTCCACACAAACGCCACCTCCTCTCCCTCCATCACATCGTCTGTCCCAACGACATGCAGGCCTGGACTCCACGGCATGTAGAAGTGCCCGACTATGGTGAAATTCAGGCAGTTTCCCCCCATCAAACACCGGGCCACGGTGGTGCCGTACGGCCCGAGCAGGCACAAGCTCTCGGACCACCCTTCCCAGCTGTGCATGGTTTGAGACACCGTCCACGATTGCGAGGTTTTGGCATCGAAGTTGGCGGGCCATGTGCAGTGAGGGACGGGCCAATCTGGCTCGTTGATGAACTCCTGGCTTGGGGTCCCTTGGATGAGGGAGGTGCCCACTAGACAATGGATGTCTCCATCTTTGTCGACCTGCTCGAGAAGGGTGACCGAGAAAACACATTGCTGATTCTGAAGTCTGCTTTCCTAAATGCACTCGTCATTGGCCCAACTTTCATGTTCACTGGTAGAATCTTAACAGCATCCCAATAAACTATCTGTTGGGTTAAAGTTAGAATGTAGTTGGAATCATTAGGCTAATGTTGGCTCAACGTTGGGCTGTGTTTCATGGAATAGAGAATTTAACCATTCATAATGCACAAAGGCTCAGAGGGCTGAGTACTGTGTGCACGAGTGTGTGTTGTTGGTGTGTGAAACTCGTAGTTTTTGCAGTCTGCACTGATATTTTTAGTGGTGTAAATTATATTTTTCGTCCGTTATAAATTTGACTAAATTTGTTATTGACATCATGAGGCCAAGAATCCATTCGGAAATTTCGTAGGGCAGGACCAACTTTCCATGCCAGGTCGGTTCAAGGAAGGAGATTTTTCAGGAAAATACGTTATTTGAAGTTTCCTTAGACAAAAGCACAATGAGCAAAACATTTTGGAATAATATGGTGCAATTACAGGGCAATGTGGACACCCTGGAGAGTTGATTGGCTCACCCTGGAAAAGGGCTATGCGTTCTAGATTTAAAGCTTTCGTGACTGCAAGGATCCATACTCTTTGGTTCTATTGGGTAAAGTCACGTAGGTAAACAAGTTCACAAGACCTTTGCGAAGAGCTTCTGGCCGCTGCAGGTGAAGGAGAAGAGTGAAGTTTGAAGAGGTTCGGACATAGCAATGATGATGAAGACGGGCAGGAGGGCTTGTGACCACACCATGGCCACTCCAGCAACAGAACCACCAGGGGTGCCACCTGTGCAGGTTTTGGCCTGGACAGTCCAGCAGTTGGCATCTGTGTGTCAGGTGGCAGGAGTTGATTAGCACTGGTTTTGTGGCAAGCTGTATCATTACAATTTCATGCTGTACACCTTTTAAAATGGACCCTGTGTGTCTCAGCCAGCACCAGGTTTTGTCTGCAGTGGAAAAAGTGGCAACCCTAATTGGGACCACCAACACTGATAGTAGGAACACTACAACCACCAGCATCACTACCTCTGCCACCACCATCAACGCGGCTACTACCAGCAACGCCACCTCTACCACCACCATCAACACCACTCCCACCTCCATCCAATACCACCACCACCAGCACCAGAAACTTGCTCAATATCTTTTCAAATACCGTGCCGGGAGATGGAACCAAACTGGAGACCTCTGGATCGCAAGTCACAGTATTCAAACTCACATCCATTACTGAGTCCCATCACATCACTAATGTTACACTAACATCATCAACAGTAGAAAAGCACTTTACATAATTCCCTGTACTGCACAGCTTATGCAGGAGTAGATGTTTTCCAAAGAAAAGGGCAAGACGAAACCGCACGCGACTGCTGCTTGCCGAATTTTGCTCACAGTACACAACGTTGTACTGTATCTCTGTGTATGTATCTCTATGTGTATTTCTGTATATATCTCTATGTGTATGTATCTCTGTGTATATATCTCTATGTTTATGTATCTTGTGGTGCCACAGCAATGGAGCAACTCCACCGGCGCTGCTATCCCCTCGCACCCTTTCACACGAACGCACGCACATCCCCACTAAACACACACATGCACGTAGGGTCTCATGGGTTGCGCGGATGTCCCACGGTTTCCCAGTGCCAGGAGATTGTCCGACCCCCCCCCCCCCCCCCGGCCGAATTGCATTGCGGCCCCGTGAATTAGCTTAAAATTGTATGGGCACGACGAAGCTCACCGAGCGAACCGCAATGAGAACACTCACAGCACAGAGAGATAGGACCTCAGGGCAAACACCCAGCGAGCAGCGCACAAGAGGAGGTGGGAGGGAAATTCCTGGACCGACTGAAGCTGTGTATCCGCGGGACGGCCGCCCTGATCAAACCGGTTGAGTCCGGGGTGGGGAGGACAATGGATCAAGACGTAAGGGAAAGCAACGCTCCAGGTCATCAGTTTAAAATCGAAAGGTACGCGCCCGATTGGCCGCGCAGGGTAACACCACGTGACCCTGGATTTTTGGATTCCGAGGGCATGAGGGAAAAAATGTTGGGCAGTGCTCCTCCAGCTGTTTAGCTGCCCGGTCGGACTCCCAGCCGCTCGGAGCGTTCGAAGGACGCTGGCGAGTGCTGCTACGACACGACCCCAGACAGAGACCTTTTGTACCCTCATCCCTCCGACTACCACCACATCCGTGCGACACCGTGAGTACATCCGTGAGGTGAGAAGTAGAGTAAGGGTACACCCAGGGATTGAAAAGGGATAGGCTAGGCGCTGCTCGCTGAAAATTTTGCTCCAGGCCACGCAGGGTTTTTTTTCTTCAGGCGCACCATTAATAAACTTTAGAACAGAGGATCCGTGTGGTGTGATTTCTGTGAGTGTGTCGGCGTGGGGCGTAATTCGAGCGGGTCTGTGGGAGGCACGCGGACAGTAATTCATTAACGGTTCCCGCGTCCGTGCAGCGGCGCCGCGTGAATAATAGGGCGAGGGAGGGGTGAGTTAAAACCCGTTCGCGTGTTTACACAGCGCGTTTTACACAGTCTGTTCACGTAGCGACGATAGCATTTAGCGGTGGAGCTGGCGTATATTGCCATCAATACGGCCGTCGTTGTGCCCGTGTGCTTGCGCTCGTGTGCGTGTTTGCACAGCGGATTAAGACCGACCCACAGGAGGGGGGGAGGGGCGCGTGCATATTCATACAGATATTTTTAGCGCGAGCCGTGGTGGGCGAAGGTGCGCCTACGCGGGCACGCAGCCACCTCCGCATGAGTGGTGGTGTACGTGGGGAGTGTGTGGGATAACTCCGGGCGGTGGTGAGCCAGCCACTTAGCCATGTCCCTCAGAGAGGGCGCTGGTGCAGGGGGGGGGCGATCACCTGATCGGCGGGGGCCCGGCGAGAAGTGGCCGAGGAGGAGGGGGGAGAGGAGGAGGGGGGCATCAGCCCCCACAATCTCTATGTGTATATTTATGTGTATATAAATCTATGTGTATGTCTCTCTGTGTATGTATCTCTGTCTATGTATCTCTGTGTATCTATATAAAAAGGAAATTTGTGAATGTACCTGTTCAAAATGTTTAGCATACTTCCCAAAATGCAACAAACTTGAAATTTGGCATGTGGGTAGCTTCCAGAGTGTGCAAAATGCAAAAAGTATACAAATTAACTTTTTTTTACTTTGGGGGTGGGGGGGGAATGACCATGAAGTGTGTGGCGTCAACCCGCATACAGGCTGGCGATAATCGATATCTGGAGAGCGTTTGTGGTATCGATTAAACGGGAATAGGCCGATTCTAAAGAAATCTACAACCTTCGATTCCTTTGCGCGATTTAAAGAATCGAATTTTGGCGCGGGAGCGTGTTTTTTTCCACCGCGCGTTAGGTTTTATTTAAATTAATGAGGTAATGTTATGCTTTTAGGTTTTGAGAAGTTTTTAAATATATTTTCCCCCCGGGCAACGCCGGGTACTTCCCGCTAGTCTATATATATAAAAAACGGGACATTTGTGAATGTGTGTCTGTTGTACGGTGCTATTTCAGGAATATTTGATGTTTTTTTTCCTGGATTTCTGTTTGCAGTCACATAATCACTTTAAGATGTTATACCAAATAAATGAACTATGAAATGAACTATGAACTGTTCAAAATGTTTAGCATACTTCCCGACATGCAACAAACTTGAAATTTGGCATGTGGGTAGCTTCCAGACTGTACACAATGCAAAAAGTATAAAAATAGACTTTTGTATTTGGGGGGGGGGGGGCGCAATAATGCATATAATATATTGCACGGCAAGTGAGTGGTGACGTCACATCTGTGATGTCACCTACATGCGGCAGCGTCACGCAGTGTGCCTGCTGACGTCACGCATCCCCCCCCCTAACCCTCCGCATAGGCCGTGTATCCCGCACAAATGTGCGGCTGTGGGGGAGGGGGGGGGGAAATAATGGACAAAATATACTAGGCTACAAACTTACAATTTGCCATTTGGCTAGCTTTCATACTGTACACAATGTAAAAAGTATAAAAATATACTTTGTTTATTTGGGGGGGGGGGGAAGTGAGCGGTGACGTCACATCTGTAATGTCACCCGCATGCGGCAGCGTTACACTGTGCCTGCTGACGTCACGCATCCCCCCCCCTACCCTCCGCGTAGGCCGTGTATTAATCCAAGACAATAATCCAAGTCTCGGGCGAAGCCGGGTAGTAAAGCTAGTCTCTGTATATATCTGTGTATGCATATATGTATCTGTGTGCATGTATCTGTGTATGTATCTGTGTCTCTGTGTATATATCTGTGTACTAGATTTTTTGCCCGTCCAAGGACGGGTGTATATTACAGTAAATCAGAAATATTCAATCGAAAAATTGTTCAGCTCATGATTATTAATGAGGGGGGTTGCCCCAAGTGGAGTGACGTCACCTGCTCATTATTATTAATGAGGGAAGCATGCGGCATGTAGAGTGTGCGACCTTCTTGGCACATGGCGCAGCCTGAGTGAGGCCTAGTTAATAGTGCACATGGCGTAGCCTGAGTGAGGCCTAGTTAATCGCGCACGTGGCACAGCCTGAGTGAGGCCTAGTTAATTGCGCACGTGGCACAGCCTGAGTGAGGCCTAGTTAATCGCGCACATGGCGCAGCATGAGTGAGGCCTAGTTAATCGCACACGTGGCGTAGCCTGAGTGAGGCCTAGTTAATCGTGCACGTGGCGTAGCCTGAGTGAGGCCTAGTTAATCATGCACATGGCACAGCCTGAGTGAGGCCTAGTTAATCGCGCACATGGCGCAGCATGAGTGAGGCCTAGTTAATCGCACACGTGGCGTAGCCTGAGTGAGGCCTAGTTAATCGTGCACGTGGCGTAGCCTGAGTGAGGCCTAGTTAATCATGCACATGGCACAGCCTGAGTGAGGCCTAGTTAATCGCGCACATGGCGCAGCATGAGTGAGGCCTAGTTAATCGCACACGTGGCGTAGCCTGAGTGAGGCCTAGTTAATCATGCACATGGCACAGCCTGAGTGAGGCCTAGCTAATCGCGCACGTGTTGCAGCCTGAGGCCTAGTTAATCGCGCACGTGGCGCAGCCTGAGTGAGGCCTAGTTAATCGCGTATGTGGCGCAGCCTAAGTGAGGTCTACTTAATCTTGCACGTGGCATATACTGAGTGAGGCCTAGTTAATAGTGCACGTGGCGCAGCCTGAGGCCTAGTCAATCGCACACGTGGTGCAGCCTAGGTGAGGCCTAGTTAATCGCGCACGTGGCGCAGCCTGAGTGAGGCCTAGTTAATCGCGCATGTGGCGCAGCCTAAGTGAGGTCTAGTTAATCTTGCACGTGGCATAGACTGAGTGAGGCCTAGTTAATAGTGCACTTGGCGCCCTGAAGGAGAGCCGTGCTCCGTCCACTGCTACCTTGAGGGAGAGCCGTGCTCTGTCCACTGCTGCCCTGAGACGAAGCTGTGCTCTGTCCACTACTGCCCTGAGGCAAAGCTGTGCTCTGTCCACTGCTGCCCTGAGGCAGAGCCGTGCTCTGTCCACTACTGCCCTGAGGCAAAGCCGTGCTCCGTCCACTGCTGCCCTGAGGGAGTGCCGTGCTCTGTCCACTCCTACCCTGAGGCAGAGCCACGCTCTCTCCACTGCTGCCCTGATGGAGAGCTGCGCTCTCTCCATTGCTGGCCTGAGGCAAAGCCGTGCTCCGTCCACTGCTGCCCTGAGGGAGCCCGTGCTCTCCACTGCTGCCATGAGAGAGCCAGACACACTCTCTCCACTGCTGCCCTGAGGCAAAGTTGTGCTCCGTCCACTGCTGCCCTGAGAGAAAGCCGTGCTCTCTCCACTGCTGCTGTCCCAAGATGTTGTGGGCACTGCCCCAGAGCAAGGAGGCGCTGCTGCAGTCGTTTAACAAGCGGCTCAAGGGCGACATGCGCTCCACCCTGGACAACTTCACCGAGATCGTCAAGACGGCCAAGGGTCGTGAATGAAGAGTCTCCTGTGTAGGCTTCCGTAGGGCCGTCTGGTCGGGCAGCAGAGACACGAGAGGCCAAGCAACGACATTCCAGCAGTGGGCTGAGCTCAAGCAAAGGAGGCGGTGCAAGCGGTACAACCGAGCCCATAGCAGCCAAGAATCTGCTGTCCCTGTCTGGGGGGGGGGGGGCTGTTCAACCCTAGCACACCGGTGAGAAGCCGGGCATGTGTGACGAGTGCGGCAAGATATTTTCTCGTGCTCGGCCTACAAGTATTTTTTTTTCCGCTTGTGTGTAAAACTGTGTACCCCATATATTTTAAAGATGGCAATTCTCCTGCTGTGTATCCTACTGCTGTCCCTCCCAGCCATATCTAGTGCCACACTCAACTCTACAAACAGCTACCCTCGTTACTTTACGTCCATACTTGTTGCTCAATTTGCCACTATACCTGCTAATGAAACAGCTTATAGACACTTCTACACTCCACCATTGTATCCTTTTAAACCCTTTGTCCCATTACTTCACCAGCACTCCTTCCAAACTTCATTCTGCTCTTAAAAATAACACCATCTGCGAGCTGCTGCTATTCGTCCAAGGTTCGCCGCTCTTCATCCTTTCACAGAAAATACCTGTGCAAACTATTAATTCTACTTTTCTTATTTCCTGGCATAAATGTAAAGAACTCGTATAATTCCGTAGATTTTCCTGGCAGAAAAGGTGTTGGTGTTCTACATGTCAACATCAGAGGGCTTGTGATTAAATTAAAAAAACTAGAAGTGGCAAATCTTGACCCAGATATTTTTTGCCTAACAGAAACATTTCTCACTCCTGCCGTCAATGACTTGCAGATTTCGATTGACAACTACAACCTTTTTCGGCTTGACCGAGGATCTAAAGGAGGTGGAATTGCCATCTATGTTCGTAATACATGTGTTGAGGAGTAGAGGGGTAACGGAATGTCACACTCGCCTTGGGAGGAGTGACGTCATGTCCCCTCGGGGTATTTGAGGAAGGACTCGTGACGTGTTCGGGGTCTTCGCGAGGAGCCGGGGTCGTGAGCGGTAGAGAAGTGGGGACCGAGGGTAGGGGGGCTACTTTACCCAGCTGGCCGAGTTGGTCAGCGCTGTGGGGAGAGCACGTTAGCCTGGGGAGGCGTAGGGGTTCCCAGTACCTTTCCCCTGGGGAGATTTAGCTTAACCACCAAGTCCTGTGTTAGCCCTTCCCCAAAAGCTAGGCGACAGCCCTTAATAAACTGTTGGCGTCAGCCCCGACAACGTCTGCCCTCCGTGTCGTCATTTACACCATAACAACTGGTGTCAGAAGTGGCTTCCGTGCTCGCGACCATGTCCAAATCTGGCGCGAGATGGAAGACCGCGCCTGGTGTACCGGCGCACGAAGAGGAAGACGGTGACGTGGCCCTGGCGAAGATCCCGGAGGTCGGGGCCCCGGATACGTGCCCCGTGGAGGTGGCCCGGCTGGAGCCGGGGGAGGCGGCGGCTGGGGGAGCTGCGGCGCCGCCAGCCGACATGTGGTGTGGCGTAGTTGCCCAGCTGGAGCTGATCCAGCAGTCGGTGGCACAGCTCACCGCCGCGCTGCTCGAGGTGGGGGTGCATACACACGCGATGGGGGGCACGGCCGTCACGACGTTGCCGAGGCCGCGCTTCCCGCCGAACTCCCGGTTGGCGCCAATTCACCAACCGCCGCACCGGGGCAGGGCGCCGGCATTTATTCTGCGACGCCGCCGGCGGGTGCCATTTTGCCTGCGACACTGCCGGCGGGCGCCATTTTGCCTGCGACGCCGCCGGCTGCTACTCCGCACGTCGCCGCCGATGGTGCTGCGGACTCGCTGCGAGCCGGGGCGGCGGGGGACGTGGCGTGGGAGGCGGCAGTCGCGGGCGGGGGGCGATATGCCTGCAGCCTGCCGGGGCCCCGGTCCGGGCGAGGCAGCTGCGGCTGCGGCGACACCAGCGATCGCTGCTGTGGGTGAGTATGGGCCGGGGGATGGGTCGGCTCACCTTCGGCTGAGACGGCTGCCCCCTGTGGCGCCGTTCGTGTCCACGAATGGGGACTGGCTGGATTTCCAGGCCAGGTTTGATGCGGCCTGTCAGTCCGAGCGCTGGCCGGAAGAGGAGGCGCTGCTCGCACTGCCCACATGCTTAGACGCTAGGGCACTGCACACCTTTTTGAACATCCCACCGGCAGCGAAGGTGACGCTACAGTCGGCCTACCAGCAGATAGCTGAGGTGTTCGAGCCACCAGACGAAGCGCGCCTCAAGTTCACCGCACGCCGCAGGGAGGGGGAATCGCCTCTTGTGTTCCGCTGCTCCCTCCTTGCATTGGCTCCGGCTGCATATCCCGACGTGGAAGGGACTGCACTGGACTCCCTGGTCCTGGAGAGGCTGCTGGTCCTCACAGGGGAGCTGGGGATTGTGATGTCCATCGGGGCAGGGGCCAAGGCCACTTCGCTGACCGTCGCGCAAAATATTCAAGCCCATCTTGCGCTGCGTCGGCCTCCAGCGATGGCGGCGTGTGTGGGTGCCCCAGCGCCGCCAGCGGTGGCGCCGCCCAGCGGGGATGATGCCCTCGTGGCCGCGGCGGCCTATGACCGCCGCGGGGATGTTAAGTATGCTCGCCGGCCAGGGGGGCCGGAGTGGACAGGACCTCACCGTTCGCAGGCCCGGGGGCGGGCCACCTGCTTTCGTTGTGGCCAGGTGGGCCACTTTGAGAAGGGGTGCAACAACTAGCCCGGGGCCTTCTCCAAGGCCTCTCCTCCTGCGGGCGTCCCTCCAGCAGCGGAGCCTTCCGGGCAACAGGCAAGTCGCGACGCATCCATCGCACGGCCGCTCTCTCCACCTCAGGCATCTCGTAGGGTTAGGGTCCATCTTCATGGGCCCATCTCTGGGGGGTCCGGTTCGGGGCACACGGGGGTGCGCTCGACGATCGGGTGGCCCAGAGGGACTCGCCAGTGGCGAGCCCTCGCGCATCACGTGGTGGCCGCCGCTGTCGGGTCCTCAGCCGTGGCGGGGCGCGTGCAGGGGGTCGACGTGAGGATCCTGGTGGATATGGGGGCGTCCGCCACCATTGTGTCCGAGGCCGTTTTCCGGTCGCTGCCGCACAGTGTGGGGCCGTTGCGGCCGGTTCGCAGGGCGTGCGTGGCTGCCAACGGGAGTAGCCTCGGTATTTTGGGTCATGTCGTCGCGTCTGTGGCGATCGGGGAGATCGTGTTGCGGGGACCTGTGTTGGTCTCTAGGACTCTGGCCGTACCGTGCCTATTAGGCACCGATTTTTTGGCCAGAATGCCCGTTCGGATCCCGGTCAACCAGGGGTGTGTGGAGATGCCGTCGGGAGACCGGCTACATTTCCTGCAGTCCCCCTCTGTCGTAGCTCCCCTGGCCGCCAGTGTACGGGCTATGACCACAAAATCCGTGACGGTTCCACCCGGGTCGCAGATCCTGCTTCCCCTCAGGCTGCGCAGGCCATTGACGTTGCAGTCCCCGGAGGCAGGCATCCTCCTGTCTCCTTCCAATTATTTTGCGAGATTCGACGAGCTGGTGGGCGCTTTCACAGCCGTGGCTGCGGGCCAGGAACTTTTTTTGCAGGTCCTAAATTCGGGGCCCGCGCCGATCGCCGTCCCTGTTGGTGCTGTGTTGGCGCATGCCACTCCAGGCCCTCCTCCCGGCATCCTTGAGCCGCCGGGAGGGGTGGTGGCGGGAGTACTGCCCGTGGGGGGGGCCGACGCATCATGGATTGATGCGTTGTGCATTGAGAACGGCTCGTTGTTCTCCAAGGAGCGCCAGCGGCTCCGCAATCTCATCGTCAGATTCGCCGATGTGTTCAGCCAGAGCAAATTCGATTTGGGCCGTACCACTCTCTTGGAACATCATATTGATACGGGCGACTCGGCCCCTATTCGACTGAATTCACACCGCTTTAGCCCCATAGAAAAGGATAATGTCCGCTCCGCAGTTAACGACATGTTGGCGGCAGACATTATCTCTCCTTCCACTAGCCCTTGGGGAGCCCCCATCGTGCTAGTCAAGAAACGGGACGGGAGTCTCCACTTCTGTGTCGACTTCCGTAAATTAAACAAGATTTCAGTGGCCGATGCATTTCCCTTGCCTCGCATGGACGATTCCCTCGACGCCCTCTCGGGTGCGCGGTTCTTTTCGACCCTCGATTTGCTTTCGGGCTTTTGGCAGTTACCATTGGATGAGGCCTCCAGGCCAAAGACCGCGTTCCGCACACCCCAGGGGCTGTTCCAATTCAATTGGCTCCCTATGGGTCTTCATTCGGCCCCGGCCACCTTTCAGCGCCTCATGGAATTGGTCTTGGTGGGGCTGCAGTGGGAGTCTTATTTTATTTATTTGGACGACGTTATCGTTTTTGGACGTACGTTTGACGAACACTTGCAGTGGTTGGAGGCGGTGTTCGCCAAAGTGCGCACTGCGGGCTTAAAATTCAAACCTCAGAAGTGCCACCTGCTGCAACCATCGGTGAACTATTTTGGCCACATTGTTAGAGCGTCAGATGTGGCCACGGATCCGGAAAAGACTGCTTGTGTCCAGACGTGGCCGACTCCTACATCTGTCGCTGAGGTGCGTAGCTTTGTGTGCTTCGCATCGTACTATCGCCAGTTAGTCCTCGATTTTGCGACTATTGTGAAGCCACTACATGCACTCTCTGTCAAGGGACAGAAATTTTGCTGGGGGAAGGAGGCCGCTTTTGTGGCGCTTCGCACGGCCTTAGCAGATGCGCCGCCCTTGGGGTACCCGGATTTCTCCCGGCCGTTCCTCCTCGACACCGACGCCAGTGACACGGGCATTGGGGCCATCCTGGCTCAGGTTGTCGATGGGGTAGAGCGGGTGGTGGCCTACGGTAGCCGCGTTTTGTTCCCCACTGAGCAGCGGTACTGTGTGACCAGGAGGGAGCTGCTGGCCATTGTTTTCTTCGTCCAATTGTACAGGCCATATCTGTATGGTTGCCGGTTGACCGTCCGGACCGACCATGCAGCCCTGCAATATTACCTCCGAATTGACCAGCCCTCGGGTCAGCTGTCACGCTGGCTCGAGGTTCTCCAGGAGTACCCCTTCGATGTCATCCACAGGAAGGGGACTCTGCATGGGAATGCGTACGGCCTTTCCAGGCGGCCCCCGGTGGGCGAGTGCGCCTGTGCCCTGGGTTCCAGCCGCTGTAAGGTCCCAGTGGATACCACGGCCCAGTTGGTTGCATCGGCCGACGTGGCGCCCTCTCCGGGTGGGGCGTTGCCTGGGGATTTTTGTCTGGGACTCCCCCGGGAGGTATGGTCCCAGATGCAGATGGATTCCTCTCTGCTGCAGCTGCGACGCCGGGTTGGGTCTAAGGCCCGGAGCTCGGCTCCGTCGGCTGGCCCGGTGGTCGCCATGCATGACGGACTCCTCGTGCGTTGGGATGCTCAATTGGAACGATATTGTGTGGTGGTGCCCATTGGCTTACGAGATAAATTGACCCGAGCCATTCACGAGAAGCTTATACACGTCGGCTACCACAAGACCCTCTTGACCCTTAAACGGGACTACTATTGGCCGGGCGTGGAGGATGATGTGGTGCTGATTTTGAAGGGTTGCCATGACTGTGCGCGGAGGAAGGCCCCAGTGGGTCAGGATCGGGCCCCGCTGCAGTCCATCCGGGTTTCTCGTGTAAATGAGCTCGTGGCACTTGATATTTTGGGACCATTCCCTACATCCCAACGGGGACACAATACCTCTTGATGGGGGTGGAATACCTCACACGTTGGCCCATGGCGTGGCCCCTGGTGGACCAATTGGCCTCGTCCATCACGGAGGCATTCGTTCAAGGGTATGTTCTCGATAAGGGGGCACCAGAACAGCTCTTAACTGATCAGGGGCGGAATTTGTCTTCCCATTTACTCAAGGAGGTCTGTGACCTCCTTGGGACGAAGAAAGTCTGCACCTCGTCCTACCATCCCCAGTCCGACGGGATGGTAGAACGATTGAACCGCACGCTCACGTCCATGTTGTGTCATCACGTGAGCTCGTCCCAATCGGACTGGGACCTGTTCATCCCGGGGGTGTTGGCCGCGTACAGACTGGCTCCTCATGCCTCAACGGGGTTCTCCCCCTTTTTCCTTATGTACGGGAGGGAGCCCGAGCCCCTGGTGCTCGTTCAATTGGACCTTGGCACAGTCAAGAAGGGGTCATCCGTTCCCCTTCCGATGAAAATCGCGCTGGATCGGCTGTGCGAAGCGCGGCAGGCAGCTTTAGAAAATTCAGCCAGTCGGCAGGCGGCCACGGAGCGCTTGCCTAAACATCAGGCCTTTAGGCTGCCGTGGAAAAAGGGCCAGTTGGCGTGGCTGCACTGTCCTCAGGTGCCGGTAGGCATGTCCCCTAAACTACATCGGCCATGGCAGGGCCCTGTCGAGGTAGTGGGGGTCCGACGGCCTCAGTGTGTCCGCATCCGGTTGGGCTGGCATCACTGGACCGTGCACCCATCGCGGCTCAAGCGGGTGGTGCCGCCCGCCTTCCCTGATTCCCCAATTCCGGGACGGCCGGCGGTGGAGGCGTCCGACGGGTCGGGTCCTGGGGGCGGGGGGGATGTTACTGTCGCCTTGCCCTCATGTGTGTCCCCAGAGCTACCGCCGTTGATCCCGCCGGTTGCGGAAACGGCCGCCGCGGGGGGCAGTGGCCCGACGGTGGAGGCGCCGGCTGCACCGCCGCCGGCGGTGTCACCTACGGCACCTTGTCCTGGCCAGGGTCCATCTGGGCCACGGCGGGATGGTGCAACGCCGGCTCTGACAGCTGACACCACGCGAGGGAGTGGACCAGCGGCGGGCTCGCGCTCGCAGGGTAGGCACATACGCTGAAGGACAGACGGCAATGCCGTCCTCTTCCATCCCGCCCTTATCGCCACTTGTCGTTCTGGGTGGCGTCTATGCCCAGACTTTGGCTTGTACCGGCGTGCCCGAATGTTCTGTTTCTAGCAGCCAGTCAAGTTTCTACGTTCGGGGGGTTGCATTCGTTGTGTTACGTTCGTTGTGTATCGTCGGTTCCCGAAAAGGGGGGGGCACCGCTCACGGAGTAGTTGCAGCCGAGTCGGCTGAGTTTTTTTTACGGGGGGGGGGGTGATGTTGAGGAGTAGAGGGGTGACGGAATGTCACACTCGCCTCGGGAGGAGTGATGTCATGTCCCCTCGGGGTATTTGAGGGAGGACCCGTGACGTGTTCGGGGTCTTCGCGAGGAGCCGGGGTCGTGAGCGGTAGGGAAGTGGGGACCGAGGGTAGGGGGGCTACTTGACCCGGCTGGCCGAGTTGGTCAGCGCTGTGGGGAGAGCACGTTAGCCTGGGGAGGCGTAGGGGTTCCCAGTACCTTTCCCCTGGGGAGATTTAGCTTAACCACCAAGTCCTGTGTTAGCCCTTCCCCAAAAGCTAGGCGACAGCCCTTAATAAACTGTTGGCGTCAGCCCCGACAACGTCTGCCCTCCGTGTCGTCATTTACACCATAACACATGTTCATAATGCATGTTCACCAGCTCACTCCTTGTTTAAAAAATGTTGCTTTGAAGGTCTGGCTCTCAGAATAACTCTCCCAAATAATCAACAGATATTGGTAGTGTGCTGCTATAGACCGCCCTTGTGGGAAGGATGTTGAAGCTGCATCTGCACTGAGAGAGCTTCTTGGGGGCCTCCCTAAAGGTGAAATAGTTTTAGTGGGTGATCTAAATTGGAATTGGCTAAACCCGACAGCCATGGCCATAAATTTTGCAGATGAATTTAGCCTATTTCAATTAATGTCCCCACAAGATCCAACCTAAAAAATCCGGGACAGTCATCTCTGCTTGACGTCCTATTGACAAATGCCCCTCACAATTTCGCACTGACTGGTGTTCTGGGTAATAACCTTAGTGATCACTCCTTCATTTTTGGGGTGAGATCATCAGCCAGACCCAAAGCCCCCCCTAAATTGGTTGAGAAGCACCCCATGAGACACTTCAGCACTCAGGCATTTACTAATGATGTGCTTCATTCGGATATTGACAAGGTCTGTGATATCCCCAACCTGACTACGGCTTGGGAGACTTTCAGGTACACGTTTCTCCAAATTCTTAACCTTGCTCCGTTGGTTAGATTTAAAACTACAGGCAACCGCCCACCATGGTTTGATCCTTTGATTACTAAGCTCATGAAAACTAGGGACAAGGGTTGGGCATGTGCTCAGAAAAGTAATTTTGTCAATGACTGGCTAGAATACAGGATTTTAAGAAATAGATGCATCCAAAAAATACGGCATGCAGAAAATGCCTACTTTTCCTCCACTCTCCTGGAATCACATGGAAATGCCAGGATTTTCTGGAAAACAATCAAATATATCGAAAAGACATCCAAAACAGATAATCTGGCCGTTGAGCTTAACCGAAGTGGGGAATATTTTTCAGATCCCCAAAAAATAGTTGACAATTTTAACCTTCATTCTAGATTTGAAGTTTTCGTGACTGCAAGGATCCATACTCTTTGGTTCTTTCGGTAAAGTCATGTAGGTGAAAATATAAATAATAAATAAATATTAATATATAGAAATAAATCAATCACGACGTTTCGATTGCAACACAAGCAACCATCATCAGCTGTGATAACCACAGCAAGGGCATTTTTTACTGAAGTGGGAGAGAGACCAGGGTTAGGGCAGTTAAATAAGTCAGAGAGGGGGGGAGGGTAGGGGGGAGGGTAGGGGGGGGTGAATGGTGCGAGGGGTGCGTAAACTGCAGGTACAGCAAAGACGCTGAGAGTAAAGGGCAACATGATTGTTGCCAAGATGGAGAGACCAGGGTTAGGGCAGTTAAATAGGTCAAAGAGGGGGAGGGTAGGGGGGGGGTGAATGAATTTTAACCTTAATTTTTCTGAAGCTGGTAACCTTTTTGATAATTTATTGGGAGTCACCCCTGCTCATGAAAATTCCTACACCCCTCTCCAAACATTAAACGAATTAAGTTTCCAGCCAATCCACGAATGTAATGTTCTGAAACAACTGTCCTACCTCAAAGGGTCCTCCTCTACCGGTGCAGATAGTATTCCCGTCTTTGCTCTACGAACTGTTGGTCACCTAATATACAAACCTATTGCCCATATTTTCAACCTGTCCATCAAAAAAGCATCTGTTCCTCTAGAATATAAACATTCCTATGTTCGTCCACTTCACAACGGGGGCCCTAAAGATGATCCAAATAACTACCGAACTATCTAAATTTTGTCCCCGTTGATGAAAAATTTTGAAAAATTATTGAACTACTACCAAATTAGCAGTTTCCTGTCCGCCAAAAATCTATTACATCTAAAACAATCTGGGTTCCGAAAAAAATACAGCACCACATCTGCTGCATTAGTCTCTCTGAATCACATTTACAGTAGCCTTGATAATAAGCAGTACTGCGCCTGTCTTTTTCTTGATTTGTCCAAAGCAGTAGACCACAAGACCCTGCTTGGTAAACTAAGTTGCCTCGGTTTTTCCGAAAACGCAGTAAAATGGTTAAGATTTTACCTCTTTACTCGCACCCAAACTGTATTCACAGATGGTTGGAGGTCAAACAGTGTTAAGATAACAAAAGCGGTTCCACAGGGTTCCATCCTCGGCCCCCTCTTGTTATCTCTTTACATCAATGACTTGGGCACTGACCTGGATCATTCCAGGGTAAATCTTTTGCAGATGACACGATACTGATTACTGCTGGCCGCTCTCCGGATGACGTAATTGCTAAGCTCCAGGATGATTTCAACAAACTACAACATCAGCTAGTTGCTCTTAAACTCGTCCTGAATACCTCCAAAACCAAGGCGCTATGCTTCTCACCAGGACTAAAGCAGGAAGTTATTTTCCCCCAATTACATTCCTTAAATAATTATCAAATAGCGCAAGTCAAGATCTATTAGTATATTGGGGTAATCCTGGATTCAAAACTGAATTTTGAAGATCACATTGATTATATTGCTAAAAAGACAAAAATAAAAATTGGTATTCTGTATCAACACAAGCACTGCTTCCCCCCTATGTTCCGTTTGGAATTGATAAAAGCTACCATACTGCCTCTACTTGATTACTGTGACATCGTGTATAAATCATCCCCAAGTACTGTACTGAAGAAGCTTGATTCCATCTATCACTCGGCCTTAAGATTTGCATTGAACTGGCCATATAGGACTCACCACTGTGATCTCTACATTGGGTCAAACTTAACATCTCTTAATGTTCGACGGCTTGTGCACCAGATCTTATTTATTCATGATGTACTTACAAAAAAATCCGCAGATTACCTGCTGGATCTCCTCTCTGTTTCAAAGAACAAATTTGACCTAAGGTCTTCGCTCATTTACCAGCTTCACATTCCCTATTGCCGTACAAAAACTGGAGGAAGGGCCTTTGCTATTGATGCCCCCAGGGTCTGGAATGCTATTGCCAATAAACTGCAACTTGAATCACTACCTATGAGATCTTCACTCAAAACTGCTCTAGAGGAGTTGTACACCCCTAGCTGCCACTGCTATTCAGTGGCCTAAAATAAAATAAAATGTTTAGCTCTGGATGACCGCTGCAAAGTATGATCTGTGTTTGGATTCAGTGTGCTGATCTTAAAGGTGCATTGAAAAATGTGTTATACTCCGACTGATGCTCCTGCTATTGTGGAGTAACTCATGCAGCCAGCTATGGCTGCAGGGTTTGGTGGTACATCTTGTTTATGTCGTTTATCGTGAAAATTCGGTCACAGTTCCTATGATCATTGTTACATTGATTTTATGGCTTTATTTTGGTGATTTCGAAAAGTTTTTTGGTTTGGCCATGTTTGTTTGTTGTAGTATGGAGTTAGACTGATGGCCTTAATCTAAGTTGTCTTGTGGTTATTGTTTGACTTGCATCCCATTGGGATTTTTGCACACAGCGTTGGTGTACGGTGCTTTTTCTGAAATATTTTGCTGTCTTTTCTTGGATTTTCTGTTTGCACATAGTCACATTAAGATATTTTCTTGTTCATGTTTTTGTTTTTTGTTTGTTGCGGTTGCACCGATTCAAGATCGGAATGGTTTACAGGGCTATACCAAATAAATGAAACTGAAATACTTGAGGCGACTTTGCGTAATAAATTATTTAATTTAGCCCGACCTTCCTCTGCGTTAGTGTAAAAATCAACCCACTCATGAATATTAATGAGGGGCGGTGGGCCTCATCTGGAGTGACGTCACGCAGGGGGTGAGCCTCATGTGGAGTGACGTCACGTGCGGGATGAACAGACACTTCTGGGTGATTATAGGTAACTAGCTTTACTATCCGGCTTCGCCCGAGACTTAGATTCTTGTCTTGGATTAATACACGGCCTACGCGGAGGGTGCGTGACGTCAGCAGGCACACTGCGTAACACTGCCACATGTGGGTGACATCACAGATGTGACATCACCGCTCACTTGCTGTGCAAAATATATCCATTATTGCGCCCCCCCCCAAAAAAAAAATACAAAAGTCTATTTTTATACTTTTTGCATTGTGTACAATCTGGAAGCTGCAAACATGCGAAATTTAAAGTTTGAAGCATCTTGGGAAATATGCTAAACGATTTAGGCAACTCGGGAAGGGAATGACGTGGCGAGCTGAAAATAGTCTCGTTCCCTTAGAAATTCTAGACAGCATAAGTTGTAAAAATGTCACGTCAGAGCTCATTGTTCGAGAGTTGTTGCTGCCTCACACAAACAGATGTATTTTCGGCTTTATATTTAAGAGCGAGCTGAAAATAGTTGTGTTGACTTAGAAAATCGAGACAGCTATGCCGCGCATTTGTGCGGGATACACGGCCTACGCGGAGGGTGGGGGGATGCGTAACGTCAGCAGGCACACTGCGTGACGCTGCCGCATGCGGGTGACATCACAGATGTGACGTCACTGCTCACTTGCCGTGCAAAATATATCCATTATTGCGCCCCGCCCCCCTAAATATAACAGTATATTTTATACGTTTTACATTGTGTACAGTCTGGAAGCTACCCACATGCCAAATTTCAAGTTTGTTGCATGTCGGGAAGTATGCTAAACATTTTGAAAAGACACACATATTCACAAATTTCCCTTTTATATATAGACTAGCTTTACTACCCGGCTTCGCCTGAGACTTGGATTTTTGTCCTGGATTAATACACGGCCTACGCGGAGGGTGGGCGGGGGGTGTGTGACGTCACTGGCACACTGCGTAACGCTGCCGCATTCGGGTGACATCACAGGTGTGACGTCACCGCTCACTTGCATGCAAAATATATGCATTATTGCGCCTTCCCCCCAAAATAAAACAAAAATCTATTTTTAGACTTTTTGCATTGTGTACAGTCTGGAAGCTACCCACATGCCAAATTTCAAGTTTGTTGCATGTCGGGAAGTATGCTAAACATTTTGAACAGACACACATAATCAAAAATGTCCCTTTTTTATATATATAGATGAACCACTCTGTGTATGTTGACGTGCATTTATCTGCGTGTATTTCTCTATTATTACCTACAGAAAGTGACGATAAAAAGGTAAATATACGCAGCACAGTGCTACATCCGTGCGTGACGTCACTGAAAAAGAGCCCCCCCCCCCTTCATTAAACATTCATGCCCACGTGGAAATTTACAATAACGCATAAGGTCGCGCGCTCCACATGCCGCACCCCTCCACAATAACCATTAGCGGGTGAAGTCACTCCACATGGGGCAACCCCTCTCATTAATAATCATGAGCTGAACAATTTTTCTATTTAATATTTCTTATTTACTGCAATATACACCTCTCCTTGGACGGGCAAAAAAGCTAGTGTATATATATGCGTCTCTGTACGTATCTGTGTATATTTCTCTATGTATCTCTGTAGCTAGCTATATGCGTCTCTGTATGTATCTGTGTATATTTCTGTATGTATCGCTGTAGCTATATATGCGTCTCTGTACGTATCTCTGTATAATTTTCAATGTATCTCTGTAGCTATCTATATGCGTCTCTGTATCTGTGTATATTTCTCTATGTATCTATGTAGCTATCTATATGCGTCTCTGTATCTGTGTATATTTCTCTATGTATCTCTGTAGCTATCTATATGCGTCTCTGTATCTTTGTATATTTGTGTATCTCTGTAGCTATCTATATGGGTATTTGCATATCTGTGTATATTTCTCCATGTATCTCTGTAGCTATCTCTGAGACAGCTGTCTGCCGAGGAGCTCATACAGCACACACAGTACACAATGTTGCCCCGCGGCCTTGCGCAGTCGCATGCAGAGTGAATTCAAACCGCGTAGTAGAGCGAATTTGAGGTAGAAATTGATTTAGCCGCACACACGGCATGATGAGGGCCTTGATTATCCAGCAGTGGATTCATCGTGGCTGATGTCAATCCTAGTGCTGCTGGGATGGGCGGTGATCATGACGCCGCTTAGTGGTAAAGGTGCCGTAAGCATAGAAGTACAGCACAACACAAGCGCCCCCAGTCATAACAGAGGCGCGTTACTCGGTCAACAGGGCCAGAGGTTACTGGGGTACAGAGCTGTAGTAGGGGATTATCAGCATCATTATGTGCTATACTGTCCGCTTATAACGCTATTTATACCAATAAATAATACAAATAAATAGTAATGGCAATGTTTAGTAATAACAATGATTAATAACACTAATTAATAAAAATCATAATTACTCGGTAATCACGACACGCAGAGGCGACCGTTGAATGTAGGTAAAAGAAACTGCCACTCAAGCCCCGCTCCCTCGTGACGGCACCCCACAACACGTGACTTTACGGTCCCTCCCCCTAGCCGCACAGCTCCTCCCCCTACTCCCCCCGGCTCCACGGTAATCTCCACCAATCGGGGGCCTCGCCCCACGTGACGCCAATGAACTTCAATTCCCAAGCTTGGGAAAAGGCAAAGGACAGCAATCTCAGTCCCAGAGTACCGCAGGACAAGTCCCCTCAATAAAATGCAATTGTATTGTGTTATTTTATTTTATCAATTTATTATTTTATTCTCATTCTACGTGACTTTACCGAAAGAACCAAAGAAGATGAATCCTTGCAGTCACGAAAGCTTTAAATCGAAATAGAATTTAACTATCAATACATTGGTTCTGCCTAGTAATGGAGCGAATTTGGGGTCGAAATAGGTTTAGTCGCACACAAGGCATGATGAGGGCTTGATCATCCAGCAGTGGATTGATCATGGCTCATGTCAATCCCAGTGCTGCTGGGATGAGGCAACCGGTGGAGGGGGGTTTGACTACTTCCCCACGCCGATCAGTGCTAAAGGTCCCTGTAGCATAGAAGTACAGCACAACACAAGCCATCCCCATCCCTCACTCGTTACTCGGTCAACGAGGCAATTGGTTACAAAGCTGCAGTAGCAGAGTATCACCATCATCGTGTGCTTTGCTGCATGGTTATAACTCTATTAATAATAATTGCAAGAATTTTTGACAATTACACAGCAATCACCACACGGAGAGGCGACCTTTGAACCCAGATCAAAACAACCTGCCACTCAAACTCAGCCCCCTCGTGATGTCACCTCTAATCCCCTCCCTCTACTGCCCCCACTCTCTCACGCCTTGCACCACGTGATCTCACACCCCCTGCCCGTGATGTTGAATATCCGGGACCTTGCCTCACGTGATGCGGCGCGAACCAATCGCGCGAGGCTACCACCCTGTTCGCTTCCGGCCATCTTTTGAAATGGGCGGCGTGGGAGGCAGGCGGCGGCGACGGGACGATGTAGGAGGGAGTGTGTGGGTTTACTCTCCAACACACCGATGTGTTGAGGTAGTAAACTAAT
Source organism: Petromyzon marinus (assembly GCF_048934315.1). NCBI lineage: Eukaryota > Metazoa > Chordata > Hyperoartia > Petromyzontiformes > Petromyzontidae > Petromyzon > Petromyzon marinus. The sequence goes on from NC_133719.1 coordinate 403,774, forward strand.
TGTCGCCTTTTGTTTACATGACAAACCTTACTAATTGGCTGTGGTGGGTGGTGGGTATAGTGAATACACTGCTGTGTATTCACTGCTGTGTATTCACTATACAATTAAGATACTATATGAATATACAGCAGTGTGTCATACATTAGGGTTGACGGAATAAGACAGTGTAATATTACAAGTCTAATATTTTATAGTCTAAAGTATAGGGTAGTGTACAGTAACGCATTGCATAATTCAAAGGTGGAATTTTTTCTATGGATATGATATTATACCATGTAGTTTAGATTTGAAGGCATAATGTATTGCATAGCAGTCCAGTTTATAGCATAGGACATAGCAGCGCACCTTGGCTGTCCGGCTTTCCCCTTTGGCCCTCGGGCGCCCCCCTCTCATCACCTCCGGAGGTGGGGTTGGGTAACATGCCAATTCATATGTTAATTCCGTCCACACAGCTTAAAAGACGCGGCCCTTGCTTGGCAGTGCTCACTCTAGCGATGTCTTCTGGACAGTCCTGTTTCTTCACCTGAAGAAGGCTACTTGTGTTGTGGCCGAAATGTGAGAATTTTTATTTTATGTTTTATTTTATTATTTTATCCATTCTACGTGACTTTACCGAAAGAACCAAGATGAATCCCTCCAGTCACGAAAGCGTTAAATCGAAATATAATCAATGCACTCAATATATTCTCCAATAAGCTGAGCTATTAACATAAAGTAACTGGGTATACACGACACTATATAATGAATACCATATAGTAAACTGATAAAAAATATATAAACTCCATCAATATCAATAAACTCAATATACTCTCCAATCAGCTGAGCTACTAACAATAAGTCATTATACATTACAATTCTATGTCGAAAAAAGTGGCGGTTTCTTTTTCCTCAACGTTAGCACCACGGAAAGCGGCGAGCTTTGTTCAGACGGACGAGTCCATCTATGCTCGTGTAGTATTGTAAGGACGAGCAGACTTCTTTAGGAGGCACACTCTGTTTATTGTATTATTTCCTTATACAACGCTTAACACACACAGAGGGATATTCGGTCCCCTCACCCGATACCCTAGGGAGGTACAGCCTCCGGACCTGGCGGGACTCACACGTCTACCGCTATCCTAGTCCTCCGGCTAGGACCTAGGGGAGGCTATCTGACCCACCGCTGGCCCGGTGGGTCCTGACCACTGGGTATGCCGAGCCTTAGCCCTTAGAAGGGCTGAAAGGCTGGTCCAGGGTCCTAGCTAGGCTTCAGCCCAGTCTTCTGTCTTCGTGCAGGGAGCGAACTCCTCGAGGTCCGTTGGGTCACCCGTCTTATACCCCTTCGTGGCCAGGTAGAACCAATCATACATTCCCACGTGGAACCGTCTGATTGGTTCGCACCAAACCCTGGCCACGATCCGTTTCACCTCGACTGACCCCAACCGTTGTACCCAGGGGTAATGCTGCACCGCCCTGGTGGCAACGCAGGTTACGCAACAGCGCTTAGTTAACACCTCTACATCACCCCCTCCTTCGGAAGCTCCAGCCGTCCCGGCTGCAACAATGGGAAACTCCAAAATTACCAACGGTAGAAGAATTGTGAGTGTGCCTCACGAACAACAAGAACAATGAAACCCCTATAAATACCCCCCCTTAACAACATAACGTATGTACAAGGCACAAGACATGCCAAAAAAAACATTATAACAACCGGCGAGATTTCGCGCGCGTGCGTTTCGCGGGGCCATCGTAGGGGATGGCAGGCTTTGTCGGCGGCACAAGGGAAGGAGGAGGATGAGCCAGAGCATCCGGTGGGCCTTTAGGCATCTCCACGGGGACACCTGCTGCTCCACGGTCCATTGAGGCCGAACGTGGCCTGCATGGAGCCGTCACTCCCACGTCATCTGCAGGAGGAATGACACGCCTGCGCTGCGGGTTAGGCACCAACGGGGCAACATCCGGCTCGTCGGACGCGTCGCACACTCGGCCCCCATGTCGTGTGTGTTGTGGAGGGACGCGTGGCGTGACGAAGGGTTTTAACCGAGAAGGGTGAACGCACCAGCGACGCCGTCCCCAGCTAATTTTAACACATTGGGGACGCAGGACTTCCACTACCTCAACCGGGCCTCGCCATGGTCTGAGGAGTTTGGCCGATGTGGACACCGGCACCTGGGGGCAGTGGAGCCATGCCCTGTCTCCCGGTGCCCACCGATGCGTGTACGACCGAGGGTCCCGCAGTCGCAAATTCGCCCGTTGGCGGGAAGCCGAATTTTCAATGGCGGCCTCCCGTGCCTCGGCCAACTTACGGAGGTTGAATCGCAAGTGGTCAACGAGCTTTGACTTTTGCGGTGGCTGTTCGATTTCCAGCCGAACGTCGGCGGGAGGAAAGGCATCCCTGCCGTACATTAGAAAGAACGGGGAAAATCCCGTCGCCGCGTGAGGTGCCATACGGTATGCGGCGAGGACCCCCGGAACCTGCAAGTCCCAATCGAGGTGGGATTCATCGACCTGATGGCATAACATAGCGGTGAGAGTTCTATGAAGGCGCTCCACCATGCCGTCGGTCTGGGGATGGTAGGGCGAAGTACGCACTTTCTTAGTGCCCAACAGGCGGCACACATCAGTCAGCAAGGCTCCCGAAAAATTTCTTCCCTGATCGGTCAGCAACCGTTCTGGTGCGCCCTTGTCCAGGACGTAGCCTTGAACAAAGGCGTCCACAACGGCCGCCGCCGACTGGTTGGGGAGGGCCCAGGCCATAGGCCACCGTGTAAAATACTCTACCCCAACCAGAAGGTACTTATTACCCCGTGGCGTAGTAGGAAAAGGGCCCAAAATATCGAGAGCCACCAACTCATTTATACGAGAGACCGAAATGGGTTGCAGGGGCGGGCATGCCGGTTTAGCCGGCGGTTTACGTTGCGCACAATGGGTGCATCCCAGCAAAATGTCAGTGACGTCGCGCAGCATGCCCGGCCAGAAAAATTGCAACCGCAACAACCCAATGGTCTTATGAACACCCAGGTGCAATAAACGCTCATGCGCCGCCCATACGGCCTTGCATCGCAAGGCGGATGGCACGACGATTTTATGTTGACACGAGTCAGCATCCCAATGCATCAACAAGCCGCGCTTCATGACAAATGAATTAAATTTGCCCTGTCTTGGAACCGCATTATTCGCGTGGCGACGCAACCTCAATAACGACATGTCCTCGCCCTGGTGCCGACCCCATTCGGCCAAAGTTAGCCCCAGCAAATCGTCACTGGCCATTGGATCTGCATGATCCAACATCGGCGCTGAGGCGGCGAGAAGTGCGGCTGACACCGTTGTGAGAGGCGCGACCTGCGCAGGCAGTGGCGGCTTACAACGGCCCGAGCCCAAAAAACACGCACATTTTTGAGCCGGCGGAAGGCGAGACAACGCATCGGCATTCGTGTGTTGTGCACCCCTACGGTAAGTGACATTGAAATCGTAGTCCTGAAGGACTTCGAGCCACCGAGAAAGCTGCCCGGACGGTTGGTCAACCCGCAGAGCGTACTGTAAAGCCGAATGATCAGATCGCACGGTAAAATGCTGACCATACAGGTACGGCCTGTATTGCTGAATAAAAAAAACAATGGCCAGCAGCTCACGTCTGGTCACACAGTATCTTTGTTCAGCAAGAGACAAGACTCTGCTACCATAGGCAACAACCCTTTCAATGCCATCAACTTTTTGTGACAGAACACCCCCAATCCCCGTATTGCTAGCGTCGGTGTCCAACACGAATGGCACGGAAAAATCGGGGTACGCAAGGGACGGTGCCGTCACGAGCGCGTTCCGCAAGGAGTCGAACGCAGCCTGTTCTGCGTCCCCCCAATGAAACGCCACCCCTTTTGACGTAAGGGCGTGGAGCGGCTTGGCAATCGTCGCGAAGCCAGCAACAAACCGGCGGTAGTACGACGCAAAACCAATAAAACTACGAACATCGCCCGCAGATGTAGGGGTCGGCCAATGTTGAACACATTTGGTTTTTTCAGGGTCGGTAGAAATGCCCGAGCGGCTAACTATGTGGCCCAGATAGCGCACAGACTCACGCAGAAGGTGACACTTCTGCGGCTTGAATTTCAAGTTAGCGGCCCGCATTTTCAAGAAGACAGCACGCAACCGTTCGATGTGTTCGCCGAACGTGCGGCTAAAGACGATGACGTCGTCAAGATAAATGAGACATGAGTCCCACTGGAGCCCAGCGAGGACCAGCTCCATGAGCCTCTGGAACGTCGCTGGGGCCGAGTGGAGACCCATGGGCAATCTATTAAACTCGAAAAGGCCCTGTGGTGTCCGAAAAGCAGTCTTAGGTTTTGACGATTCGTCGAGGGGGAGTTGCCAAAACCCCGACAGAAGGTCCAAGGTGGAGAAATAGTGCGCCCCTGCCAGGGCATCCAATGACTCGTCCATACGAGGGAGAGGGTAGGCGTCCGCTACCGAGATTTTATTTAGGCGCCGAAAATCAACGCAAAAACGGAGACTGCCATCGTGCTTTTTGACCAGCACTATTGGAGCACCCCAGGGACTAGTGGAGGGAGAAATTATATCGGCCTTCAGCATGTCATCCACAGCCGATTTAACATGCTGTTTCTCCGCCGGGCTAAGCCGAAACGGGTTTTGTCGAATCGGGGCAGCGTCACCAGTATCAATGTGGTGACGCAGCAGCTTGGTGCAGCCAATATCAAATTTAGATTTACTAAAGACATCGGAAAATTCTCGCAGAAGAGCGCGCAATTTAATTCGCTGCGAATGAGACAGATCACCCGTGTCTGTGCAGAGCGCGTCCAACCATCTCTCATCCGATTCGGAAGGAGGTGGGACCTGCGGCGTGTCACGCACGTGTCCCGCGACTCCGGTCCCCAACGGCACCGGGGTCGCGTGAGCGAGCACAGTTCCTTGCGGAATGACGGTTGTGGACAATCCGACATTCAAAACCTGCAAGAACGGCTCCCTGTCGGCTGCTACGAGGGTCTGTGCAGCCACCAAATCTAACCCCTTAGCAGCTGCGTTTGAAGGCCCCAGCAAAATGCCATGTGCCGAGGCCTCCGGGGCTAGCGGTTTTTTAAGTTGCAAGGGCACGAGCATTTGTGTCCCTGGTGGAATGCGAACTGTGCTCGCAACAAACGCCTGCACCGAGGCACTAGCCATGCGCGGATGTGAGGGTGTGGGCAAGAACGCCATCCGTCGACCCGACGGGAGTTCGATGCAGCCTTGATCTACAAGGATCTTAATAGGCATTTTCGCGAGAAAATCAGTGCCTAACAAACACGGCACGGCGAGGGAAGAAGAGACCAAAATAGGCCCTGCCAATTTAATGTCTCCAATCGAAATTTGCGCCCGAATTTGCCCAATAATGCCAAGTGAACTGCCATTAGCGGCGAAACACGGGATAGAAACCCGTTCCAAGGGGCGGCATCGTACGGGCAGTATATTGTAAATCAGATCCGAAATGATCGTAGCCGACGCACCAGTATCGACCAACACGCGAAATTCCACACCCTCGATTGATCCGACAACCACGGATGAACCTGCCGTCGCCGCGACTACCCTATGGGCCAACTCAGACCACTGCCCAGGTCCGAGTGGCTGCGAACAAACGCCAGAATACCCCCCATCACACGCCGAATCGCGAGCCCTTCTTATGGTGCGCTGCAGTGTGTATGGTGTGAATGAGGGCCGAGCGTGAGAGGCGTCGCGACTTGCCTGGTTTTGCCGCGATGCCGTGGACGTCCCGTAGTCCTGGCCCCGGGATGCGGAGGGGCGTCGTCGAGGCGCACGGCAGTCAGAGGAGATGTGGCCTCGTCGGCCACAGTTGAAGCACGTCACGTCGCCGCGTGGAGCAGGTCGTCCCCGCTGCTGGTCGTTGCGGCGACCAGCGTGGTCGGACGATCGCCGGCCCGTTGACCTGGTCGCCATGAAGGCCCGGTCGGGGGAGAACTCGGCATCCCTGCTGGAAGGCTCCGACGTCGAAGCCGAGGCGGCGATGGTCGATTCCGTGTGGAGCAGCAGATGTGCGTGGATGCACCGAGCGGCTCGTAGCGAGCACATACTGTCGTCGTCCACCGCTTGGATGACGATGCGCAGCTCGCGCGCCAGCTCCAGCATCTTCTGGAGAACGATGGCATCGATGGCCTCGTCGTCCATGCGAGGGTAACCCGCTCTTGCCATCGCCAGTAGAGCGGTCCGGAATGCCAACGGAGAATCTTTAGGGCGGCGTCGCCTGTCGTAAAATCGGCTGCGGACGTCGGATGGAGGCCCGTACATGTCGGACATCCGTCGGAGGGCCGATTGAAGAGTCGCCCTTTGTTGCCTGGGGATGGTGAGGAGCGAGGCGAGAGCGTCGTCATCCAAAGTGGCCGGTAGTGCTCGGAGCGCCTGTGCGTCCGACCAGCCCACCATCTCTTTGTGGCTCAGGAAGCGACGCTGGAATGCCGCCCAGTCGCCCCCTTCAGATGTGAATTCTCGGAAGATGGGCAGGCGTTGTTGGAGGGCGGACGTCGTCTCCCCCTCAGCTTGTACCGTCTCGAGCCGGAGATCGGCGATTTCCCGGCCGATAGAGTCTACTGTACCGTGTCGGTACAGTGATGACGCGGCGTCCGCTGAGAAAGTTGAATTCGCAGCGTCGCGTGCTGATGACGTTGCGGGTTGTGATGGGCCCCCCGCGTTCCCAGGATGCCCCTGGCTTCCGCTTCCGACGGAATCACGTGGTTCCCCGGCGGGAAAATCAAAATGTCTGCCCTGGCCGGTGGCGGGAACGTCTGCCGGCGGTTGACTCGGCCTGCCCGCAACCTCCAAGTTGATCTCTTCGAGAATTGAGGCCGCGGCGTGTAGGAGTTGAGCGAGACGGCCGTGTGCTGCCCTGAGTCCGTCCCCCATGGCAGGGGGAGCAACCGGCTGCTCAACCGGTGGCTGGGCGGCCGTCAACGCGGCAGCGTTTTCAGCGGAGCTGGCGGTGCTTGGAGGTGAGACAGCGTCATCTTCGTTCTGGCTCCGCGCGTGGGCTGAACTTCTGGTTTCCATTTCCAACCACTTCTGACTCCAGTTGTAGTATTGTAAGGACGAGCAGACTTCTTTAGGAGGCACACTCTGTTTATTGTATTATTTCCTTATACAACGCTTAACACACACAGAGGGATATTCGGTCCCCTCACCCGATACCCTAGGGAGGTACAGCCTCCGGACCTGGCGGGACTCACACGTCTACCGCTATCCTAGTCCTCCGGCTAGGACCTAGGGGAGGCTATCTGACCCACCGCTGGCCCGGTGGGTCCTGACCACTGGGTATGCCGAGCCTTAGCCCTTAGAAGGGCTAAAAGGCTGGTCCAGGGTCCTAGCTAGGCTTCAGCCCAGTCTTCTGTCTTCGTGCAGGGAGCGAACTCCTCGAGGTCCGTTGGGTCACCCGTCTTATACCCCTTCGTGGCCAGGTAGAACCAATCATACATTCCCACGTGGAACCGTCTGATTGGTTCGCACCAAACCCTGGCCACGATCCGTTTCACCTCGACTGACCCCAACCGTTGTACCCAGGGGTAATGCTGCACCGCCCTGGTGGCAACGCAGGTTACGCAACAGCGCTTAGTTAACACCTCTACACTCGGAACGGAGGAGGGGGGAGAGAGAAACAGCCACGATGCGCTGCTCTGTCCTGTGTTGCGTTGCAACTATGCTATAAATTAGACTACTATACATTGCAATATTATACCTTCCAATCTAAACTACATTGTATAATATCGTATACACAGCCCAATGTAGGCTCTTACATGCATTATATTGATATGCCTCCAACTAAACTTTTTCCTACATTGCACGACTATACACCGTAATATACACTGCCATAGACCCCACCATTGAATTATACAATGCGTTACTATAAACTGCCCTATACTTTACACTATACAAATATTAGACTTATAATATTACACTGTATTATTCTACCAACCCTACTGTATACCACACTGCTGTATATTCACTATATAATTACGATACTAAATATTGCCTTATGAATTATGTTAAACATTACACTGTAATACTATTTATTATAATACAATATGCTATAAACCATACCATTGACCGTCGTGTGAAAGGTACTAAGAGCCAACGTTAAAAATAACCGCCAATTTTTCAAATTTTCTTGTTCTGGTTTTCACACCTGATGATGATTGCTTGTGTTGCAGTCGAAACGTCATAATTTTATTGTTTTATATTTTTATTATTTTATTGTTTCCCTTCTACGTGACTTTACCGAAGAACCAAGAATATGAATTCCTGCAGTCACGAAAGCTTTAAATCAAAACCAAGAAGATGTTAATTAGATTTAAACCAATGTGAATTTGACTGATTAATTTTGGTAATGGAATCAAATAAATTGGGAACGATCCCTTGCCTATGACCAGGCATCGACTAGCCTCCTATTGTAACTGTACATAATGAACATTCTTATTTTTTAGCCATTGAAAGCTCTTTCAAGTACATAATCAATGATGATGTTAACTAACGTTGAACATGAAATGACTCTGACTTCTGGTCATGCAGCTTTAGCCGGTCGTGCCCACCATAATGAAAATCGTTAATGAATATGAGCAGAGGGGCAGGCATAGGCAGAGATTAACTTCTGTATTTCGGGGGGGGGCAGGGGTTCACTTTGTCTCTCACATTACGAATCGTGGGTGGATATAATTAATTAAATTGCTTTACATCTTTATTGTAAAATACTGAAATTAATTAATGTGCCCAGTTTGGGAGAGCATTGACCCCCCCCCCCCCAAGCACTCCCCCACCCCAAACTCCACCCATGGGGGCAGGGGCACCAAAACACATTTTAAAAAACGAAGCCCTGGCCTTTTGATGGTACTGCAGGCCTTGATTAAGTCAAGAAAACACAATTAGGTTCTGCTGAAATCGCCTACACCTGTGCTGTAGCAGATGGACAGAAAACATGATGTATGTGCAGGACTGCTTTGGCCTGAAACCACAATGTGGCTCTGCAAGCTTCTCAGCAGGTTTGATAATTGGTGTGGTCGAACCTCAAATAGAGGGACCACAAAGATCATCTTCAAATCCAGTACAGCCCATCTTTTGGTCCATGCATGTGTAGTGACACAGATAGGAGACAGTAATACTTGGAGGCACTTCTTTTATTTAACAAGCATCATCGGGATAATAGACACCCTACGTGGGTGCACACTATTATGATGAAGACCGTCTATTGTCGGCGGCACTGCTTAGAACAGTTGGTAGGCTGTCTGATGAACAGCACCCCAGGATGGTGAAGACGGAGACGACGACTAGGAGATGCTGATGACGATGAGATGGTGACGACAATGATCTTGAACAGCACGACAGAGATTCCACTTCCAGCAACAGCCATAAGCTCCCGCTCAGGGCCCCCTCTTATACTCCCAGCGTGGCCTTGCTCTGCCTTGGCCACGCCCCCTTTCTGGAACCTACTAACTTCCAGATGGGCCTCTTCTGTGACTTTTCCCCTAGATGTCCCCCTCTCGTATATATCTTGGCCTGCTGTTGCGAGTACTGCCGTACACCGCAGTTACCCTTTTCTGCCAGCGCTATACCACTACACATGTGTAGTGACTTAACTTGGAGACGCTAAGAGTTGGAGGCACTTTTATTTAACGAGCATCCTCGGCACAATACACACCCTATGCTGGTACACATTCTTCTGTCGCTCGCTTATACACAACTCTACGTGGGTTGCTCGCCTATACACAACACTAGCCGTCTAACATTGACGGCGCTGAGCTGAGACAGCCAACTGCCGTCTAGCATCGCAATATCGAGTGAAAATGACAGCGACGATTGCGACGAGATGATATCGACGATGACGACAATCTTAAACAGCACGATGGGGATCCCACTCCATACGACAGCCCCGAGCTCTCGCTCAGGGCCCCCTTTTATGCTTCCAGCATGGCCTCGCTCCGTCCCAGCCACGCCCCCTCTCTAGAACCTACCAGCGGGTTCCCGGGCTTTCCCCATGCGCCCTTTTTGTAACCTTTCCCCCAGATAGCCCCTCTGGTGTATCACCTGGCCTGCTGATGTCAGGGCTGCTGTAAGCCGTAGATCCCCTTCCTCGCCAGCAGCCAGCGTTATGCTGCTACATTACTTATTCTATGCCACTACACATGTATAAAAATGTTCTTTATTGCAGCCTGAACAAAATTGCCACCCTCCCTGAGCAAGTTGCTTTGGAGGTAACTTATCTTGGAATGCCCTAACTGCTGTTAGGCTCTGGATCGGCCCTCACACTTCAACAAATGGCTTATCAGCCAGCCACTCACAGGGAGCATCCACTTCCTCCAATATTTGAGGCACAGAAGCCCCATTAGGGCCTATCCTACATTGTCCCACGATGTTTTTTTTTAGCAAAGGGTTTTCTTCTCCCCAAAGAACTCATAAACATGCTCAGAAAACCTGCAAACCTATACCTTTCGGCCAGAGATCAGATTACTGTTATTTAAGCTAATGATACTAAAGGTGTAGTTATTCTTGCATGGAACTAAGCAGTAATTTGTGATCACAAGCTGTAGAAGCAGTTTCCATCTCAACAACCCACGATCACCACTTATGCTGGCATTGCCACACGGCTCTCAGAACCTCTAAACGTCGTCTGCCATATGCTTCATTTTCAGACGTAAGATATTTGAGACGGTGAGACTGGGTCTGCTGATTTTTTTTCCAGATAGCTGAAACACCTCCATCATTTGCACCTTAAACTTAATTACCAAAACAACACAGGGTCAGAGTCAGCATGTACCATAGGCCTCAATAAGACAGGTGTCTCTGACAGCTCATGGTTTGCAGAAACAACAGGCAGGAAATGTTACTGAACACGAGAAATTCCATGCGTTCACTGGGGAGGACAGGCTGCTATTCCTCTGTTTGGAGTTGGACAGGTAACACCTGGATTACTGTGGATTACAGGTCCGATGGACTGGATGTGGCTCCAGTTACCAGGTGGGTGGATAGTTCTGTACTCAGCACAGAACAAAACCAAACGGGGAGTGGCTCTTGTTCTGGTAAATAGAAATAAAGGGGCGTGGGAGTATGATGGTGAGATGTAGGACGTTAAGATTGCTGCGAGTACCTTTGAAGGCCGGCATGGCACACATACAGGATAAATAACAAGTGGCGCTAGGCACACTTTGAGGCGACACAATATTGACCAAATTACTTTTCTGAGCACATGTCCAAGCCTTGTCCCTATTTTTCATGAGCTTAGTAATCAAAGGATCAAACCATGGTGGCCTTTAGTTTAAAATCTAACCCACAGAGCATGTTAAGAATTTTGAGAAACATGTACCTGAAGGTCTCCCAAGCCGTAGTCAGGTTGGGGATATCACAGACCTTGTCAATATCCGAGTGAAGCACATCATTAGTAAATGCCTGAGTGCTAAAGTGTCTCATGGAGTGCTTCTCTACCAATTTAGGGGGGGCTTTGGGTCTGGCTGATGATCTCACCCCAAATATGAAGGAGTGATCACTAAGGTTATTACCCAGAACACCAGTCAGTGTGAAATTTTGAGGGGCATTTGTCAATAGGACATCAAGCAGAGATGACTGTCCCGGATTTTTTAGGTTGGGTCTTGTGGGGACATCTATTATTGAAATAGATTTTGATTTAAAGCTTTCGTGACTGCAGAGATTCATATTCTTGGTTCTTTCGGTAAAGTCACGTAGAAGGGAAACAAAATAATACAAATTATTGTTTTATATTTTTATTATTTTATTGTTTCCCTTCTACGTGACTTTACCGAAAGAACCAAGAATATCATTTAAATAGGTTAAATTAATCTGCAAAATTTGTGGCCACGGCCGTCGGGTTTAGCCAATTCCAATTTAGATCACCCACTAAAACTATTTCCCCTTTAGGGAGGCCCCCAAGAAGCTCTCTCAGTGCAGATGTAGCTTCAACATCCTTCCCATTAGGCGGTCTATAGCAGCACACTCCCAGACCTTCAAAGCAACATTTTTTAAACAAGTGAGCTTGTGAACATGCAATAGTATTACGAACATAGATGGCAATTCCACCTACTTTAGATCCTCGGTCAAGCCGAAAAAGGTTGTAGTTGTCAATCGTAATCTGTAAGTCATTGACGGCAGGAGTGAGAAATGTTTCTGTTAGGCAAAAAATGTCTGGGTCCAGATTTGCCACTTCTAGTTTTAGTTGACTTAACTTAATTACAAGCCCTCTGATGTTGACATGTAGAACACCGACACCTTTTCTGCCAAAAAAATCTACAAAATTATACGAGTTCTTTACATTTTGGCCAGGATGAAGCTCAATACCACCCAGAAATAGAAAAGTATAATTAATAGTTTGCACAGGTATTTTCTGTGAAAGGATGAAGAGCGGCGAACCTTGGATGAATAGCAGCAGCTCGCAGATGGTGATATTTTTAAGAGCTCAATGAAGTTTGGAAGGAGTGCTGGTGAAGTAATGGGACAAAGATAGAGTTTAAAATGATACAATGATGGAGTGTAGAAGTGTCTATAAGCTGTTTCATTAGCAGGTGTAGTGGCAAATTGAGCAACAAGTATGGATGCAAAGTAACGAGGGTAGCTGTTTGTAGAGTTGAGTGTGGCACTAGATATATCAGTAAGATATACAGCAGTAGAATTGCCATCTTTAAATATCAGGGTTACACACAGTTTAACACACAAGCGAAAATAAAATATATATATACTTATAGGCCGAGCGTGAGAAACGTCCTGCAGCACTCGTCACACATGAACGGCTTCTCGCCCGTGTGCTAGAGTTTTTGAAGGAGCGTGAGAGTGCGAGCTAGGCCGCAACCTCGGTATGGGTTGCATCTCTCTCCATGTATCACACCTTCGCCGGCAGGGATATCCAGGCAAGTAGGGGGAGCGTGAGGGCACGAGCTAGGCCACAACCTCCGTGTGGGTGGTGGCGTCTCTCTCCACGCAGTGAACACCGCCACGCGTCAGCCCTGATGGATTGCCGCCGCTGCCTCCGCCACACCCGTGGCACAGCTGTAGCTGCAGTAGTTGTTGTTGCTGTTGCGTTTGCGCTGCAGCTTTCGCCTGATGAACTGGATGGCCGAGAAATTATCCATTGTCAGAGCGCGCAACCTGCGGGGTTTTGCGGCGCTCCCGCTTCACCCCCGCGCCGCCCGCGTGCGCGCCTCTAAGAGTCGAGGGCAAACCTATTCATAAATCTTCACTGCCCTCCCCTACACACCCCAAACAATATTATTGCAAACAATAATAAAAAAAGACTTCAGAATAACAAAAATCTCATTGCCAAGTCACATTGGGAACCAGCCCAACTCTGTTCAAATGTGTTTGGAGCCGTCGGAAGATGTCGAAAATAGAATTTCAGCGTCGTAAATTTATCCGTGGTGGGATTTAAACATCGAAAAATGTGCATCGTCGTAGGGGGATCTTTGTCTTTTGGTTAGGGGATACCCTCTGGTGGACGCCCAAATCACTGTTAGCAAGCGCGGGGGCTGATGCGGCATCGCCAGGGTCTGGATAAAGTGGACTAGATGGGCGAGGGATGGGCTGGAGAAGAGATGGACTGATGTGGAGCTGAGTGGACTTGACGATGACTGGTACCAGTGATATCAAGATCGAACTCCGTGGAGGCTGGTGAAGGACGCTGCTAAGAAGTCGCAGGCAGTTGCCCTCCAACAATAGGAGGCGGAGGAGCGACGCTCACGAGCAGAGCGGCGGGCAGATAAAACACAAGTTGGCACAATGGGTAGTGCATTTGCCAGTCATCTCAATAAACCAACCGATGGCATCTGCATCTGTCTCGTGACCTCCTGGGGAGGCCCAGGGCCAGTTCTGATAATTATCATCACCAGTGTTGGTGATGATAATTGGTGGTGGCCGCGAGTGAGAATCGAACTCCGGTTGCCGGGTTTATAGCGCGGAATGCTAACCGCTACTCTACCGTGCTCCACTGAAACCTCTACTACACACAGCAACCGCCATTTGCCACTAAATGGCGGTGCCATATCCACAAGCGCTTTTTGCTGACCACTTAGTTTCTCGAACTCCCTGCCGTAGCCTCAGAAGTGCCTCCTTATTCCTACAAAAAAACGTTGGTAAAAAATATTTCCGAGTTGCTTCTCCACGTTTCTAGAATGGTTCCCTCTTTCTTTTCATATTAAACGTGTTGACTTGCACCTGTACCTAAATGTTTTTCTATAGTAACTCTTGCTCCCATGTTTGCACTGTCTTTATAGATCCACGTGTGTTCATGTCACTGTTTGATGCAAGTATAATGCTTACTTGCACATGCGACTAACTTCATCTGGTGCCTCTTATATTTACCCCGTTTTCTTTATAAAGGACCTCAGTAGTAGTTTATTTGATATCTTCCACAGGCCACACTTGCAAAAGTGATGTTTTGCTCATTTACAAACACTTCTAAATGGAAAGTCCCATTCATTGCTGCACGACACAAGTAGCACAACTGGAAGAGAATTTTGAAAAGACTTGAAAACTTTATTTTTTTAAAAACGATGTAATGTCCTCCAGGAGATGCTAATAGCACAGATAACATGAATCCACTCGTTTATCCAGGAAAGCCTCACCACGTCTAAACTATTTCCAGGAGGGTGCTGATGAGTATCCACAATAGGGGGGGGGGGGGGGCGATTATTGCCGCGCATTCCCCAAGTAATTGGTGTAATTCATAAAATCTGGTGAATGTTGACCATGAGGACAGCACACAAAAGCTTACTCTTCGAGTTAAATCATGGGAGCTCAATGTCCACCGCGAAGCAGATTGGGCGTAGCATCTTATTGTTAAAACTACACCCCAATATTTGCTAGGGCAGCCTGCCAGATGCTAATCATCTTTGATGCTTGACGTCCCTTACTTAACTCTGTGATATCCCATTGACAATTCATTGTCTCTATCGTTAAATTGCTATAACTTTGATTTATTTTGCTTGTCATTTTTTCGTGATCGAGGTTCCTCTTACAAATTTCTTACTCCCGATTTCGAGTTTTCACTTAGATTCACGGCTCACGTCCTATATTAAAACACAGGAGGGCCCACTGAGATTAATTTGAGTGAGGGAAGTACTTTATTTAATCGATATTAAACTTAATTGTCTCTATTGACTAGCCCGAATCATAACTTTTTTATGAAAACATTGACTAGCCCTAACCATAACTTTTTTATGAAAACAGAGGGCACATTGAGATTTTGGTGGATGATGGTGATGATGCTGTGTGTGACAACGTTGCCGATGTTCTTATTTATTTGTAGATATCTGTGCCGAGTATGTGATGATGATGTTGATGATGTGGATGTTGATGTCATCAATCAAACTCAAAGCGTAGGTGTTTGGTGATGACATCGGCCTTCTGCTTCATCAGCTTCTCCACTCGATCCAGCAACTACAGAGATACATAGAGACCCTCACATTTCCAAAGAGACGCACAGACTATCGCAGATATCCAGTCTCATAGAGATCCTCACACTCTCAGATATCCAGACTCTCAGAGACCCTCACACCCTCAGAGTTCCACAAACTCCCAGAAACCCACACTAACGCAGAACCACATACAGCGACTGAGATGCAAACTCAGTGACTCACAGACTTAAGAGAACTAAAACTAAACTATTTTTTACAGTTTTTTTTACCAAGTAAGGCCCCACTGAGCTACACAGCTCTTTTTCAGAAGCGACCTGACCATAAATGATAGCTCAACGAAGTGGCTTGTCATGCAGGAATTTATGTGGAGAGAAAAACCAGAGGACCCGGAAAGAAAACCACACGACCACAGAGAGAAAGACATGCAAACTCCAAATATACACGTTAGGGTCGGAATAAAATCCACGACCTTCTGCATACCGGGCGAGGGAGTTAATGTAGCCACCATGGCACTCAAACCCAGACTCAGAGAGCCACAGACTCGCAGAGACCCAGACTCACTTTGCTAGTCCCTCTCTTCTTCTCACGAGGTCGATTGATCTTCACCTGTCGATCAACGAGAATCTTCTGCCAATATCTCTGTTCAGCATCTCCTGATACACGGAGAGGAGGGAGACATGGGGAGGAGACATGATAGAGTAGAAGGATGACACGGGGAGAAGTGAGGCATGGGAAAGAGAGGGGAGGGATAGAGAGAGACATGATGATTTGTACCATGACTATCAACTGTGTACCCCCCTACAGTGAGACATTGGAGGGTTGGCAACCTTTGCCTTAATTTACAAACTTGGGGTGTGTTTGTAAAAAAAAATTCTACATGGGACATTTAAATTATGAAACTCATTCCTCCTACAGATGTGTGTTGTGTGAATGCGAAGCAACCCGGTGCCGGCCCGAGGGGACCGGCACCCGGCCTAGCACTAGTGTGTGGACATCTCCGCTCCGACGGCGCGGCGGTCGTGGGGAGTGTTGAGCGTGCATCTGGGCGAGGAACCTGTGAGGACACCGAGCGTCCAGGTGTCGTCCCCGTGTCTCACGTCGCCACGAGAGACGACCGTCTCTGCGTCCTCGTGCTTCCGGAATCTCACGTGTCCCTCCGTGTCCCCGTGAGACACGTCTACGTAGACAACCGTGTCTCCCAGTGCACCCTACACGGGGAGAGGATGGCATGGGCAGAAGGGGAAAATGGAGGGTGGGGGAAAGGGGAGGGTGAAGGGGGGAGAGGCAAACGGGAAGAATTATAGTTAATTTGTTTCCTAATGGGTCTTCTTGTGTCCGTGTGTGTCCCCGTATGTCTCGGAACGTCTCCGTGTGTGTCCATGTCCCCGTATTGTTGCCTTGGTATAATATATGGGTCTCTGTGTGAGTCTGTGGGTCTCCGTGTGAGTCTGTGCGTCAACAGAGTCTGTGGGTCAACAGAGTCTGGGTCTGTGTGAGTCTGTGGGTCTCGGGAGTCTGTGAGTCTCTGTGTGGATCTCTGTGCGAGTCTTTGGGTCTCTGTGAGTCTGCGTTTCTGTGCAAGTCTACGTGTCGTCTACGTGTCTCACTTTGATCTCCTGTCTCCCTGGAAATCCGTTCTCACAGGAAATCCTCACTATGACACCGCTCACAAAAGGGGGTGGCTCTTTTCCAGAGTGCTTTGCATCTGCCGTCTTGCCACGATTCCCTGTTCCTCCACTCCCAGAATGTACTGGGGCTTCTGTGAAGGAGAAATACAGTCTGGGTTACCATAATCTCCTGGATGAAGACCTCCCTCATGCCAATGCGCATAGTACATTAGCAGTGGGGTTGATTGATGATCCAGTAGCTTTTCATCACTCTGTTCTTGTTAACGTCACTAACTCACCCAGCCACCAACTTAGTCACTTGCCCAAAGATCCCTAGTACAGCCTTTACCGACTATTTTGGCAAGTGCTGTTAGAGAGCACCTATAAAAGGGATTGCACACGAGGGGTGGACGGCCAGCACCACGCCCGGGCGCCTTTGCCTCCCCAGAGGCTATGCTTACACACCGCACCAGGAACTAATTTGGGGTCGAGTCGACCGAGGTGAGGCCCAGGACCGGTTCAGAAAATCTATGGTATTGGCCGTGAGCAGGAATCAAACTCGGGGCGCCGGGTTCGAAGCGCAGTGCGCTAACCACTGCACGACTTGCTCACTCAGCCACCCGCCCACTCACTCGCCCACTTGTCACTCACCCACCCACCGACCCATGAAAATAACCTGGCTCAATTACCAAAAACCATCAACTCTTATCCATTACGCCTTCCATCATGCCGTTTGATGTTGGCCACGTGGCGTTTTGTGCCTTGTTTACCCGTGTGGTCAGCAAGTTCTGAGATGGGGAATGCTTTTTCTCAACAGCGATGCCCGCATTTCTTCCGCGATAACTGGAGGAGGGCGACACCTTCGCATGTGTCCGTGATAACGGTTGGGGAGATCGCTCCGCCCCATGCGTGGTTCCCCTTTTCTTGTTCCGGTGACTTCTTTGATGGCTAACAGCGTGGCTCTCTAGCCATTATAAACGGATTTGATCATACATCAGCATTGGTGGTGGTTACGCGTGCTTCTAGTCCACCATTGTGGAGGCAGCGAGGGTTGTTGGATCATTGCACAAATTACGTGAAAACTTCCTGTGGCCGTCGAGGATGTACCATACCCTGGCAGTACAGCAAGTGGACTAATTGCCATCTGTTTCCATCTGTACGAGAATATATTGGGGCAATGATTAGTGTTAGATACAACCACATTTTCCAATGTGATTTGCAACTTTTGTCCGTATCTGTGTATCAAAAGTTCAATATGGATGTACTATTTTATTGAGGGACTGTGCTTTAAATTTTGAGGGTTGTTGGATTTAAACCTTTCGTGACTGCAGTAATTCATATTCTTAGCTCTTTCGGTAAAGTCACGTTGAAGGGAAACAATAAAATAATAAAATATATAACAATAAAAATTCTCACGACGTTTCGACCATAACGCAAACGGTCATCATCAGGTGTTAAAAACCAACGGCAAGAAACATTTGAAAGAAGTGTCGTTATTTATTTTTAAACGGTGTATTTATTTATAAAAACGTTAGCGCCACGCGCAGTGATCTGGCAGTTTATTTAAAAGGACGAGTCCATCTATGTTCTGAAAAGAGGAGGGGGGAGACGAAAAATTAATGTATGCTGTCTGAAAGCCACCGTAAGCATGAACAATCAATTAAGACCTGAAATGGTTTATCAAATCCTTCCAATGATTGCCAAGCCAGAATCCATCTTCTCGGTTGAAATTGTCTCTGTGCTTGTATATGTGGATAGCCTCATGAACGAATCTCTCATGGTAGCCAAGTCAATGTCATGTGAGCCTACTGAATTATAACAATGATCTGCCACGGCCGAGGTGTTGGTCCTACCGTGTTTAAGGTCTGCTTTGTGTTCACGAATGCGGTCCGAAACATGGCGTTTGGTTTCTCCAATGTAACTACTACCACAGAGGCAACTTAGTTTGTAGACACCAGGGTACTGTATGTCCGGAATCACATATTTTACAGACGGAACCAGATCACGGATTTTATGTAATGTGTTGAAACGGACCTGGATCTTGTGTTTATTCAAGATTTTGGAGATCTTTTTTGTGATCCCCGCTATGTAGGGTAAAGTGATGGTTTTGAAAGGCTCCTCAAGAGGGTCCTTCTTTATGGTTTGAGTGATAGCTTTGCGGATTGTATAGTCGGAGTAACCATTAGCCTTAAGAGCTTGGTGTACGTGCTTGAGTTCACTGCCTATGTGTTCCTGGTCAGATATGCATTGGCCTCTATGGTACAGAGTCTTGATGAGAGAATTCTTCTGTGATGGATGGTGGTGGGAATCCGGTTTCAGATAAGCATCCGTATGGGCAGCTTTCCTGTAGACAGAGTGGCTCATTGAACCATCAGGTCTCTTTTTTATTAGGACATCCAAAAAAGGTAGCTTGCCATCTTTTTCAACTTCCATGGTAAATCTGATGGCTGGGTGTATGGAATTGATGTGGTCGAAGAATTGGCCTAGAGCAGGCCGGCCATGTGGCCAGATGACAAAAGTGTCATCCATGTACCTCTTCCATAAGGTTGGGCGCAGAGTGGCAGTCTGGATGGCGTCAGTCTCAAATTTCTCCATGAAAATGTTAGCAATAACCGGAGATAGGGGGGAGCCCATTGGTGACACAATGTTTAACCAATACATACTTCACTTGGAATGGAACTTTCTACAAACAAAGTTGCGACGGAATTAAGGGGTGTTGAACGCTAAGAGTTCTGTTCAATAAAAAGTGACACGAGAAAATGAAGAAGTTGTCCGCGTGAAATAAAAACACTACACATGTATCTCGGATGTAGGCATATAAATTGCATGGAGTGTCAATGGGAGATGTGAAAGGGGTTGTGCTTGTCTCTCCAGTTAAGAACATTCCAGAAAGGGTAGACATATGGCACTGCATCCAGCTCACTGCGTTGAGTGAAATTGAGGTATGGCTTACAGTGAGGGAAAAAAGTATTTGATCCGCTGCTGATTTTGTATGTTTGCCCACTGACAAATAAATTATCAGTCTATAATTTTGATGGTAGGTTTATTTGAACAGTGAGAGACAGAATAACAACAAAAAAATCCAGAAAAACGCATGTCAAAAATGTTATAAATTGATTTGCATTTTAATGAGGGAAATAAGTATTTGACCCCTCTGCAAAACATGACTTAGGACTTGGTGGCAAAATCTTTGTTGGCAATCACAGAGGTCAGACGTTTCTTGTAGTTGGCCACCAGGTTTGCACACATCTCAGGAGGGATTTTGTCCTACTCTTTGCAGATCGAACTCGAACCTTCAGCTCCCTCCACAGATTTTCTATGGGATTAAGGACCTTAATGTGCTTCTTCTTGAGCCACTCCTTTGTTGCCTTGGCCGTGTGTTTTGGGTCATTGTCATGCTGGAATACCCATCCACGATCCATTTTCAATGCCCTGGCTGAGGGAAGGAGGTTCTCACCCAAGATTTGACGGTACATGGCCCCGTCTATCGTCCCTTTGATGCGGTGAAGTTGTCCTGTCCCCTTAGCAGAAAAACACGCCCAAAGCATAATGTTTCCATCTCCATGTTTGACAGTGGGGATGGTGTTCTTGGGGTCATAGGCAGCATTCCTCCTCCAAACACAGTGAGTTGAGTTGATGCCAAAGAGCTCCATTTTGGTCTCATCTGACCACAACACTTTCACCCAGTTGTCCTCCGAATCATTCAGATGTTCATTGGCAAACTTCAGACGGGCATGTATATGTGCTTTCTTGAGCAGGGGGGCCTTGCGGGCGCTGCAGGATTTCAGTCCTTCACGGCGTAGTGTGTTACCAATTGTTTTCTTGGTGACTATGGTCCCAGCTGCGTTGAGATCATTGATAAGATCCTCCCGTGTAGTTCTGGGCTGATTCCTCACCGTTCTCATGATCATTGCAACTCCACGAGGTGAGATCTTGCATGGAGCCCCAGGCCAAGGGAGATTGACAGTTCTTTTGTGTTTCTTCCATTTGCGAATAATCGCACCAAATGTTGTCACCTTCTCACCAAGCTGCTTGGCAATGGTCTTGTAGTCCATTCCAGCCTTGTGTAGGTCTACAATCTTGTCCTTGACATCCTTGGAGAGCTCTTTGGTCTTGGCCATGGTGGAGAGTTTGGAATCTGATTGATTACTTCTGTGGACAGGTGTCTTTTATACAGGTAACAAGCTGAGATTAGGAGCACTCCCTTTAAGAGTGTGCGCCTAATCTCAGCTCGTTACCTGTATTAAAGACACCTGGGAGCCAGAAATCTTTCTGATTGAGAGGGGGTCAAATACTTATTTCCCTCATTAAAATGCAAATCAATTTATAACATTTTTTACATGCGTTTTTTTGGATTTTCTTGTTGTTATTCTGTCTCTCACTGTTCAAATAACCTACCATTAAAATTATAGACTGATCATTTCTTTGTCAGTGGGCAAACATACAAAATCAGCAGGGGATCAAATACTTTTTTCCCTCACTGTATCACTATCATCCTGTCTGTCTCTCTCTGTCTCCTCAGGTATGTTTCTGTCTCTATGTCTGCATATATTTACGTCTCTGAGTCTGAAGGTCTCAATTAGATTCTCAACTGGACATCTGTGAAAAAGTGCTTCATAAGTCATCACATTCCTCCAGTCTAAATAATATTATTCTCTATCTCCCCATATCTCACCTCGTGTCACCGCATCTCTCAATGTTGTCTTCAAAGCTCCCATCGCCACCTTTTGTCTCTGGATAAAATCTCTCCTCAAATTCAACCACGACTCTCTAAGTGGAGGGAGGGAGCGAGGGAGCGAGAAACAGACGGACACAGAAAGGAGGGAGACACGGAGGAGGGAGGGCGACAGGAGACAGAGAAAGGGGAGGGATACATGGAGAGAAGGAGGATATATGATGTACTGTAAAATGAATATAATTTTTAGACTGGGAATATTTCTGAATGCACTGTGGGAGTGAGGGACACACGTACTTGCTCATTACACACAGTCGATGGCCTCCTTCTTTCTCTCCCTGAGTCCCCGCGTGAGGCAGAACAGTCCCCACCGTGTCCCCGTGCCGCCGCATGCCTCTGTGTCTCTGTCTGCGTCTCTGTGTCTCTTTGTCTCCATGTTCCTGTGTTTCCTTCTCTCTGTCTCGCCGTGTCTCCTTTTTCCTGTCTCTTCCCTGTGTATCTATGTCTCTGTCTCCTCGTGTATCCTTGTCCCTGTCCCCCTGTGTCTCAATTGTGTGTCTACGTTGTTTCTTGGTGTGTCGCTTATCTTCGTGAGTGTGTCTCCGTTTGCCAAGATTGTCCGAAGACAGACTGGTTACTGGCTCCTCTGTCGCTTGCACCTCTGTGTCTCTATGTCCCCGTGTCTCCCGTCCCCTCTTTATCGCCTTTGTCCTTGCTGTCCCTGTGTCTCCCGGTGTCTGTGTTTCTATGTCTCCCCGTCTCTCTTTTCTCCCCGTGTCTCCACGTGTCTTTGCATCTCTGTGTCTCTGTGTCTTCAGATCGGAGACTGAATCAATTCCTGTGAAGATAAGGGGTGTGTTCAAACCCACACACTCTCTCAGACCCTCATACTGTCACAGAGACCCTCATACTGTCACAGATATCCTCATACTGTCAGAGACCCGCACTCTCACACAGAGACCTGCAGACTCCCAGAGACCCACAAACAAACATTCACACAGATACACAAACTCACAAAGAGACTCAGAGGCCCACAGAACCACAGACACCTACAGACTCACAGACCCACAAAATCACAGACCTATAAATTGAGAGGCTCATGGACTCACACAGAGGCCAACAGACTCACATAGAGGCCCACAGGCTTGCACAAATACCCATATCCTTGGAGAGACATTACAAGCTCGCAGAGGGTAGGTGGGAAAGTGTGTGTGTGTGTGTGGATGATCAGTTAGTATCATCGGCGAGTGGACAAGATGAGTGATTGTGTGAATGATACTGTAAGCTGGCAAGTCGATGAACGAGGGAATGAGTGGGTGTGTTACCTGTAATTGGTCTTCTCTTCCGGGTTTTTGGGAATATCCCTGCAGCAGATACTGAGTTGACTGGATGATGTAACATCTGTCACATACAGATACTGAGTCTCACTGATGTGCAATGAGTAGTTAGATATTTTATGAGTGGTTATATTTTTGAAGGCACTGCAGCAAACAATTTCAACTCAGCCACACAGAGACAGAGTGAGGTTCTACAAAAGGGAATATTTAAAAAAGCATTTCAGGAGTGACAATGCCTTCAGGTTTTCTGCTTGAATCTCACTCAGAGACTCACATGTCTGAATATTTCTGAATGCACTCTAGGAGTAAATACACATAATTATACATGTATTGATACTATACTAAGCCAGACCATCTCTAGCCCTGCCCTCTTACCCGAGGCTGCACCCATCTCAGGCCTATATAAGACCTTTTTTCAGTGGCTTTCTCTCTCTCACCTGAAGACGGTCGCTTGTGTTGGGATCGAAACGTCATGATCTTTAATTTTCTATCTATGTGACTTTACCGAAATAACCAAAGAGGATGGATTCCTGCAGTCACGAAAGCTTCAAATCAAGAATGTATTGATATTGTTTAGTCTAGGGAATCCCCTTAATCGAAGCTAGAATATTAACTTACAGGGATACACAAGGCTCACCCAGAATCACAGAGACTCACATATACATTTTCTGCATGCATTTCAGGAGAAAGGGGCTAACCTGCACAGCTCTGCAAGCCTCCTCGCTGGTAGAAAACTCTATGAAGGCGAAACCCTTCGCGTCGCCCGATGATCGGAACCGTGGGAGCGACACGTAGAGGACACGGCCGCACGGGGAGAAGACTCGTGATAACCACTCATGCGTTACCCCGTGTGGCAACCGCTCCTGCACAACCACAACCATCATTATAAACGCCACCACCATCATCATTATGACAAAAAACCACCACCATAAAAAGGACAAAGATTCCCCCATATAGCCATAATAGTCTTTTAGGGCAAGCTCTATTAATAAACAGCTATGAAGGCGAGAACAGCACACTAGGGGGTGGGTGGCCAGTGCAACACCCTTTGTCTCCCTAGTGCCGAAGTTTACACACGATCACCACCACTGTCACGATTATCATAACCACCACAACAATCACGATCTTGTGAGTCTATGTGTGTCTCCGTGTCCCCATGTCCCCTTACCACATAAACGGTTCTCTCATCCTCGTCCTCAGGTTTGGGACCCAGTGGGGATGAGCGACGAATTTTGAGGCCATCACTGCTCACCTGCATCAACATATCACCAATATCAATACATCATATATATCACTACATCATCAACACATGTAGAACCCCACACTCGGTTACATATAGACCCACGAGACCCACAGACTCACAGTGACCCACAAACTCAGTGTGTCTGTATCCCAGATCTCACTGAATACATCTCATATCTTACCTCGAGCTGTGTTGAGGTAGACACAGCTCTTCGGATGATGTTTATATCAGTGGACAGAGTCTTCATCCGATTAAAAGACATGAGCACAGACAGCGGGACGACTGAGACATGGGCACACGAAGACATGGGGGAGGGACACAGACAAGATTAAATTAACATGACTGAAATCAGCACATCCTACTCAGTTTGTCTGCCTGCTCCATCCTATGTATTCCTCCTCTCACCTACCCTTTCCCCCACCCTCCCCACAATGTCAGAATCGGAATCTTTATTTATTCTGCATAAATTCGATGAGCTCCTCCCTGTCTCCTCCTTCCCATGGCAGCTGTTAACGGTTGCCTGGTATGAAGGATGTTGTGGGTTTGATCCCGACCCCGACATCTGTATATTGGAATTAACATGTTCTCACCATGGGCACAAGGATTTTTCTCTGGATCTTCCAGTTTTTCCCTCCACATTTAGAAATATGTTTAGAGTATTTTGATTTAAAGCTTTCGTGACTGCAGTAATTCATATTCTTAGCTCTTTCGGTAAAGTCACGTTGAAGGGAAACAATAAAATAATATTGTTTTATATATATATATTTTTATTATTTTATTGTTTCCCTTCAACGTGACTTTACCGAAAGAGCTAAGAATATGTTTAGAGTATTTGTTTGGCGGTATCAAAATGATGAAAAAGGAATAGGCTTAACCCTTTCCGGCAATAATACAGGAGGTGTTAAGATGATCCCATGAGATGTCTAACACCGGTTGGTGAGACAAGGCCATAAAGGAGGCTGGAGCACCTAGTGTAGGCCAATCAGTTTCAAGGACAATGCATACATTCTTCCTCCCCATGTGCCCTCGTGTGTCCACACGTGCCCTCGTGTCTTCCCATGACTGTCTTACATCCGTCCGGTGACGCGTCAACAACTTGTCTCAGGAATTTGTCTTTGTGTAGATTCGTGTCGCCGAACCAGAACTCAATCTGTCTTCGGATCTCGGACAAGATTTTCCCAAGTCTTGTCCTCTTCTTTGTCTCCTTTGCCTCAGCAGAGACGCACGGGGGACACAGTGTCTCCGTCACCATCTCTGTGTCTCCCTGCAACTCCATAACGGCTTTGTGTCTCCCTGTCTCCAATTGTTGATCTAAAACACAAAATACAATAGAATGTCATCAAGTAAAAAAAAAACACGTTATTTGGATGCTTCTTTTTCATAGTATATATGTTGTCTCTTAATTTTGATTCTTAATTACATTATTGTTAGTTGTAATGTTAGGTTAGTAACGCCTTAGTCTGTGCTCTCCAGTTGCCCGAGTTAAAAGTAGTGGGCTTGGTATCGCCCAACCCTGGCCAGGTGGCTCAACAAACGGAGTAAATGAGGCGTACATGACCTTCATCACCAGTGTCACTCCCTGTACGTGGCGGTCTCTGTCTGCCAATGCCTCTGTGAGTGAGGGTTGTTAAAACGACAAACGCTAAACCGGTTACCGTTTTCATATTACGGGTTCCGAAAGTCGGGAAACGTTAACCATTTAGTGAACCGAACAGATTTGGTTCGTCCTGTAACAATAAAGAATATTTTATGTTAATGATTTAGGCCCATATATGGAGTAATTGGGCGTGGCTTTTAACGATACCATGTTTGATCCATGCTTGATCCATGCTCGAGCTTGGATTCATATTCTTGGTTCTTTCGGTAAAGTCACGTAGATAGAAAATAAAAATAATAAAATATAAAAATATAACATTTAAATAATAAAAGCCAAAACCCACGACGTTTTGATCGCAACACAAGCGGTCTTCATCTACCGCCTGATGAAGACCACTTGTGTTGCGAACGAAACGTCGTGGGTTTTTTTGCTTTTATTAGCAGCCCCTTTAATTTCATTTAATTTATAAATTTTTATTTTATTTTCTATCTACGTGACTTTACTGAAAGAACCAAGATTATGAATTCCTGCAGTCACGAAAGTTAAGTCAAAATACAAGCTTGGATATTTTGAATACACATTTTAAAATCGTTAGTCATTCGTGTCACATTATTTATGGATCTAAAGAAACGATTTGTGGATCGAAAAATCCCATATTCGGCAGCCCCTTGATGCTATGTGGCTTCGTAAAGCATTAAGATAAAGTATCATTCATTGTCACAGATAATTTGTTATCCTGTTACAGCGCGATCGTACAAAAACCACGTAGCAACATAGATTGTGCCCTCGTCTCTCAGTTAAGGGTAAACGTTCAACTCTGCAATCGCTTGCTAAAACCACTGTCAGCGGAACAGCTTCTCCTGGAGGGAGCTCTGGATGTAGGCGTACCCACGCTTTACCCCACCGCGAGCGACCCATAAATCCATCGCAGTGCAGAATAAACACAAACTGCGTGTTGTGTGAGAATAGGTTTTCCCCTTTTTTCTGGCAACAAAACAGGTGTTAAGATGTTAAAACTCTAAACTGAAACATTTTACAAGGAATCCTGTCTGCATTAACCACTATACTTGTGGCCGGAATGCAAACAAAAAACGTACTCTGATCATATATGCATTGCCTTTGAAACGGATTGGTCCACACCAGAGACAGCTTTCTTTTGAACCTAGACCAGAGGATGCCAAAAGACGGCTTTTGGATGCCAAAAGACGGCTTTTGGCTTCCTCTGGTCTAACACCGTTTTGAGACTAGGCTCAAAAGAAAGTTGTCTCTGGTGTGGACCAATCAGTTTCAAAGAAAATGCATATATTATCATCGTACGTTTTCTGTTTGCATTCTGACCACAAGTATTGTGATTAATGCAGACATGATTCCTTGTATAAGGTTTCAGTATGGTGTTTTAACATTTTAACACTTGTTTTGTTGCAGAAAAAAGAGGAAAACCTATTCTCATATTCTGGTACTGGCATGATGCGTGTTGTGTGTTTAGTTCAAGGCCGTAGCCATGGAGTCAACATTGGGGGGACCAAATCTTCCAGGGGGTCTGGGGTCCCAACCCAGAAAAAATATCTAAATTTGAAAACGAATTTCCTGCCATTTCCTGCCTAAAATATTAAAAAATGCACTAACACATGGGATGGACTTTGTTATATTGCCTAATAGTGCATTGTATTACATTGCTCTGTTTTTACTTTTTTACCATTTCTTGTTTCACTGCATGTAATGTTTGAGATTAGGGATTAATAAAGTACAACCATAACCACAATCATATACACAGAAATCTATGCACTGATTTATATGAAGACAAGTCCAGATATTATGGCCATGGTTGAGCAAATTGTTTTTATTTACATAGCATAGCAATTGATTACTTTTTATAGCAATATATTGGGGGGGGGGGTATTTTGAGCATATTTGAATATATAATCACGGCCTTTGTTTAGTTTGTTGCCCTTCCCGCACCACCGATTAGCGCGGTTGGCTACGTACGGCAGCAGATTGAATCAAGCGACCTTGTTGAGCTCAAGATAATCGTCTCTGCGAGGCTATTGAAGTTGTAGCCACCACGGATCATCACTACCACCACCACCAGAGCAAATACATATTGACTTAAAGCTTTCGTGATTGCAGGAAATTCATATTCTTTGGGTCTTTCGGTAAAGTCACGTAGATATAAAAAAATTATAACGATAAAAAATAAAGTGAATGAAAAATTAAAAACATCAGGACGTATCGATCGCAACACAATCGTCATCAGGAGAACAAATATGACGATTGTGTTGCGATCGAAACGTCGTGATATTTTTTTCATTCACTTTACTTTTATTATTTTATTGTTCTTTTTTTCTATCTACCGAAAGACCCAAAGAATTCAAATAAATAAAAAATTTCACCCCGACCCCCCTCACCCTGCCTCCCCTCCTCATGATCCGATCTGCAAATCCCGCAGTGACTCTAGTCGACACCTTGGCTCCATGCGCGGCCTACTCGAAAAATCTACAGTACAGCAACAACTACGGATACGGCACATATGAACTAATTAGAACATTTTCGGCGGGGCAGGGAGTTAAAGTAAATAGTTAAATTTGCGGGTTTAACTTTATATGAGAATAAAAATGTTTAAAAATGTTACCCACGTTGATACACACGACCTGGCGGTTGGTTGGGGTCCTTCAGGTATTCGCCAGAGGTGGTCGCAGGGCTCGTTGTAGTGCCTGAGTAATACTAATTTAATTAACTCGAAAGCGACGTTTTCCTTGAATAAACGGGCATTACGTTGTGATGACACAATTACGTCAGCGCTTACGGTGTATTTCTACCACGTTATGTATCTGGTGTACATATTGTATCATATATAGTCGCGTTATTTGGTAATGTTGCGTCGGCAGTAGTGCACAAACAAAAACACATTTCTAAATAACACCGTGGGCTTAAAAGGAAAAATATATAATAGGCGACGCATTGAGAAATTGCCCTTGTTCATAGCTGATTTAAGATATATATTTAAAATTAATGACAAAAAGTAATCACAATTCTGGAATTAGCGGCGTTAACGTGATGACGTCACAAAATTGCCCATTTGGGGATTGTAGGTGATGTCATCGCGTTAATGAGCCTACGTAAAATGACAAAATGACGTCAGCGCGTATGAATGTTTACACCGGCGTACGTGCGCGATGACGTCATCACGCTGTACCGTATATTTTGTAACGTAATGAGGCCGGCGGCTAAAATGGCAGCAGACGATTGGACAGTTCGCTGAGGCTGCGTTATCACGTTCACACCACCCCCTTTCTTCATTCGCCAATCTCAATAGCGGGAAGTTGTCGCCCTTTACGGGAACTAAAGACAACGGAGACTCGGGGAGACAGTAAAGGAGACAGGGAGGCAGCGGGAGACACGAGGAGACTGATCCCAGCCTTCATCCCACGAGCCTACAACTCGGTAAATAACAACGGACCCTAGAGCAGCCTCAGTCTGGCTCTATGAGCCTCAGTTATTAACACTGAGCCTAATGGGAACCTTAGTCTGGCTCTCTGAGCTTCAGTTATTAACATTGATCCCTATGGGGAGACTTAGTCTGGCTCTGTACGCCTCAATAATTCACCCCAAATCCCGGAATCATAATTCTGGGAAAACGATCCCTTTTCCTGTGCTCTCACATCCGCGAATTAACCCCCCTCCTTACCCCCCCCCCCTTATTAAGGTTCTCTTGAGGTTGTTCACTCACTCAGCCACTCATTATTCAGTCACTCGCCCACTAACTCACTCGCCCACTCACCTGCTCACCCATTCACCCGCTCACACGCGCATCTAATCACTCACCAACTCACTTGCCCACTCACCTACTTACCCACCTTAGATACCACTCACTCACCTACTCATCACTCACCCACTCTCATCATCTCTCACCCACTAATTCACTCGGCTACTCACTAACTCGCTCTCTTTCATCCTACAGGTTATAATGGTCACATGACGTCTTTCTACAGCCGCCCAAAATGCATCACGCGTGGATATTAATTGTGGTCGCTATTTTACTGATGGAGACAAATTGTCAAGGTATTGGCACTCACTGCTCACACATCCACTCACCACTCACCAAACACCGTCCACTCACCTATTACCACTCACCCATTCGAACAAGCACTCACCCACCTCTCAGACGTTTACTCACCGCAGTCACACAGAGGCACTGCTCCCCCCCACCCACACGACTCATTCAGCCGCCCACTCCACTGTCTCTACTCCAGGGGTTCTTAACCTGGGGTGCATTTCGCACCCCCTGGGGATCCGAGATGCCCTTTCTGGGGGTGCGAGATATGCCGGATTTTTTTAGTAGGTAAATCATCGAAACAAATTAAGCACAGGCATGTAAGTAAAACTACTGTTGATTTAAAGTTTTCATGACTGCAGGGATTCATATTCTTGGTTCTTTCGGTAAAGTCACGTAGAAGGGAAACAATTAAATAATAAAAATAGGAAACAATAAAATTATCACGACGTTTCGACTGCAACACAAGCAATCATCACCAGGTGTGAAAACCACAGCAAGAAACATTTTTCTTACTTGTGTTGCAGTCGAAACGTCGTGAGAATTTTATTGTTTTACTAGCGGTAAGTACCCGGCGTTGCCCGGGCGAAAAAGGCAGACACACACATGGACTTACAGACATCGACCCACGCACATAGAAACACATCGACTTAGACGCACACACACATATGGTTAAACCCAGGATGGATCGTTACCAGCCCCTCGCACCCGTCCAGAGCCCCCGTTTAGTCACTGTGGTGGACACAGACGCCATGAGGGGAGGAGCCAATCGGAATTGGCCCTTCCCCCACAGCACTGTCCACAACAGAGTTGCCCGTCCGGCACCACGAGGAGGTAGGGGGTTGTTTTGCCGGACTTACACACACACATATGGACTCACACACGCATAGACATCCACTTTAGATGCACACACATGGAGTTACACACACATACAGAGACTGACACACATTGCCCTACACACACACATACACATATGGACTGTGACACACATACATCTACTTTAAATACACACACATGGATTAATACACACATATCGACTCAAACACGTATTGACTTACACACACACACATATGGACTTACACACACATGTGGACTAACACACACATCGACTGACACACAAACGCACATTGACTTACACACTCAGATGGAGCCATGCACACACATGAACTAACACACACACAGCGACTGATATGCACACAAATGGACTGACACGCACACTTGGACTGACACACACGCACATTGGGCGTTGTCCGTTCGGAAAAGACACATGGACCTACACGCACAGACATATGGACTCAAACACGCACACATATCGACACACACACGCATTGACTTATACACACACACATCGAGTTACACACACATACACATATATGTACACACACACATCGACTGACACACATAGACACA
Source organism: Petromyzon marinus (assembly GCF_048934315.1). Taxonomy (NCBI): domain Eukaryota; kingdom Metazoa; phylum Chordata; class Hyperoartia; order Petromyzontiformes; family Petromyzontidae; genus Petromyzon; species Petromyzon marinus. Next base: position 435,071 of record NC_133719.1, read on the forward strand.
CAAACGCACATTGACTTACACACTCAGATGGAGCCATGCACACACATGGACTAACACACACACAGTGACTGATATGCACACAAATGGACTGACACGCACACTTGGACTGACACACACACAAACACCTGGACGTACACACACACACATTGGGCGTTGTCCGTTCGAAAAAGACACACATGGACCTACACGCACAGACATATGGACTCAAACACGCACACATATCGACACACACACGCATTGACTTATACACACACACATCGAGTTACACACACATACACATATACGTACACACACACATCGACTGACACACATAGACACACAAACGCACATTGACTTACACACTCAGATGGAGCCATGCACACACATGGACTAACACACACACATCGACTAACACACACACATCGACTAACACACACAGTGACTGATACGCACACAAATGGACTGACACGCACACTTGGACTGACACACACAAACACTTGGACGTACACACACACATTGGGCGTTGTCCAATCGAAAAAGACAGACACACACATGGACTTAAACACACGCATGGACCTACACGCACACACATATGGACTCAAACACACACACACATGGACGTGCACAGCAATCCCCGATGATGGCACAGCTATCAGTATCGCAGTACTCTGTATGAGTAAATAGCGTGACATGAGCAATGGAAACAATGGAAATGCATTGAAGAAATAAGCAGAAAGAAGTGCAAATTAAAGAGCAGCAGTACGCACAGGTAAGTTGAGAAGCAGGCTACAGTTTAGATTATTGACTGCCAGTACGCCGACTCAATGACATAAGCATTGCTACAGTCAACATAAAAAGCTGCCAATACAGGCAGCAGCTGAAAAAGCAGAATACAGTCGACATGAAAGGCTTGGGAGTACACTGAGTGAGGTAAAGAAGCAGGCAACAGATTATAGACTGGCATACACTCATAATAGTCAAAAGGAAAATTAGCAGTGTAGATAATAGAAGAGGACATGAGACTGAAGAAAAATCCGCAGCGTTATGTGTATATTTATTGCATGTTAAACGCGTAAAATAATGTCCCCCGTGAGCTGGAGCGAACGCGCATCACTTGGCAGGGTCCGCCCCCCCAGGCAATTCTCGTCAGTTGGTACGGTCGATGTTACGCAATAAGTAAATAATTAAAATAAGAATGCCACAAATTTGTTAATTAAAGTACTTTAAAGTTTAGGGATGAGAAAACGGAATAGCCTATTCCCACCCCGGGGCTTAGGACATGCTGCCTGGCAATTTTTTTTGGACGTCAAGCTCACCGTCCGAGAGCCAAATCCCTAGCAAGCACGCACGCACGGAGACTTTTATATATAAGATATTTTTATTATTTTATTGTTTCCCTTCTACGTGACTTTACCGAAAGAACCAAGAATATAAAACTACTTTGTTTTACGAAACCCTATGTATTCACATTTTCCTTTTTTCACGATTGAGAATTAAAGGGGTTGCAGTAAGTAAAGGTTAACCACTGGTCTGCTCCTTCCTCTGTACTCTCACACACTCCAATGTACACCCAGGGGCGCAACTCCCGATGACAACGGGAGGGGGGGGGGGGATGTAAGATCCGACTGTGGGCCCCCCTCCTCTCGCCCGACTCACTTTTACTGCAATAGCTACGGATGGTTTTAACCCTGTATAGAATCATAATTTGCAGGCTATAACTGTACTGTATATATTATTTTAGTTGCACCGTGTATTGGGTTTAGAGGAAGACAGCCTGACAGTGACTGTTAATTAAAAACATTTAAAGGTAACAATACTCACAATTAAGTTTTTTGTGCCTCTTGCTTTCATGCGCATGTCATTAAAAAATCCTGCTGTTCTATAACAAAACACCAGCAGTAGCGCAACTACAGTAAGTCTCCGGGTTGCGGAAGACCCGACTTACGGAAATCCGACTTTACGGAAATGCTCCTATGAATCATGTTACAAAAATGGGGAAATGTTTGCGTTAGTTACGTAAGCAGAAGTAGTCCAGCATGGTGTGGTTGCAGATGAATACCGCGGAGCGAGGCGTAGGGCGGCTGCCCGCCTTATGCCTCGCTCCACCAAAACACTGCCTTCACCGTGCTCGAGCTTTACCAGGATTATGGTAAATTAAATGTTTTGTTGCGTTGCATAACTGTTTTCTATGCTTAGAACTATCTCCCCCCCCCCCCCCCCACATGTTTCTATTGCTAGTTTTATACATTTAAGTTTATGTCATGAGTTATTTACTGTATATACTTTATTTAACACAATTACACGATTGCTTAATGGTCTCAGCCAACAGCGATGAGAGAAGTCCAGGCCTAGCCTAATGCACGGTAAACAAACATTTGGAAGTGACTGCTTTCTGTTAACAATTAAAATACAAATGTTTCGTGGTATTCATAAACAATTGGATACAACATACTGTATGTTCCATTAGTTTAATAATGGATAGTGTTAGGGTAGATATTCGATTAAATGAAAGAATCGTAGGAAGTGCAGGGCGTATGTACAGCGATAGGATACAGGTAGCGATATAAAACAGACCAAAGGAACGAGTAATCGGGTAGGGGAGGCACAACTATTTTCGGATATGGGACTTTATCTTGATTTTTAGGGAACATTGTTCAGTTTCCAACATACGAAAAATTCGGGTTATGGATTGTTCTCGGGAACAGGGGGTCTCTCCCTGCTCAATGCAGAGCGGTGTTGGCTGAACCCCCGAATGGGCAGATGAGTGAGAGAGCCCAAGGGGTAGCCGAGGGTAGGACCCAAATAGTATTCAGTGTCCGGCGTAAAGGACCCAGATCGAGTGCACCCACACTGGTGTGAGCGTAGGATGTCGTGTCACAGTGATTTAATAAACAACAGCCCTTATAGTAATCCTCGTCTCCGCGTGGTTCTACCGCACAACACTTGCGCTCCTGTGTACACCCACTCTTTAACTTCCTGTGTACCCTCTCCCTATGTGCTCTCTCTGTGCTCTATCTCACATCTCTTTTTCTCGCTCTACCTTCCTTCCCTCTCTTTTTTTCTGTCTGCCCCTCATTTCTCTCTCCTTGGGTCATCTCTCCCCACCATCTCTCTCACCCCCCACCCTGTCCCCCTCCCCACCCTCTCTCCCCTCCTTCTCTCTCCCTGTGTGCCATCAGGTCCAGATTGTGATGTGGAACCACAAGACATCGTGGTTCCTCTGGGCGTCCCCGTCAACGCCACGTGTCTCCTTCGTGTCCCCACCGACCCCGTGTCTCTGCACTGGCAGTTGGGGAGCAAACAAATTCATTCAGAACTCTCGGTGTCCACGCGTCCCGGTACTCTGTCCGTGTCCCTGTCCGGACTGGCTTTGTCTCCTCCAAGTGGACACAATCTGCTGTGCTTCAAGGAAGACAGAATGTGCTACGGGACTGTGGTTTACGTGGGGGGTGAGTGTCCGTCTCTGTGTCCCAGTGTCTCTGTGTCCCAGTATCTCTGTGTGAGTGTATATTAGTTTGAGTGTCTGAGTGTGTGGACCCCTCTAATGGAACATCTTCGGCGGTTAGAAACATTTAGATTAGCCTGCCTACGATCCATCCTGGGTTTAACCAGGCTGGATTGTGTGAGGAGCTCACAAATCCTTGAAAGATCTGGGCAAGGTCCCATCGGTGACCTCCGGCAGTCAAGGCTGCGTTGGCTGGGTCATGTAGCCCGCATGCCCAGCCACCGCATGCTGAAACAGCTTTTGTTCGGCCGGATCAAGGGGGCTAAACGGGCGCGGTCTCGGGCTAGAGAAGAGATGGAGTGATGTGGTACAGGAGGAAGTGGAGCCGAGTGGACTTGCCGATGACTTGTACCAGCGGTGTCAAGATCGGCCTCTGTGGAGGAGGCTCGTGAAGGATGCTACTGGGCAGTTGGAGGCAGTCGCCCTCCAACAACAACGGAGGGCGGAGGAGCGACGCTCACAACAACGAGCGGAGCGCCGGGTGGCTAAAGCACAGCAGGTTGGCACAGTAGGGGGCACAGGTGGTGCATCAGCCAGTCATCTCGGTCAGTCGACCAGTGGCACCTGGTTCTGCCCCGTGACCTGCCAGCGGGTGTTCGACACTTCACGTGGCCTCAAGGTGCACATGGCCTGGCACAAGCGTCGTGGTGACATCACCGCCACTTAGTGGCGAATGGCGGTTATTGTTGTCTGGGTGCGTTTGTGTGTATCTGACTCGGGTGTGATAGGGTAGTGGTTAGCGCGCTGCGCTACAAACCTGGCGACTTGAGTTCGATTCCCGCTTACGGCCACCACCGGTAACAATTATCTGAACCGCTCCTGGGCCTCCCCTAGGTCTTTGAGTGTGTGTGTCTCATCTGTAGGTTGACTCGGCCTCAAATGAGTACCTGGTGCGGTGTGTAAACATCACCACCGGGGAGACAAAGGTGGTCAGGTGTGGTTTTGGCGACCCACCCAGCACTTGCCCCAACAGTCTGTTAAGGCTATACCGGGGATCTTTGACTGGCAAAACAACCCCTACCTCCTCGGCGGTTGCCAATCGGTAACTCTGTGGTGGCTGTGAGCTATGCCATCGAGGGGGGGGTGGGGAAGGCCGATACCAATCGGTCGTTCCACTCATGGCGCTCGCAACCACCACAGCCAACGGGGGCTCTGTATGGGTTGCGAGGGGCTGGTGACCTCCTGTCCCAGGTGCTGGCTAAGGTGTTAAATAATCCTCGGAGGTCCTGGAAAGGATCATTCAACATTGTATTTCAAGGTACGCTGAGGAAAGGTTTTGTGGGTCCCCAATGTGCTTTCAAAACGGGTCGGTCCTCTACAAATGCTAGATTTTCTGTTCATCTGCTACAGCAGTGGTGTAGGGAATTTCAGGTGGACCACTATTAAACATCTTTTTTTGACCACGAAGTTTGGGAAGCTTTCCAACAGCAATACCAGAGCAATTTCCATCTGGTACAGATACGATAGAAGACTGTTGGATGTTCCAGGTTGCGGTCAAGGGATGGCTCCCTATTGGTCGACCATTTTATATATGCAGATGATCTCATAATTGCTGCCCACTCTGAGGAGTTTGAGATGCTATTGCTAAATCTGGAGCATGCTAATCAGAGATGGGGCCCTATAACCAGCCCCACAAATGCAAAGCACCTGCCCTGGGTGTTTTATGTCCTCAAATACTCTACCCTCTCCATTCCCCATGAGTGATGGGGCAGTTGGGGAGATAGTTCGAGGAGTTTCCATGACTAGGCAGTGTGCTCATGACCGACTCTGCTTTGGCAGTGGAGATCTCCGAATCAGTCGTGCGGCATCTTTTCATTGGCTGTGTAACGCTCTGTGGAGAGTACCTGGTCTATCCATACAAAGTTCCTGGTCTATCCATACAAAGTTCCAAGTATTCTCAGCCACAGTTGTGCCCTAGCTTCTCAGTGCTTGCAAAACATGGACCCCTTTCAAGGAATATGTGTGCCGGTTCGAAATGTTTAGGGTGGCCAGCCTATGATTCATCCTGGGTTTAACCAGGCTGAATTTTGTGGCAAATGAGAGAGACCGCATTGGCTGGGTCATGTAGCCCTCATGCCCGCCAACTAAACGGAGGCTAAAAGGGCATGGCTCGGGTTGGAAAAGAGATGGACTGATGCGGTAAAGGAGGATGTGTAGCTGAGTGTACTTGGCAATGACCAGCCTCTGTGATGGAGGTTTGTGAAGGACGCTACTGGGCAGTTGGAGGCATTCACCTTCCAACAAAGTGAAGGGCAGAGGAGCGATGCTCAGAACAACAAACAATGCCGGGCGGATAAAATGCAGTGAGGCGGCACAGTGGGGACCATAGGTGCTGCATCTGCCAGTCATCTCAGTCATTCAACCCATGGCACCTGCTGAGTCTGTTCCGTGACCTGTCAGCGAGCCTTTGACACTTCACGTGATAGCCTCAACGTGCATCTAGCCTGACACAATGTAGTGGCTGTGTGTGAGTGAGTACGTATGTGTGTGTCGACTTGGGTAAACTCAGGTTAACTTGACCTTAAATGAGTACCTGGTGCAGTGTGTAAACATCAGCACTGGAGGAAGCAAAGGTGGCATGGTGCTAGCCACACACCCCTTATGTGCCGTGCTTGCCTTAATAGGGGCTCACTAACAGCACTTATCCCAACGGTTTGTTAAAGGCTATGCGAGGGGTATTTGTCGATGTGTAATTGAGTGTGTATGGAGCGAGGGTGTGGGTGTCTACCCATGATTTACAGTGTCTCCGTTTCTTTGTCTCAGAGCCCCCTGTGCCTCCGATGTCTGTGAGCTGTGAGACACCTGACCTCAAATCCTTGTCCTGCGTCTGGAAGCCAGGAAACCGGACTCACGTTGGAAAATTCACTCCCAATTACACCCTCACTTACAGGTGAGACAAAGACAAATCTCCCCTGTGTAGCCTTAACAGGCTGTTTGGGGAAAGCACTGTTAGCGAGTAGCACCTATGGAAGCCGGCATGGCACACGAGGGGGTAGGTGGCCAACACCATGCCCGGCAGCTTTTGCCTCCCCAATGGCGATGTTTACACACCGTAACAGGTACTCATTTTCAAGCTGAGTCGACCTAGGGGAGGCCTAGCACCGGTCAGATAATCGTTACTGGTCTTGGCCGTGAGCTGGAATCGAACTCGTGTCGCCGGGTTTGCAGCACATCGCGCTAACCGCTGCGCTACTACTCATGCAGGTGAGACGATGATCCCCGTATAGCCTTGGCAGACTGTTGGGGCAAGTGCTGTTAGCAAGCACCTATGAAGGCCGGCACGGCACACGAGGGGGTGGGTGATCAGCACCACGCCCGGCCAACTTTATCTTCCCAGTGGCAATGTTTACAATCGCACTAGGTACGCATTTGAGGCTGAGTGGATCTACAGGTGAGACACTCAAAGACACACACTCTCGTGTAATCTAAATGCCCTCGTCTGCAGCGGCATGCTGTATACAGTGAGGGAAAAAAGTATTTGATCCCCTACTGATTTTGTACGTTTGCCCACTGACAAAGAAATGATCAGTCTATAATTTTAATGGTAGGTTTGTTTGAACAGTGAGAGACAGAATAACAACAACAAAAAATCCAGAAAACGCATGTCAAAAATGTTATGAATTGATTTGCATTTTAATGAGGGAAATAAGTATTTGACCCCTCTGCAAAACATGACTTAGTACTTGGTGGCAAAACCCTTGTTGGCAATCACAGAGGTCAGACGTTTCTTGCAGTTGGCCACCAGGTTTGCACACATCTCAGGAGGGATTTTGTTTCACTGCTCTTTTCAGATCTTCTCCAAGTCATTAAGGTTTCAAGGCTGACGATTGGCAACTCGAACCTTCAGCTCCCTCCACAGATTTTCTATGGGATTAAGGTCTGGAGACTGGCTAGGCCACTCCAGGACTTTAATGTGCTTCTTCTTGAGCCACTCCTTTGTTGCCTCCATGTTTGACGGTGGGGATGGTGTTCTTGGGGTCATAGGCAGCATTCCTCCTCCTCCAAACACACGGCGAGTTGAGTTGATGCCAAAGAGCTCCATTTTGGTCTCATCTGACCACAACACTTTCACCCAGTTGTCCTCTGAATCATTCAGATGTTCATTGGCAAACTTCAGACGGGCATGTATATGTGCTTTCTTGAGCAGGGGGACCTTGCGGGCGCTGCAGGATTTCAGTCCTTCACGGCGTAGTGTGTTACCAATTGTTTTCTTGGTGACTATGGTCCCAGCTGCCTTGACAAGATCCTCCCGTGTAGTTCTGGGCTGATTCCTCACCGTTCTCATGATCATTGCAACTCCACGAGGTGAGATCTTTCATGGAGCCCCAGGCCGAGGGAGATTGACAGTTCTTTTGTGTTTCTTCCATTTGCGAATAATCGCACCAACTGTTGTCACCTTCTCACCACGCTGCTTGTAGCCCATTCCAGCCTTGTGTAGGTCTACAATCTTGTCCCTGACATCCTTGGAGAGCTCTTTGGTCTTGGCCATGGTGGAGAGTTTGGAATCTGATTGATTGATTGCTTCTGTGGACAGATGTCTTTTATACAGGTAACAAGCTGAGATTAGGAGCACTCCCTTTAAGAGTGTGCTCCTAATCTCAGCTCGTTACCTGTATAAAAGACACCCGGGAGCCAGAAATCTTTCTGATTGAGAGGGGTCAAATACTTATTTCCCTCATTAAAATGCAAATCAATTTATAACCTTTTTGACATGCGTTTTTCTGGATTTTTTTGTTGTTATTCTGTCTCTCACTGTTCAAATAAACCTACCATTAAAATTATACTGATAACTTCTTTGTCAGTGGGCAAACGTACAAGATCAGCAGGGGATCAAATACTTTTTCCCCTCACTATGTGTTGTATGTGGTTTCCTATAAGCTCTGGGAATCGCAGTGTGACTGTGGATGCCACGGAGACCGGGAGAGTCGTGGAGCTCCTGGACCGTCTGTCCGGCTTCTCCATTACCGTGACGACGCAGAACCGGCTTGGGGTCGCCACAGCAACCGAGATGTTCCCCACGGCAATGCACGCTTGTACGCACCGAGAGAGATTCACAGACACCCTCACACTGTTATAGAGATAAAACTAAAACTTTTATTTTACCAGGTAAGGCCCACTGAGCTATACAGCTTTTTTTCAGAAGTAATCTGGCCACAAATTATAGTTCAACGAAGTGGCTTATCGTGCAGGAATTTATAGCAGCCAAATACTCTTCGCACATGTTTCAGTAAAAGTGAGTGGGGAGAAAGGAGGGGCACAGTCGGATCTTGCGTCGCCCCCTCCCTCCCCGTTGAATTAGAGACTTGTGTCCCTGCGCAGACACACAGCAGGACCCATGAAGACCCCTCCAGCAGTGCTGCGGTGAGCCAGCAGCTGCGGCGCTGCAACTTTACCTTTGTACCCACCTCTCCCATCCACCCCCCCCGCCCCTATTCCGCAGTGCGCCCCCCTCCTCCCCAGGAATTGAAGGTGGAGGGCGTGGGGGGCAGCGACCCCCCCGCGCTCAACGTGAGCTGGCTCATGACCCCCCACCTCAGCGATGTCGCGCTCAACTTTGAGGCCTGCGCCTTCATATCCGGCAGCGACCGCCCCCTCTGTGTGAGACAAATGGGGAGAGAGAAATACGCAGAAAGAAAGAGAGAGACACGCAGAGAGAGGGGCACGCAGAGAGAGGGACATGCAGAGAGAGGGGCACGCAGAGAGAGGGGCACGCAGAGAGATAGACACGCAGAGAGCGAGAGACGGAGAGAGACACGCAGAAAAAAAGAGAGAAGCAGAGAAAGACACGTAGAGAGAAAGGAACACATGGAGAGAAAGGAACACGTGGAGAAAGAGAGAGACGCATGGAGAGAAAGAGAGAGACGCATGGAGAGAAAGAGAGAGACGCATGGAGAGAAAGAGAGAGACGCATGGAGAGAAAGAGAGAGACGCATGGAGAGAAAGAGAGAGACGCATGGAGAGAAAGAGAGAGACGCATGGAGAGAAAGAGAGAGACGCATGGAGAGAAAGAGAGAGACGCATGGAGAAAGAGAGAGACGCATGGAGAGAAAGAGAGAGACGCATGGAGAAAGAGAGAGACGCATGGAGAGAAAGAGAGAGACGCATGGAGAGAAAGAGAGAGACGCATGGAGAGAAAGAGAGAGACGCATGGAGAGAGTGAGAGGGAGGGACGCATGGAGAGAGGGATGCAATGAAAGAGGGAACGTGAAGGATGCATAGAGATAGAGAGAGGGATGCATAGAGATAGAGAGAGGGATGCATAGAGATAGAGAGAGGGATGCATAGAGATAGAGAGAGGGATGCATGAGAGGGTGAGAGGGGAGGGATGCATAGAGAGAGGGAGGGTGAGAGAGAGAGAGGGATGCATGGAGAGAGAGAGGGAGAGTGAGAGGGAGGGATGCATGTAGAGAGAGAGGGAGGGTGAGAGATAGAGGGATGCATAGAGAGAGGGAGGGACGCACGTCCATGCCGCACTCTAACCGCGTGCGTGTCGCCACGTTCCAGGCGGAGCTGCCGATGAGTCCCCCGTGGGCCGACTCCGCGCGGGGCACGCGGCCACAGCTACTGCTGTCGCCCGTGCCCCCCTACACGGCGCTCAGCGTGCGGCTCCACACGAGGGGCCCGGTGGCGGGGCCCAGGCAGTGGGGCCCATGGGGAGACCCCTTTGCCCTTCGCTCACCATCGGCCGGTGAGTGCCAGGCTAGATATATGACGAGGCCGGTGAGTGCCAGGCTAGGTACATAATGAGGTTGGCGAGTGCCAGGCTAGGTGCACTCTGCATTTAGGGGTGACACGGTGGCAAGATGTTAACTCCCTCACCTAGTATACAGGAGGTCGTGGGTTCGATTCTGACACTGACGCACGTATATTTGGAGTTTGCGTTTCTCTCTCCCCGTGGTTGTTGATTTTTATCTGGGTCCTCCGATTCTTTACTCCACACTTAGAAACATGCCTTTAGAGTATTTAGCTCCAATAAATTTCCACTTAATTATCAACTTTGTTGAGCTATAATTTTTGGCCAGGTTGCTTCTAAAAAAGAGCAGTATAGCTTCGTGGGACTTACCTGGTAAAATAAAAGTAATTTTAGTTCAGTTGAGAACTGTCAAGGGATTGTCTTTGTTTTCTCTTTCACACAACAACAACCGCCATTTGTCACTAAGTGGCGGTGACGTCACCATGCTGCTTGTCCCAGACTAGGTCTACCATAAGACCATGTGATGTGTCTCAGACTGGCTGACAGGCGGTCATTGCACAGTACCCAGGTACCATCGGTTGACTGAGATGACTTCCAAGTGAACAACATGTGCTCCCCATTATGCATACTTATTGTGTTTTAGCTACCCGGCGCTCCGCTCGTTATTGTGAGCATTGCTCTTCCGCCCTCCATTGTTGCTGGAGGGTGACTGCCTCCAATTGCCCATTACCGTGATTCACAAGCTTCTTCTACAGAGGCCGATCCTGACACCGCTGGTACCATTCTTCAGCAAGTCCATTCAGCTCCACATCCTCTTGTACAACATAAGTTCATTCCTTTTCCAGTCTGTGCTGCTCCAATTTAGCCCCCTCTATCTGGCCAAACAGAATCTGCTTGGCCGAGAGATGTCTGGGCATGCAGGCTAGATGACCTAGTCAATGCAGCCTTGCCTGCCGGAGGAGCTCACTCACTGATGGAACTGTCTCCAGATCTTTCAAGGATCTGTGAGCTTACACAATCCAGTCCGGTTCAACCCAAGATTGATCATAAGCAGACCTGCCTGAATATTTCAAATCGGCACAGATGTTCCTTTCAGGGGCTCTGCGTTTTTCAAGCGTATAGAAGGGAGGACATAACTGTGGCCGAGAAGACCCGAAGCTTTGTATGAAACGATGACCAGGTAGCCTCCACACAGTGTTACGGAGCCAATGAAAAGACAATGCCGCTCAACTCATTCAGAGTGAGACTTTTGTCTGGTACGTTACTGGAGTTGGCCAAGAATACCTGGCCAGTGAGGTATCTGGGCAAGGACAATTTTTTTAATCGGCGGTTGTGTACATTACAGTGACCTCATCACTCTCCCCTCTCTCGCCAGTGCCTCTGGTGACCCCTGACCTGTGGAGGATGGTTTCCATTACAACTGCGGGTGACAAGATGGCTGCCATCATGTGGAAAGTGCGAGATTTAAAATAAGTCTTGACCCTCACAATTAAGCGACATCAATCACGACACGGCGATTACACCGGAGAGATTTCACCAGAGCAATTACACCAGGCCGATTACACTGGGGCGATTACACCAGAGCATTCGCACCAGAACAATTACACCGGAGAGTTTACACCGGGGCAATTACACCGGGCGATTACACCGCAGTGATTACTCTACAACTATTGCACCGTAACGATTTCACTGGAGCGATTACTCCACAGCGATTATACCGGAGCAATCATCGGGGTGATTATGCCAGAGCAATTACACCGGAGAGGTTTCACCGGAGTGATCACACCGTAATAATTATTTACACCGTAACGGTGTAAATACCCACCCACTCACGTACTCGGTGGTCCATCGGCCTGGAACTCGCCTACCCACTCACCTACTCACCCACCCACTCGCCTACTTAGCGGCCCATTGGCCTGGAACTCACTGCCACTGCACGATGTTCGAGACTCTTAACACATTTAACGAGTTCAGTGTAAAATGCAAGAAAAAACTGTTTAATACAGCTTACAAAGTACGAATATTGTGCACTCGTGATAACCTAGGTTATAATAGTTGCGCGCCTATAAATGTACTTACCACGGCGATAATTGGACAGGGCTGTGAAGCTCTCTGAGAGTTGATGCTCTCTCAGCTCGATGGCCCAGTAACTTGCAGAGAGACCCAAGGACTCCCGCAGGCTCGTAGGATGCGCAGTCATCTGGAGGATGCGATGGCGTTACTCCTAACCCCAACATACTGTGTCTTCAGGCCATCGGCGATACCGAGGCGCGTGGCAAGGTCCGGTCCTACTGCCTGTGCCTCTCGTCGGCCCCGGGGACCGATAAGGAATGCCACAAGTTTCCATCACCCCCGGTGAACGGGTGGCCCCTCCCCCCCGGAGCTACCCTCCCCGTCGCCGTGACGATAACGGTGACTAACGAAGCAGGAGCGTCGCCCCCGGCGACTGTCGTCATCACCCCCAGAGACTACAGCACAGGTTTGTAATGGCCATGCTACTGAGTTCATGGTGGCCATCACCACCATCACGGACTATACTTCGTTACCTTCAGGTTATTGTATACTTACAAGCTGATATTATTGTAAACAGCGTTGCCTCGTTAAACTACCCAAGCCTGTAGTAATAACCAATCCACCTGCGATTCTAATTACCAAACTGCTGACGTGTAGTTGTAAGAAAATAACATTGGATACACGGTGACGAAATCACCGATCAGCGATCTGCCCTCTATGGTCCTTGTGAAAGCAGTATCAGGGTGTCTCCTATCGATTCTGCTCGCAGTCGATCTGACATCCACGTTTTAAAGAGAACCCATTAATCGAGGGTTATCGCTGCGTCGATTCATTGGCAAGCGTTCCGTGGATCGAGTGAATCTCATTGGTTGGTACGGCGTCGTGTGAAATGCCCCCTTTCTTTCGATTGGCCTGACATCTGCGCGATGGGCGATTCGCACAAAACCTTTTGCCGACATCGCGGCGCCTCCTCGACAGCCGGATCAAGGAGCTCGTTGAGGCGAAATCTCGAGCGACGCGTCTTGCGCGGTGCGTCGCTTTTCCACGTAACCGGTGCCGCTGAACGACGAGGCCAGTGGATAGATACACCCACGCGACAGACCGCTTGGTGTGACCCTGTCAGGTGGTGCAGGGCGCAGGGATCAGGGCTCCCTTGGCCCTTTGACCCTGCGTGGTGGTCTCGCCCACGGCCACAGATTGCGATGTGAGGAAGCCACCGAATGACAAACACTACCCTCTTTTTTCTTCTTTGGTTCTTTCGGTAAAGTCACGTAGAATGATAATAAAATAATAAAATTGATAAAATAAAATAACACAATAATATTCTCACGACGTTTCGGCCACAACACAAGCAGCCTTCATCAGGTGAAGGGGGCGAGACTGTCTGGTAGGACAGCGCTGGAGTGAAAGAGCCACGTTCAGATACGGCCGTATCTGAACGTGGCTCTCCAGCGCTGTCCTACCAGACAGTCTCGCCCCCTTCACCTGATGAAGGCCGCTTGTGTTGTGGCCGAAACGTCGTGAGAATATTATTGTGTTATTTTATTTTATCAATTTTATTATTTTATTATCATTCTACGTGACTTTACCGAAAGAACCAAAGAAGATGAATCATTGCAGTCACGAAAGCTTTAAATCGAAACTACCCTCTTTGCCTCCCTTGGTCTCACAGAATCTGTTCTGGCGGAGAGAATTGTGGGAACATCGTCATCACCATCATCATCATTGCCATCGTCATTGTCATCGCCATCACTGGTGCTATCATGGCCACCCCACCCATCGCCGTGCGGCCTGGTGGTGCAGTGGTCCATTGCCACGGAGACCGGAGGTCATCCTTGTTTGGTTGCTATCGGCAACATCAGCAGACACAGCAACATCATGAGCAGAACCTACTGGAAGAGAATCGGACCAAATTCTACCAGGGCAACACTTAACGCAGGTAAGAGGCTATATGGCAAAACCGGGATGTTCATGATAGCCGTGTCAGGTTCAGAATGGTTCAAGGGGACCATACGTTACACAGCTGTAGTGATGTCACTGTATGGTGCCGGCCCGGAAGGTCGTGCCGTTCAATGCTCCTACATCGTGGACAGCACCGTGTGGGTGGCTGTGTGTAATACCAGCCCTAGCGGGGCTTGGCGAGCACTGGGATAGTGCGGGCACCACGCACAGCGTGTGGTGGGGGCTCCCCCGAGGAGGAGGGGGTGAGTATCAGCCCAGGGGCAAGGTTGCCCCGGGCCATGGCACCCTGGTTGACCCCGTAGACACGTGATCCGGAATGTCCATACAGGGGGCCCTAGGTGGCGGGACTAGGGGGTGATCACGTGTCCGGAGAGAGCTCTTGAGAAGGATGGAGAGAGAATGAGAATGTTCGGGAAGGCGGGTGGGGCCGAGGGCGGAGCGGCCCCGACCAGAGAGGGATATAAGGCGGGTCCCTGATAGGGACCGGGGTCGCTGTATTTTACAAGCTGGGAGCTCAACATCTACAAGCGGGAAGCTCTACGTCTCAAGCTGAAGCTCTCCGTCTTACAAGGCAACCACATGGTCGGAGACCCGAGTGAGGGATCGACCCTATGTAGCAGTAACTCGCTGTAGTCTAGTAAAGGGGCAGTTACCCCTTTGTTACGGTGTTACAAATAAAAGTGTTGCCTCTAAATGGAACAACGTCTGTGACTCAGTTGGTCCCACTACACAGGTATCCTTCGATTTACAAACGCTCGGTTTACGAAATTTTAACGCTAAGGTAATTGACAAATTATGGATAGAAAATCGAATTTCCATGTTGAAATTTCACGATGACATCACCTTTCACAGTCATTCCAGCATGCAGGTCTTTTTGCTGAGTTCTCTAAAAAGGTTAGTTATTTATTTGCTTACAATTAATTATTATTCAATCGTTTTAATATTTATGTTATCTGTATTTGTTTTAAACGTGATATCATTTGGTGTGTATATTTTGGTTAGGAGTAACTGTCCGAAATACATCCCTCATGTTTAGTATTAAATGAATGGGAAAATCCGTTCTCATTTACCATATTTTGTTTTATGCTTTTTTTTTGGAAGATCGCATTCCTTTCATAAATCGAGAGATGCCTGTATTTTGTATTCCTGTGTTTGTGTCTGTCTAACCCCATCCCTGTGCGTGCGTAAGGATGTAGTCCCATCATCACTGAGCTTGTTCGACAGGCGAGACTGTGTTGGCTGGGTCACATTGCTCACATGCCCAGCCACCGCATGCCCAAGCAGCGTCTGTTTGGCCGGATAGGTGCGGCATGGGATAGAGAAGAGATGGAGCTGGTGCGGTAGAGAAGGATGTGGAGCCGAGTGGACTTGCTGATGACTAGTACCAGCGGTGTCAAGATCAGCATATGTGGAGAAGGCTCGTGAAGGACACTACTGGGCAGTTGAAGACAGTTACTCTCCGTTAACAAAAGAAGCCAGAGGCGTGAGACTCACAACAATGAGCAGAACGACAGGCGGATAGAACACAGTGGGGGGCGCAGGTGGTGCATCTGCCAGTCATCTGTTGGTCAACCCAAACACCTGGGTCTGTTCCATGACCTGCTAGCAGCGAGCCTTCAACATTTCAAGTGGCCTCAAAGTGCACTTAGCCTGGCACAAGCACCTTGGTGATGTCACCATCACTTAGTGGCGAACGACAGCTGTTGTGTTTGTGTGTATTTGTCTCTGCGCAGAGGACGAGCTGGAGTCGTACGTGCGCTATGCCGTGTGTGTGTACGCTTGTGCGCATAACGAGTTCACGCTCATCAAGGCTGCCCACACATACCTACAGGAGGGCAGTGAGTACACGAGTTTGTGTGTGTACACGAGTGTGTGTGTGTTTACACGAGTACACGTGGGGACCGGTAGTGTAGCGGTTAGCGTGCTGCTCTACGAACCCAACGACCCGAGTTCGATTCCCACTCACGGTCAACACCAGCAACGATTATCTGAACCAGTCCTGGGCCTCCCCTAGGTTGACTCACCCTCAAATGAGTACCTGATGCGGTGTGTGTAAACATAACCACTGGAGAGACGAAGGTGGCTGGGCGTGGTGCTGGCCACCCATCTCCTTGGAGTGCAGTGCCGGCCTTCATAGGTGCTCGGTAACAGCACTTCAACAGTCTGTTAAGCTATACGGGGGATGTTTGTGTTTATGCCTCGGAAACATGGACCCCTCGAATGAAACATATGCGGCAGATGCACCACCTGTGCATCTGCCAGTCATCCCAGTTGGTCAACCCATGGCACGTGGGTCTATGCCGTGACCTCCAGTCATCAGCGAGCCTTCGACAGTTCACATATCCTCAAAGTTCACATAGCCTGGCGCAAGTGCTGTTGCCACTTAATGGCAAATGGCGGCTGTTGTGGTTGTGTATAAATGTCTGTTTCCGTATGCTTCTCTGTGTCCTTGTCTCGGTGTCTCTCTCCCTGCATCTCACCGTCTCTCACTTTATCACTTTGTCTCCGTGTGCCCGTGTCTTTCTGCATCTCTTTTTCTCTGCGTTGCTCTGTGTCTGTCCCCACGGCTCTCCCCGCGGCTCTCCCCACATCTCTTCCTGTGTCTCTCCCCACATCTCTTCCTGTGTCTCTCCCCGCATCCCCACAGCCCCTGTAGGTACCCCGGCTATCTCTGTGACCGATGTCTCTGAGCAGTCGGTGACTCTGAGCTGGGAGCCGGTCCCAGTGCTTGAGCTGCGGGGCTTCCTCACCGAGTACCGGCTCACCTGGAATGAGGACAGAGGTGAGTCCCACTCACCGCTGCTCACCAATACTCACCACTCACCCATAAACCGATACAAACACAAAGATCTCATGTAGAGCCTAAACAGGCTTTTGCGGTAAGGGCTGGTATCGAGCACCTGTAATGGCTGGTTACGGCACACGAGGGGGTGGGTAGTCAGCACCATGCCCGGCTGCCTTTGTCACTCTAGTGCCAATATTTACACACCGTACCAGGTACTCATTTGAGGCTTAGTGGACTTAAGGGAGAACCAGGACCGATTCAGATTATTGTTCCTACTGTTGGCCGTGAGCGGAAATCGAACTAGGGTCGCCTAGTTCGTAGCGCAATGCGCTAACCATTATACCACCGCTCCCCACTAACTCACACGTGAGCTAACGCGGCTAAGCATGTAACCTGGACACTATTCCCTGCAGCAGCTTTAACGGTCGACAGAACACTTGAGTGTGTAGTCTCCTTCGAGTCCACGTGTCTCTTGAGTGCCCGCGTTGTCCCCATGTCTCTCAGTGCCCGCGTTTTCCTCATGTCTCTGAGCGCCCATGTTGTACCCGTGTCTCTGAGTGCCTGCGTTGTCCCCGTGTCTCTGAATGCCTGTGTTGTCCCTGTGTCTCTGAGTGCCTGCGTTGTCCCTGTGTTTCCTAGTGCCCATGTTGTTTCCGTGTCTCTGAGTGCACGCGTTGTCTCCGTGTCTCTGAGTGCCCGTGTTGTCCCCGTGTCTCTTAGTGCCCACGTTGTCTCCATGTCTCTTGAGTGAGTGCCCGCGTTGTCTCCTTGTCTCTTGAGTGCCGTGTTGTCCCCGTGTTTCTGAATGCCCATGTTGTCCCCATGCCTCCGAGTGCCCATGTTGTCCCCATGACTCTTGAGTGCCCATGTCCCCCGTGTCTCTTAGTGCCCGCATTGTCTCCGTGTCTCTGTGTGCCCGCGTTGTCTCCGTATCTTGGGTTGTCCCCGTGTCTCTTAGTGCCCGCGTTGTCTCCATGTCTCTGAGTGGCCGCGTTGTTTCCGTGTCTTTTGAGTGCCCGCGTTGTTTCCATGTCTCTGAGTGCCCGCGTTGTTTCCGTGTCTTTTGAGTGCCCGTGTTGTCCCCGTGTCTCTGCGTGGCCATGTTGTCCCCGTGTCTCTGAATGCCTGTGTTGTCTCCGTGTCTCTGAATGCCCGCTTTGTCTCTGTGTCTCTGAGTGCCCGTGTTATCTCCGTGTATCTGAGTGTCCGCGTTGTCCCCGTGTCTCAGGCATTCCCCGCTCCATCTCCGTGCCGGACACGGCTCTGCGTGTCCTCACAGTGCTGCAACTCTCCCCTAGAACCCAGTACTGGTTCACAATGGCTGCCCTCACAGTACAGGGAGCAGGGCCAGAGGGGGATCCTCGCCCGATCCTCACCAAAGTCTCCTGTAAGGACTCACCCACCCAACCTCTCACCCACTCACCTACTCACTCGTCCACCCACTCACCAAATCACCTACTCACCTACTCACCAAATCACTCATCCACTCACTCACCCACCCTCACACCCACTCACTCTCCCATCCAACCACTCACTCTCCCACCCAACCACTCACACTCCCACCCACCCACTCACCCACCCACTTACTCACCCACCCACTTACTCACCCATGCACTCACTCATCCACCCGCTCACTCACTGACTCGCCTGTTCTACGCGGCTTTGTGAGCTGGGCTCTTGTATGTACATACAGTAAAACCTTGGATTGCGAGTAACTTGGTCTGCGAGTGTTTTGCAAGACGAGCAAATTTTTTTATACATTTTAACTTGATAAACGAGCGAGGTCTTGCAATACGAGTAGTACGTACAGTATACGCTTTGTCTGCTGAGCGTCACGTGATCACAACTGAGCCGATGGTTCTTCTCTCTCTCTCGCTGCGGGATTGTGGGTAATCGTCTCCTGTGCTCGGTCTCAGTCGGCGTGCCTCACTCGTAAAGTCAACATCCGTGCGAGCGTATACTGTTTACTATAGTGTTGTGACCACGTGTGTGTGCGTAAAGCATTTTTTTTTTATTTTGTGTCCAAGTGTAGTGACTTCTTTAGTAACTGTACTGCAACAATGTCCCCCTCCTCCTCTCTTCTCTCTCGTCTCCCTCACACCAGCCACGATTCAATTTAATTAATAAATTTTATTACTTTATATGAAATTTAAATAATAAAAATATAAAAAGGTATTTTGTATTAATAATTTTTATATGAATATTTTTGGGT
Organism: Petromyzon marinus; assembly: GCF_048934315.1. Taxonomy (NCBI): domain Eukaryota; kingdom Metazoa; phylum Chordata; class Hyperoartia; order Petromyzontiformes; family Petromyzontidae; genus Petromyzon; species Petromyzon marinus. The sequence goes on from NC_133719.1 coordinate 454,221, forward strand.
TGTGGAACGAATCATCTCAGTTTCCATTATTTCTTATGGGGAAATTCGCTTTGATATACGAGTGCTTTGGATTACAAACACGTTTCCGGAACGAATTATGCTCGCAATCCAAGGTTTTACTGTACTTTGAACTTTTTCACACCGTACGTAGCCAGCCGTGTTAATGGGAGTGTGGGTAGCATGGTTGGCTCCGTCCGGTGAACCCCTCGTGATAGTTGATCCTCTTCATCCCCTATGGGACATAAGGCCACATTGAGTTCCCTCCACTTCTTTCTGTCCTTGGCAACTTGTTGAGCCTCACCCCAAGAGAGGTTGATCGCTGCTGCCAGCTCGTCTTTCAAGGTCTCACACCAGGTGGTCTTGGGTCTCCCGGGTTTCCTTTTGCCCAGTGGTGTCAATCGTAGGGCTATTTATCGTTATACGGTCCCTGGTTCAGAATAGACCAGGGACTATATAACGGATGTCATCTCCAGCGACAGGGGCGGAGCCAGGGGGGTGACAGGGTAGACAATTGTCACCCCCGAAAAAAAAAAATCGAAAATCTGAAACATTCTGCGTATAAGTGTGCGACACTCGGTCTGGCGGACTCCGTGCAACTGCATTGTCAGAGTGTGTCGCCAACCGAGTCGGACGCCGAAGTATTACGCTACGCGTATCTGCAAGCAGGACGGTTTGTACCGCCTCCGGCTCCATAACTTGGCCTGACCGGGACGTTGAAATACCCGTCCAAGTTCGTTGGCGGCGCTGCCCGCCGCCCGACGGCGTCTTTGTTTGTTCAGTTCGTCTGGCTTGAATACTCGTTCATCAGTGAGTCTGTTTACTGCTGCTATTGCTACCTCTTCCCGCCATCGTCAAGCACAGATAACGTTGCGTCGGCATTCATCTACTCCCCCGGCTTCTCAACCTGGAATAAGATCGGTGGCAGGAATTGCAGCCTACTCGAGCATCAGGGTGGGCACAAGTCGGCACACAACATCGCCGTGAAGAAGGCCAGGGACCTTCTCAACGCCCGGCAGCACGTCATCACGGGCGACGCTGGGCTGGCCCGACAGAATGCCAAAACTATTGACGGCAACCGCAAGCGCCTGGACGCCTCTGTCGACGTCATGCGCGTCTGCATGAACCAGGGAATTGCGATGCGGGGACGCGACGAGTCGCCTGGCTCTCTTAACCTGGGCAATTTTCTGGAGATTCTCAACATGTTACGCAAGCGTGACGCACTGCTTGCGGCCATCACCTGGGAGAACGCGCCGCAGAATGCGACCATTACCAGCCCCGACGTTCAGAAGGACCTGATCCATGCTCACGCTCAACTGGTGCGCCGGCGCCTCGACACCGAGATTGGCGACGCGTACTATTGCATCATGGCGGACGAGTCGCGTGACGTCAGCAAGAAAGAGCAGCTGGTCGTCGTCAACCGCTTTGTCGAGCTCAGTACGGGCATCCTGCGCGAGCGACTCGTCGACATTCAGCACGTGTCGGACACGTGTGCGCCCACCCTCTGCAGCGCCATTGTCAACCTGCTCTCGAGTCGCCGGCGCCCTATTGAGACCTGCCGCGGCCAAGGATACGATGGCGCGTCGAGCATGAGCGGTGAGATCGCTGGCTTGCAGACCTTGATCAAGGCCATGAACGACATGGCCTACTACACGCATTGCTGGGCGCATAAGCTGCAGCTCGCTCTCGTCGCTGCCTGCACAAATGACGTCGCCGACATTGCCGTGTTCTTTGACCTCGTCCAGGACATTATCCACACTGCCACCGGCTCGTGCAAGCGCAGCGACCAACCGCTCGCCGAGCACAAGAAGCTCGTGGACGACCTGGTCGATGAGCTGGCGGTCTCCACTGGCCGCGGTCAGAATCAGGAGACGGCGTTGTCGGCGGCGGGCAACACGAGGTGGTCGTCTTTCTGGCGCTCGCTGCACCGCCTGATTGAGATGTTCAACGCGACTGCCGTCGTCATCCAGAACGTGGAAGAGGACGGCGCCAAGGCAGAGCAACGGGCCAAAGCTCATCGCCTTCTCAACGACATGTTCTCGTTCAAGTTCGCGTTCTGCCTGCACCTGATGGAGCGCTTGCTTAAGATCACGAACGATTTGCACGTGGCGCTGCAGAAAGAGGACCAGGACGTTGTCAATGCGATGCGGCTTGTGGATTGCACCATTGAGTCGCTGAAGGAGCTGCGCGAGAACGGCTACGACGATCTGCTCAAGGACGTCAACGCCTTCTGCGACGTCATCCAGGTATCCGTCGACATGAACGCGAACTACACCCGCCCTGGACGTCCTCGGCGCTGCACTTACGTCATCACCAACGACCACGTGTTTCACATCGACCTCTTTAACGCCTCGATCGACAAGATGCTGGTCGAGCTCGATCTGCGTTTCAGCGCAGAGTCGATGAAGATGTTGCGGCTGGCGGTCCATTTATCGCCCCGCAATCGATTTGAGTCATTTAACGTCAGTAACATCCTGGAGCTGGCCTCTGAATTTTACAAGCGCGATTTTCCCGATCTCGACATGCTTCTCCTCGAGCAGCAGCTGCTCCACTTTGAACAGGAAATCCGGCGAGATGAAGAGCTGAAGAATGTGAATACGCTGCCAATGCTGTCCATCAACCTGGCGACAAGCGGCCGCGGAGATTCCGGCTTTCACCTGGTCAACCGCCTGGTGCGCCTCGTGTTGACCCTTACTGGTGGCCACCGCCACAGCCGAGCGCATCTTTAGCGCGATGAAGCACATTTGCGTACCACCATGGGCGCCGAGTCCTTTACTGACGCGATGCTCCTGTTCGTCGAAAACAACGTCGCAAAAGGCGTCACCAACGACGAAATCATGGAGCAGTTCCAGTCAATGCGCCCGCGCCGCAATTGTATCGTCTGAACTCTAGTTCAACAGCCTGACTCTCTAATCATTCTTGAAATTAACATTTGTTGAATGTCACCCCGGGCTGAAAATCCTGGCTCCGCCCCTGTCCAGCGAGACGTCATTCAGCAAACATCGCCAGTGTGGCTTGGGTTTCTCAACACCGCCCTTTGCTGAGGAAACAAATCATCAGGAGCACATGCCCACTGCATTCCAGCTGTTTTTTCTGGTGCTGGGTGGTGGAGCGTTCCAGCGCTGATTGACATTTCACCGACATGACGACCTGACCCAAACGGAAACCGGTCACGTGTCCTCTAGTTTCTCACCCACTTGCTCGCTAACCATTGTACTCACTCGTGCTTACACGCCCACCTGCTGGCTCGCTTACACGCAAAGACACAAACACTTGTGCACTCATGTACTCGCAACACACGCGGTGTTTGCGTGCGTGTGTTTCTTACCAAGGGTCTGTGTGTCTCCCCGTGTCTCCCTGCGTCTGTGTCTCGCCCTGTCTCCCCATGCCTCTCTGTGTCTCCCCGTGTTTCTCTGTCTGTGTCTTTCCTTGTCTACATATCTCTCTGTGTCTCTCTGTCTCACCCATGTCTCCTCGTCTCCCTGTCTTCCCGTGTCTCAGCAGTCGATCCTGCTAGGATTATTGTTCCTGTTTGCCTCAGTATCACCGTAGGCATCATCCTCGCCGTGATTTTATGCTATCATAGACAGAGGTGAGTGCTATGTGCACCTCATTCGCCCATTCATTCACTCAGCCACTCGCTCACCACCCACCACTCAATCACCTTCTCACCCACTCACTCCCCCACTCACCCACTACCCCACTCACTCACCCACTTACCCACACACTTGGTGATGATGCTGTTGATGTCGGCTATGTTAATGATGATAATGATGCCGATAATTATGTTGTTGTTATTGTTGATGGTGTTAGGCTGAAGAATGCGTTTTGGCAACCAATCCCCAGTCTCTTCAACTTAGCCTGGCTAAGGGAGTTGGTGGAGGTGAGAATACGCACACAGACACGCACACACCTCCTCCCCGTGCCTCTCTCACCAAGTCTCCAATTCCCTTCCCTATTCTCCCTGGGTCATCCTCGTCCTGCCCATGCCTCCCTTCTCCTGTGTCTCCCTCTCCTCTTCTTCCCATGTCTCCTTCTTCTCCCCGTGTCTCCCTCTTACTTCCCATGTCTCCTCCGATCTCTCCCCTGTCGCTCTTCTCCAATGCGTCCCCACCTCCCTCTCCCCATGTCTCCCTCTTACTCACCGCGTCTCACTACTCCCCCCCACCCCCCACCATGTCTCCGTGTGTCTCAGACGAAGACAAGGCCTGTCTCCTTGTCTCCTCCCATGTTGCCGTGCTTCACGGACGTGGACCCATGCTCCCTGGAGATCGTGTCTTCCTACCCACAATCCCCCGTGTCTCCCGTGTCCTCCTGTGTCTACGGGTATAAGTTGGAAGAGACACAGGGAGACACAGAGACACTGGTAGACACGGACACACACGGCAGAGACACAGAGATGCACGCAGGAGACACGGAGATGCGCGCGGGAGACACGGGCGTCCTCTACTCAATCATTTCTCGAGACAGCACGACTCCTGCTATCGGTGAGGTTCATAATGGCGGTGTCAGGGGGTTCATAATGGTGTGTTAGGGGGTTCATAATGGTGTGTCAGGGGGTTCATAATGGTGTGTCAGGGGGTTCATAATGGTTGTGTCAGGGGGTTCATAATGGTTGTGTCAGGGGGTTCATAATGGTTGTGTCAGGGGGTTCATAATGGTGTGTCAGGGGGTTCATAATGGCTGTGTCAGGGAGTTTATAATGGTGTGTCAGGGGGTTCATAATGGTTGTGTCAGGGAGTTTATAATGGTGTGTCAGGGGGTTCATAATGGTGTGTCAGGGGGTTCATAATGGTTGTCAGGGAGTTTATAATGGCTGTGTCAGGTGGTTCATAATGGTGTGTCAGGTGGTTCATAATGGTGTGTCAGGGGGTTCATAATGGTTGTGTCAGGTAGTTTATAATGACTGTGTCAGGTGGTTCATAATGGTGTGTCAGGTGGTTCATAATGGTGTGTCAGGGGGTTCATAATGGTTGTGTCAGGGAGTTTATAATGGCTGTGTCAGGTGGTTCATAATGGTGTGTCAGGGGGTTCATAATGGCTTCAGGGGGTTCATAATGGCTGTGTCAGGAGGCTTATAATGGCTGTGTCACCGGGTTCATAATGATTGTGTCACTGGGCTCATAATGGCTGTCAGGGGGTTCATAATGGACATTTCTCTCTCAGGGTGTTCACAATGGTCATGTGAGGATATGTATTGTCTGCCTATGTCTTTCCCCTCACAGGAGTTGTTGGGAGTGAGGTGTTGGAGGAGGAGAGAGAGGAGAGCGATGGATTCACTGCTGACCCCACCTGCCTCCCCGTGTCGAGCTACCTGCCCCAGAGAACGTCTTCCTGATACACACAAAGACATAGATCCCCTGTGTAGCCTTCAACAGACTCTTAGGGAACACCAATATGATATACAAAAAACAAAGACACACGTACACACATAGATACTACAACAACAAAAGCTGATATTAGCCACTAAGTGGCGGTGATGTCACCATGGCGCTTGTGCCAGGCTAGGTCTATCTTCGCTGACAAGAGGTCATGGCACAGACCCAGGTGCCATGGGTTGACTGACTGTGATGGCTGGCAGATGCACCAACTCTATCAATTTGCTGCGGTTTATCCGCCCGGCGCTTTGCTCGTTGTTGTGAGCGTCGCTGCTCTGTGCTCCATTACTGTTGGAGGGCGACTGCCTCCAACTCCCCAGCAGCGTCCTTCACAAACCTCCACAGAGGCCGATCTTGACATTGCTGGTAGCGGTCATTGGCATGTCCAATCAACTCCACATCCTTTTGTACCACATCAGTCCATCTCTTTTCCAGGCCGTGCCTATATAGCCCCCTTTATCTGGCCAAACAGAAGTTGCTTGGGAAAGCGGTGGCTAGGCCATGTGGGCTACATGACCCAGCCAACGCAGTCTTGCCTGCCGGAGGAGTTCACAGATGGGACTGTGTCCAGATCTTTTAAGGATCTCTGACCTTGCACAATCCAGTCTGGTTAAACCCAGCATGGTTCATAGGCAGGGCAACGTGAATGTTTTAAATTGGTGTTCCTTTAAAGGGCTCACAGTTTTGCAAGCCTAGAGAAGAGAGGGCATAACTGTGGCTGGAAAGACCCGGAATTACTTTGGAGCGACAGGCCAGGTAGCTTTCACGCAGCATTACGCAGCTGATGAAAAGATAATGCTGCTTGGCTAATTCGGAGTGAGACCTCCACTGCCAAACCAGAGCATTGAACAATAGAAAAAATACCCAGACAGGTGCTTTGTTTTTTTGTGGCTAGTGATAAGGCCCCATCTCGTAGTGGCTCCCTCCAGATTCAGAAGTAGTGTCCCCAACTCCATCTCAGTGGGCGGCAATCACCAGATCATCAGCATACGTAACATGGTTGGCCAATAGGGAGCCATCACTTGACTGCACCTGGGCATTGATCAGCCTCCCTCCTATTGTATCTGTACCAAATATAAATTCCATTGGTACAGTTTCTCGAACGACATGGTAAAAGATGTTAAATAGTGTAGGGATCGGAGGACAATCCTGGCGCACCCCAAGGTGGACAGGTAATGGCTCGAACTCCCAGCCACGCAGTTTTACCTGGGCCTACCCGCCATCATGAAGTTCCTTAATGATTGTGAGCACAGGGTCAGGGACTCCAAAAGCACGGAGAATTATCCAGAGCCCTGGCCTATTGATGGTATCAATGGCCTTGACAAAGAGCCCCCTTTATAGCCTTAAAATAATGTTGGGGCAAGTGCTGTTAGCAAGCACCTATGAAGGCCAGAATGTCACATGAGGGGGTGATGTGGCCAGCACCACGCTCGGCTGCCTTTGTCTCCCTAGTGGCGATGTTTACACATTGATTCGGGTACTCATTAAAGGTTAAGTCGACCTAGGGGAGGCCCATGACCGGTTCAGATAATCATCACTGGTGTTGGGTGTGAGCGGGAATCAAACCCGGGTCACCAGGTTCATAGCGCAGCACGCTAACGACTACACTACCGCTCCCCAATAAACAACACAAACATGCACACATGAACACACGTAGCCAAACACTCCAGTATTATTGTTGTTTACCCAGGAAAGCCTTAACGAGTCTCGAGACTCTTATTAAGAGGCTCCGACGTTGCTATTGCGTAACGATACCAGTCGAGTAATTTTCAGGTAATGTTTCAGTATTGGGACGTGGTTTTGACCAATCCTGGTTACACTGCTCGCGTGTGTTTAGCTATGGGAGGAAAGCGAAGAACCCGGAGGAATCCCATGCAGGGCCATAGCTATGGAGACGGTCTTTGTTCGTGAACATATAAGAAGGTGGTGTGGCTAACACCATGCCCAGTCGCCTCCGTGGTGCTGATCTTTACATGCCGCACCAGGCGCTCATTTAATGCTGTTGACCTAGGGAGGACCAGGACCGCTTCAGATATTTGTCGTTGATTTTAGCCGTGATCGGGAAGCGAACTCGGATGACAGGGTTCATCGTGCAGTGCGTTAACCACTGTGCCACCGCTCCCCACATCTAAAACACGCGTGCACCAACACACGTACTTGTACAAAGACAAAAGATCTGCCGTGTTATCTACACAGACTGTTGGAGCAGTCTGTGTAGGTAACACTCGGACATAACAGATCTTTAGATTAAAAACACACCACAAAGTCCGAATGTTTACTATTCACTCATTGTTTCATTGAGTATAGGTTTTGCCTTGCTAATACTGCACAGGTCAAAACGTTACTGGAATAGCTATTTTATTTAACCACGCACACGGAGAGACCCATGGACTCGCACAGAGACCCAATCTCACCACGTTGTGACCTTGTATTAAAAATTCACAATAAAATATTTATATGAGAACGTCTTTGTCGAGGATTTCACAGTGGTTCGTGGTGGGCGGACCGGGTACATCATGGGGTCATTCTCCATTATCATCGTTGTGGAGCGCGATGCTGGGGCTACTGCTACCGCTCAGAAGGCCACTCGCCCCGTTACCCCCCCTCCGTGCCCCATCCCCCGTGCCTCCCCGCGTGCCCCCCCCCCGTGTCCTCCCCCCGTGCCCCCCCCCCCCCCGGTGCCCGTGCCCCCCCCGTGCCTTCCTTCCCACGTTCCCTCCCCCTTTGCCCCCCCCCCCACTCCAATGCTGGAACATCTTCTGCAAACCACTCCATTGGGATCACGCGCAGCTGTAGAAACGTGGCCCCCTGCTGCGTAAAGAGACCCGGCGGAGCTTTTCCCCGGCAACTCCCCAATTCGCCGCGGCAGCGTTCGGGTCGCCGCTATTACGGTGTCTGCATTCTCGTTTTGTGTCGCAACAGAAGAGGGGCCTCGCCGAAAACATCGGGCAGTCCACCAAAGCGAGCCTGATTGAGACACCCGCGAGTCAAAACCGGTCCACAGTTTTGCTCGCGTTGAACCACCGCTGCCCCAGGAGGCGGTCTCTGCTTGGTTATTCGCGGATGATTCCTCGCGGCTCGTGCGGGGACTCCGGTCGCTTGCCGTCCCCGTGTCCGCCGCGGGTATCCCGCATCGCAGCTTCTGCCCGACCGCTCTCTTCGCGGTTTGATGAAACAGCGAACCACCCATCAGCCGTTACGGATGCCACGGGGCGGAGACGGGTGTCTTGTACCTCTGCCAATGTGTCTGCCTCTGTGTACGTCTCTCTCGCTCTGCAGGGCCGTCCATAGAGGTTGGTGCAGGGCTCGGTGCAATGGTTGTTGTGTGGGCCCCCCGACGCCTTCACATTAAAGAAGAAGTATTACATCTGACACCTGGGCGGTTGCCCCGATTCGCCGACCGTACCCTCGGAACGGTTCTGTCTCTCTGCGATGTCCACTCGGTGTCTCTGTGTGTTGTCTACGCTAACCACTACTCTACTGCGTGTGGAGATCGGTGGTGGTGTCGCGGTTCCCGCTCACGGTCACCAACACCGGTGACGATTATCCTGAACCGGTCATATGCCTCCCCTACGTCGACTCAGCCTAAAATTAGTATCTGGCGCGGTGTGTAAGCATCGCCACTCGGGAGACAAATGCGGCCGGGCGTTGAGCTAAGGCCACCCACCCCCTCGTGTGCCGTGCCGGCCTTCATAAGTGCTCGCTAACAGCACTTGCCCCAACAGACTATGTTAAGGCTATACGGGGGATCTTTGTATTTCGTCCCTGTTTGACCCCGCGTGTTATTTATAAAGCGACGACGTCATCACGGAGCAGCTGAAAGGGCAAAGTGTGAACCAGGGCGCAGCAGAGACATGGTGAGTGCGTGTCTCTGTCTCCGTGTCTCTATGTCCCCGTGTCTCCCGAACCTGTCTCCGTAGCTCTGTCTCCGTGGCCCCTTGCCTCCGTATTCAGGTCACTCTCGCAGATGAGACCCTATAGCCTGGTCTCTTGAGTTCTCACCACGGTGAAGGAAATAAACTTGGAGCTGATTGAATCTGGAGCTGAGTGGACTTGCCGATGATTGGTACCAGCGGTGTCACGATCGGCCTCGTGGAGGAGGATCGTAAAGGACGCTGCTGCTGCTGGGCAGTTAGGAGGCAGTCGCCCCGCAGCAACAGAGTGTGATGGAGCGGCGCTCACAACAACGAGCGGAACGCCAGGCGGATAAACCCTTGCGCTACACCCATTTCAAACCTTTTAAAAACAGTCTGCCTCAGCAGCAGGCCATGCTTTCCCACCTGATGACGGACGCTTGTGTTGCGCCCGAAACGTCGTGATTTATTGTATTTTATACCTACGTGACTTTACCGAAAGAACCAAAGAATATATAGATTCCTGCAGTCACGAAAGCTTCAAATCAAGATAGAACGCAGCAAGTTGTCACAGTGGGGGGCATAGGTGGTGCATCTGCCAGTCATCTCAGTCAACCCATGGCACCTGGGTCTTGTTCTGTGACCTCATGCCAGCGGCGAGCCACCGGCACTTCACGTGGCCTCAAGATGCACCTAGCCTGGCACACACCGTGTTGTTGTGTACCTCAGCATCCCACGCCCTACCCCATTAGGACGAGCGGAAGCCTCCACTTAGCTACCCACGCTGAACGAGAACGAACAATCTTGATTTGAAGCTTTCGTGACTGCAGGCATCCATACTCTTTGTTTCTTTTGGTAAAGTCACGTAGAACAATAATACTAGATCACGACGTTTCGATCGCCACAGGTGGGATAGAGGACGATTGCTTGTGTGGCGATCGAAACGTCGTGATCTACTATTATTATGATTGTTCTACGTGACTTTACCGAAATAAGCAATGAGTATGAGAACGAACTGCAGCCTGCGGCGGCTGCTACTTTCCTCGAACGCCGCAGCAAAGAATGAGACGAGTGACTGCTGGAGTCTCCCACAGTCACACTTCGTGGCAAATGGCGGCTGTTGTTCCCTCTATCCCCGTGCCTCTCCCCCCACCACCACCGTGTCCCGCGGCAGAGTTCTGCGCTGTCTGTGTGGGCGCTGCGCGTGGGCCCCGGGGAGGACGCCATGGCCGCCCTGCGTCTCCTTGTGGCGCGCCGCGGCCTCCGCGCGCCCTTCCTCCTTGCGGCCGTGGGCAGCGTCACGGGGGCCACGCTGCGCCTCCCGGGCCCCGCAGCGCGGAGCCCCGAGGCGAGACGGGGCCCGCGCACACCACCACCCATCATCATCAGCTCTGAATAATCATATTCATATCACCGTTGTCATCATCACGATCATAATCACCATCGGCAGAATTATGATAATGAATTATGATCGTCGTGATGAATATTACCATGAGCAGAATCAGTATCACCATCATCACGATCAATATTGCCATAGAATCAGTATCACCATCATCACGATCAATATCTCATCAGCAGAATCAGTATCACCATTATCACGATCAATATTGCCAGAGCAGAATCAGTATCACTTATCATCACGATCAATATATTCATCAGCAGAATCAGTATCACCATCATCACGATCAATATCTCCATCAGCAGAATCAGTATCACCATCATCACGATCAATATCTCCATCAGCAGAATCAGTATCACCATCACGATCAATATTGCCAGAGCAGAATCAGTATTACTATCATCACAATCAATATATTCATCAGACAGAATCAGTATCACTATCATCACGATCAATATCTCCATCAGCAGAATCAGTATCACTATTATCACGATAAATATATTCATCAGCAGAATCAGTATCACTATCATCACGATCAATATATTCATCAGCAGAATCAGTATCACTATCATCACGATCAATATCTCCATCAGCAGAATCAGTATCACCATGATCACGATCAATATTGCCAGAGCATAATCAGTATCACCATCATCACGATCAATATTGCCAGAGCAGAATCAGTATCACTATCATCACGATCAATATCTCCATCAGCATAATCAGTATCACCATCATCACGATCAATATTGCCAGAGCAGAATCAGTATCATCATCACGATCACAATCATAAGCAGAATCAGTATCACCATCATCACGATCAGAAAATTACCATCAGTATAATCATGACCAAGGTCGTAACCATCATGTTTCTGGTGTCGACCAAATGATAACTGCTTTGTGAGATCTTGGACGTGTTTGGGTTATGGACAAATTATCCCCGATATCGGAATCGGATTTGAGTCGCCCTGTGCTTGCCCGAGTACTGACAGAATGAATGACGCAGGGACTTCAGGATTGGCTTAACAGCTGAGTGAATTAAAACAACTGTGCATCGACTGGGTGAATAAATCACCGCATGACTGAGCGGGCGAATGAAAAAAAACAAGCTAATACGTGAATAAGAAACTGAGCTAATGAGCGACTCGCTCTCCGTCGTGTGGGTGGGGACGATGGCTATGTAAAATTGAGCGGTGCTTGCCAATAGAGGAAGGGAGGAGGCTACAAGCCACGCCACGTGTCCCACTTAAGCCTCCCGAGAAAACTTGGCGGCTCTCGCCTCCCTACCCCCACATCGTTTCTAGGAGGTGGCGGAGTTCGCGGACCCCGCCTCGTGGTCCCTGCTGCCCCTGGAGGGGCCCCTGGAGATCGTGTCGCTCGTGGGGACCCTCAACCCCGAGGCGCACGTCCACGCGGCGCTGTCGGACGCGCGGGGCCGCGTGTGGGGCGGCCACGTCCTGGGGGAGCTGCGCGTCCACACCACAGCCGAGATCGTGGTGGGGGAGGCCGCGGGCCTCGCGTTTTCGCGCGCCCACGACCCCACCACGGGGTTCCCCGAGCTGTGCGTGGGGTCACGGGGCGAGCGCGAGACCGACACTCCTTGAGACGGAGGGCTCGGAGTGATTTGCGTTGCTCGTTGTTGTTCTTGGTCAGCCACGAGAGCCTCGCTGAACCACGTCGTGAGCCCTGTGTCATATGAACGGTGGCGAGATGTTAACTGCCTCGCGTGGTATGCAGGAGGTCGTGGGTTCCTGACGCCTGTATATTTGGAGTTTGCATGTTCTCCCCGTAGTCATGTGGATTTTTCTCCGGGTTCTCCGGATTTTCCCTCCATATTTAGAATCAACATGCGTTGAGAGTATTTGGCTGCTTTAAATTTCCACGTGATAAGCCACTTCGTTGAGCAATAATTAGTGGCCAGGTAGCTTAAGAGAATGAGCTACATAGCTCAGTGGGTCTTACCTAGTGAAATAAATAATAGTTTTATAGTTTGTAACATCGTGACCTCACATCTATGGGACCTTCTTTTGCCGGTATCAAAATAATGAAAAAGGAATAGGCTTAACCCTTCCCGACAATAATACAGGAGATGTTAAGATGATCCCATAAGATCAAACTGCTCAACGCGAGCTACGAATGCTGTGATATTTGCATTGCCTTTGTGATGTTCGCTGTTTGGCGTTGTTCTCTGGTCTAACACCGGTTGGTGAGACAAGGCCATAAAAGAAGCAGTAGCTCTAGTGTAGGCCAATCAGTTTGAAAGACAATGCATAATTTTTTTAAAAATCAAAGCGTGTTTGCATGTTTTACCACGAGCATGTGCGGTGAATGCAGACTTGATGATACCTTGAAATAGGTATCTGTTCGGTGTTTGAATATCTGAACACCTGAATTATTGCTAGAGAGGGGGTAACGCAGATTGCTTTTTCATCACCGTGACCTCAAGTTAGGGCGGCAATGCAGCGATGACGCTCGCACCTCACACCGATGGGCACCAGGTTCGAATCCCGACTTGGCAGCCTCTCTGTGTGGAGTTTGTATGTTCTCTGCCCCTGCTGTGCATGGGTTTCCGCCGGCACATTCAGTTTCCTCCCATGGATAAAACAAAAATGTGTAATTGGTACTCTCTGATTATTTCGGTAGAAACAATAAATAAAGAACACGACGTTTCGGTCGCAACACAAGCGTCCGTCACAGGTAAGAAAGAATGATCCGCTGCTACGTGACTTTACCGAAAGAACCAGAGAATATGGATTCCTGCAGTCACGAAAGCTTAAAATCAAGATTGTTTAATTGGTATTGGCCAAGCATCCAAATGCTGAGATATCACCTGAAAACTACGGTAACAAATACAAACATTACCTGTATAGCGTTCAACAGACTGTTGGAGCAAGTGCTGTTAGCGAGCACCTATGAAGGCCGGAAACGGCACACGAGGGGGTGGGTGGCCAACACCATGCCCAGCCGCCTTTGTCTCCCTAGTGGTGATGTTTACACACCGGACAAGGTACTCGTTTGAGGCTGAGTCGACTTTGGGGAGGCCCAGGACCGGTTCAGATAATCGTCACTGGTGTTGGCCGTGAGCGGGAATCGATCTCGCGTCGTTGGGTTCGTAGCGCAGCGTAGCGCTAACAGCTACACTACCGCTTCCCTACGGTTACACACACGGCACCAGCAGCCGCAACATCGCCGCCTACAGCGAAAAATGTAACAGGACCCTCCTGAAATAGTTTTGAGACTCGGTGATAATTGATAGAGTGAATAAACCGACGGATTCATCGTAAGTGGCCATGTGATCAATGGATGTGTTCTGCTGGAAACATTGTTCAATAAATGTGCTCCCAGGGCCCGAGTGCTGTGTTTGATGTATATGGTAGTGCTACGTCTCCAAGTATGATTAACCTCTGACCTCTCTGCGTCCATGATGGAGCCATGGCCAGAAAGTTGCCGGTTATATAAGAATGTTCCCTCTGAAGGGCCACAGTGCTTTTGACGAATATGTTCAGTTTTTGTAAATTGTGCTTGTGCACTACTGTCAATGCAGTATTGCCACTGTGCACGGTGGCGAGGAGATGTTAACTACCTCACTAGGTATACAGGAATGCGAGGGTTCGATCTCGATGCTGGCGGCCTGTAAGTATGCATGTTTTCCCCGTGTTAGCATGGATTTTTTCTACGGGTCCTCCAGTTTCCCCTCCACATTTAGAATCAACATGCGTTTTTGACTGCTATAAATTTCCACGTGATAAGCTACTTCGTTAAGCTATCATTTGTGATAGCCAGGTCGTTTCTGAAAAAAAAATATCTACACAGCTCAGTGGGCCTTACAAATCAAATGCAAGTTTAAAAATAGTTTCGTTTTAGTATCGCCAAATAGTGTGATCCTGGGGTCATGGTGGCACTAATTTGGCAGTGCAATGACTATACAGACCATTCGGCTACTTCCAATATCCGTCCATCCCTAAAATAGGCATCTTTACACATGCCATCAGCCACACACACGGCCTTCTCGGAATTCATCATACTCAGCAGCTTTGCTTCAATACGAGCAAAACTCTGGACCGCTTTTGACATTCGTCAGCGGTCAGGCTTGCGTGAACCAATGCTGAACTGGTTTGATGTGTACGGTATTCGCACGGTCCCTCATTGTTGGATAGGCATCCCGTTTGGACACTGAACTCTGCAATGCACAGCAACGCAACGCGACCATTGCGAGTCGCTGTGGACCACAGCCTACACGGAGTATTGGCGCCATTCGTCGAGCGCAAGGCTTTCCACGCAGGAACGGAGGGCGCTGCGTCTCTGCCTGGAGGTGCTTCGAACTGCTGCGTTGAGATAAATTAGATGATTTTGGTGCTATATATGTCCAAGTGATGTCACTTTGTTGGGCTATCATTCGTGGTGGGCAGGTCGCTTCTGAAAAAATAAGTTGATACCTCAGTGGGCTTCTGTGAAAAAATAGCTTTTTAGCTCAGAGGCCGTCCGGCGTCACAAAAAGTCAGACCCCCCCTCAAATATGACGTCACAAAGCTCTGCCTCCCCCCCCCAAATAAAACATGCTTCAAATCGCTTTAAACTATTGTCATTGTAGTGCGTATTTAATGTGGCGCTGCACTCTGATGTTGTAGGAGAAAACATTTATTAAAACGTCTATTTAATTAAATATAACGTGTTGTCTATATTTATTTAAAGTTGCGCATTTGATGTGACGTCACATTTCTCAAACCCCCCCCCGTCACACATCGTCACAAATGTCTGACCCCCCCCCCCTAGGCGTGTGACGTCATTTATGAACGGCCCCTCATCGGATCCCTCCTGCAGGTATAAATCCATACTGTATTCTGATTGGTCGTCGTCGTTGCGTTGTTTGCCCCCGCCGTCAGGGCCACGTGCCACCCCGCGCGAACGGAACTCATTGGGCAGATGGAGGGGGAAAAAACGCGGGAAAATCACAAGACGGCGGCGATGACCAATGGCGTTACGTCTAAGTCGACTCATGTTTATTCATGAGCCTCTTTCAAAATCGTTTTTTTATCACCTCATGCCATGAAGAGAAATGTTATTTTTATTCTGAAAAGATTATTTCAAAGCCAGCGGTGTAATTCAAGGTTTTAAATGCGTAATTTTGAATCTATGTACAAAAAAATATTTCCCGTCAAAGCCTCGAAGTTGCGGGCGGAGGTTGCGGGTTAAAGGTGAGGCCGTCTCTTCCGGCCTGGGGTGGTCACAGCGGCGCCGAGAGAGAGACTCGTTCGCACAGCGGGAAGCATAAATGGGGGTCCCGGCCTTCTTCAGGTGGCTCAGCAAGAAGTACCCCTCTATCGTGGTGAACTGCGTAGAAGAGAAGGTGAGCGGGCACCGCGCCCACCAGCGTCTCGGTGGCTAGGCCAAGGCGGTTTCTTAGGGTCCGTGGGCGGCGTGGTCAACACGGACTAGTCCCGCGGAATAACAACTAGGCCTCGCGGAGGAAGGCAACTCCGCCTCCTTCCCGCAGACGCGTGTCCGCCTAAAACTTAAGGGCGTTCATTTACGCATCCCATCGGCCACACGGGCCTTATTTTCCGATTGCCGTAATTCCGGCAAGCGTTAACTCGGCGCAAGAAAAAAAAAACGCTTGACCGGTTTCGACATTTGGTGCTTCATCAGCAGAGTTGGGCTTGTGTGAACCCAATGCTGGTGGCCTCCCAGATGTTGTCAATGTTGGGTCCCGAGTTTGACCAAAAATGCACCGCACGATCGTTCGTGTCGTCGTGGAGAATGGAGTACATCAGCGGGTCTTCTTAACCCTGGGGTGCATCACGCCACCCCCCGGGAGTGCGAGATATCCTTTCTGGGGTGCGAGACATGGGCAGATCTTTTTTTTTAGTAGGTAAATCATCGAAACAAATTAACCACGGGCACGTAGGTACAACTAATTTGTTTCATCAAACCCTATGTATTTAACACATTTTTGAAAGATTGACAACGAAAGGAGTGCAAGGCTGCAGTAAAGGTTAAGAACCACTGCTTTATACGCAGCGCACGGCTATGGTCACGAAGCAAGGGGCCGCTGTGAGAGCCACTGCGATGGGGTGGGGGTTTGTGGCAGCGTAATGCGACACATCGGGGCCCCGAATCAACACATAAACAAGTAACAATAAATGCCAAAAAAACAACATTGTTGCAAAAGATAAACATTTCCGAAAAATACATTGAGCTTAAAATATCGTAGCGCTACTGCTGGTGTTTGTTACTGAACACCAGCCAGGGTGGTTTGCTCAATGGCATACGCATGAAAGCAAGACGCACGATAACTTGATTTTTGTGAGTATTGTTAACGTTATTTATGTTTTATTAACACTGCCACTGTGAGACTGTCTTCCTCTTAACCCAATTTACGTTGCAACTAAAATAATATATACAGTATAGTTATGGCCTACAGTATTACTATATAGGGGTAAAACCGGGGGGGGCCACAGTCGGATCTTGCACCCCCCCCCCCCGTTGTAATCGGGAGTTTCGCCCCTGGCTGCTGTGTTTCACAGACGGCTTTAATTTGCGTTCGTTTCACACTCGGGGGGCCAACGTTCCAGTGTTGTCACAGTTTACATAATTTGCCAATACTTAAAAAAAGTGTACCGTGACGCGGGAACACAAAGGCCCACTCTTTTTCGGATGTCACTAGAAATATAACGTCAGCTGAAACGGGCGGCGCTCAGTATTTGATGGTGAATATATCCGCGGTATTGACCGTGGCGGCCGTGGGTCGTTAACCGCGAACCTCTTGTCACGAGCGGCGAACACGCGACCGTGTAACCGGCCCGAATGGTGGTGGTGGAGACAGACTGCGACGATAATGATAGTCGTGATGATGGTGGTTATGATGTTGATGGTCATGATGGTAGTGGTTGGTGATAGTTGTGTGAGGAGCGGTAGTGCAACGGTTAGTGCGCTGCACTACGAACCTGGCGACACGAGATCAATTCCCACTCACGGCCAACACCAGGTGACTTATCTGAATCGGTCCTGGGCCTCCCCTAGGTTGATTCAGCCTCAAATGAGTACCTGGTGCAGTGTGTAAAACATCGCCTTGGGGAGACAAAGGCGGTCAGGAGTCATGCTGGCCCACCCCACCCCCTTGTGTGCCGTGCTGGCCTCCATAGGTGCTGGCCTCCATAGGTACTCGCAACCAGCCCTTGCCCCAACAGTCTGTTAAGGCTATACGGCGGATCTTTGTCTTTTGTAATAGTTGTGATAGCAATTCAGCACAGGCCCAAGGCCCATGATATCAAATGGTCAGTAACAAACAGCACTGTCTATTTTTCGTAGATAACATTAAACACTTTTTTTTTATTGAACCGAGGTTATTATAAGAGTTTGGGAAAAGAGACTATGGGAGGGAGTTTCAAAGTGGAGCAGTGTGAAGGAAGAAGCAGAAATAGAAGCGTCTTAACCTGCAGTGTGGTGAGCAAGTGACCTGAGTGTATTTTGTGAGTGAGTTGTTGTGACCTCTTAAGTGTTGAACACAGTACGGGTGAAACAAAGCAGTCGGTCTCGTAGATTGTCCTCAACATCGGTGGAGTAATCAATGAGCTAAATGCATGGAAATCAAATGAGTGACGTTCAAGAAGAGTGATAAGGAGGTGGCTGGCTGCCAGAGGGCGAGTGGCCAAAGTAAATCGGTGAGTGTTGGAGTATAAATCATCCTGGCTGCTTTTCATTGAATTCTATCTCATCCATTGAAGTAGGGACTGCGTGCTCCTGCCTAGATATGGACCAGAGTGTGTGGAATGTATGTTAGGTCGTGGCGCTGTACCTCATGTGTTGGGCTATGTCGTGACCACGATCTCGCCGTGGTGCATGCCGTGCAGTTGCGGGAGGTCAATGGCGTCCGCATCCCCGTGGACACGAGCAAGCCCAACCCCAATGAGGTCGAGTTCGACAACCTCTACCTGGACATGAATGGCATCATCCACCCCTGCACGCACCCCGAGGACAAGTAAGAGCCCACACCAAGCACAGCCAATTCCGCTCCACATCAAAGCCGAGCCACACAGGACGACCCTCGTCAAAGGCTCACCATGCTGTGTCACGCAGAGTCTTGCCATCTCTCATCACACGCAAGTCATGCCGATTCCCATGGAATCGCAGCGACCTGCACCGACACGTACTCAACCAAGACGAGCCACACCACGTTTATCTCCCCCCCCCCCACCACCCAGGCCGGCGCCCAAGAACGAGGATGAGATGATGGTGGCGATCTTCGAGTACATCGACCGACTCTTCAGCATCGTGCGGCCCCGCCGCCTGCTGTATATGGCCATCGATGGCGTTGTGAGTGAGCTTCCATTCGCCGCGCTCGCAGGCACCACGGTGGCCGCTCTCGCGGGCTCTGCTAACGGGAGCATTTTCCGGAGGCCCCGAGGAGATGAGGGTTCTTAACGTCCCCTGGCTAATAAACTCCTTGCGGCGGAGCCAGGAGACAACTTCCTTTTGGGGTTCCTCCAGAAACAACAGGCGGTCGCTACAGCTGGCCGCGGGGAACGTCCGAACGCTCCCTGGGGAGGGGAGGGGAGTGACCGGCTACCATTCCTCAGTCGGGAGCTGAATCGGTACCTCCTGGATCTCTGGAATATAGGTGTACTAGTTTTGGCTCCTCTCACAATGAGGTGGATGCAGCCCTCTACTCTATCCTCCAATCAACAGGATAAGATCAGGCAACCGGAAATGGCTCTTCTGTTGTGGGCTCACCTACACACGAGGTGTTTGCTTGCTTATACACCCACTCATGTGTGTCTGTTTCTGTGTGCATGACTGTTTGTGGCCGTGTGTGATTATATTTACGTGTGTTAGTGTATCTCCTGCTCCAGCTTGTAAGATTCAGGCTGGCCTGTCTGGCTGAATTGTGTGTGGCTGTGTGAATTTGTTCGACACGTCACGTGGCCTCAAGGTGCACAAGCGTTGTGGTGACGTTACCGCCATTTAGTGGAGAATGGCGGTTGTTGTGTTTATGGATATCTCGCCATGTGTCTACGCGTGTATGTCTCAGGCTGTAGTATAGCGGGTAGCGCGGTGTGCTCCGAACCCGGTGACCCGAGTTCGATTCTCGCTCATGGTCAACACCAGTGACTATTATATGAACCGTTCCTGTGCGTTCCCTAGGTTGACTCAAACTAAAATGAGTACCTGGTGCGATGTGTAAATATCACCACTAGGGAGACAAAGGCAGCTGAGCGTGGTGCTGGCCACCTACCCCCTCGTGTGCCCTTCCGGCCTTAATAGGTGCTCGCTCACAGCACTTGCCGCAACAGTCTGTTAAGGCCATATGGGGATCTTTGTGTGTGACTGTCTAGATATGTGTTCGTGTGTGTGTGTTTATGGATATCGCTACGTGTCTACGTGTGTGTGTCTCAGGCTCCCCGGGCCAAGATGAACCAGCAGCGGTCACGCCGCTTCCGCGCCTCTAAGGAGGGGCAGGAGATGACGGCTGACAAGAAGCGAATCCGGGAGGAGATCCTCCAGAAGGGTGCGGAATGACGCATGCAAGGGCACACACATGGATGACGAGCGATGGACACACGCATGCACAAAACAAAGACAAAGATCCCCCGTATAGCCTTAACATAATTTTGGGGCAAGTCCTGTTAGCCGATGCATAGTCCACCTCGAGGATTGCCCAGGACCAGTTCAGATAATGTTCACTGGTGTTGATGGCCGTGAGCGAGACTCTAACTCAGGTTGCCGGGTTCGTAGCGTAGCTCGTTAACCGCTACAGTGAGGGAAAAAAGTATTTGATCCCCTGCTGATTTTGTATGTTTGCCCACTGACAAAGAAATGATCAGTCCATAATTTTAATGATAGGTTTATTTGAACAGTGAGAGACGGAATAACAACAAAAACATCCAGAAAAACGCATGTCAAAAATGTTATAAATTAATTTGCATTTTAATGAGGGAAATAAGTATTTGACCCCTCTGCAAAACATGACTTATACTTGGTGGCAAAACCCTTGTTGGCAATCAGAGAGGTCAGACGTTTCTTGTAGTTGGCCACCAGGTTTGCACACATCTCAGGAGGGATTTTGTACCACTCCTCTTTGCAGATCTTCTCCAAGTCATTAAAGTTTCGAGGCTGACGTTTGGCAACTCGAACCTTCAGCTCCCTCCACAGATTTTCTATGGGATTAAGGTCTGGAGACTGGCTAGGCCACTCCAGGACCTTCATGTGCTTCTTCTTGAGCCACTTCTTTGTTGCCTTGGCCGTGTGTTTTGGGTCATTGTCATGCTGGAGTGCCCATCCACGACCCATTTTCAATGCCCTGGCTGAGGGAAGGAGGTTCTCACCCAAGATTTGACGGTACATGGCCCCGTCCATCGTCCCTTTGATGCGGTGAAGTTGTCCTGTCCCCTTAGTAGAAAAACACCCCAAAAGCATAATGTTTCCACCTCCATGTTTGACGGTGGGGATGGTGTTCTTGGGGTCATAGGCAGCATTCCTCCTCCAAACACGGCGAGTTGAGTTGATGCCAAACAGCTCCATTTTGGTCTCATCTGACCACAACACTTTCACCCAGTTGTCCTCTGAATCATTCAGATGTTCATTGGCAAACTTCAGACGGGCATGTATATGTGCTTTCTTGAGCAGGGGGGCCTTGCGGGCGCTGCAGGATTTCAGTCCTTCACGGCGTAGTGTGTTACCAATTGTTTTCTTGGTGACTATGGTGCCAGCTGCCTTGAGATCATTGACAAGATCCTCCCGTGTAGTTCTGGGCTAATTCCTCACCGTTCTCATGATCATTGCAACTCCACGAGGTGAGATCTTGCATGGAGCCCCAGGCCGAGGGAGATTGACAGTTATTTTGTGATTCTTCCATTTGCGAATAATAGCACCAACTGTTGTCACCTTCTCACCAAGCTGCTTGGCAATGGTCTTGTAGCCCATTCCAGCCTTGTGTAGGTCTACAATCTTGTCCCTGACATCCTTGGAGAGCTCTTTGGCCTTGGCCATGGTGGAGAGTTTGGAATCTGATTGATTGATTGCTTCTGTGGACAGGTGTCTTTTATACAGATAACAAGCTGAGATTAGGAGCACTCCCTTTAAGAGTGTGGTCCTAATCTCAGCTCGTTGCCTGTATAAAAGACACCTGGGAGCCAGAAATCTTACTGATTGAGAGGGGGTCAAATACTTATTTCCCTCATTAAATGCAAATCAATTTATAAAATTTTTGACATGCGTTTTTCTGGATTTTATTATTCTCTCTCTCACTGTTCAAATAAACCTACCATTAAAATTATAGACTGGTCATTTCTTTGTCAGTGGGCACACGTACAAAATCAGCAGGGGATCAAATACTTTTTTCCCTCACTGTACACAACCTTTAGACAAAAACCCCCGTAAAGCCTTCACAGACTTTTGGGGCAAGTGCTGTTAGCGAACAACTCTGAAGGCTTGCACGGCACACGAGGTGGTGGGTGGCCAACACCATGCCCGGCCTCCTTTGTTTCCCTAGTTGCCGTGTTTACACACCGCACAAGGTACTCATTTGAGGCTGAGTCAACCTAGGGGATGTCCAGGACCGGTTCAGATAATCGTCATCGATGTTGGTTGTGAGCAGGAGTCGAACTCGGGTCGCCAGGTTCGTAGCACAGCGCACTAACCGCTACACTACCGCTCACCACACTTCCGCACATGGACGCTCATTTACACACATGCACAGACACATGCGCAGGCACGGATACACATACGCAGACACATTTGCACATCCACGGACACCCAGAGATGGACACGAGGACCTAGACACACGTATACACATACAAGGACACACATAGATGTACAAACACAGACCCGTCCATCATATACATCAGCCAACCCATAATAATTATGAAGGCGCAGCTTTAAAAGACGCATGTCATTTGCCAATAGTTACTAAGTGTGATTCTAATTGAATAATTTGCGGATAAGTTTTCAAATTTGAACCATGATGCCGTCGCACAATGGCCTACTCTTGTGAATGATGTCAGGGAACCTTCAACGTTCACTGTGAGCAGACAACTCGGATATTTATCGTTATTAAACACTGGCTGTAATAATCAGGGTGGCCTGCAGGATTAAAAGCCACGAACCTCTACAACAACTGGTGAACGTGCTAACGCTTGGCCACGTCACCCCCCCTCCCCGGTTGCACGACATTAACTCTATACGCTTTACACACGACACCGCTATTACCCCTAAATCCCTTCACCCTGCGTGCTGTGACTACCACAACCCATTGACTCAGAGCACTGCCGGGATAACCTCCGCCTCTTTTCCCGCTACCCCAGGTGGTTTTCTCCCTCCGGAAGAGGCCAAGGAGCGGTTCGACAGCAACTGCATCACCCCCGTGAGTCCTGCCCTGCCACCAGGACTCACTGCCTGAGCTCCATTTACCCATTTATTAACACTGATGTGGTGGCGGTGAACATTGATGACCACTGTGTTCATGAGTCCTAATTAGGACGACACTGGTCTATGGTGTTCCATTTCACCGCTCCCGGTTGAGATGATTGCCATAATTTTTCAACTCGTGTTAAGTTTTTTTTCTTTCCGCCAATGTTGCTGTTGTGTTGAGCTCGTTTATCATTTAGAGATTTTAGTTGACCCTTGCGTGGATTCCCGTGACCCGCCATGATAGCTACCTTGAGGCTGCCGATTGATCTCCTGGCCGGCCCCTGTTAGAAGCCGCTCCCTGTGTGCTCAAGGCATTTAAAGTTAATGAAACAATCAGCCTCATCATTACGCTTGTTTACCAGGGAAATCCTTGAGGATCATGCGCAGTAGGGGGCGATGTTGCTACTGTGTCTAATTCCGATTGAGCGACTTGCAGGCGATGTTTCAGCACTTTGGTGTATTAGCTCTTAAATACTCGACGTGCTTTGTCAGTCCACTGATGGACGAGCACCTCCCCCACACCATGCCGATCGTAGGGGTTAGTTGACCGCAATTCATGTTGATCAATGTGGGTTTGTAAAGTGGTGAGTGTGAGGAGGCGGGGGGGGGTGGGGAGTGGTGAGCGTGGGTGGTGACACGACCTCATTCCCCCTCTACCGTTGGTCCTACTCTTCCTGCCCCCCCCCCATGCTCCCCACAGGGCACAGAGTTCATGTCCAACTTGGCCAAGTGTCTGCGCTACTATGTGGCCGAGAGACTGAACAGTGACCCGGGCTGGCGCAACATCGCGGTAAGGATATCACACCACTCCCTGGCAGCCTCGCAGCTCTCTGATAGCCTCACTCTTTTCTGACAGCCTCACCACTCCCTGTCAACCCCATCACTCGCCCTCCACCCTACCGTTCCATCCTCCCCCATCACTCTCTTGTCATTCCCACCACTCCCTGCAGCTCCGTTGAGGTCATGACACTCTTTGGCCATGATACGGCAACCGCCGTGCTGTGGCTGTGTCATGATGCGGCTGTGCCATTATCTGCCAGACTCACGGTGTGGCAGTTTTACGGTGTGGCTGACGTGCGCTGTGGTTGTGTCACTGTGTGGCGTGAGCAGGTGATCCTGTCGGATGCCAGCGTGCCAGGCGAGGGGGAGCACAAAATCATGGACTTCATTCGCAGACAGAGAGGTGAGGCCCAATAGAGACTTGTAAACACACACCTATACATACATGCGTATAAACACACGTACACACATGTGTACACACATACATTTGTACACACGCACACACATACGAACACATACAAAGATCCCCCATGTAGCCTTTTAACAGGCTTTTGGAGCAAGTGCTGCTAGCGAGCACCTATAAAGGCCTGCATGGCACACGAGAGGTGGGTGGCCAGCACCATGCCTGGCCGCCTTTGTCTCCCTGGTGGTGAAGTTTATACACAGGACCAGGTACTCATTTGAGGCTGAGTAGACCTAGGGGAGGCCTAAGACTGGTTCAGATATTGGTCACTGATGTTGGTCGCGAGTGGGAATCGAACTCTGTTTGCTGTGTTCATAGCACAGCCCGCGAACCGTAACACTACCGCTCACATACGCACACGTAAACACGTGCACACAGATACAGTGAGAGAAAAAAGTATTTGATCCCCTGCTGATTTTGTACGCTTGTCCACTGACAAAGAAATGATCAGTCTATAATTCTAATGGTAGGTTTATTTGAACAGTGAGAGACAGAATAACAACAAAAATCCAGAAAAACGCATGTCAAACATGTTATAAATTGATTGGCATTTTAATGAGGGAAATAAGTATTTGACCCCTCTGCAAAACATGACTTAGTACTTGGTGGCAAAACCCTTTTTGGCAATCACAGAGGTCAGATGTTTCTTGCAGTTGGCCACCAGGTTTGCACACATCTCAGGAGGGATTTTGGCCCACTCCTCTTTGCAGATCTTCTCCAAGTCATTAAGGTTTCGAAGCTGACGTTTGGCAACTCGAACCTTCAGCTCCCTCCACAGATTTTCTATGGGATTAAGGTCTGGAGACTGGCTAGGCCACTCCAGGACCTTCATGTGCTTCTTCTTGAGCCACTCGTTTGTAGCCTTGGCCGTGTGTTTTGGGTCATTGTCATGCTGGAATACCCATCCACGACCCATTTCAATTCCCTGGCTGAGGGAAGGAGGTTCTCACCCAAGATTTGACGGTACATGGCCCCGTCCATCGTCCCTTTGATGCGGTGAAGTTGTCCTGTCCCCTTAGCAGAAAAACACCCCCAAAGCATAATGTTTCCACCTCCATGTTTGATGGTGGGGATGGTGTTCTTGGGGTCATAGGCAGCATTCCTCCTCCAAACACGGCGAATTGAGTTGATGCCAAACAGCTCCATTTTGGTCTCATCTGACCACAACACTTTCACCCAGTTGTCCTCTGAATCATTCAGATTTTCATTGGCAAACTTCAGACGGGCATGTATATGTGCTTTCTTGAGCAGGGGGACCTTGCGGGCGCTGCAGGATTTCAGTCCTTCACGGCGTAGTGTGTTACCATTTGTTTTCTTGGTGACTATGGTGCCAGCTGCCTTGAGGTCATTGACAAGATCCTCCCGTGTAGTTCTGGGCTAATTCCTCACTGTTCTCATGATCATTGCAACTCCACGAGGTGAGATCTTGCATGGAGCCCCAGGCCGAGGGAGATTGACAGTTCTTTTGTGTTTCTTCCATTTGCGAATAATCGCACCAACTGTTGTCACCTTCTCACCAAGCTGCTTGGCAATGGTCTTGTAGCCCATTCCAGCCTTTTGTAGGTCTACAATCTTGTCCCTGACATCCTGGGAGAGCTCTTTGGTCTTGGCCATGGTAGAGAGTTTGGAATCTGATTGATTGATTGATTGCTTCTCTGGACAGGTGTCTTTTATACAGGTAACAAGCTGAGATTAGGAGCACTCCCTTTAAGAGTGTGCTCCTAATCTCAGCTCGTTACCTGTATAAAAGACACTAGGGAGCCAGAAATCTTACTGATTGAGAGGGGGTCAAATACTTATTTCCCTCATTAAATGCAAATCAATTTATAAAATTTTTGATATGTGTTTTTCTGGATTTTGTTGTTGTTATTCTGTCTCTCACTGTTCAAATAAACCTACCATTAAAATTATAGACTGATCATTTCTTTGTCAGTGGGCAAACGTAAAAAATTAGCAGGGGATCAAATACTTTTTTTCCCTCACTGTATATACTCGGATCCACTTACACGCTTATGCAAGCAAATGTACACACGCAGATACATGTATACAAAGACATGCCAAGATCCCCTTTAACAGACTTGGCAAGTGTTGTTTGCGAGCACCTATAAAGGCGAGAACTATGACGCATGAGGGTTGGGTGGCCAGCACCACGCCCCACTGTCAATGTCTCCTTAGTGCTGATGTTTACACAACTTGCTTCATCAGGCTGAGTTGACCTAAACGGGGTCCACTACTAGTTCAGGCACTCACCACTGTTGGCAGTGAGCCTGAATAGAACTCTGGTCGCTGGGTTCGTAGCACGGTGCGCTAAGCACTGTAACACTGCTCCCCATACACGCAGATAAACACGTGAACACAGATACGCACATTTATACATTGCAATGAATGGTAGCGCCTCTGTTGGCTGCAGGGGGGGTGGGTGTTTTGCTGATGTCTCTGCTGCGTCTGCTTTCCCTACAGCTCAACCGAACCACGACCCCAACACCCACCATTGCCTGTGCGGCGCTGACGGTGAGACACCCCCCCCGCCTAAAAACCCAAGCGAGAGCCGGCCATCATCACAAGCGTCCCTTATAGTCATGCATGTGGACTCTTTGTGTCTGTGTGTTTGGTTTGGGTGTCTGTTTGGATTATGTGTCTGGGTGTCTGTGTTTGGGCTGTGTGTCTTGTGTATCTGTACTCTGTGTGTGTGTGTTTGTCCATAGTGAATGAGTTGTGGTTCTCTGCCCACACAGCGGACCTCATCATGTTGGGGCTGGCAACGCATGAGCCCAAATTCACGATCATCCGTGAGGAGTTCAAGCCCAACCAGCAGCGGCCGTGCGCACTCTGCTCTCAGTTTGGACACGAGCTCAAGGACTGCGAGGGGCTGCCCCGCGAAAAGCAGGGCAAGGTGCGGATACATGGGGGGAGACACAGGGACACGGTGGGGTGGTAGCGGGGGGGATATAGGTACACAGGTGAAGACAATGGGACAGAGGGGGACACACGGACACAAGATGAAGGACTGAGAGGCAACTTGCGGAGATGCGATGGGGGGGGGGGGATACAAGAAAAAAAGTGGACACCTGAAAAAACATGGGCACTTGGGGGCACAGGGGGACACCTGGGGACATAGGTGCACTCATGCAGTGCACACAGGTGTATGCTGTGTTGTGGTTAAGCATAACCATTCGCGTGTTGTGTTGTCTTCCCGTGTGTTTCCCCGTGGCAGCATGACGAGTTTGCTGACCTCCCACCCGGTTCGGAGCAGGATTTCATCTTCCTTAGACTCAACATTCTGCGCGAGGTGGGGTTTCGCAGCTCCTGGTCACGTGTCTGTCTGCACATTTGTTCATGTGTTTCTGTGTGTGATGATCCTGACTCTTTGCTCACAATCATTAAGGACCTTCATGATTGTGGGCAGGGTTGCGAAAAGCTAATGTCTGCTGGAGTCGGAGCCTTTTCACCTTGGACGCTCCTGAGCAGTTGCCGGGAGTTGCCCTCCAACAACAACAGAGGACAGAGGAGCGCTGCTCAAAGCAATGAGCAGAAGACAAGGTGGCTAAAATGCAACGAGGTGGCACAGTAGAGACAACAGGTGGTGCATCTGTCAGTCATCTCAGTCAACTCATGGCACCTGGGTGTGTCCCCTGACTTCCTTCCAGCGAGCGTTCGACACTACGTGGCCTTAAAGTGCACATAGCCTAGCACAAGCGCCGTGGTGAAGTCACCGCCACTAAATCACATGGCAGTTGCTATTGTATGCACATGTGTGTACTCAAGTGTTTGTGTACTCACGTGTGTACGGTGAATATCTGAACTGGTCCTGGGTCTCCCCATGTCGACTCACCCTTAAATAAGTACCTAGTGTGGTGTGCAAAATATCAGCACTGGGAAGACAAAAACAGCCTAGCCTGGTCGCTGGCCACCCAGCTCCTCGTGCCGGTCTTCATCGGTGCAACTTGCTAACAGCACTTGCCCCACAGTCGATTAAGGCTACACGGGGAATCTTTGTCATTATACTCACCAGTGTGCATGGTTTTGACCCCGAACCTCTGCAACGTACGGCCAACGCGCTGCCGCTCAGCCGCGTTACCGCTAAGGTAACTTTCCGACGACGGCTGTCATGCAGTGTCGGCTGTGCGCGTGGCCACCTGTAATCCAGTACTGTCTGTTCTCCTATAACGCCGCGTGTTGTTTTCATAACGCGAATTGGATATAACACAATCGACTGCACAGAACTACTTTGAGGAGGAATAAGCGGTCATTTGTTTGTCTTGGCGTAGCATCGCACAAGACGGGATGCTGCTGGGACCTTCTAGATCAGGGGTCGGCAACCTATGGCTCGCGAGCCAGATGTGGCTCTTTTGATGACTGCATCTGGCTCGCAAATAAATCTTAGCTGACATTTCTTAACATGATAAGTAATGAATAATTCCGCTGACATTAAAGTAAAACAGTACAGAAATCACAGTGTTAAAAATAACGTTTAAAATATAAAACATTCCCATGCATTTTAATCCATCCATTTTCTACCGCTCCTGCTCAGGGTTGCAGGTGGCTCAGCCAATCCCAGCTGTCCGACACCAAAATTCTATTTTTATTGGATAATGCGGTAGCCTACGGGTCGTTGTGAGGTCAAGAAGTAAACTTCCGTCCTTTTAATCAAATAGTCAGCTAGCTAATTTATGCAGAGCAAACCCTTTTGATGAAGAAGATGGCGAAAAGAAAAAAACATGAGGAGTACCGCACATTTCAGCACGAATGGACAGAGGAATTCGCCTTTGTGGAGAGAGTAGGTTCTGCGGTGTGTCTAATATGCAGTGATAAAATTTCATTGATGAAACGGTCAAATATAAAGCGGCACTTCGACACGCCATGCTACATTTGCATCGAAATATCCAGCGGGGGACAGCAGAAAGAAGGCATGCCAAGAGCTACTGTCCAGAGTGCAAGCTAGTCAGCAGCAACTCCATGTATGGACCAGACAAGGTGATTGGAATTCAGCTCGCTTTGCTGGTTCTTTAGCAATTGTGAGGAACGGAAAGCCATTCACAGATGGCGAGTATGCCAAAACATTCATGCTTGATGTGGCCAACGAACTTTTTGATGACTTTTCGGATTAAGACAAGATAATCAAACGAATAAAAGACATGCCTCTGTCAGCAAAAACTGTTCACGATCATACCATAATGATGGCACATCAAGTGGAGGAAACACAAGTGAAGGACATAAATGCAGCGCCATACTTTTCCCTCGCTTTGGATGAGTCAACAGACGTAAGTCATTCAATCTGAGTACGACGTTTTGCCAGTAATTACAACTAGCTTCATCAGGCGACAGCCAGATTTGTGGAGAAGTCTTACTCTTTCGTTCCTTATATACATGCGTAGATGTTGTGACCATGCTTCTGCGCTCTTGCGCAAAGTGGGGGGGGGGGGATTACTGAGTCAACGTACATTATGCATGTGGTTAAACATTGACTTCAAGCTTTCGTGACTGCAGGAATTAATATTCTTGGGTCTTTCGGTAAAGTCACGTAGATAGGTTCAAATAAAATATTTTTTTGTTATTTTATTTGAACCTATCTATGTAACTTTACTGAAAGACCCAAAAATATTATGCATGTGCATTATGCGGGCCCTTTGATCTTGTCCTTCCTGTCTTTTGTGACAACCCTTACAAGTTGGCTGTGTCGGGTGGTGGCGGGTTTTAACAACACATTTACGCGATCTAACCCAAAAAACCTCTTATAGATATTGTGAAACTTGTGTCTTGTGGGTTGGCGTCCAGGAGGTGCTATACCCTGTCTTGCCAGGAGAAGGCGGTACCTGCAAGTGAACCAATTTCCATCTGTTTCAAGCTGTACAGGGATAGTGTTTTTCCCTCGCACACGTAGGTTTTCTCCGGGTGCTCCGGTTTCCTCCCACATAATAAACACCCAATTATTTGGCTGAAAACATCTTAAAATAAAAAAAAACCCATTGCTGTGAACCCTCTTAAAAAAGAGTCCAGTGCAGCTCACCTGGATAATTAAGTCATTATTACGTTATTAGTGTATTATTATTAAGCATCATTCCACGCTTGCCACCCCTGCCCTGTGTCCCGTCCACTAGTACCTGGAGCGGGAGCTCACTATGGCGAGCCTGCCCTTCCCCTTCGACCTGGAGAGGAGCATTGACGACTGGGTCTTCATGTGCTTCTTTGTCGGAAACGACTTCCTTCCGCACCTGCCTTCCCTGGAGATCCGGTGAGGCCGAATTTCTGTCCCGTGACCTGCCAGCAGACGTTCGACACTTGACTTGGCCTTAATGTGCGCACAGCCTGGCACAAGCGCCATGGTGATGTCACCGCCACTTAGTGGTGAATGGCGGTTGTTGTTCTTGAAGGTGGTTGGGGTTGTGATGTTGATGGTGGTGATGATGGTTGTGATGTCTTCATGTGTGCCAGGGAGGGAGCCATCGATCGCCTCGTCGGCATCTACAAGAACGTTGTTCACCGCACAGGGGTGAGGGCAGCCCTGCGTGCGTGCACGTGTCTGTGTGTGTGTTTGACCAGATAGAGGGGGATAAATGGGCACGGCATGGGCTAGAGAAGAGATGGAGCTGATGTGGTACAGGAAGACGTGGAGCTGAGTGGACTTTCCGATGACTGGTACCACCGGTGTCAAGATCGGCCTCTGTGGAGGAGACGGATGCTAATTGTGGGCAGATGAGCAACGCTCACAACGAGCAGAGCACCGAGAAGTTTAAACACAACGTCTTGGCACAGCGAGGAGCACAGGTAGTTCATCTCAGTCACCCCATAGCACCTGGGTCTGTTCCATGTCCAACCTGCCAACAGCGAGCCACCCACATTTCACGTGGCCTCAAAGTGTATCTAGCCTGACACAGGCACTGTGGTGACATCACCGCCACTTAGTGGCGAACAGCGTCTGTTGTCTGCCTGTGCATATGTGAATGTAGGGCTGCCTGTGGGGAGTGGTAGTGTAGCGGTTCGCGCTCTGCTACGAACCTGGTGACCCGAGTTCTATTCCCGCTCACGGCCAACACCAGTGACGATGGTTTGAACCGGTCCTGGGCCTCGACTAGGTCGACTCAGCCTTTAATGAGTACCTTGTGCGATGTGTAAACTTCGCCACTCGGGAGATAAAGGCGGTTGGGTGTGGTGCTTGCCACCCACCCCCTCGTCTGCCATGCTGGCCTTTTTTAGGTACTACTCGCTGCTATCAGCACTTCCCCCAACAATCCGTTGAGGATACACAAAGGAGTCTTTGTGTGTGCGTGCAGGGCTACCTGACGAACAGTGGCTACGTGAACCTGGAGCGCGTGCAGCTCGTGATGGAGGCGCTGGGGGAGATGGAGGACGCCATCTTCAAGAAGCGGCGCACTGACGACGTGAGCTCCCACCCCCCCTCCCCCCTCCCCACCTTGTTAGCTCCTCGTCGCGATTGCAGACAATGTGCGTGAGCACACTGACCATGCGTTTCCCCGGGAAGTGGTGGCACAGTGGTTAACGCGCTGCGCTACGAACCCAGTGACCCGCATTCAAATTCCCTCTCCCGGCCAACATCCGTGACGAATAGCCAAACCGGACCTAGGTCTCCTCTAGTTGGACTCGGCCTTTGCCAAGTACCCAGTGCGGTGTGTAAACATCGCCACTGGGGAGACGAAGGCGGCCGGGCGAGTTTCTGGCCACCCACCCCCACGTGTGCCATACTGACCTTTATAGGTGCTCGCTAACAGAACTTACCCCAACAGTCTGTTAAGGCTATACGAGAGGGGTCTTTGTCTTTGTGTGTGCGTGTGCGCCCACAGTTGGATTTCAAACGTCGTCAGAAGGACAGAAAGAAGCGGATGAAGCGGGTGAGTGAACTTCATAAGCGTCACCAGACAGCGGGCAGCTTTGGTTGAAGCAAGTAAACCGAACTGCTGATGAGACACTGAACGTCAAAACCATTCGAGAGTTTTTATGGTGTTGAACCAACATTCCAGATAGGATGCACTCCCAGAAGGTCGTGTGGCTGATGGGATGTGTTGAACAAAATTATTTATTGGCGGCAAAGTGGTGCCCTGGGTTCAGTTATGAACTTGGGAGCCTTTTCTTTGTGGAGTTTGTAGGATCTCCTGTTCTGCATGGGTTTCCTCTGGGTGCAATTTCTTCACATCGTTAGACAGATTTTGACCTCTTGGTCAAACATTCCATAGCTGAAACCTTAACTACAAATTACTCAATTTGCAGCAGAAGCAACATCGCCCCCTACTGCAGAAACTTGGCAGGACTCTCCTGAAAAAGAGTTGAGACTGTTCTTCTTTGGTTCTTTCGGTAAAGTCACGTAGAATGAGAATAATAAAATAAAATAAGACAATCAAATTCTCACGACGTTTCGGCCACAACACAAGTAACCTTCAGGTGAAAGAACAACTGTCGGGACGACAGTGCTTCAATGAGCACTGCTAAGATTC
The DNA here is from genome assembly GCF_048934315.1 of Petromyzon marinus. Classification (NCBI taxonomy): domain Eukaryota; kingdom Metazoa; phylum Chordata; class Hyperoartia; order Petromyzontiformes; family Petromyzontidae; genus Petromyzon; species Petromyzon marinus. The sequence continues at coordinate 486,944 of NC_133719.1, forward strand.
GTAGCGTCTTTTAAGCTCGGTGAGAGGCGTGGAGCGCCTTGACAAAGGAGTTTACATATCAACGCAGGAGAATTTAGCATTTAAATAGCTGAGGGATTAGCTTGTGACAGAAATACTGTGTTAAAGTCAAAGTTTACATATCAACAGAGGCATTTAGTATATACTACTTCAATGCTAAATTCTCCTGCGTTGATATGTAAACTCCTTTGTCAAGGCGCTCCACGCCTCTCACTGAGCTTAAAAGACGCTACGAATCTTAGCAGCGCTCATTGAAACACTATCGTCCCGACAGTTCTGTTCTTTCACCTGAAGAAGGATACTTGTGTTGTGGCCGAAACGTCGTGAGAATTTGATTGTTTTATTTTATTATTTTATTCTCATTCTACGTGACTTTACCGAAAGAACCAAAGAAGATGAATCCTTGCAGTCACGAAAGCTTTAAATCGAAAGTTGAGACTGTTTACTGGGTAAACGAGCGTAAGTAAATAACAATAAATAAATAGGTCATTCCATGGTTAATGTTTTTAATCTTTTCCACGAAAACTACTGTTAACCGAAATAACTGTGAATCGAATTCATTTACAGATTTTAAAATAAGTGAGTCACTGTGTTTGCGAGAGAGCTGTCTCCACTTCCAAAACATAAAACACGATGTAAACAAAACCATTCGAGGTCCAAACACTTTTTGGTAGAGGGCATGGCTCAGCTCCAGTTACGAGTGCTCGGATTGGTCGAATTTGGCGCCCGCATGCATAATGTAAACATATTGTTAGTAAACATGTTAATGTCAGTCGAAACCATGGGGTCCTTATGTGAGGCGAAATGTTAACCTGAAAAACCGTTAGCCAAAGTCACTTTACCGAGTGACTACTGTAGTGTGTGCGAGAATTCCTCCCTCACCTAACGTTGCCCTTGTGTGCCCGCGGTTGGACCAGGATCGTCCGGCCTTCATCCCTGGGGGGCAGTTTTCTCCCCGGCCACTAGGTGGTGGTGGTGGCGGCGGTTGGAGGGGGGGCCGGGGGGGAAGCAACCCCATCCACAACCCCCGGCAGACGGCGTACGAAATGCGCACGCAGGGACGAGACTACAACAACATGGTATGTGGCCCCCCACACTACCACACATCATGGTACATGGAACCCCACACTACCACACATCATGGTACATGGCCCCCCACACTACCACACATCATGGTACATGGCCCCCCACACTACCACACATCATGGTACATGGAACCCCACACTACCACACATCATGGTACGTGGCCCCCACACTACCACACATCATGGTACATGGCCCCCCGACATTACCACACATGGTACATTACCCCCACACTACCACACATCATGGTATAATGCCCCCCACACTACCACACATCATGGTACATGCCCCCCCATACTACCACACATGGTACATTACCCCCACACTACCACACATTATGGTACGTTGCTCCTCACTCCACCACACATCATGGTATGTGGCCCCCACACTACGACATATGGTACGTGGCTCCTCACTCTACCACACATCATGGTACGTGGCCCCCCACGCTACCACACATCATAGTACGTGGCCCCTACACTACCACACATCATGGTACGTGGCCCCTACACTACCACACATCATGGTACGTGGCCCCTACACTACCACACATCATAGTACCTGGCCCCTACACTACCACACATCATGGTACGTGGCCCCTACACTACCACACATGGTACGTGGCCCCTACACTACCACACATCATGGTAGGTGGCCCCCACACTACCACAAATCATGGTACGTGGCCCCTACAGTACCACACATCATGGTACGTGGCCCCTACACTACCACACATCATGGTAGGTGGCCCCCACACTACCACACATCATGGTACGTGTCCCCCACACTACCACACATCATGGTAGGTGGCCCCCACACTACCACACATCATGGTAGGTGGCCCCCCCACACTACCACACATCATGGTACGTGGCCCCCCACACTACCACACATCATGGTAGGTGGCCCCCCACGCTACCACACATCATGGTACGTGGCCCCCCACGCTACCACACATGGTAAATGTGTGAATGGTGTGTATGTATGTTGAACTTCTTTTACACTGTACGTATCCAATTGTGCTAATCGGAGGTGTGTGGGTGTGATGTGTGAGTGCTGCGTATGTGTGCTGTGTGTTCTGTGTGGGTGTTGTGTGTGGTGTATGGGTTGTGTGTATGGTGTATGGGCGGTATGTGTGGTGTGGGTGGTGTGTGTTTGTGGTGTATCTGTTGCAGAGCGCTGCTCAGTCTCTGAAGAGCTCCATGTACGGACAGAGCCCGGTGAGTTCTGGTAACTCAGAGCAATCGGTGTCTCATCAATCATCACTGATTAGGGGGCGGCAGGTGGCGGTGTAGTAGTGGTACTCGTGCCTCGCAGTGAGTGGCACCTAGGTTTGAATCCTGTTTCTGGTGCCCCTCTGTATGGAGTTTGTATTCTCTCCCCTGTCCTGCAGTGAGTGAGTGGAGTTTGTATTCTCTCCCCTTTTCTACAGTGAGTGGAGTTTGTATTCTCTCCCCTGTTTTGCAGTGTGAGAGTGAGTGGAGTTTGTATTCTCTCCCCCTGTCCTGCAGTGATTGAGTGGAGTTTGTATTCTCTCCCCCTCTTTTGTGTGGGTTTCCTCCCGGGTTCTCCGGCTTCCTCCTCCCATAGCTAAACACGTGCACAGTGGAAGCAGTGCTGGCCAAACCACATCCCAAAGCTGAAACATTCCCTGCAAAACACTCAATTGGAACCGCACAGCAGTAGCAGCAGCAATATCGCCCCCCCCCCCCCCCCCCCACTGTGAAAACGTAGCAGGACCCTCCGGAAAAAAAAGTCTGGACCCGTCTCATTACTGTTTTGAGCTGGTGGTCTAGACGAGTCTAAGAGCATCGTACGTGCAATTTGGTGGTCACATTGCATGCACATATGGCATACGTGTCCATGTGAGCCTGTGTCTCCGTGTGTCTTCATGTCCCATAGGCTCCGTCCCACTCTGGGAACAGCAGCTTCAGCTCGGGGGGGGGCACTCCCTCCCCCTCGGGGAAGCGGCCGCTCGAAGACAGCGACGATGAGCCTGAGCCCGAGGACAACGTGAGGTGCGTGCAGGGCCCCCCACTCCCACCACAGCCGCTCACTGCTCACTACGGCCCCCACTCCACCACGGCCTCCCACTCCTCACCAGGGCCCCCCACTCCTCACCAGGGCCCCCCACTCCCACCGCGGCCCTCCGCTCCTCACCATGGCCCCCCGCTCCTCACCATGGCCCCCCGCTCCTCACCATGGCCCCCCGCTCCTCACCACGCCCCCCCACTCCACCATGGCCCCTACACTCCCACCACGGCCTCCCACTCCTCACCACGGCTCCCCACTATTCACCACGATCCCCCACTCCCACCACGGCTCCCCACTATTCACCACGATCCCCCACTCCCACCACGGCCCCCCGCTCCTCACCACAGCCCCCCACTCCCACCACGGCCCCCCGCTCCTCACCACGGTTCCCCGCTCCTCACCAGGGCCCCCCCACTCCCACCACGGCCCCCCATTCCTCACCACGGCCCCCCGCTCTTCACTACGGCCCTCCATTCCTCACCACCGCCCCCTACTCACCACGGCCCCCCACTCCCCACCACGGACCTCACAGCGAGCCTGACTGGCGCCGTGCCTATAAAACATCAACGCCGGAAAGACAAAGACGGTCAGGCGTGGTTCCGTCCACAAGGCCACCCCCACGTGATGGCCTTCGTAGGTGCCGCTCGCTAACGGCCCTCGCCCCCGAATGGCCCGCGTGGGCTACGCGGGGGGGGATCTCTTTGTGTGCGGTGGTGACGCAGGCTGTGGGAGGACGGCTGGAAGCAGCGATACTACCGCCAAAAGTTCGACGTGGATGACGGCGACACCGGATTCACCGACAAGGTGGCGCGGGCGTATGTGCATGGCCTGTGCTGGGTGCTGCGCTACTACTACCAGGTGCCCACCGCCCCATCGCCGCTCAGCCTCCTCCCTCTCACCCCAACGCCACTCACCCTCTCACCCCAACGCCGCTCACCCTGCTCCCTCTCACGCTCCCGCCGCTCACTCCGCTGCCTTTCACCCCGATGCCGCTCACCCTCCTCCCTCTCACCCTAACGCCGCTCACCCTCCTCCCTCTGGTATGACTGGTCCCAGGGCTGCGCGTCGTGGCAGTGGTTTTACCCGTTCCACTACGCGCCCTTTGCCTCAGACTTCCACAACGTGGCCAGCATGCCGTCCGACTTCGCCACCGACACCAAACCCGTGAGCGCTCGCACATACACGCACACATAGCAACAACAACAGCCGGCATTCCCCACCGAGTGGCGGCCACTCTATTTCCTCCTCATGTGTAGGAACACTCGCGGGCATTGGCCAAACATCCGAGTATAGGATCGCAGAGCTTGGGCAGTTGTTGGTGCCGGTTGTCACCGTGCCTTCTCGCTTGTGATTTTTTGCGCATCTCCTTGCAAAAACCGCACGCTACAAATTGTACCGCGTTTGGAGATGCGATTGGTACGTGTGAAGCCATTTACAATTGTAGTGGGTACAAATGGAGAACGAGGCTTCTCTGGAGGCAACACGTTTATACTGGTAGGAACGAAGTTGTAAACTGAGTGTACCAGCCTGCAATAGATTAATGTGTCCGTCCGTCCGTCCCCTTTCAATACTTTTTTAACGAAGTGAAATCTCGTGCTGTTGGGTGTAAAATCAGCAATAGACAGCGCAGAGACTTGTCCTACCAGCCCACCCTGCAGGGACCTGTTTATAACAATACTCGCTAACACAAAGGGGTAGCTGCCCCTTCCACCAGTGTAGTCCCTCCAGGCTAACTAGCCCTAACACAACTGGGGGAGACCATCAAGCTTGGACCCCGACTCGAGTCCTGGTCTTGACTTTGGGGCTTCTTCAGGAGGACGGCTTCATATCTTCAGGTGAACAACAGCAGCCGGACCCGTTGAGGGGTCCGGCTTATATTCCCAGTCCCGGGGCTTCCTCCGCCCCTAGGCACGCCTCTTTTCTCAGCCCTTCCAGAGGCCCCTGGAACTGGTCCCGGGGTCCCCCAGCCCCTCTCTTTGGGGGCAGCACCCCTGGTACCTCCGGCCACCAGCCCTCCGGGTTCATCTGGAGTGCCATGGCCCCCTGTCACGCCTGCGCCGCTCCAGGCGCTCTCGCCCCCAGCCTTCAGGGGCTGACACTGCACACCGAGTGCAATGTTGCACAACTGCCGTGTTGTAGGTGGTGTGAGCAGTGTGTCTCCTGCTCCACACACAGGCCGGCCTTACGTGGCATGCAGTGACATCCCGCGATGCCACTACACAAACACACTTGCATTCGACAAAGATCCCCCCTTTTATAGTCTGTAACACACTATTGGAGCAAGTTTTGTAAGCGAGCACCTCATGAAGGCCGGCATGGCACAGGAGGGGGTGGGTGGCCAGCGCCACTCCCCGGGCGCACTGATTTGATTTCTGCTTGGCTATTTTTGCTCTGATTTCTATTTGCTTCATTGTTGTACTTTTTTGATACAGCAAATGCTCTGTTATCCGACACTTTACCATCTGGAATGCTCTATTAACCGGCATCTGTAGTTTACAGAAGCTTCAGGACACTGCCGAGTGGTGGTGCTAGCGCCAGTCTGTACACGCGGTACTCTAATACTGTATATACTCTAAACGGCCTCACTGCTTCAACAATCAACTTAGAATGCTCTACAACTGACCAGTGAGTAACTTTAAGAGAGTTATCTTATTTCTTACATCATAGTTTAAATGTAGGCTTGGTTTCTTTCTTGAAACATTTTATGTATAGTACTTGAAAAATGTGAACCATCTTACCTATTAAAGTCATTTTTTGTCAGTCTGTCTGTCTGCGCACACGCCTTGTGACGCTTTTAACTGACAAACTGTTGGGTTTACGTTTCAACAAAGTACACAGATATGACACAATATTCCCTGGACGAAAAAGTGCTATTTGTTTTTCCCATCCGTCAAATGTAAAGTAGTTAAATTAGCAACTTATGTTTTATTACTACGCTAATCGTGGCGCCAAAGCCCGCATCTGCGCATGAGCAGAAACGCTGACTCGTCGTTGTCCCTAGCAACGCACACGCGATCGGTGGGGACGGGGGGGGGGGGGAGAATTCTCATTCGCGTTCAAAATAAAAAATAAAAACGCAACACCAAAGGGAAATTCTGAACAGTGTGATGTCCTCTTCTCGCCTCTCCCACCCCAATGTGTGCAGTTATTACTATACAGTTAGTAGATATGACTGTAGATCGGCCGGGGGATAGTGGGGGGGGGGGGTAGCAGCCCAGCCCCAGCCGGCCGAGGTGGCACCTTGGCCGGCTGGGCAATCTAGCCGTGGCTGGCGGCACTCCGCAGGACTAGGCCTCACCACGGCATTCTGTAGGGTTCGTAGATACTGCTATAGAGTCGAATGATGCTACTATTGAGATGGTAGATACTGCTATAGAGTCTGCAGATACTATGGTAAAGTTAGTAGTTACTACTATAGTCAGTGGATACTACTGTAGAGTCAATAGATACTACTATAGATTCAGTAGATACTACTATAGTCATTAGATACTACTGCAGCATCAGTATATACGACTATAGAGTTAGTAGATACTACTATAGTCAGTAGATACTACTATAGTCAGTAGATACTACTATGGAGTCGGTAGGTCTACTGTAGAGCAAGACTCTGATTTAGAGTCACTAGATACTACTCTATTGTACGTTGGGTGTGTAGGTATATATGCCTCCAGGGGGGTAAAAATATGTTTTGAGGGGGGCATCGACAATTTTCGGAAACCTTTTAGATCAACTATTTACCACCCACTTTATATTACTTTTTGTTTCAGGACTTCTGCAAGCCTCTTATAATTTTGTTGACGGACAAATGGACAGACAAATGGAATAGCTTGGTCTTTGTGTATGTATATGTTATGTTTTTAAGAGAAGACAAGATTTGAAATATATTTTTCCCCCAGGCAACGCCAGGTACTTCCTGCTCGTTAACTATAACTGTCAGACAACCCGCATATTTGATGAAACGGCACCCTCCATTCCACATGGATGCCGGATAACAGAGGTTTTTTTTATGTTTCTATTGTCATATTGGTGACCTAGATGAGTCACTCCTGCAAATGAGATTTCTATCCTGATCTCTTAAATTGTCATCTGGTTACACACAATCAACTTCAAACTTGAAACGTGGTTGTCTCCCCCCCTTGCAGTTCAAGCCCCTGGAACAGCTGATGGGGGTGTTCCCGGAGGCCAGCGGCAACTTCCTGCCGGTGACGTGGCGCAAGCTCATGTCCAACCCGGTGAGTCTCGCTCCAATCGGTTCCCCCCACCCTCCCCCCCCCAACACCCCCCCCCCAACACCTCCCCCCCCCAACACCTCCCCACCTTCACCCGAACTTTTCAGAACAAAAATGGACAAAATGTAACGATGGAGTAGAGACCGAGAGAGGGGCGGAAGAAATTGCAGTGAAACGGAGTTACAGCAGAGGCCACGGAAGGTGGGGGGGGGGGAAGTGGGGGAGGTCTTCACCCAGCTCTGGGATGTTACAGCCTGACAGCAACAACCACATGCGTGTGCATGTGCCCGGGGGGGAGCGGTCGTGGTAATGGTTAGCGTGCTGCATGACGAACCCGGCGACCCAGTTCGATTCCCGCTCATGGTCAACATCGCTGACGAATATCTGATCCGGCCCTGGGCCTCCGCTCGGTCAACTCGGCCTCAAATGAGTACCTGGTGCGGCGTGTAGTAAACATCCCTACTGGAGAGGAGACCAAGGCGATCGGGCGTGGTGCTGGCCACCCACCCCTGCGTGTGCAGTGCCGGCCTTCATAGGTGCTCGCGAACAGCACTTTCCCCAACAGTCTGTTAAGGCTATACAGAGGGACTTTGTCTTTGTACACACATGTCCGTGATTTTCACTCCCACAGGACTCGAAAATCATCGACTTCTATCCCGACGACTTCTCCATTGACCTCAACGGGAAGAAGTACGCCTGGCAGGGTGAGCCCCAGCATCCACCCGCCAATGATGGTTGATGTTGATTTCACAGCTGATAGAAATTGGAACAGAAACAGCTTCGTTGCAGACAAAATGGACAACAGCGCACAAATATGATTGATAAAAAACTTAATTTCCTCACAAGTCAGTTAAAACAAATTACGTTTAAACGACTTATGGAAAAATTTAGTTGCTGAAACATCTTCACTCAATCATTTATATGGAGTAACCAAGGAAATGCAGTTCTGCACAGGCTAGGGAAGAGAAGGGCTGTAGGAGGATGTGGAGCTGAGTGGACTTGCCGATGTCCGGTACCAGCGGTGTCAAGATCGGCCTCTGTGCGTGTGTAATGCGGTGGTGTAGCGACGAATATCTGAATCAGTCATCGGCCTCCCCTAGGTAGACTCAGCCTAAAATTAGTCCTTGGTGCGATGTGTCAACATCGCCACTTAGGGAGACAAAGGTGGCTAGGTGTGGTGCTGGCCACCCACTCCCTTGTGGGCATTGCCGTTCTTCATAGGTGCTACTGGCGAACAGGACTTGCCCCAAAAGTCTGTTAAGCCTATACAGGGGGATTGTTGTGTGTGTATTTGTGTAATGCATGTGACTCGTGCTGCCCATAGGCGTGGCGCTGCTGCCCTTCGTGGACGAGCGCCGTCTGCGTGCGGCCCTCGCGGACGTCTACCCCGACCTCTCGGTGGACGAGAGTGAGGCCCCCCCCCGACCCCCCCTCCCTCATGATCACCTCGCGAGTCCAAGTTGTGTTTGTCCCGATCAGCGTTTTGTCTTGTGGCCCTACGTGGTGGACACGGGCCCACGTAAGCGGATATCGCAGAGCTACCTCTGAGATTCATTCCTCTTCACGTGACCTCTGTTTCCACACACAGTAAATAGAGGGCAGTAACCACCCCACCCGCTCTGCCGCTGAGAGTAACGCTCGCAGTCATGTTGTGGTCAATCTGAGATTTTGTCAAGAGCTGTAATTTTTCCCATTAAGCATGGAACCATATGCAAGGCAATCATTTTTTTGCGTTGCCATTGGTGACTGGGCTGAAGCCATCACCTCTTGACAGATACTTGAGAACCCGGTTTAATCATAAACCCAGTGTCTGTAAATCTAAACGTCTCTATGTGAGTCTATGGGTCCCTATGCAAGTCGTTGGTGAGAACCCAGTTTAATGAAAGTTCCGGCTCAGCATCTCTGACCTGAGCCGCTGCCTGGCCGTCCTTCCGTCTTTCTGGCTTCGGAGTCTCACAGATCTTTACATGATTCACCAACCCTTCACCCCCCCCCCCCACCCCGCTCAGGTCGTAGGAACAGCCTCGGCAGCGACGTGTTGTTTGTGGGGCAGTACCACCCGCTGCAGGACTTCATGGTGGAGCTCTACAGCGGCGGAGCAGAGAACGGACAGGTGGGGGGTGCGGGGGTCACTGTTCCAGGTGGAAGGCATGGGGGTCACGGGTCCAGACAGGGGGGCTCGGGGGTCATGGGTCCAGGTGGGAGGGCGCAGGGGTCACGGGTCCAGGTGGGGGGGCGTGGGGGTCACGGGTCCAGGTAGGAGGCGCGGGGGTGACGGGTCCATGTGGGGAGTGCGGAGGTCACGGGTCCAGATGGGGGGAGGAGCGTGGGTCATGGGTCCTTGTAGGGGAGTGTGGGTGTCATGGGTCCAGGTGGAGGAAGGGGGTTGGTGGCGTTCACCTGACCCCAACCCCTCTCTTTGGCGTTTGTGTAAAGGACCACTGCACACCCATGTACAGAACTCTGGGCCGCTTTTAACGTTTGGTTTCTCATCAGCAGTCCGGCTGACTTGGAGCAATCCTGGTGAACTGTAACGCTATCTGGTGTCGTTACTCGGACTGGCCCAATCCCTGTTCACCGTTCCTCACCATATCTCCCCCTCCCCCCTCCGCAGGAGGTGGATCTGCCCCCCAACCTCTGCCACGGCATGACGAGTAAACTACGTCTGGACCAGGACTCTATCCTGCCTGGCAGGTACTGTTGTACGCACGTGCGTATGTGTGCGCGCGAGTTTGCACACAGTGGGGAGCAGTGGTGCAATGGTTAGCGCACTATGCTGCAAACCCGGCGAGTTCGAGTCACGGCCAATAAGAATTACGATTATTTGAACTGGTCCTTGGCCTCGAATGAGTACTTGATGCCGCGTGTAAATAGAAGTTACTGGGGATAGAAAGGCGGTCGAGCGTGGAATTGGCCACCCACCCCCATCGTGTGCCGACCGTCATAAGTGCTACTCACTAACAGCATTAAGCCTAACAGTCTGTTCGTGCTATATGGGCGAACTTTGTATTTTGTGTGTGTTTTGTGTGTGTCCCACAGGGTTGTGCAGTCCCCTGTGCCCACGCTGCCTGACGTGAAGCACAACAGCTGTGTGAGGTCAGTGGTGATATCGCAACCAGCCACCCCTCTGTTGCCCATCCCCCACCCCCTCGATCGCCCACCCCCACTCATCCACCGTAGCCCCCGATAACCACGACCTGGAACTTCTCGGTTCTCAGTCAGCAATCATCAGTTCCTCATTGTGTGATTGCCCCCCCCCCCCCCGACTCACCTCACACCCAGAGCCGCAAATTGGGGCGACCGTCCCGGGCCACGTGCATTGGGGGGGAGGGGGGTAGGGCCCCTGCACTTTCATGTCACCGTGGTGTCAGATGTAATACTCCCTTTCGGTTTAGTTTGAAGGCGTCAGGGGGCCCACACGGTGTGGGATTTGCCCCGGGCCCTTCACTCCCCCCCATATGGATGGCCTTGGGTGTGCCTTGCCCTTTGCTTTTGCTGCAACCAGAGCTCGTGGCACTCCTCCCTCCCTCCTCCCCTTCCCCCCTACCTCTTCGCCGTCATCTCAGAGTCCCCGAACCCCCCCTCCCGCCCCCTCCGTGTGGCAGCATCTTGTTCCGGGACCCGCAGTATGAGGAAGGATTCGTGTTCAAGGCTGAGTTCCTCCCGGGGGCCAAGTGAGTTCCAAACGCTTCCACTCGGCCGTCGTGACGCGCATGTACACACATGTACTTGTGCACATACAGACACGCATACACATACATGTACTCATGCGCGCAGACACAAGCACATGCACACACACATGTACTCGCACATGTACACACACGTACTCAACAACAACAACCGCCATTCGCCACTGTGTGTCGGTGACGTCACCACGACGCTTGTGCCAGGCTATGTGCACGTTGAGGCCTTGTGAAGTGTCGATCACCGGCTGTGGCAGGAGGTCACAGGGCAGACCCAGGTGCCACGGGTTGACTGAGATGACTGGCTGATGCACCACCTGTGCCGCCTACTGTGACAACTTGCTGTGCTTTAGCCATCCGGCGCTCCGCTTGTTGTGAGCGTCGCTCCTCCGCCCTCCGTTGTTGTTGGAGGGCGACTGCCTCCAACTGCCCAGTAGCATCCTTCACGAGCCTCCTCCACAGAGGCCAATCTTAACACCGCTGGTACCAGTCATCGGCAAGGCCACTCAGCTCCACATCCTCCTGCACCACATCACTCCATCTCTTCTCTAGTCCGTGCCGTGTCCATTTAGCCCCCTCTATCTGGCCGAACAAAAGCTATTTAGGCATGCGGTGGTTGGGCATGCGATCTACATGACCCAGCCAACGCAGCCTTGTCTGCTGAGCTCACCGATGGGACTTTGTCCAGATCTTTCAAGGATTTTGAGAGCTCCTGACACAATCCAGCTTGGTTATACCCAGGATGGATCGTAGGCAGGCCAGCCTAAATGTTTCTAACCGGCGAAGATGTTCCATTAGGGGGGTCCATGTTTCGCAAGCGTAGAGAAGGGAGGGGATGACTGGCCGAGAAGACCTGAAACTTCGTGCGGAGCAACAGACCAAGTAGCTTCCACACAGCGTTACACAACCGTTGAAAAGATAATGTCGCTCGACTGATCTGGAGTGAGACCTCTGCTGTCAAACCAGAGCCGGTCATGAGCACACTGCCCAGGTATGGAAAACTCTCCGCTCTCTCCACAACTGCCCTATCACCAATTGGGAGTTGTGGGGGTGGAGTGTCCGATGGTGCAAAATACCCAGGCAGTGCTAAATTTTGATGGTGCTGATGGTAAGGCCCCACCTCTTAGTGGCAAGCTTCAGCAGCAGCGCCTCCAACTCCTCCGCTGAGTGAACAGCAATTACCAGATCATCAGCATACATAACGTGGTTGACCAATAGGGAGCCATCCCTTGACCGTAACTGGTCATCGATCGGCCTCCCATTGTATCTGTACCAGATGGAAATTCCTCCGGTACAGCCATTGAAGGCTTCACAAACTACGTGGTCGAAAAATGTTAAATAATGTGGGAGCCAGAGGACATCCCTGTCATGTAGGGCAGTTTGTGCACAAATGCCACTCTCCCTCAGTATTTCGCTTGGGAGATCATCTCTGCCCGATACCTTTCCTTGGTCTCAGGCTCTGGATCGCCTTTAGTACTTCCTCAACAGATGGCACCTCAGGAGCCTCAACAGGGTGACCCCCGCGTGACCCCCGCATGACCCCCGCGTGACCCCAGGCAAGCGGAGAAGGTGCTGAAGCCTGGCGACTGGGAACAGAGGAACCCCGGGCGCAACTACCAACCGCAGCTCGGATTCAACCCCAATCGGCAGCAGCAGCACCTGGGCCAGGCCTCCTTCAACATGCTGCGGTGCGTGAGGGGCACCGGTGGGGTTGGTGTCTGGGAGAGTCGGTGTGAGCGAGTGACGGTGAGAGTCTGTGTGAGTGGTGAGTGACAGTGTTTGGGAGAGTCTGTGTGTGACTCCTGAGTGACTTAAGTATGCAGGTGTGTGAGAGGCAATGCTGTACTGTATAGGTTGTGAGGCCATGTGCTGTGTGTGGTGAGGCTGTACCGTATAGGTGGTGAGGCCGATGTGGTGTGGTTAGTGAGGCTGTATCGTACAGGTGGTGAGGCCTTGTGGTGAGTCTGTACCGTATAGGTGATGAGGCCGTGTGGTGTGGATGTGAACACTTTGCCTTCTCGACACCACAGGCACTCGACTGCCCAGGCCGCAACCTCTCGGAACAGCTGGCCCCAGGCTCACGGAGGTTATGGCCAGGGGCAGCATCAGCCCAGCAGCCGGCAGAGTGAGTCCTGGGGGAATGAGTGCCCGAGTGAATGACCCAGAGAGTGAATTAATGAAATAATTAATTATCTGGGTGGCACCCTGGACCTGACCGTTTCATCCTCGCATCGATTATTTTACTCTGACAGTCCATGCTCTTTGGCCCACGACATGGTAACGTCAGCACAGAAAGATCTTGCACACTCGCTAGGCCACGCCGTCGGTTTTTCACCTCGTGCACACCTGCGGTAAAAAAACGCAGGGAGCACACACGGCACAATGCACGGCACCTTCAACCGGCGACGTGTGCTGTCTAACCGTGTGTGCATTCCCATTTCGATCGCCTTGTGATGTTGATTGTCTGAATTCATCTTGCGCAAGTTACGGCTTGAAACTGTTTGGTCGTGCAATGCCTCAGTATACGAAGCAGATGCGTTCCTGGAGCTTCGTTCGTATGTCGAATAACTTATAACAATAGTATGAGTATGCGTGCCCACCCTTCATCACATACCAATTCACACTGTAAACACTTCATAACTTGCCGTTCATGTTGTAAACAAAGAAAATTTACATTAAAAATAATATATTTATACTGTACAGTATATATAAAACTGACATAAATAAACAAATTGTACACTCAGCAGTGTGCAGTTTTCCTTGTAGGCATGAGGTTGCATTGCCCACCGAACCCCACAGCTCCGTAACGTAGTGCGTCCCTGCGCCCTGATTGTCCGAGATTAATGTAAGCAAACATTGAATGACCTATTGCGATGCGCAACCCTCAAGAAAGGCCATGTGGTGTGGTTATAATTTGAATATTATTTATATCGTATATTTATTAATTTCGGTGTATTATTTGACTCATTTTTTTACCATGAATATAATGATAATAAATCCAAAGTTCGTTGGACTGAAACTTTTTCTATCGAGTATTCGCATATTGGGGTATTCCTGTACAATGTGTCACTACGTGTGTCACTACGTGTGTCTGCCTATGATAGCGGTGATGCAGCTGTTAGCGGGCTGCGTTCCGAACCCGGCGACTCGATTTCGATTCCCGCTCATGGCCAACACCAGTGACTATTATCTGAACCTATCTTTTGACTCGGCCTCAAATTAGTACCTGTTGCAATGTGTAAACATCGCCACTGGGGAGACAAAGGCGGCTGGGCGTGGTGCAGGCCTCCCCCGCCGTGTGCCGTGCCGGTCTTCATAGGTGCTCGCTAGCAGCACTTTCCCCAACAGTCTATTATTGCTATATGGGCGAGCTTTGTATGTATGTTGAACTTTCTTCGCACCTTACGTAGCCAACCATGCTAATCGGAGATGTTTGTGTGGCCCAGTGCCGGCGCGGCAAGACTCTCAGCAGTGGTTTAACCCACAGCCCCGACAGCTCTACAACCCCCCACTCTCCAACCGGTGAGGGCCGGCGCCTGCTTCAATCGCACACCTCCACCCACGTGCTCACCCACGTGCTCACCCACGTGCTCACCCACGTGCTCACCCACGTGCTCACCCACGTGCTCACCCACGTGCTCACCCACGTGCTCACCCACGTGCTCACCCACGTGCTCACCCACTTGCTCACCCACGTGCTCACCCACGTGCTCACCCACGTGCTCACCCACGTGCTCACCCACGTGCTCACCCACGTGCTCACCCACGTGCTCACCCACGTGCTCACCCACGTGCTCACCCACGTGCTCACCCACGTGCTCACCCACGTGCTCACCCCACGTGCTCACCCCACGTGCTCACCCCACGTGCTCACCCCACGAGCTCACCCCACGAGCTCACCCCACGAGCTCACCCCACGAGCTCACCCCACGAGCTCCCCCACACATTCACCTGGACAACTCTGCTGGTGTCTCTAAGACCATGACGGACAGAGTCGCCTTTGGGGGGAGGTTTGTGCGTGAACGCCTGCGACCCTCTCTGCTCCACCCAGGATGACCACACAGAGAGGAGGTGGCTCTGGGGGCCAGGGGGCCTGGTCGCAGGGATCCTACCCCCCGGCGGGGGGGGGCAACTTCCAGCAGAGTGGAGGCGGCAGCTGGGGGGGCCAGCAGCAGCAGCAGATGTTCCAGCCGCGGCACGGAGCACCCCGTGTAAGTCGGCGGTCAGGTGTGCATGCGTCTGTGTGCGTGCGTGCATGTGCGCGTGTCGATGGGGAGCGGTAGTGTGATGGTTAGCACGCTGCACTCCGAACCCGGTGAGCTTAGTTCAATTCCCGCTCACGGCCAATGCCAGTGATGATTATGTGAACCAGTCCTGGGCCTCCCCTAGGTCAACTCGGCCAACTCAGCCACAAATGAGTACCTAGTGCGCCGTGTATAAACATCGCCACTGGGGAGACAAAGGCGGCAGAGTGGTGCTGGCCACCCACCCAGTCGTCTGCTGTGCCGGCCTTCATAGGTGCTCACTAACAGCACTTGTCCCAACAGTCTGTTAAGGCTACACGGGGGATCTTTGTTTTTTGTGCATGTCGATGGTCTGTTCGGTGTGTGCTCGCGGTGATTGGTGTGTTTCTGTGCCGTGTGATTGGATTTTGTGATTTTTGTGTTGATAGTGTGGTGGGTGTGGTGGTAGTTTATTGGGTGTGGTCAGTGGTTTGGTGGGTGTTGGTAGAATATGGATGGGTCAGGGGGAGGGAGGTATATTTGTAGTTCTGTCTTTAATACATGCTAACAGCACTCACCCCTACTTGGCGGAGTTTGTGTGTGTGTAGTTGAGGAATGGGTGCTCACGCCCCCCCCACCCCCCCCCCCCCCGTGCTCCCCTTTATCAACCCTCCCCTCCCACCAGGGTTCCTACCCGGGTCGAGGCAGCTTTCCCATGCCCCCCCCAACCTCCCGCTACTCTCGCTACTGAGACATGGAGACACGGGGGTAGGGGTGGTGGTACATCAACTTCTCCACGCGGACCACACGGCCTGCCGCCGAGCCACCTTGCCAGGGGCTCATTTTAAGGCCGAGTCGACCTCCGGGGAGAGGGCCTTCCCGGGCAAGTTCCAACGTCGCGGTTCGCACCTTGGCCGTTGTCGTTCGGGTGTCGAACCCAGGTATCCCAGGATCATAGCTTCGTGCCGACCTCCCTCGTTCCTTGTCCTGGTGACCCCCATCTCCGAGCGCTCCGTCCCCATTTACTTCGTTTCCTCTGTCCACCTTTATTCATAGTTTTAATCCCAATGATGGTCGTGTATTTTTTGTCATTAAATGCCGGAACAGAAATTGAGTGTTGAAAATGTCACGCGGTAAATTACAGTTGTACACTGCGGGCGTCGTGCGGCGGTTGTCGGATGTGAGCACAACGTTGCAATGTAATTTTTTTAGCTGAGATTTTTTTATGCTGGAAGGAACAAAAAAACAGTTGACGCGGGTTTTTAGTTTCATGGGTCGGCAAACGGGGGTCAAAGTTGAGAAGTGTGGTGAGAAGGGGGGAGGGTGAGAGAGTTGGGGGGAGGGTGGGAGGGTTGGGGATCAACGTTGTCGTCCGTTACTGAAACCCGGAAAAATAAACCCCGGTTTGTCGACAGCTTACGCGGCCGCGTCTTTCCCTGCGGGCGCCTCTCACCGAGCGAGCTCAACACGCAGTGAGCCGGCCGCTGGTAGCGCGACGGTGCCGGCTGGCCGCTCTCAGTGGCACGAACACAATGCCGGCCCAACGCGCACGCATGCAACCGTGTTCGTTGCCGCCGTCGGAAGAGGGCGAAGTTCACTCTGCGTGCGTCTCGACTCCACCGGTGGGGCGTTTCGCGAGCGACATCTCCCCTCTCGCATGTGCGGAAATTGTTCCAATCTCAAATCGCAGCCTGATGATCTGCCGGGCCCACGCACACACTCACAACTTAAAAAAAAAACCTCAAGTCCCAAGTGATGTCCTGCTACTCAAATGAGCATTGAGGCAGTGTTCATCTTATAGTAATAGGTTTTACCCTTTTAACTGGCAGAAAAACTGACACCTTTATTCAAGGCATCATGTTTGCAATAACCACAACACAAGCAGTCAGAATGCAAACAAAAGAGACAACTCTGATAATATGCACTGTCCTTGAATTTGGTCCACACCCGAGACGGCTTTTCAAGGACTGCATATTATCAGAGTTGTCTCTTTTGTTTGCATTTTGACTGCTTGTGTTGTGGTTATTGCAAACATGATGCCTTGAATAAAGGTGTCAGTTTTTGTGCCAGTTAAAAGGGTAAAACCTATTACTATATCTTGTTACTGGCAAAGGAGGTCTCATAGTGTTCATCTTGTTTACAGTTTTTTGAACCAGTGGTGGAAATGCCACATTCCTATGGCGGGGGAAGGGGAGCGGTGCGGGGCGAGTCTACCCACACTGGGACTCGTGTTATCCACCAAGGTGGGGCAATTGGCCTGAGTCAACCCCCCACCAGGATCTAAAGTTGCAAGCTTCCGAACGTGAGCCGCCACCCGGCCGGCCGCTTGCATTTGCATTGCGCCCACACCCAAACGAAGCATCTCTTGAGTGCAGTTATTAAGCCTTGGGGGGAGGGGGGCAGCACAAGATGATGGAGCACTGGCCTGTAAGTGGCGATCATTGCCGCCAACCTCCTGGAAACAAGACCAAGACGCGAGACTGTCTTGACGTTTTATTGCATAAATAATAGACACCGGTTATTGTCGCGATTGTGAGCGGGGGTGCCCCCCGCCCCGCACCATGACGGCCAGTGGGGCCCCATCAGCGGCGCACCAGCCTGGCGGTGCGCCGGCGCTCCCAGCTGTGCAGCGAGCGCTGGGCCCGGCGGCTGAGGCCCCGCCGCTCGCAGCGGCCACCGCTCTGCTCCCGCTCCAGCATGAAGAGGACCCCGTAGAGCGTAGTCAGGTAGTAGCCTCCTGGGGGGGCAGGGGATGGGTGGGGGGAGGATGGAGGGAGACGTTATCCCAGGGATTGAGGGGGAGGCGGCAGTGTGTGTTCGCCTGTGCAGGATTTCCATATTCTCTTTCTAGGGAGGGGATGGGGGGGTGCGAGGCGAGGAAAGGTGTTGGCAAGGGTTATTCTGCATCTACCCCCTCCTAGGCAGCGCGTTGAGAGTCTTGCAGAGCCCCCACTGTAATTACAGATGCTATATTCTCTGTCGATCTGCTAGAGCAGAGTCATGGGGGACGTTGAGAGCGAGCCAATGGTAATGTGGGTTAGTCGGTGGCAACGCGGGTGAGCGAGCATCGAAGTGGGTTAGTGAACGTTGCTTTGGGTGAGCGAGTGTTCACACAGGTGAGTAGTGACATGAGTGAGCGTTGACGTGGGTGAGTGGTGAAATCGGAGTGGGGTGAGTGAGTGGTGCACCCTCTCCATGTAGGGCGAGCGGATTCATCATCTCCATGGCGTAGAGCACGTGCACGATGAGTGACGGCAGCTCCACGCGTGACACCACATGCACCAACGCCGGCACAAAGTCGTCGGCGCCCAGCGCCTCCCCCCGGCCTGGCAATGGCACCGCAAACGTCGTGGTCACGGTGATGGCAGCAACTTCCCAAAAATCAACGAATGCGCTGGCAACGTCGCGGCGGCGGCGGCGCCGCTGATATCGACACGACGGGAGGGCACGCACCGAGAGGCGGTGGCTGCCTCAGCGCTGGTCGCGATAAAGGACGATTACGCAAGTGCGACAAACGCTCCTTCGTTGTACCACGAGTGCATCATCTTCGCACGAGCATTGGTTCAAAAGCATGGACCGGTTTTCAACATTCATTGTATCGACAGCAGGCATAATTCTTCACAACCATGCTTATAATTTTTTTGTTATTTTTGACTAGCTTTTTTGCCCGTCCGAGGACGGGTGTACATTGCAGTAAATCTAAAATATTCAATAGAAAAATTGTTCAGCTCATGATTGTTAATGAGGGGGGGTTGCCTTATGTGGAGTGACTTCACCCGCTAATGGTTATTGTGGAGGGGTGCGGCATGTGGAGTGCGCGACCTTGTGCGTTATTGTAAATGTCCACGCGGGCATGGATATTAATAAAGGGGGGGAGAGGGCTCTTTTGCAGTGATATCACGCACGGATGTAGCACTGCTGTGTAGATTTATTTTTTACCGTCACTTTCTGTCAAGAAACGTCATATTTGAAGCGACTGCGTAATAAATTATTTAATTCAGTTCGACCTGCGTTAGTGTAAAAATCCACCCACTCATGAATATTAATGAGGGGGGTGGGCCTCATGTGGAGTGACGTCACGTGCGGGACACATTCTTGGCTCATAGTATATGCTGATGGTGCGGCTTATGGTGCTGATGATGCCATTGCCGGTATCACCCACTGGTGGCCGTGCCCATGGCATCGTACACGAGCCTGCAGGCCGCAAGCAGACGTGCCACCTTGCCGTACGGCGCGTACGCTCGCCCCATCGCCGCCAGCGTCCTCCTCACTCCCTCTACGCTGGGGGGGGGCAGGGGCCGCTCCCCACCGCACCACATGCAGGGGCATGGCCCCCCGCGTGCCGCCCGGAGGCCCCGGGCCAACCGGGAAGCTGAGCCGTCGAGACCTCGCCGGGCCTCCAGGCAGGCGACGATGGCGCCGTGAAGCGGGCGCAGCAGGCAGGCGGCCAGGCACGACTCGAGTGCCGACTCTGGATGGGGTGGGGGCGGGGGGCGCGGTGGGGGGTGATTATCGTCACACTGGGTGTATAAACCGAGTAACGGGATGTCGGGTTATCATCGCCGTGGCCAGGCCTACATCGCTCTTCTGTGCAGCTCACAAGCTGCCGGCCTAATCCGCTCGCTCCTATAATCACTCACTCCTATCCTGCTCCTTTACCGCTCGCTCCTATATCACTCCTAAACTGCTCGCTCCTATACTGCTTGCTCGTATATCGCTCCTATACCGCTCCTTTATCGTTCGCTCCTATATCGCTCCTACACTGCTCGCTCCTGTTTCGCTCCTGTACCGCTCCTATGGCGCCCGTCCGCACAACTCTGCTGCTTGACTCTAGAAAGGAAACGCGAGACAAGCGAGGATCTGAACCGCGCGCTCTCCGACCGCAGAGCATGGATGGGGGGTCGTTCCAGCCGCCCCCGTTGGGCGGTGGCGATGTGGCCATGGGCCGCTTGCTGTAGAATTGTGTCGCACTGCACCATCCACAAAAGCCCTTGGCCTTATCCAGACCACCAGTCCAATGGAACTAATGCGAGGCCATTTTGTCGTTTAGGAGAAAATCCGGACATCCCAGTGGCGGACGACAGCAGCGAACATTGGTGGCTGCACCGTCCCGATGAGTCCTAATGTGTGCCTTGTTTCACTGCTTGCTGTTGGGACGGCCACATTTCCTACTCCGGACACGTGGTGCTGCACACCTGTGTGTGTCGCCAAATCGACAGCGTCCCGCCGGTGCATGAGCACCAAGCTCGGAGAAAGGTAAGGCCAAGCCTCGCACAGGACCTAGAACTTGATGGCGGAATATTTTTTTGAATATTGCGCAACATCCGCCAAATGGACGTATTGGCGGTACGCTAGGTCCTCATAAAACAGTCTGACGATGTTGCTGTTGCTTGAGTGAGCTGCAGACTCTCCATCAGAAGTTGCACTACTTAGATTCAGCAGCCGCTTTCCCATTCGAACGTGTGATGCTACAAGTCGTAATCTTTTGATGCTACCGTCTGCCAAGAAATTATTCCTCATGAACCGAAGAACCGTCCGACCAAGTCTAGGGCACGAGGAGTCAAATCTTGCCTTTGGAACATGGAGCAGCCGATCGTCATCAGGGCTGTGTGCTGCTATATGAATGCGAAGCTTCTTCGGTTGAAAATCGAGTGAACAAATATTTATTGCGCAATAATGTGATCTTGTTTTTTATACTGCGCTCCGCCGGTGTACCGCCAATACGTTAAAATCTATGACCCCAGACCCGTGGAGTTCCACGTAAACGACCGCCAGCGGACGGTGAGCTCAACGCGTTTGCGGTGAGAAGGTCCAGAAACCAGCCGTACGTTAAAAATATACGCCGGCTCGGGGATGAGGCCTGAGCTGCTGAGATGTTTGCGGAAAGTCTGCACCAAGGCAGTAAGCAGCGTGAACCTCACCCGGAAACTCGTGGGCACCGATGCCGAAAAAAGAAAGAAAAAAAACCCCGTTCTCGGCTCGGCACTAACAAAGGGCTCCAATTGCTTTAAACAAAGCGTCGCAATTCAGGAGCCTCCTAAGAAAAAGGGTTGAGACTGAGGCTTTCAGGTCTCATGTCCTGTGTCCTCACACCTTGTGCCCCGTGTCTCAGTTTCAATGACTCCACGACCCCGTGTGTCTCATACCCACATGGCCCAGTGCACAAGTGACCAGGTCCTCATCAGTGACTTTTACCTAGCTTTATATTTCTGAGTTAGCTGCTCGCATTGACTTCAGTTGTGCATGACTTGAATGTTGGTTTCCTGGATTGTGTTTGCAGGAGATCGTGGGTTCGATCCCGACCCCTGACGCTTGCTTTGTTTTTTTGTAACCAGTCTTTCTAACCGAGGTCATTCTTGTAAAAACAACAGCTCAAGCCGGAGTGTTCCATACAAGTACAAAAGAGTTATTCGCATTGTCGCTTTCCCATAAATTCCGGACTACAGTGACTCATCGCACTAGGACATTGCTGCACAGCCCATAGCATCCATCTCCCACACAAGCGGAGGGCAAAGCAGAGTTAGGCCTGCGGGAGCAGAGCAGTAGAGCGCACGGCCTCCTGCTTGATTGCCCGTCGAGAACTCTTGGAGCGGTCCTCCAGTGACTCAAGAATTAGGATGTTGAAAGAAGTGGACAGATGGGAACATTGCAGGCAGGGAACCGAGCGTTAAGGCCGAGGCACCAAAGAAGAAGAGAGAGTCGGCGTTCCAAAAAGTAGTTCCTCGTCTCCGCAGCGCGCTGTGCGGAGGAGGGAAATCGCCGCTCACCTCGGCTCTCCTCCGGTAGTAGCTGCAAGACTCCGAATTCCAGCTCCCGCGACGCCGACATTTCCTCCCGGATGTCGGCGAGCGCTGCGCCCAGCTCCTGCAAGAAGGTGGGGCTTGTCTCTCCCTCCTTCTCCTCAGCCGCCTCCACCTCGCCATCTCCCTCGTCCCCACGCTCCTCACCCCTCTGCTCGTCCTCGCTGGCTCTGCTCGGCGTGGCCGCTGCCCTCGTCGCCTCCACCGCGGCGACCTCCTGCCCCACGCGGGCCCTGAAGCAGCACGCCAGCTCCCCGAGCCGTGTGGCCGGGTCCCGCATCAGGACCCTGACCCTGTGGCGGAGGAGGCGCTCGGGGGAAACCAGGGCCCCCAGGACCCCGTTCACCAGACGCCCCAGGGCCGCCCTCTTCCCTCCAACCCTGGGCCCCGAAGCTGACGCGGGCCTCTCTGCCACCACGGGGATCCCGGTATAATCGTCGTCGTCATCGTCAGACGATGACGACGACGAGGTGGAGGATGCGCGCGATAATGGGAGGTGCATGTCGGGGATGGGCGGCGCAGTGGTGAGGTTGGAGTTGTACGGAGAGCCCTGCTTGGTGCTTGGGGCGGAGGGGTCACCAGGGTTTGGCTCTAAGGGGATCTCCTGGACGAGCCAGCTCACGAGCGAACTGCGCACGGCAGTAGGAGAGCTCCTCACCGACTCCTCCTCGGCATCACCACCTCCTCCACTCCTATGACTAATAACAACACGTTCACCACCTCCACTGTCTCGTCCACTATCACCACTACCACCACCTCGTCCTCCACGTCCACCGAAAACACCTGTTTCACTGTCACCAACACCACAATCAGCGCTCCCCCGCACTATTCCAGCGCCTCGCCGTCTGTCTCCTTGCCCCGCCTCCCCGCCGCTCCCCTCGCCACAGGGGAGGCTCTCGCAGGACCGAGACGGGGCCCGGCACAGCGGCCGCCACGTGCTCCCAGAGGCCGAGGGCTCTTCGGGGAGGTCGAGGTGGTTCCAGGACCCCGTACCCCATGCGACTCCGATGTTGCCGCCACGGGGGGTCGCGAGAGTCGCCGCGCGGGGCTTGCAAGGCCGGTGCACCACCGTTCTCCGAGACCAGCAGTTTCGTGCCGCACCCAGCGCAGGTGCCGAGGTCACCGGTGGGGAGCATGAGCCCGGGGGTCGGCGGGGGTCGCAGTGTCCAATGAGAGGCTCCATGCGATCCCCCCCCCCACCTCGAGAGCTGAGGAGGGAGGCGGGGTGGGAGCACAGTGTGAGACGCGGGCCAAGGCACAGAGACGTTTACATCCTTGCGTATTCTGGACCAGTGGTGGAAATTCCATGTTCCTAGAGATAAGGCCAGTATCCCCACTGTTTGTGTGGAACCCTTGCAAACGAGTTGATTCCACCCCACGGGATTGTTTACAAAAAGCATCGGCAATCAGAATCTGAATCAATTTATTTAGCCTGCAGTAGGAATCTGATGAGCTATGAAGCTCGTTTTTCACAAATGTCCAGTAGGGGCGGGTCGGCAGGTTACAACAACAAAAACGATCGTGCAAAATAGAGAAAATGGTAATCAAGCCACTAAATATAAATACGTAAACATTTTTATTATATAACTCCGATTTATCAAGCTTGAGCAAGTCAGCAAAAACAACAACAGTCCCAGACCACACCAAGATAACTCCACAAAGGAGCAGTCCCTCAATACAATGGCTCATGGACGTGTGGTGCCAGGGTCGCCACCAGGGGTGGAACTCGGCCCGAGCGACCCGGAGCGCCGTGGTTGTGGTGGGAGTGAAAATCAGAACCGGACTACCGGGAACAAGCTCATGGTCCACCCTAAACTTCATCCACTGCACAAACCATGGCAGTGGATGCGGATGATACCTGATGCACAAATGGAAAACTCTCCAGTAGTGTGCGACTGTTATTATTGACTTGCTCAAGCTTGATAAATCGGAGTTATATAATAAACATGTTTACGTATTTATATTTAGTGACTTGATTACCATTATCTCTATGTTGCACGATCGTATTTGAAGTTCCCAAAGGAATAACGACTTTGCTGAGGCTTACTACCGGTGAGTTGACAGCTTCTGTGAGTGGGGACCCAACCACCTCCAGTTCGCTGTAAGTCGGACGACTTCCCCTGCTCCCCACGTTCGCTACCCGAGATCACCCCACCCCTTCTCCATGCCTGTGGTGCCTTCTGAGTCGCAGACAGACAGACAGACTCGCTCCAATTGGCCAAATTACCAATTGCAAAGACATCCCCCATATAGCCTTAACATAGTCTGTTGGGAGCAAGTGCTGTTAGCGAGCACTTATGAAGGACGGAACGCCACAAGAGGAGGTGGGTGGCCAGCGCCAGGCCCGACCGCCATCTGACTCCCCCAGTGGCGATGTTTACACACCACACCAAGTACTCATTTGAGGCTGAGTCGACCTAGGGGAGCCCCAGGATCGGTTCAGATAATTGTCACTTGAGCGGGAATCAAACCCGGGTCGCCGGGTTCGTAGCTCAGCGCGCTAACTGCTACCCTGAGTGGCGAGCAAACACAAAAGGGACACACACACACTGACACAAACTAACACGCACATACATCGCAGCAGCAGCCGCCGTGGCGGTGACGTCGCTACAGCGCTTGTGCCAGGCTCGGTGCACCTTGAAGGCCATGTGAAGAGCGATCATCACCACTAACGTCTCTCATAGTCATCACGAACATGACAGTGATCACCATTAACATCGTGATCATCAATACTACATCACAGTGATCATCCCAACTAACGTCACAGCGACCATCACCACTTACAGCAACAGTGACCGTTATCACCACTACATTTCTCATCATCACCACCACTAACATAACCACGAATGTCAGTCACCATCACCAACCACCATCATCACCACCACTAACACCATCACGACCACCATCACGGGACACGAGGCCCATCGCGCACCCGCCACTCGCCTTCAATCTCCTCCCTCAAGTGGCGGTCGAGGCGCTCAGGGTGGTGAGGGGCGACTCCACACAGAGCCCCTGGACCCCCATGGCCGTACCCGGGGAGGGGGTGGGAGGCGAGACGGGGAGGGGATGTGGGAGGAGATGGGGGGGGGAGGAGACGTGAAGAGATGGGAGGAGGTGAGATGGGGAGGCGTGAGGAGACGGGAGGAGAGACACGTGAGGAGATGGGAGACGCGAGGAGAGAGACGTGAAGAGACGGGAGGAGACGCGAGGAGAGATGGGGGGAGACGCGAGGAGAGACACGTGAAGAGATGGGAGACGCGAGGAGAGACACGTGAAGAGACGGGAGACGCGCGAAGAGACGGGAGGAGACGCGAGGAGAGACACGTGAAGAGACGGGAGGAGACGCGAGGAGACGTGTGGATGGGGAAGTGACGGTGCCTAAACACGGAAAGTTCTGGTTTCCTGTTGCACTGTGCAAACAGCGCGCGTTTGTGCTGAGCACACAGCCACAACTCCTCACACACGAACCCACACGCACACGGACCAACACAAAGACAAAGATCCCCCGTATAGTCTGTAACAGACTCTAGGGGCAAGTGCTGTTAGCGAGCACCTATGAAGGCCGGCACGGTACACGAGGGGGTGGGTGGCCAGCACCACGACCTGCCGCCTTTGTCTCCCCAGTGCTAGCGATGTTTACTACACACCGCAGCAGGTACTCGTTTGAGGCGAAATTGACCTAGGGGAGGCCCAGGACCGATTCAGATGATCGTCACTGGCATTGATCGTGAGCGGGAATCGAAATCAGATCGTCGGGTTCGCTGCGCTACCGTTCCCCGTACCCACACAAACGCAGTCACACACAAAACAGCAGCCGTCATTCACCACTGAGTAGCGGTGACGTCACTACGGCCCTTGTGCCAGGCTAGGTGCATCTTGAGGCCACGTGACGTGTCGAAGGCTCGCTGCTGGTGTGCGGTCACGTGACAGATCTAGGTGCCATGAGTTGACTGAGATGATTGGCAGATGCACCACCACCTGTGCCATCTTGAGTTTAGCACCTCTGCCCCCCACTATTGTTGGAGGGCGGCTGCCCCCAACTGCCCAGAAGCGACCTTCACGGACCTCAATATAGGCCGATCTGGTACCAGTCCTCGCTGATACCAGTCATCAGCAAGTTCAATTACCCTTTGTACCACATCAGCTCAAATCTCTTCTCTAGCTCGTGCCGTGCCCGTTCAGCCTCCTCTATCCAGCCAAACAGAGGCGCTTGGGCATGCGGTGGCTGGACTTGTGGGCTACATGACCCAGCCATCAATGATGGGGACTGTGTCCAGATCTTTCAAGGATCTGTGAGCTCCTCGCACAATCGAGTCTGGTTAACCCCAAGCAAGAATTGTAGGCAGGCCATCCTGAATGTTTCAAACCGGCGCAGATCTTCCATTAGAGGGGTCCACGTTTCGCAAGCGTAGAGAAGGGAGGGCATGACCGTGGCAGAGAAGACCCGAAAGCTTCGTGCGGAGCGACAGACCAGGTAACTGCAACAGCGTTACGGAGCCGATGAGAAAAAATGCGGCTCGACTGATTTGGAGCGAGACCGCCACTCCTAAACCGGAGCTGGTCATAAGTTCACTGCCTAGGTATAGAAATGTCTCTTACTCTTTACACAACTGCCCGCATCACTCATGGAGAGTTGAGAGGGTGGAGAATTTGATAACATAGAATACTCAGCCACGTGCTTGGTTTTGGTGGAGCTGATGGTAAGGCCCCATTCCTGAGTAGTTTTCTCCCGATTCTTAGTGGTGTAAGGCGAGTGGCTTTGTCTTTGTATAACTGTGCGAGCACCTATGAAGGTCGGCCCGGCACACGAAGGGGTGGTTGGCCAGCAGCACACTCGCCCGCCTTCGTTTCCCCAGTGGCGATGTTTACATTGCGCACCAGGTTCTCATTTGAGGCTGAGTCGACCTAGGTGCTTGCTAACAGAACTTGCCCAGACAGTCTGTTAAGGCTACGGGGGGGGGGGGGGGTCTAACTGTGAACTTTGCAATGCAGAGGTGCCCAGTAGCAGTCTTATTGTCCTGCATCTTGCCCTCGCTCCCTGCACGTGGGGGTGGAACACCACGTGACCCACCAGGAATTGAAAAATCGGACTTATTTTCCCGTTAATAAATATGTATAATGTATGTTTATTGGCTCGCTTAACTTTTTTTCTCTATTTTGCAATCCTATCGGTTTGTTTTGCATTTTTGTTCTTGCTCAGCTGACCCCGCGCCCCTACTGGACAATTGTTAAAAAGAGCTTCATAGCTCATCGAATATGTCCAGTCTAAATATTCAGATTGGACACCCAGCCACACGTGGGCACATTATGCCACCCCCCACCCCCAACCAAAACACAAAAAACTTTTTTTAATCGATATGACCTTTGTGCCATTATCCAAAATTATGAAAAATAAGAATAGGTTTTTATATTCTTTGGTTCTTTTCGTAAAGTCATGTAGATAGAAACATAAGAATAAAAAAAACACTAATGTAGACTGTAGCCTGGTTCTTAATAGGAGTGAGCGTACTGGTAGTCTATAATGTAGACTTATTCTGGTTAAGTAATAAAAATAAAATAAAAATAAGAATGAAGAAAACCATCACTTTGCCATACATAGCAGGGGTAACCAAAAATATTTCCAAAATCATGAACAAACACAAGATCCATGTCCGATTGAAGATAGTACATAAAATTCGTGATCTGATCCCATCTGTGAAGGCTGTGAAGGACAAGTTTCCTGACATGCAATATTCTGACATCTACAAGCTAAGCTGTATCTGCGGCAGTAGTTACATTGGGGAAACTAAGCAACATGTCTTGGACCGTATTCGTGAGCCATAAGGCAGGTAGGTAAAACATGGTAGGACCAATGTTTTTGCCGTGGCTGATAATTATTTTAATGCGGCTGGCTCACGTGAAATTGATTTCTCTAAGACGATGGTACTTTGCAAGCCTACAGGCTATCAACAAAGATTCGTTCATGAAGCCATCCATAATTACAGACACAGACACAATTTCAACCGAGAAGATAGTTATAAGCTCAACAATCATTGGAAAGATGTCATCAACCACTTTGGGTCATGACTTGATTTGTGTTTTCTTGTCAACCTCCACCGTCAGCAATGTGGCTGTGTGGAGCTCGGTGCGCTGATTGCCTGGCAGCCCTTTGATTGGTGTAGACCTACTGCCGGTGTCGGGGTTTTCTCCTACATTAACATTAGCTGCCTCGCCCATGCTGCTGACACACTTGGGCCACATTAACATAAGCTGCCCCGCCCATGATGATGACACACTTGGGCTACGCCCATCTCTAAACCTTTATAAACAGTTTGCCTTTAGAGGCTAACCCCCCTTTTCCTGATGACGACCGCTTGTGTTGCGATCGAAACGTTTTTTTATTTTATTTTATTTGTATTGTTATTTTCATTTATTTTTATTCCTGATAAGAATAAATAAAATAAATAAATACGTTTTAAGTTAAAATTTTAGAATAGGTTTTACCCTTTCAATTTTTATTATAACTTTTTTTTTATAAGCGACCTGGCTATCACAAATGACAAGCTCAACGAAGTGGCTTTTCTTCATCGTGTGGACATTTATAGCAGCCAAATACTCTAAACGTGACATTCTAAATGTGGAGGGAATACCCGGAGGACTCGGAGAAAAATCCACGCGACCATGGGGAGAGAGGAGAGACACGCAAACTCCAAATATACAGCAGGCATCAGGGTGAGGATTGGGATCGAACCCAGAACCTCCTGCATACCAGGCGAGGAAGTTAACATCTCGCCACAGTGATGTACAAAGTAAAACTTATATGAATAGCGTTACATGATCATTGTTAACTGATTAATGGATTCTCTTTGGTTCTTTCGGTAAAGTCACGTAGATAGAAAATTTATAGATCACGACGTTTCGATCGCAACACAAGCAACCGTCATCAGGTGAGACAAACAGCAGGAGAACTGCGTTAGCAGGCGTGAGGGTGTCTCTCCTCTCTCCCCATGCGTTAGCAGTTCTCCTGCTATCGACGTGACTTTACCGAAAGATCCAAGGAGTATGGATTCCTGCAGTCACGAAAGCTTCAAATCATGATTAATGGATGCTGATATTATATGCATAATTTAATTAAAAGTTAAAGTTTTTTTGATAATTGTGTGTTATAGTTGCGGCGATTTGGGTCGTCATTTGTGGCCAGGTCGCTTCTGAAAAAGACGCGAATATAGCAGCTCAGTGGGACTTACAGTTTAGTTTTACGTGTAGAAATATTTTAAGTGATGTCAGTTTAACACGTAGACTTTCGCGACCAATATTATTCATAATAAAGGTTTTTGGGTTAGATCGCATTATTTTTAAATGTGTCGTAACCCTCCACCACCCGATACGGCCAATCAGCAAAAAAGAAAGTGTCACGTTGACAAAAGACAATTAGTTCACTACTTCAGCCCACCGGTGTGTTGAAGAGTGAATGCACAACATTTACAGTTTGAATACGACGTTTTGCTGGTAATTACATCCAGCATCATCGGGTAATTCGCCTGAATGGTAAAGCCCTCACTTGCTCTCGGTCTTAAATAGAGCAGCAGGGTGATGTCATCATTTAACTCATTTCAGGTGCAGTGATTTGAGGCGGAGGGAGGTATTGTAATTATATAATCTATTGGTAATCAGTCAATGGTTATGATTAGTAATTAGTTGTAGATTAGTCATTAGTTGTAATGTGTGTTATTGTGATTATATGCTACATTAGTAATCCGTTAATTAATATGTGTTTCCCCTATAAGGAATTGTAATATATATTATTTAATAATACGCTTCCAAGCCGCACTAAGCCTATAGCTATCAGAACGATTAAAGTTATTTCTGTTTCTCTCAATTTCAATGGATTCTCTAATTAGTCTTTGCCAGTAATAATTAGTTTTACACAACACTTCAACGTTTTCAAAATTAATTGAGTGTCCTTGTTGGCAAGCATGTTCTGCCACTGCCGACAGTTGTGTTTGAGATAATTTAATATTTCTTTGGTGTTCTTTTAGTCTTATGCTGATGTTACATCCCGTCTGTCCAATATAGCATCTGCCACGTAAACAATTAATCCGATATACACCTTCTGTTGATAATTTAGGTAATACATCTTTCGTGCAAGATACTAGTTTTTATTTTATTTTGTGTACTGTACCAAATCTTACTGTAATGTTTTGCCTTTGCAAAACACGGGGTAATTTGTCAGTTACTCCTGAGATATATGGAATTTTAATTGTTTTAAGAATCTGATCGCTTTCAGCAGTGTTGCTTTGCGATCGTGATTTGGCATTCAGTGCTCTGTTAATTTGAGTATTATTGTAGCCATTCTGTTGTAATGCTTCTTTAACGTGTTTGATCTATCTCACTAGACTTTCACCATCTGACACTGTTTTAGCCCGATGTATAAGCGTCTTGATAAGAGAGGATTTCTGAGCTGGATGATGATGCAAATCTGCTTCAGATAGGCATCAGTGTGCGTTTGCTCTCTGTAAACGCTGTATATTATTTTACCGTTTATGCCATGTCCAAGCAAAATATCTAGGAACGGGAGTGTGTTATTCACCTCCATTTCCTTGGTGAACTGGTTGGCCGTGTTTTGTGTATTAAGATGATTTAGAAAATCATTAAGTGTATCTTTACCATGTGGCCTGCTATAGCAAATCTGTACATGGAAAACTTTGAAATAAGAGCACTTGCCTCGAGCCACATGGTAAAGATACACTTAATGATTTTCTAAATAATCTCAATACACAAAACCCAGCCATCCAGTTCACCATGGAAATGGAGGTGAATAACACACTCCCGTTCCTAGATATTTTGCTTGGACATGGCATAAACGGTAAAATAACACAGCGTTTACAGAAAGCAAACGCACACTGATACCTATCTGAATGCAGATTCGCATCATCATCCAGCTCAGAAATCCTCTCTTATCAAGACGCTCATACATCGGGCTAAAACAGTGTCAGATGGTGAAAGTCTAGTGAGAGAGATCAAACATGTTAAAGAAGCATTACGACAGAATGGCTACAATAATACTCAAATTAACAGAGCACTGAATGCCAAATCACGATCGCAAAGCAACATTTGCTGAAAGCAATCAGATTCTTAAAACAATTAAAACTCCATATATCTCAGGAGTAACTGACAAATTAGCCCTTGTTTTGTAAAAGCAAAACATTACAGTAAGATTTGGAACAGTACACAAAATTCAAAAACTAATATCTTGCACGAAAGACGAATTACCTAAATTATCAACAGAAGGTGTATATCGGATTAATTGTTTACGTGGCAGATGCTATATTGGACAGACGGGATGTAACATCAGCATACGACTAAAAGAACACCAAAGAAATATTACATTATCTCAAACACAACTGTCGGCAGTGGCAGAACATGCTTGTCAACAAGGACACTCTATTTATTTTGATGACGTTGAAGTGTTGTGTAAAACTAATTATTACTGGCAAAGACTAATTAGAGAATCCATTGAAATTGAGGGAAACAGAAATAACTTTAATCGTTGTGATAGCTATAGGCTTAGTGCGGCTTGGAAGCATATTATTAAATAATACATATTACAATTCCTTATAGGGCAACACATATTAATTAACGGATTACTAATGTAGCATATAATCACAATAACACACATTACAACTAATTACTAATTTACAACTCATTACTAATCATAACCATTGACTGATTACCAATCGATTATATAATTACAATACCTCCCTCCGCCTCAAATCACTGCACCTGAAATGAGTTAAATGATGACGTCACCCTGCTGCTCTATTTAAGAACGAGAGCAAGCGAGGGCTTTACCATTCTGGCGAATTGCCTGATGATGCTGGATGTAATTACCAGCGAAACGTCGTATTCAAACTGTTAATGTTGTGGATTCACTGTTCAACACACCGATGGGCTGAAGTAGTGAACTAATTGTCTTTTGTCAACGTGACACTTTTTTTGCTGATTGGCCGTGTCGGGTAGTGGAGGGTTACGACACATTTATAAATAACGCGATCTAACCCAAAAACCTTTATTATGAATTTTAAGTGATGTTTTTACCTTTACTATACTTTGCACGCCTATCGTCTTTGTGTACTGTTTGTTGTAACGTTCTGACCCCGTGCCCCTACTGGACATCTGTGAGAGAGAGCTTTATCACTCATCAGATTCCCTCCAGTGTAGGTAAATATTATGATTCCGAAATCATGCCGTGTGTGTCTTGGTGGTCGACGTTGCGGGGTATGAGAGAGATGTTTGTGGAAAGCGTTCAATGTTTAGTGACTTTTACCCTTTTGGGAGTTGAGGTTGTATGTATTTCGCACCGTACATAGCCAGCCGCGCTAATCAGAGGTGTGGGGGGGGACAACAAACTCAAAACAAAAAGCAAAGAAATTAGTTTGTCAATGTAGATGATTTAAAAGTGCATAGCCCCACAGTGTCTTTCTTATATTGGGAGGAGCATTCCAGACAGCCACAGAAGCAACTGTGGTGCCATCGTAGCGGAGTAGCTCCGTCGAGGACCGTGCCCACCGCCGCGACACCACCACCGGGGGGTGACAACGCCGACGCGGCGCGCCTCGCTTCCCCCCCCCCCCGCCCCCGCACGAACGCACACACACCCCACGTAGAACCGGAAGGGGAGATCACCTGGCCGACGGGTTTTTATCCAGAAGCCCCTAATGGGATCAAGCTTCATGGTTTCCTGCGGCCGGGGAATTGGGCGATCTCCCCCCGTAGCCTACATGGACCGCGGTGTCGTGACCTGATATTAAAGTTACGTGGTCACAGCAGAGGCCGTTGAGCCACCGCGAGTGAAACTGCACACACACAAGCACGAGTCAGGAGGCCAAAGGGGTGCGGATCGGAATGCCTTTGTTAGGATCAGGGATCTAGATAACAAAGGGGTAAGAATAGCCGACATCTGAATGGACCACACGGGGCGTGGGA
Source organism: Petromyzon marinus (assembly GCF_048934315.1). Taxonomy (NCBI): domain Eukaryota; kingdom Metazoa; phylum Chordata; class Hyperoartia; order Petromyzontiformes; family Petromyzontidae; genus Petromyzon; species Petromyzon marinus. The sequence goes on from NC_133719.1 coordinate 519,979, forward strand.
ACGACGATATGCCTTCGTTATAGGTAAGATTTGGGACTCAATAACAATGAGACGAGAATAACTCGGCCTCTGAATGGACAGGGCAAGCACGAGTGCGGGAGCACCGGAATGCCTTTAGAGTGGATAAAAGCACAGAGGCTGGGGGTAGCGGGGGCAGTCTTCTTAAAAAATCATCGCGGTCCACGCAGGAGGAGAGTCGAGACGTCCGCTTGACGAACTTCAGCGCAGCCAGGCTCAACCCTCTCTGGATCGCTTTCCTACAGCTTCCAGCGCAGCAGAGTGGAAGTACACATGAGTAAGAGAGAGAGCGCGCGCCACGAGCGTAAAGCGCTGCGCCCTACCCATCGATCGAAACATGCTGACACGGTCAGCAGCACAGGAGGGCGAGGCAGGGGAAGTCGCTAGCCCGAACCCCACAGAGCAGCCGGGGAGGTAGCGGTATGAATGGAACGGGGGAGTCGGTGGGCAACGGCCCCGACAATTCAGTGATGGCGGGGGACGGTAGCCCCACACAACACCTCTGCAGGCGCGCGTAGAGACAAAATGGCATCGGAGAGGTCGTTGTTGAGGTCACTTCACAAGATTTTTGTAAAAATCTGAGGCGAATTAATGTGTAAACATAGCAAGCGGAAGGTGATCAAATGTGTTTTTGGTACCATTCATAAGATTTTAAAGGCATTATTAGGATAGTTCAGTTTAATGTTAAGTAACTTTCAGTGTAAATGGTTAATAAAAAAAACGACCACAGTGAGAGTTCGATCATTCCAACAACTCCACGGTGGGAGCGAGTTCAGTCTCCTGGCTCCACCAAATCGGGTTTGGTCAGGAGACGTCGTAGACACAGACACAAGAAGATCCCCCGTGTAGCCTCGACAGACTGCTGGGGCCAAGTGCTGTTAGCGAGTAGCACCGATGAAGGCCGGCACGGCACGCGAGGAGGTGGGTGGCCAACACCACGCCCGGCCGACTTTGTCTCCCCAGTGGCGATGCTTTTACACACCCCACCAGGTACTCATTGAGGCTGAGTCGACCTAAGGGAGGCCCAGGATCCGATAATCGTCACTGGTTAGCCGTAAGCGGGAATCGAACTTAGTTCACCGGGTTCGTAGTGCGGCGCGCTAACCGCTACGCCACCGCTTCCCCACTGTGGCAACACGCACACGCACGCAGTTAAATGCCACGGTCATGCATGCACCTGCACACACCGGGTCTGAGAGCCAGGAACACAGCAGCCGTTGTCTTCTAGTCAGGAACGTCCCCTTGCGAGAGGCAACGTTGCGCAACCGGTCAACCACGGAAACCCCGGGCTCGCATTCAACACAACGGGCAGTGGCAGTAAGACCAACACCACCGCCTCCAAGCGAAAGAGGTGACCCCGGGGGATATGACCCAGACCACGGCCGCCCCAAGCGCTCCCAGGTGCGGTGCTTTTGCACAGCGCCGGGGGACTGTCACCTCTCCCTCGGCTCGCCCATGTCGCTTGGAGTCGTGAATGTTGTCGTGGGTTTACTCTCCAATACACAACCGGTATAAGTGCTGAGCTAGTAACTAATTGGTACGTTTTGTTTACGCGACACAACCATACTAATTGGCTGTGTCGCGGGTGGTGGAGGGTGTAACGACACATTTATTTTTACGCGATCTAACAAAAAAAAAACCTCTCATGGAAAATATTTGTCGCGAAAGCCGACCCCGTGTTTAACGGAATGTTCTCGAGTTGGACTTCTTGGTCGGGCTTAGGCAGTGACTCCTCACTAGAAACACGCTTTTAGAGTATTTTGCCAGCTGTACATTTCAACGTGATGACAAGCCACTTGGTTGAGCTACCATTTGTGATGGCCAGATCGCTTTCAGAAAAAGAGCTACGCAGCTCTGGATGCCTTAACTGCGCTGCACCCTCCGGCCCGATGACCCTGCCATGCGCGGCATCATCTCGGGGCACGGACACACACGACAGCTCCTATGTGTGGGGAGCGGTGGTGCAGCGATACACGAGCTGTACTACAAACCTGGCGGACTCACGTTCGATTCCCCCTCACGGCCATCATGACCAGTGACGGATTACACTATGTTACACAATTTTTGTTCCTGGGTAGTACGTGTTATTTCGTAATTGCGTATGCCTAAAAAGTATAGAAAATGGCTATTATTCCCCACAGTCATATTTTGAAATGTACCTATTTTCAATGAGAAAACTGGCGAATTTGTGTCTTTTCGTTCACATAAAGTCAGAAAAAACCAACATATTAATCAAAATTAACATATATTATACTAAAGTAATACAACAATGACTACAAAAGATTTAGAAGTGAGTAGTTTTCGAGATTTACACTAAAACTGTAAATCACTTTAACGAATCAGCCCCCAAATGTAGTCTCCCATCATGTTCTCGTTATACTGTCCTTGGTAGCAGCGTTTAAACTCCAGTATATCCTGGTGGAAGTGCTCGCCTTGCTCCTCCGAGTACACTCCCATGTTATTTTTGAATTGATCAAGATGAGCATCAAGGATATGGACTTTGAGGGACATCCTACAGCCCATTGTGCTGTAGTTCTTCACCAGAGTCTCAACAAGCTCCACATAGTTTTCGACCTTGTGATTGCCCAGGAAGCCAAGAACCACTGCGACAAAGCTGTTCCAAGCCGCTTTATCCTTACTAATTAGCTTCTTGGGGAATTCATTGCACTCTAGGATCTTCTTTAGCTGTGGTCCGTCAAAGACGCCGGCTTTGACCTTTGCCTCACAGCTTAGGGAAGAAGTCTTGAAGGCTGCCAACTCCTTATCTACAGCTCTGACAATGTTTCATAAGGCCCAATTTGATGTGCAGTGATGGCATCAGCACCTTCCGAGGGTCCACCAGTGGCTCCCACTTGACGTTGTTCCTCCCCACAGAGAACTCGGTCCGTTGTGGCCAGTCTCGCCTTTGGTAGTGCGACTTGCTGTCCCTGCTGTCCCAAAGACAAATATAGCAGGGGAACTTGGTAAAACTGCCTTGGAGACCCATCAGGAATGCCACCATTTTGAAGTCGGTTTCAGTTTTCAGTTTCATTAAATCTCCGATGACCTCCCAGCCGTACTCATCATACTTCAAGGTGTCCAGCCAGGTCTTGATGCTGTTGTAATCCTCTTTGAGGTGCACCGAGTGAGCCAGGGGAAGAGACGGGTACTTGTTACCATTATGGAGCAGCCGTTTCTGTTGATTAGCGCTCGGCGTGTGCGGGATAACCTCGGTGGTGGTAAGCGCTCGCGTGTGCGTTTACACAGCGTGCTTTACGCAGCGAGTTTGTACCGCGTTTGAATTATGCTGCTGGGTCCTCCGGGGGCCGTAGCGCTGGCTGTTGGGGAAGCACGCATCTATAGATATTTATACAGCCGCCGTTTCTTTTCACTTGACATTAGCATTGCGGGTACGCGTTTAGGGCTTATCCACTCGGAGGGGCGCGTGCATATTCATACCGCCTCCATCCCTTTTGGTCAGCGCCAGCTTTGTGAGGGAAATACGCGCCTGCAGGGGCGTGCGCGTGCACGCCTCCGTGTTCGTTTTTGTGTGGCGGGGTACGTGTGCGTGGGGGAGATAACCTCGGGCGGTGGTGAGCCAGCCGAGTAGTGATGTCCCTCAGAGAGGGTGCTGGCGCGGGGGGGCCGATCACCCGATGGCGGGTGCGCGGCGAGTGGCGGCCGAAGAGGAGGAGGGGTGAGTGGAGGGGGTGAACGTCACTCCCCACCCGCTCACCGGGAGCGGGGAGGTGGATGTCGGCCCCCACATATATTTGTGCTTGTTCCACCAATCTGCACTCATTCACGACCCTCTCCATGCTGCGATTGCGTAATCCCAGTTGTCGTGTCGAGGCCTGGACTGGCCAGAGGGCAGCAGTCCGTAGGGCAAATGCCCGGTGGGCCGGTCTGTGTGGTGAAATAGCAAATGTGATCAGGGTAAAACATTTTCAAATACAAATATTTAATACTTCTGTGTACGTTTCGTTGCTTATCAACATTCTCAGTTGTTTCATTAAGTCTCCATATTCGGCAGCCCCAAAAATTCTTCCTCACCGGCCCATTGTTTTTTTTTTGACCCCCACTGAGCTGTGTGGCTATTTTTAAGACACGACCTGGCTATCACAAATGACAGCTCAATAAACTGGCTTATCGTGTGGAAATTAATAGCGGCTAAATACTCTAAATGCATGTGTAGTGGCATCAATGGATGCCACTGCAGGATACGTTAAGCCGGCCTGTGTGAGGCGAGACACGTGCCGCTCACGCCGCCAACAGCGGTGCAGGAAGAGCGCATTACCGGGCCTAGGAAGGGCCGGCAGAGATCGTCTGAGGAGGATGGAGAGCACTGCGGCTCTGCGTGCAGTGCCAGCCTCTGAAGGGTAGAGGGCTGTGTCCAGTGCGCGCGGCAAAAACAGCAGGCCAGGCCCAGCTGTCCGCCCTTGCAGGCCATTCGCGTCTCACGCATCAACGAGCTGGTCGCACTGGACATTCTGGGGCCCTTTCCCGCAACCCCCCGGGATAATAAATTTCTACTCGTTGGGGTAAGAATACTTCTTACGCTGGCCTGTGGCCTGGCCGCTCCCCAACCAGTCGGCGGCCGCCATCACTGACGCCTTCTTGGAGGGCTATGTTATGGATAAGGGTACACCCGAGCATCTTTTAACTGACCAGGGTAAAAACTCAAAATTACTGTGGGAGGTGTGCGAACTATTGGGCACTCGGAAAATTCGCACATCACCATACCATCCTCAGATGGATGGTATGGTCGAGCGCCTGCACAGAACGCTCACCTCAATGCTGAGTCATCAGGTCAGCGATTCTCAGCTTGATTGGGACTTGCGTGTCCCCGGTGTACTGGCCGCATATTGCATGGCTCCTCATGCTTCCACTGGCTATTCGCCATTCTATCTAATGTACGGCAGGGAGCAGGACCTCCCGACCGACGTTCAATTGCGCACGCTTCAACATTCAGCGGCTGTCCGAAGCATGCGAGGCTGCCAGAGTGCATTCAAATGCGCGCCAGTTGGTTAACGAGCGCCTGCAAAGTCGTCTTGTTTCGCGCCATGAGTGGGTTGTGGGCGACAGAGCATGGCTCCATTGCCCTCAGGTTCCGGTGGGAACTTATTATTCCAACCTTGGAGAAGGCCGGTCGACATTGTCCGCGTTGTGCGGCCACAATGTAGAAATTCGGTGGGGCCGCCGGTGCTGGTTTGTACACCCGTTGCGCCTCAAGCCCTTCGTCGCACCATGCGATTCCATCCCACCTCCAAACCGCAGGGGTCGGGTGTGTGACGTGTCCGGCGAGCTGAGGGCTGTGCCCGCTGTGGGGGATCCTCAGCGGGTGCCTGTCAATTCATCCCCAGATGCTGCGCGATTGACGACCCTCCAGGAGCCGCCGTCTGCTGCTCCTCTGGCTCCGACCTACGGACGCCCAGCCACCCAGCCGGTGGCTCTCGAGACCGGATCGGATGCTCCGGAACTCTTACGGGTTCCCCCCGGTCCCTCCCCCGGGGGACCGGCCGTGCGGACTCGTTCCAAAACGTCGCGATTCACATGACCCCAGTCGCACACGCCACACCCCCACACACGGCGTGGGGGGGCGGGGGTTTTGTGGTATGGGGCATGCACTTGCACGTTGGTTACCCCTCTCTGTTCCCTATTGTTGCCCCATGTTCTCGCCCCTGTCTGGTCGTTATTTTTGTTTATAGCGTACATTTGTATAGGTGGGGTTGTTACTGTTCTGTTTTTTTTATTTATCAGCCAGGACGGCTGAAAGCTACAAAGGGGGTGGGGGGGGGGTGATGTAGTGGCATCAGTGGGTGCCACTGCAGGATACGTTAAGCCGGCTTGTGTAAGGCGAGACACGCGCCGCTCACGCTGCCAACAGCGGTGCAAGAGGAGCGCAGTACCGGGCCTAGCAAGGGCCGGCAGAGATCGTCTGAGGAGGATGGAGAGCACTGCGCTGTGTGCAGTGCCAGCCTCTGAAGGGTAGGGGGCCCTGGGGCTGAGACAAGACCCCTCTAAAACACGCGAGAAGGGAGGCGTGGAAAGGGGCGGACGGAGCCCCTGGGCCGGGAGTATTAACCGGACCCCCGAACAGGTTAGGGGGGCTGCCGACGAGAAGCCAGAAAGCCGTCATGTCGGGAGAAGACCTGCCGATAGACGAGACCCGGACCCAAGCCAGGGTCCGGTCATGGCTAGCTACCCCGTGCAGCTCAGGAGGATTGGTCCGGAGGCGATACCTCCCTAGGGTAGCTGACAAAAGGGCAGCTATACCCTATCGTGTGTATTAGGAAAAGTTGTAATAAATAATAAACGTGTTAACTCCACGCCGTCTCCGAGTGTCTCTGAGCTGGACACTACACGTGTTTCTAAATGTGAAGGGAAAAACTGCAGGACCCGGAGAAAAACCCACGTGAGCAAGGGGAGAAAGAGACATGCAAACTCCAAATTTACATCGTCAGGGTCGGATCGAACCTGTGAACTCCTGTATCCCAGGTGAGGTAATTAACATCTCACCACAGTGATCAGCCGAGCTGTATAGATTAAAATATGAATAGCGTTACATGATAAGTAAATGAATTAATTGTATACCGCTTATATATGCCTAATTTAATTTGAAGTTAAGTTGATTTTGATAATTATATGTATTGTGGAAATTTAGGCCATCATTTGTGGCCAGGTCATGACCACGGGGAGAACAGGCAAACTCGAAACATACAGCAGGCGTCAGGGTCGGGATCGAACCTACAAACCTCCTGCATTGCAGGCGAGGTCGTTAACATCTCGCCACCGTGGCACCCCTATGCTTGGTTCGACGTTTAATTTGGCAAAAAAAAATTCGAGCGACTACTCTCAGCATGGCAGAGTGGGTGGGGGTAGCACTTCTGTCTACTTAACTGTGTGTGGAAACGGAGGTCACGCGAAGAGGAAAGGATCTCGGGAGGGAGCTGCACGATATTTGCTTTCGCGGGCCCACCGCGTACAAACACAAAGCTTCACCACGCAATGCGTGGGGACATTGTCTCGACCGAACGCGACAGGACGAGGGTTGTTTGTAGCTCAAGCAAAAATGAGAACAGCCGTCACAGCACAGCCCTGGGGCGGCCGTCACACACAATGTGGTTAGATAATTTATTATTTCACGTTATTGCTGACATAGCCACCGGCATCTTAAAAGCGTAAGAAAAAAATACAAATAAACCCACATGTAAGCACACCTCCCGACGAGGGCGACGGCGCGCGGATGCTGCTACTACGTACGGTAGCCGGGGGCCCGAGTCGTGAAGCGGGCAGCTTACACCCGGCAGTGTGAGCGCCATGACAAAGCCGCTGGCGCTTCAGCGCCCGAAGTAGCGGGCGCCTCAATTCTCAACGCAGCAGCGCCGATGTAACGATCGCAAACACGTTGCGAGGTGGGGGCCACAGCACTGCCCTTGATCCCAGGGGGGTGAGCTTCACCGAGTCTCAAGAGCTCTCTGTAAAGAGGGTCCTGACACACGGGGATGTTTGGACAATTGTTTTAAAGGACAATGGCTCACGTTCGAGGAAATAGGGTAGCCCCGACAAACTAGGCTCGTTAAATTTTTTTTATATGTTTGTGCTTTTCGCTAGAGGGTTAGTGGTCAGCAGCGCCCTGGCCTTGCCGTCCATCATCTGACACGGCAGTTGAAACACCGGCGTAGGCTTCTTAAATTTGATAGGGAATAAAGTGTGGGCATACACCCTCCAAGACGTGTGGCGAGTGTGGAGTAGGCCAAATACCCTCGAGGGATGGGTAGAGCTCCTAAAGCGGCTCCTCAGAGTTCCCTCTTGTGTAGGCCCCTTCCGCCAGCAGCGGCGTGAGAGGTACTGCACGGCTGCATCTGCACTTTGGGACTGAGAAACGAGGGCGGCCGGTGCATTTACCAACCAACGCCCTGATGGGAACCAGTTACCGATTCTCAAAACGGTTACCGGTTGCTGACCCGAGAGAAACCACACCACCACCATCCCCCCCCCCACCTTGACGAACCGATGTTCCCCTTCGCTGGGTCCCCACAGACGAGTTTCACAAATGCTGCCACTCAATGGACTGCGATAAATATTGGTCTTATTCAGCAACGCCTCCCTCGTCCCGGGTGGTGCCGAATCTCAAGTTGGGGTTTCCTGGCCAGACCTGGTAGCCCTGCGATTCTTTCTGGTGCTGCTCCCTGGATCTCACGTTGATCTCCCCTCCCGTGTGTTCCCCCATCACTCCCGATTAGCAAGGTTGGCTACGTACGGTGTGAAATAACTTTTACACACAAGTTCCACTACATACATACAACCCCCCCCCCCCCCCATGACGCGAGGGCAGGAGAGTGGGCCAGGTTGGGCTGCGAGGCGCCACGGCGTGGACGTGTCGGCAAACACTCGCACGGCACGCGGACGACCTCTCTACGTGACGACACCAGCGCCTCTCGCTCGCTCAACAAGTACCCGTGGGCTACGCAGCCAGACGCCGAACAGCCAGCGGAGGTGCCCCTGGGCTTCGTGACTCTCAGTCTCAGGTTACACGAAGTTCAATTCCCCCTTGGGGGGTCGACTCGGGCTACCATCATAGTCACCCGTCTGGGGTTGTTAAATTGAGTACCGCACCACGTGGGAAGTCCACGGTGACTGCTCTATACAAAACGTTGGTCCCTGCCCTGAGAATGTGGAATTTCCACCACTGACTCAGGGCATCGAGCGCTGCCCCTTAGCTTGGTGGAAAAAGAAACGGTGAGTGTGCGTCTCACCTCACCCCCATCCTTACTCCATCCTCATCACACACCCTCTGCTCACCCCTATTCTCGGCAGCGTGGGTGAGTGAGAAGGTGAAGATAACAGGTGCAAGAGTTGGCGAGTAGGTGAGTGAATATGTAGGTGGGTAGATGGAGTGTAGGTGGGTAGATAGAGTGTGTGGGTATCTAAGTGGCTGGGTAGGTGAGTGGCTGGGCAGGTGAGCAGGTGGGTAGGTGAGCGGCTGAGTAGGTAAGTGGCCGGGTGAGCGTCTGCCCACTCTTATGTGGGCGGGGGCCCGTTGGTGTAGGTGAGCATGGGCTGGAAGGAGCGGGCGAGGTTGTTGGCGAGCGAGCAGCTGTGGTGGCGCTGAGCGGCCGGGATCCAGCACAGCAGCACGAGCAGCGCCAGGAGCAGCAGCAGCAGCAGGAATGGCACCGCCGCCTTGAGCACGCGGCGCACAAACGCGCACCACCTGCTGCGAACACACACACACAAAGACAAATATCCCCCCGATAGCCTCAAACAGACTGTTGGGGCAAGTGCTGTTTGCGGAGTAGTGCCGATGAAGGCCGGCAGGCAGCATGAAGTGGTGGATGGCCAGTGCCATGCTTTTGTCTCCCCAGTGGTGATGTTTACACACCGCACCAGGTAAACTTATAACTAAACTAAACTATTTTTATGCTAATTTACTGTTGATATGTAAACTGCTGATAATCCCTCACACCAACATCATGCTAATCCCCCAGTTACATGCTAATTTATGTTAACTCCTATGTCAAGGCGCTCTGTTCCTCCCACACAGCTTAAAAGACGCTGTCCATGCTTGGCAGTGTTCACTCCAGCGCTGTCTTTCGGACAGTCCTGTTTCTTCACCTGAGGAAGGGTACTTGTGTTGTGGCCGAAACGTCGTGAGAATTTTATTGTTATTATTTTTATTATTTTATTCCCATTCTATGTGACTTTACTGAAAGAACCCAGAAGATAAACTAAACTATGTTTTATTTTATTTTACCAGGCAAGGCCCTCCTGAGCTGTGTAACTCTTTCTCAGAAACGACCTGGCTATCACAAATGATAGCCCAATGAAGTGGCTTATCATATGCAACTATATAGGAGGCAAATGCTGTAAGCGTATAATGTTGATTCTAAATGTGGAGGGAAAAGCCGGAGGACCTGGAGAAAAATCCACTCGACCACGGGGAGAGAGAGACACGCAAACTCTAAATATTCAGCAGGCGTCAGGGTCGGGATCGAACCCACGACCTGTATACGCGGCGAGGGAGTTAACATTTCCTAGCCACCGTGAAGGCTGAGTCGGCCTAGGGGGAGGCGAAGGACCGTTTCAGGTATTATTCACTAGTGTTGGCTGCGAGCAGGAATAAAACTCTGGTGTGCCGGGTTTATAGTGGCAGTGCGCACTGCCAATCCACACGTCGGCGCGCACACACACATGCACAAGTGAGCGGGTGAGCATGTGTGGGAGCGGGCTGAATGGGCGAGCGAGTGAGCGAGCAAGTTACTCACCTCCCCCGTTTGTCGCGCGTCAGCACGGACGACTCGGCGCGTGGTGGTGGCTGCAAGGGGGCGACACGCGGACAGTGGCGAACGTTAGGGAACGCACGTCAGTCATTAATCCCCGTGGTCACCGTTGGCAACCACAGGTCTCGGCAATATCGGTGCGTGGGTGGTGGGAGGAACTGATTTGTGTACCGAGATCTGGGTGGAGGGTGCGTGGGACAAGTGGGACGTGGGGGGCGGGCGGGGTGTGGGACGTGCGGGGGTGGGGGTGACGTGTCGGGGGTGAGGGTGCGGAGGTCGGGGGAGGGGTGGGATGTGCGGTGCGGTTATCGGCATGGAGCTGCACACTTCCGCTGTGGTCTCCGGGACAGCAGCGAACCACACGCACAGGAAGCGTGACAGGCACGCACGCACGGGTTACACACACGCACGTGCACGCACACACACAATCGGCGGGCACGGTGTGGAGGAAGCGGGCAGGGGTAGCGGCACTTGGGTTATTGGGAGGGTGAGTGGGTGGGTGGATGGGAGGGAGGGAGAGCGAGTGGGCGCTTGCGTTGATATATGCAGGTGGGTTGGTGAACCAGTGGTGGGTGTGAAGGAGGGAGGGGGAAAGCAGGGGGAGCGGGTGGGTGGATGGGGGAGTAGGTGGGGTAGGCAGGTTGGTGGATGGGTGAGCGGCTGGGTGGTGAGCAGTGGGTGAGCGGTGTGAGCTGGCCGCACCTTCCTGTAGCGCAGTACCATGCTGGCTTGCTCTGGTGCGGCCGTGACCTCAGCCTCCACTCGCGCCACCTCCTGCACTCGCGCGTGGCATGGGGTGGGTTGGGGGGGGGGGGAGTTCAATCCCTGGGTCTGGGTGTTTCTCAGTCTTGGGCCTGCGTGTCTGGCTTTAGGTCTTCTCTTCCCTGGTCGCCGACTTTTGGGTGCCACTGTAATGCCCATCTGGGCCACCCACCCTCCTCCACCCTGCACATGTGTCCCACCCATCATTACGTCTTCCTCTTACCAACATTCACGTTTCTTACGCTGTCCTGCCAACACATTCCCAGACCCGTACTGCAACACAGATAAACGGCCATCCCTTATCACTCAACGCACTCGGACATCTGGACACCCGCACACTCGGACACCCGCACACTCGGACACCCGCACACTCCGACACCCGCACACTCGGACACCCGCACACTCGGACACCCGCACACCTGGACACCCGCACACTCGGACACCCGCACACTCCGACACCCGCACACTCGGACACCCGCACACCTGGACACCCGCACACCCCGACACCCGCACACTCGGACACCCGCACACTCGGACACCCGCACACTCGGACACCCGCACACCTGCTCACTCGGACAACCACACACTCGGGACACCCGCACACTCGGACACCCGCACACTCGGACACCCGCACACTCGGACACCCGCACACTCGGACACCCGCACACCTGGACACCCGCACACCTGGACACCCGCACACCTGGACACCCACACACTCGGACACCCGCACACTCGGACACCCGCACACCTGGACACCCCAGACACCCACACACTCGGACACCTGCACACTCGGACACCCCGGACACCCACACACTCGGACACCCACCGTCTGTGGCTGGGCGGTGCACGCTGCAGTCCCTGCTTCGCGTGCGATCCACGCCGCTCCCTCGCGACCTCTCTCCGACCTGTAGGGGCGAGCACCACGGCCGGTTAGTCTGGGGACCATCGGCTCGGCCCGGGCCGAAGGCCGTCATCGAGTCAACGGAGCCCGCAAGCGGCCGCTGCCCCAACACCCGACGGCACTCATCACGGACGCACTCGGTGCAGCCACTCTCGTCGTTTTTACTTTTTCGGGCCAAGAAGTCAACAGCTTCCTGAAAGCCCCACTTGAACGTATTGGTAGTACTACACCGGTGATGCACAGTATATAAAAAAGATAATTACATCAAATTTTTGCGCAATCATGATTTCTTTTCGATCGATTCGCAACCCCGATGAAAAAGTCTTGCAGAGTGGTGGTGATGCGTCAAAATCGTTTCACGTGATGTCGAAGCAGTCGGAAAATGAACGTTATGAGCAGCTGAACGCTAAGCTTCAGTCTGTTGCCGTATGCCTGATGATGATTGGCTGCTCCGTGTTACGAAGGCAGATTTGACTCCTCATGCCCTAAACTTGGTCACCACGGCCGGTTCCTCGGTTCATTTCCGGAATAATTTATTGGCGGATGGTGGCACCCAAAGCTTACGACTCGTGGTGTCACACGTTCCAGTGGGAAAGCAGCTGCTGAATCTAAGCGCAACTTCTGTAGGAGAGTCTGCAGCTCACTCGAGGGCAACAGCGACATCGTCAGTACAGGCCTAATCTTGACTTTAGGCTGTTTTATGAGGACCGGTGTGGTATGCTGCACCGGTGTACCGCTGATCCGGCCATTTCTTGTCATGCCGCTCACTAGAAGCCTGCGCACGACTCAGAAGATGGCAGCAGCGCGGCGAAGGGGGGGGTGGGGGGGGCGGCACTGCAGGAAGGGAGGTGGTGCACCTTTCGCACGATGCGTGGATGCTCCACAGCGAGTCCCACCCCTGCCTCATCTCCCGCATCCACGCGCGGATCTTGGCGGCGCCGGCGGCGCTCGTGTCCTGGGCCGCGGCCGCCCCCAGCTGCAGCAGCAGCGCCAGCTCGGCCTTCTTCTGGGAGCGGCACTCGTGCAGCGCCCCCCGCAGCTCCGCCTGCGCCCGCGTCCGCGTCCCCGGGCCGCCCCCCTGGGGGCTCAGCGTGTCCTGCAACTGGCGCCGGCCGTGGGAGAGCCACGTGCGGAAGGCGTAGTGGCGTTGCTGGAAGTCGTTGTGGGTGGCCGTGAGCTCTCGCCAGCGCTGGGTGGAGGCCTAGAGTGGGGTGGGGCAGGCAGGGTCAGGATTCACGATCTCGTTTGACCACGTGATAACTCAAGAAACCAGATCTTTTTTACTTTTTTAAAATGTAACCATTTTGTATGTTACCAGGTAAGGTCCACTGAGCTATATACAGTAAAACCTCATCATTTCGGTATTTGATCATTCGAAATTGTGGACAATTCGGCACGGCTGCGCATTCGGCATATATAGAGTCTATGAGCCGAATTGCCGTACGGAATGGTCCGATTTCGGCACGCGCGTGGAGTGATGCCGAGCGCCACGACCAAAACAAGGACAGCCCCGTGGCGGCTCGCGTGGTGGCCGTTAGTGCAGAGCTGTTGCTTTGGACCAGCACCATTGCTACTTTGAGAGATGTCAGGGCAGATTTCCTCAAGCGTCAACACAGCAATTACAAACATGGGGAAATCTCTGACCCATGTCACAAGCACCCAGGCGTAAGCTACATTCTACCAGCAGTGAAGCCTCCAGTGCAGTGCCTTCAGTCTCTGGATATCCTTCTACAGACACCTCTGTCAGCAGTGAAGTGCCACATCAGTTGATGGCGTCTGACAGCGAGCAATGTCGTCTAAAAGTGTAAAATAATGTAGTCTTTAAGAAAACATTAATTGTTAAATAAAAAATGTGAAGTTTAAGTTCGTGTAATTTGGTGTTTAAGTTATAATTTAGTGATAAAGTGAACATTCAGTCCAATAAGTGCATACTAAGTGCATTAAGCCCCCCTCCACAACCTGTCACCTACAACATGGAATCTACCACATTCTCCTTCTTCGCCTGCAGTGCTGGTTACCGATGGTGTTACTTTCCTGGAAAATAATATTTGGAAAAAATTTTTGGATTTTTTTGTTATTGGGGCAGGAGGCACTGGGGAGTATCATTGTACATAATTCGGAATACTGGATAATTCGGTAAGGCCAGAAGCCCATATGTGTCGAATTAACAAGGGATTACTGTATCTCTTTTTCAGACGATCAAGGAAGTGGCTTATCATGTGGAAATTTATAGCAGAGAAAAATCCACGTGACCATGGGGAGAGAGACACGCAAACAGCAGGCGTCTGGGTCGGGATTGAACGCACGACCTCCTGTATAGTAGGCGAGGCAGTTAACATCTCGCCACCATAGGTCTCACGTAGAAGGGTCACCGACCTGGGTCACCACAATGACAAGAGCGGTCTGGTGATCCCGGTCACGTCTCGGCTGCGTAGGCGACACGGCTGACGAGACGGGCAAGGTAGGTGGGGAGCTGAGCGATGGATGATGGGCGACGCGGTGAGCCGGCAAGTGCCTCTCTCACCTCGAGCAACTCCCGGAAGCGCCAGTAACGCTGGCGCAGGGCGTCCGCGCCGGGGTCCTTCACGGCCGCCCCCTCTCCCAGCGCCACGGCCGCCCCCTCGTACTGCCGAGCCTCCTCGAGCAGCACCTGCAGCCGCATACAGCTAACGTCACGGCGTCGCAACCGCACAGCGCCACCACCATACCGTGCCACACCATATGACCCAAACCATCATGCACCACACACAGCCCGAACACCATACCGTCCCACACCACACAGCCCGAACACCGTACCCGCACCTCCGCTTAGCGCGGTTGGCTACGTCACACCACAGACAGCGCAAGCTAGGCAGCAAGAGAGCAGCGGTTAGCCACCCCTAGCTAGCCGTAGAAATTCCACTTTCCCATCACAGGCGCTGAGTGCTGCACTTCCACGACGAATGTTGATTGGCGTCTTTTATTAACAACGACTGCACAGCTCCACTCTCTCTGTTGCTGTAATGTGTGCTCTCCCTCTTCCACCGTCGCGGCGTGTCTCTCTCTCTCTCTCCACGCTCGCCGCTGGCTGGCGGCACGCTTGGAGGAATTAAGCTTCGCTGGCAGAGCCCGCCATGTGGCCGGTGGCGAGTAGATGTAGGCGATGATGCAGTCCGGACTCCAGGCTCCCCATACCAAGAGTTCTCTCGCTGCCTCTCCTGGCTAGAGGCGGAGCTAAGCCCCCTCGTGGAACCTTCCTTCTCATTGGATATTAGTTACCCAGCAGTGACTATGCAATTACCCCTCGTCGTCCCTTAGATGGCGCTCTCTCATTACAGAGGGATGAGGATGGTGGAGGAGGAGTTGGTGGTGGCGAGCAATAAGTGTAGTGGTTCGCACGCTGCGCTACGAACCCGGCGACCCAAGTTCGATTCCCGCTCACGGCCAACACCAGGCGACGATTATCTGAATCAGTCCTGGGCCTCCCCTAGGTTGACTCAGCTTTAAATGAGTACCTGATGCGGTGTTTTAAACATCACCACTGGGTAGACAAAGATGGTCGGGCGTGGTGTTGGCCACCCACCCCCTCGTGTGCCGTGCCGGCCTTCATAGGTGCTACTCACTAACAACACTTGCCCCAACAGTTTGTTAAAGGCTATACGGGGGAACTTTGTTTTTGGTGGTGGTGGGACAGCTGACAGCATTGGTTGGCAAGGTTAAATGTGACAATCTCTCCCATGGTGGAAACCGACCCTCGCTATGGCAAATTTGGAATTTCCTACAGCCGCTCAAGGGCGGCGGACAAGCGGCGACAGCAGTGGGCCCCCCCCCCACTCACCTCATGTGCCCTTAGCGCCACCCTCTTGGCGGCCAGGTCAGGCTGCGTGGCGGCGATGCGTCCCACCATGACCTCCGCACGGTCCAGCCAGCTGGCCAGGCCTCCGGCCGTCACTGCCGGGGCCACGGGGTCCTGGGGACTTCTGCGCGATGCCCACGCCGGCGCGGTCGCCGTCGCTGCCGCCGCCGCTGCCACCGCCGGTGATGCTGCTGCCAATGCCGCCGGGACTCTCTCCGTGCGAGCTCCTCTACCTCCGACTCCGCTGCCACTCGCACCGAGCGCCGTCCATGCCGACGCCGGCCCCTGTGGAGGCGGCAGCGCACGCGTCGGCTCAGGGCCGCTCGAGGCAGCCCGCTGCTCATTGCAGAGCCTCGGGGGTTTGCATCGGGCAGGCCGCCCCGGTTATTCTGACAAATTTACACTGCTAAATCACCCTATTGGGAAATGCACGCATGCACACACAGGGAGAGAGGGAACAGTCACCCCTCCCAGGAAGACTATTTAAACGATTTTTTATATTACCAGGTAAGGCCCACTGAGCTATGCAGCTCGTTTTCAGAAGCGACCTAGCCACAAATGATAGTGTAACAACATGGCTTATCATGTGGAAATTTATAGCAGGGTTGGGATCGAACCCACGACCTCCTGTAATACCAGGCAAGGTCGTTAACATCTCCTAGCCAATCTTGATTTGAAGCTTTCGTGACTGCAGGAATCCATACTCTTTGGTTCTTTTTGTAAAGTCACGTAAGTAGAAAAATAATGGATGGCAAGCTACCATTCCTGGATGTTTTGATCGAGAGGAGACCTGATGGCTCATTAGGACACTCTGTCTACAGGAAAGCCACCCACACGGATGCCTATTTAAAGCCTGACTCCCACCACCATCCAGCCCAGAAAAATTCCCTCATCAAAGCACTACACCATAGGGCCCGTTGCATCTCCGACCAGCATCATCTAGCCAGTGAGCTGGAGCACGTACACCAAGCCCTCAGGATGAACGGATATTCTGGCCGTACAATCCGCAAAGCTGTCTCCCCAGCCATGGGGAGACAACCATCTGAGGATCCAACCAATACCATCACTTTGCCATACATAGCAGGGGTTACCAAAAAGATTTCCAAAATCTTAAACAAACACAAGATCCAGGTTAGTTTCAACACAGTACACAAATCCGTGATTTGATTCCATATGTAAATGATATGCAATACCCGGATGTCTACAAACTGAGTTGTGGCTGCGGCAGCAGTTACATTGGGGAAACGAAACGACATGTCTCGGACCGCGATCGTGAACACAAGGCAGATCTGAAACACGGTAGGACCAATACCTCTGCTGTTGCTGATTATTGTTTTAACGCAGTGGGCTCACACGAAATTGACTTTTCCAAGACGACAGTAATCTGCAAACCCACCGGCTATCCAGATATATATACACAGACACAACTTCAACCGAGAAGATGGGTACAAACTGAACAACCATTGGAAGGACATTATTAACCAGGTAAAGTCTTAACTGAATGTGATGTCTCCATCTTACCTGCCCATGTCAGCTGTTATTTCTGACTCTCTGTGTCTTTCTCTCTCTCTCTCTGTGCTGCCCTGCTTCCCCCCCCCCCCGTCTCCAGTGCTGCTGCGGTGGCCCACTTTACTCCAGTGACCCGGGTGCTGCTACGGGGTCTACTGAGGGGTCAACTTTCTGCCCCGCCTCCTTCCCCCCCCCTCTCTCTCCCCCCCTACTGCCAAGGCCTACTTCAGCCGATTTTTCTTGCTGTGGTTATCCCACCTGATGACGATTGCTTGTGTTGCGATCGAAATGTCGTGATCTTTTATTTTTCTACCTTTGTGACTTTACCGAAAGAAAGAAAGAGTGTCTCCTAGCCACCATGATCAGGCAGGATCCTCCCGAAATATGTCTTGAGGCTCCCCGAGCCTTTCCTGGGTAAACGAGCATGGCAATGAGAATGTATAACACGTTGGCATTTGAGCAGCTTTGACATGAAACTGGCTCATCTGAACAGTAAATTCCCGCAGCAAGGTGACCACACACACACGGGGTCTGCACTTCACTCTCGAGTTAAACATGGAATGGTGTGCAAGCTCGCAACGGCGCTTACCTGCATGCCGCTGCCAATCCTGCTGCTGCTGCTGTGGTTTCTGCTGTCGTCAATGCTGCCGCTGCTGCTGCTGCTGATGTTGAAGGTGCTGGAGGTGTTGGAGATGTTGTTGATGTTGGTTGCATTGGAGATGTTGCTGATTTTGTTGATGTTGGTGGCGCTGGAGATGATATTGGTGATGTTGGCGATGTCGCCGCTGCCCGGCGGGGCGGTGGGGCGGGCAGGCGAGGCTGCCGGCTCGATTGGGGACCGGGCGACCAAGTCGACGGAGTCACCGACGCGGGAGCTGCCGACAATGCCAAAGGCGTTGGTGGAGGCGCCGGTGGAGGCGCCGGTGAAGGCGACGGAGACGACGGTGGAGGCGATGGTGGAAGCGACGACGGTGGAGGAAGAGGAGGAGGGGGCAATGGCGGAGGAGGGGGTGCGGGCGGGCGACGCGGCCGGGTCACCCCACAGGCTCTCCCACTCGCGGGAGAGTGCGTGGAGGCGACGGGTGATGAGGGGGCCCCCCGGGGAGCCCGTGTCCGGGCCCACGCGCCCCCCCCAGGTGCGCGCTGTGCAGACGGCCGCGTTGCCGCGCTCGTGCAGATCGCGCAGAGACTGGGGGTGCGCGCCGGTACACAGAGACAAAGCGTACACACACATCTACACACACATGTACACACACGTACACATACGTACACACACACTCGTGTACGTGAGTATGTACGCGAGTGTGTGTGTACGCGAGCGAGTGTGTGTACACTCACTCACGTACGTACACACACACTCGCGTACACATACGTACACACTCACTCACATACAACAACAACCGCCATTCGCCACTAAGTGGCGGTGACGTCACCATGACGCTTGTGCCAGGCGATGTGCATGTTGAGGCCACGTGATGTGTCGAACGCCCGCTGGCAGGTCACAGGGCAGACCCAGGTGCCACGGGTCGACTGACTAAGATGACTGGCTGATGCACCACCTGTGCCCGCTACTGTGCCAACCTTCTGTGCTTCAGCCACCCGGCACTCCGTTCGTTGTTGTGAGCATCGCTCCTCCACCCTCCGTTGTTGTTGGAGGTCGACTTCCTCCAACTGCCCAACAGCGTCCTTCACGAGCCTCCTCCACAGAGGCCGATCTTGATGCCACTGGTGCTAGTCATCGGCAAGTCCACTCAGCTCCACATCCTCCTGTACCACATAACTCCATCTATTCTCTAGCCCGTGCTGCGCCCATTTAGCCCCCTCGATCCGGCCGAACAAAAGCTGTTTAGGCATGCGGTGGCTGGGCATGCGGGCTACATGACCCAGCCAATGCCGCCTTGCCTGCCAGAGGAGCTCACCGATGAGACTTTGTGCAGATCTTTCAAGGATTTGTGAGCTCCTCACACAATCCAGTCTGGTTAAACTCACTCATATACACACCCTCGTGTACACACACACACTCACGTACACACTCACGTACACACTCGCGTACACACTCACTTGCGTACACACACGTTCGCATACACACTCTCGTACTCGTGGAGACCCCCCCCACCCCCCGTGCAGCCTTAACAGACTGTTGGGGCAAGTGCTCTTAGCACATGAGGAGGTGGGTGGCCAGCACCATGCCCGGCCGCCTAGAAGCGATGATTACACAAAGTGCACCACGTACTCATTAAGGCTGAGACGACCTAGGGGAGGCCCAGGACCGGTTGAGATAACCTGTCACTGGTGTTGGCCGTGAGCGGGAATCCAACTCGGGTCGCTGGGTTCGTAGCGCTGCGACACACACGTGGTGTAGGGTCAGTGTGCATTGCTCACCGGGGTGAGCGTGGTGAGGGTGAGGGTGCCAGGGGGGAGGTGAGAAAGCTCTTCCCTGGCGTCCTCCACCAGCTTCTGCAGCTGCTGCTCGGAGTCCACCCAGATCCGGTGCTCGCTCACCCGGCGCTCAGCCTCCACCACAGCACGCTGGGTCACACAAACACACACTCAGCGTCCACCACAGCACACTGAGTCACACACACACACCGCACTCAGCCTCCACCACAGCACACTGAGTCACACAAACACACACTCAGCGTCCACCACAGCACACTGAGTCACACACACACACACCGCACTCAGCCTCCACCACAGCACACTGAGTCACACAAACACACACTCAGCGTCCACCACAGCACACTGAGTCACACACACACACACACTCAGCGTCCACCACAACATGCTGAGACACACACAGAAACACACACTCTTAAAGAGGGGGACCACCAGGACATCCTTACAATCCTGCGGAACCTGTCCAGTAGTCCAAACTGTGATTGTGATGTCATATAGGGCAGTCTGCGCACAAACACCACCTTCCCTCAGCATTTTACTTGGGAGTTAATCTCTGCCCGGTGCTTTCCTGTTCTCAGACTCTGAAATGCCTTCTGTACTTCCTCAACAGATGACACCTCAGCCAGCCACTCACAGGGGGTGACTACTTCTTCCAATATTTGAGGCATGGCAGCCTCAGCAGGGTCATCCCCACATTGCCCCATGATGTTTTCCAGGCTGAGGGATTTCCCCTCCCCCAAGACCTCATGGGCATGGTCAACAATTCTGAAAAGCTGTTCCTGGGGGTCGGAGATTGGATCACCGTTCTTTCTCCTAATGACGGTGATACGTGTGGCGCTGAAAGTAGACTCCATATCTTCAGCAACCCACGACCACCACCCATCCTTGCAGCGCCACACGGCTCTCCGAACCTTCGAGCGAAGGCTGCGGTAAACCTCATTCTCCAACGTAGGGTGCTGAAGACGGTGGGAGTGGGCCTGTTGCTTTTTCTCAGCCAGCCGGAGCACCTAATCTGTCAGCCAGGGTAACTGGGGAGGCTTAGACCGTGTACTCAAAGCAGCCATTGCAGCTACATGAGCCAGTCCTAAACCTCGCCCATTTCCCGTTGGCATCAGGAGGATGCGGGTACGATGCCAACCCCAGGTGCAAGTGATGATGAAATTCTCGCTTGCAACTTTCATAGACTAGTTGAGACCAGGCCACTGTGGGTTTGAATGGGGTCCTGAGTGTACACCCACCACCGGAGTGGAAGAATGGCAGGCGCATCTTACAGATGACAAGCCGATGGTCAGTCGATAGATCAGCTCCACAGTAGGTCCTGGTGTCAAGGATATGGGGCCGCATCCGCTGTACCATTACTGTTGGTAATTGCAAGCCCATGGGCTGCACAGAAGTCTAGCAGCCTCCTATTGGTGTTATTGAGCTGATCTGGCCCATGCCTTCCAATCACTCCAGCCCAGGTGCCAGCATCATGACAGGATGACTCTAGCCCGAGGGGCCACTTTAAATAGCATGTGACATAAGGTCATGGTAGGCATCTGACTCATTGGCCTTGCCCGAATCCCTGCACTGATGTTCATCTTCGGTGTGGGCATAAGTAACCACCACCACCACTCCTCGCCTCTGGTTGATGGGAAGGCGAGCCCACAATAACCTGGGGCTTACAGCTTACCACACCTCACCGCCATGCTCCCACGACCCCTTCATTATTTTGTTCAAAAGAGCCACTCCCTGTTGTATGTCAGTCTCCTGCTCTGAGTTGAGGACTGTCTACCCCTCATTGTGGTTGGAGTCAGAGCCAGTCTACGGACCTTCTGAATACCGCAGAGATCCAGGCGGTATCAGTCCAGCTCCCGACAGATGAGTGACAGTCTCTCCTCTGCAGTGAGCATTTGAACATTCCACGTGGCCACCCGCAGTGGCTTTTTGCCATTTCTTGAGGAACCCTGAGGGTAAGGATTCAGTCTCATGTCTCTGCCAAATGGGGTTTGGCGGGGATACATCACAGATGCCCGTCTCCCCGGGGCCTCCCGCACAAACTTAGCATACCGAGCCACACACACGCACTGCACTCAGCCTCCACCGCGGCACGCCGAGGGGCGTGGTGGCTGCCCCCCCCCCCCCCCCCCCCCACCTGCACACGTTGCGCCGCGTCGCGATGCGGCGCGCTGAGCGCGTCGCGCTCCGCGTCTCCGTGCAGCTCCGCGTCCTCGGTGCGGTCGAGCAGCGCTCGCGCCGCCTCCTGCAGCTCGTCCAGCGCGGGGCCGAGCACCCGCAGCGCCCCGTCCACCTCGCGGCACCTGCACCCTCACGCCCCCCACACGCACGCAAACACGGTCACAAAGACCCCCCTCCGTGTGGCCTCAACAGGACCTGGTGGTCGCAATCACCAACGAAACGACAAAGTACTCGAATTTTGTAAATGCTGTGGGGTTTAACTCTCCTACGCTCAACCGGTGTGCGCTGAAGGGAGTAACTAATTGGAACGTTTTGTTTACGTGACGAACCTTTATAATCCACAAGAGGTTTTTTTTTGGGAAGATCACGTTAAAATAATTATGTCGTTAAATCCGTTACCACCCGACACAGCCAATTAGTAAGGTTTATCAAGTAAACAAAACGTACCCATTAGTTACTAGAGTAAACCCACACCATTTACCATTCACCTTTACTCACCTTTACTACATGTTACAACTTAACAGACCATCAGGACAAGAGAGGAGCACCTATGGAGGGCGGTTCGGCACATGAGGGGGCGGGGTGGCCAGTACCATGCCCCGCCGCCTTTGCCTCCCCAGTGGCAATTTTTACACATTGCACCAGTCGGCTTCGGGGAGGCCCAAGAGCGGTTCAACTGCTTATTGGTCGCGGGCAGGAATAGAACTCGGGTCGCCAGGTTTGTAGCACTTCTCCCCACAAACAGCACAGTCAACGTCACGACACCAATCGCTAGAGCAGTGGTTCTTAACCTGGGTTCGATCGAACCCCAGGGGTTCGGTGAGTCGATCTCAGGGGTTCGGCAGAGCCCCCGCCACGGAGGTCCGGACACACTTGAATTATTGTGTAAATTTGTGATGACACACACGGCCCGCTTGGCCATCACTGGCTGCAGATGATCATGCTACACTGCTTGGCCAATCAGCGCTGCGGGGAATTTAGTGCGTACTCAGTAGTCAACGTGTGACTGTTGTTGTCGTACGTCGTGTGATTTCTTTAATATTTTATCCATACTAACTATGTCGGGCAAAAGAAGAAAGTGGTCGGACGAATATGTACAACATGGATTCTCATGTATCACGGAACGTGATGGGAGTGAGCGTCCTATCTGCATGATTTGCAACGCCAAGTTGAGCAACTCTAGTCTTGCACCGGCAAAACTAAAGGAACACTTCTTGAAGCTGCATGGAGACGGGGAATACAAGAACACAACACTTGCTGAATTCAGGGTGAAGAGAGCCAGATTCGATGAAAGGGCCACTCTGCCTGCTCTTGGATTTGTACCTGTTAACAAACCGATCCTGACAGCATCGTACGAAGTTGCTTACCTGATCGCAAAGCAGGGCAAGCCACACACCATTGGTGAAACACTTGTGAAACCAGCTGCATTAAAGATGGCGAATCTGATACTCGGAACAGCGGCCGAAGGTAAATTATCCCAAATTCCCCTTTCAAATGACACCGTCAGTGACAGAATAGAAGACATGAGTAAAGACATCTTGGCTCAAGTAGTCGCGGATCTGATTTCAAGCCCGGCAAAATTCAGCCTTCAACTCGACGAAACCACAGACGTTTCTGATCTAAGCCAGCTTGCTGTTTTTGTACGCTATGTGAAAGACGACATGATAAAAGAAGAGTTTTTATTTTGTAAGCCTCTTACAACAACAACGAAGGCAGCCGATGTGAAGAAGCTTGTGGATGACTTCTTCAGAAACAACAATCTTTCATGGGATATGGTTTCTGCAGTTTGTACGGACGGAGCTCCAGTCATGCTGGGAAGAAAGTCTGGTTTTGGTGCGCTAGTAAAGGCCGATGCACCACACATCATTGTGACGCATTGTATTCTGCACAGGCATGTGTTGGCAACAAAAACCTTACCTCCAAAAATGGCAGAAGTATTAAAAACTGTGGTGGAATGTGTGAACTATGTGCGAAAAAGTGCTCTGAGGCACCGCATCTTCAGTGAGCTGTGTAAAGAAATGGGCTCTGAATTTGAGGTACTTCTGCTCCATTCTAATATTCGGTGGTTATCCCGGGGACAGGTGCTGAATCGTGTTTTTGCCATGCGTGTGGAATTAGCCCTGTTTTTGCAAGAGCACCAACACTGCCATGCAGATTGCTTCAAAAATCCTGAGTTCATTCTCATTTTAGCGTACATGGCTGATATATTCGCAGCTCTCAATCATCTCAATCAGCAGATGCAGGGTGGTGGAGTCAATATCATGGAAGCGGAAGAACACCTGAAGGCTTTTCAAAAAAAGCTACCATTATGGAAACGACGAACAGAGAACAATAACTTCGCAAACTTCCCGCTTCTGGACGACTGTGCAAGTAAGATCGAAGATGTGTCTGGAATCGGAGATATTTCTGTATCCACGGAACTGAAGCAAACAATTGCCACGCACTTAGATGAGCTTGCAAAGTCTCTCGACGGATATTTCCCTACAAGAGAGTCATATCCAGCATGGGTGAGACAGCCGTTCACGTTTGCTGTTGAAACAGCAGATGTCAATGATGAATTCCTCGACGAAATCATTGAAATTCAGCAGAGCCAGGTTCAACAGCAACTCTTCAGAACAACAACGCTCTCAACGTTTTGGTGTCGACAAATGAACAAGTATTCAGTTATTGCTAAGAAAGCCCTGGATTTTTTTATACCATTTGTTACAACATATCTTTGTGAGCAATCCTTTTCGAGGATGCTGGACATAAAAACGAAGAAAAGGAACAGACTTTGCTGTGAAAATGACATGAGAGTGGCACTTGCCAAGGTGAAGCCACGCATATCTGAACTGATCTCTCAAAGGCAACAGCAGAAGTCACATTGATTTCCAGGTATGTAATTTGTTGTGAGTTTATGCATTGTGTTGGTTTTATTCTTTGAACAAGGTAATGTTCATGCACGGCTCATTTTGTGTACCAGTAAAAAACATATCTATGTCTTGAATTTGAAAAAAATCACATTTTATTTTTCACTAAAGAGGGGTTCGGTGAATGCGCATATGAAACTGGTGGGGTTCGGTACCTCCAACAAGGTTAAGAACCACTGCGCTAGAGACAGTGGAATGTGTAAGTGGGTGGATGGTTGAGTGAGTTGTGGGGAGAGGTGGTGCAGTGGTTAGCGCGCTGCGCTACGAACCCAGCTACCCTGTGTTCGATTCCCGTTCACAGCCAAAATCACCACCAAAGACGATTGTTTGAACAGGTCCTGGGCCTCTGCTAGGTCGACTCAGCCTCAAATGGGGACCTGGTGCGGTGTGTAAACATCACCACTCGGGAGACAAAGGCGGTCGGGCGTGGTGCTGGCCACCCACCCCCTCATGTGCCGTGCCGGCCACCATAGATAACAGGACTTACCCCATCAGTCTGATCAGGCTATACGGGGGATCTTTGTCTTTGGTTGAGTGGATGAGCGGTTGAGTAAGTGGTTGAGGGTGTGTAAGTGAGCGAGCGTGTGGTGGTTGAGTGCAGTGTGTGGGTGTGGGTGGCGCCACCTGTCCAGCGCCGCCTCCTTGTCGGCCAGGCTGGGCTGGGGGAGCAGCTGGGCGTCGACTGCGCTCACGTGCGCCGCCAGCGCACGCAGCAGCGCCGTGCGTCGCTCCGAGTAGCTCCGCCACTGCAGGTACAGCCACTCCAGCCGGCTGGGAGACACGGGGGAACAGAGACACAGGTATAATCACTCCAGCTGATTGGGAGACACGGGGGGACAGAGACACAGGCACAGCCACTCCAGCTGCCTGGGAGATACGGGGGGACAGAGACACAGGTACAGCCACTCCAGCCGGCTGGGAGACACGGGGGGACAGAGACACAGGTACAGCCACTCCAGCCGGCTGGGAGACACGGGGGGACAGACACAGGTACAGTCACTCCAGCTGACTGGGAGACACGGGGGGACAGAGACACAGGTACAGTCACTCCAGCCGGCTGGGAGACACGGGGGAACAGAGACACAGGTATAATCACTCCAGCTGATTGGGAGACACGGGGGGACAGAGACACAAGTACAGCCACTCCAGCTGACTGGGAGACACGGGGGGACAGAGACACAGGTACAGCCACTCCAGCTGACTGGGAGACACGGGGGGACAGAGACACAGGTATAATCACTCCAGCTGACTGGGAGACACGGGGGGACAGAGACACAGGTACAGTCACTCCAGCTGACTGGGAGACACGGGGGGACAGAGACACAGGTGCAGTCACTCCAGCCGCCTGGGAGACACGGGGGGGGGACAGAGACACAGGTACAGCAACTCCAGCTGACTGGGAGACACGGGGGGGGGACAGAGACACAGGTACAGTCACTCCAGCCGGCTGGGAGACACGGGGGGACAGAGACACAAGTACAGTCACTCCAGCTGATTGGGAGACACGGGGGTGACAGAGACACAGGTACAGTCACTTCAGCTGACTGGGAGACACGGGGGGGGGGACAGAGACACAGGTACAGTCACTCCAGCCGGCTGGGAGACACGGGGAGACGGAGACACAAGCACAGTCACTCCAGCTGACTGGGAGACACGGGGGGGGGACAGAGACACAAGTACAGTCACTCCAGCCGACTGGGAGACACGGGGGGGGACAGAGACACAGGTACGGTCACTCCAGCCGGCTGGGAGACACGGGGAGACGGAGACACAAGCACAGTCACTCCAGCTGATTGGGAGACACGGGGGGACAGAGACACAGGTACAGTCACTCCAGCCGACTGGGAGACATGGGGGGGGGGGACAGAGACACAAGTACAGTCACTCCAGCTGACTGGGAGACACGGGGGGGGGACAGAGACACAGGTACAGTCACTCCAGCCGCCTGGGAGACACGGGGGCACAGAGAAGGACGCTACGACGCTGGGGATGCAGAGACCAACATAAAGTGACTGAATTGCTGTGCAAGAAACCACGTGATTCCAGATTCCATCCAGTCAGAGGGACTGTGGCCAGGAGTGGTGGGGGAGGGGAGAGAAGGGAGGCGAGTGGAGGGGGGGTACCCGTGTGCGTGCACGCAGCTCGTGTGCAGCTCGTCCCAGGCTGCCTGCTCGTCGTGTAGCGCCGCTTGGACGGCGCGACGCTCCACGGGGCACAGCGTCGCGCGCAGCACCAGCCGCCCGGCGCCCAGCAGCGACGCCAATAGGCGCTCGCCCTCGTCGCGGCACCCGAGCAGGCGCTGGCACGCGGGGCGAGAGGCGGTAAGGCAGAGACTGCCTGGGTGACTGCAGGGGGCGCTGGCCCGCCTGTCATCTCTGACGCTCACGTACCATCGTGTGAGTCGGGCGCGCGAGCGATCGTACGAGTTGGCGTGCGAGTGAGCGAGCGAGGGAGCGGTGGTGGTCAGCGCGCTGCGCTGTGAACCCCCGTGACCCGAGTTCGATTCCCACTCACGGCCAACACCTGCAATGGATTATCTCAAAAGACACCTGGACCACCTACCCTAGATGGACACGGCCTCAAGTGAGTACCTGAGACAAAGGCGGCCGGGGGTGGTTGCTGGCCACCCTCCCACCGTGTGCCATGCCGGGCCTCATTGGTGCTGCTCGCTAACAGCACTTTCCCCAACAGTCTGTTCAGGCTATACGGGGGATCTCTGTCTTTGATCCCAATTGAGTGATCTGCAGGGAATGTATCAGAATTGAGGATGTGGTTTGGCCAATACAATTTCCACCGTGGGTGTGGGTTTAGCTATGAGATGAACCCAGATAACTCAGAGAAAGCTCCACGCAGGACTGGGGGAGAGAATACAAACTTCACGGAAAGAGGCACCCGAGTCGGGAATCGGCTACACAGGAGTGTGAGTTAGCGGGCACGAGCGAGTGGGCCTGAGCGAGTGGGGGCGAGCAGGCGTGAGTGAGCGGGGGCGAGCGGGCGTGAGCGAGCGGAGGCGAGCGAGCGAGCAGGGGTGAGCGGGGACGAGCGGGTGTGAGCGAGCGGGGGCAAGCAGGCGTGAGCGAGCGGGGGCGAGCTAGCGAGGGTGAGCGTGGGCGAGCGGGCGTGAGCTAGCGAGGGCGAGCGGGGGCGAGTTGGTGCCCACCTTGCTGAGCTGCATGCGTGCGTGCAGCTCGTGGCGCTGGCCCACGACGCAGTCGACGGCGCCCAGCTGTGCCCGCACGTCCTCGCAGAAGCGCGAGAGGTCGGCGCGCGCGGAACGCCACGCCGCGTCGAGCTGTGCCCGCACGCGGCCTTCCCTGGCGCGCAGCGCGGCCGCCGCCAGCGCCGCGTCGTAGCGCCCGCGCAGACGCGCGTCGGGGGCGAGGGGCGCTGCTGCCGCCCCCCCGGCCCCCACCTCCACCGCCTCCCCCACGGGGGTGTCGTCGCCCGCGCCGGTCACCTCGTCCATTTGCGGCCTGGGCAACGGTGACACCGCCATTGTGACGGCGGTGATGGTGACGGTGGTGGTGACGATGGTGGTGATGGTGGTGATGGTGGTGGTGATGATGGTAATGACGGTGGTCGATGATGGTGGTGATGATGGTGATGATGATAGTGGTGGTGATGGTGATGATGATGGTGGTGATGGTGATGATGATGGTGGTGGTGATGGTGATGATGGTGATGATGGTGGTGGTGATGATGGTAATGACGGTGGTCGATGACGGTGGTGATGATGGTGATGATGGTGGTGGTGATGGTGGTGACGGGTAGGCACAGGGGAGACAAAGTCTGCCGGTCGTGATGTCGGTCATCCAACCCCTCGTGCGCCGCGCAGGCCTTAATGGGTGCTCGCGAACAGCACTTGCCCCCAACGGTCTGCAGAGGCTAAACGGGGGATCTTTGTCAATGTTTTTTTTTATCTATGTCTGTATGTATGTGTGTATGGGGAGCGGCAGCGTGATGCTTAGCGCGTTGCGCTTTGAACCCGATGACCGAGTTCCATTCCCGCTCACAGCCAACATCAGTGACAATTATCTGAACCGGTTCCGGGCTTCCCTAGGTCGACTCAGCCGCAAATGAGTGCCCGGTTGCGGTGTATACTAAACATCGCCACTGGGGAGACAAAGGCAGCCGGGCGTGGTGCTGGCCACCCACCCCCTCGTGTGCCGTGCCGGCCTTCATAGGTGCTGCTCGCTGACAGCATTTGCCCCAACAGTCTGTTAAGGCGATACGGGGGATCGTTGTCTGTGCGTCTGTGTGTGTGCGGGGGACCTGTGTTGGTTGATGTCTTCGAGCAGGGCCTCCACGGCGGAGGCGATGGCCTCCTTCTCCTCGCCGGGCCTCCCTGAGGCCGCTCCGTGGCCCAGCGCCGTCTCCACGCCCCGGAGCCAGCGCTCAAACTCCAGCAGCCGCTCGCCGCTCCTGCACAGGCAAAGGGTCGACCCCGTGTGGTCCACGAGGCGCAGTCGGGCCGCAACAGCCGGTGGGCGAGCGGTCGTTAGGGCCGGCACGGCGAACTTGCGAGGGGGCGGAATGGCCGACGCCACGCCCGGTGGCTTTTGTCTCCCCGGTGCCGACGTGTTACACGGACCACGCCGGGGACTCAATTAATGCCGAGTCGACCTCGGGGGAACGCCCAAGAGAAGGCCGTGAGCGGGACTCAAATGTCTCGTCAGCGGCAGTCGGGCTTACTGGTGAACCACCGCTGACGAGACACTGAACGTGTGTTTCTGGTGCCAGGAGGGTGTGCTGTTCGCGTGCTGTTCGCGTGATGTTCGCGTATTGTGCACGTGCCGTCCGTGTGTTGTACGCGTGCTGTTCGTGTGCTGTTTGAGTGTTTCTGGCGCTGGGGGCGAGTGGAGTGTGGAGCGGCGCGCCGAGGGAAGCACCTGTGCAGCCGCTGCAGGCGCTGGGCGAGGGCGAGGAGGGCCGCGTGGGCCCGCGCGCTCACCAGGCCCAGGGCCCGCCGGTCACGCTCCAGCGTCCGCTCCGCCTCCTCCAGGGCGGCCGGTGGCACGGGGGGCGGGGCGCCGGGGGCAGGGGGGCCGTGGGGGGGGCCGTGGGGGGGGCCGCCCCCCCCACCCCCACCACCACGGGCCAGCGTCTCCAGCTCAACGGCCGAGCGCTCGAGCAGAGAGCGCCCCTCCGGGAGATTGTCCAGCACGGCCTGCGGAGGGCGGCGGAGACGCGGGGACACGGGGAGAGAGAGACAGACATGGGGAGAGAGATGGACGTGGGGACATGAAGAGGTAGAGAGACACCGGGACACGGGGAGAGAGACACGGGGATAAGGGGAGACATAAAGACCGGGGGACATGGGGAGAGAGAGACAGACATGAGGAGGGAGATAGACATGGGGACATGGGGAGAGAGAGAGAGACACGGGGACACGGGGAGAGAGACACATATGGGGAGAAAAAGAGAGGTCAGGGGTCATTTGCGAGACGTCAGGGGAGCAGGGGATGGCTGGGGGAAGTCATGGCAGGTCAAGGGTCGTCTAGGAGGTCGGAGGTCGTGGGTGAGAGGAGGGGGGCAGCACCTGCAGCGCGTCGATGCGGCGCTGCGTGTCGGCGACGTCGCCATGGCAACCGTCATGCTGCTCCACGGCGACGCGCGTGGCGTGTAGCCATGCGCACAGCGCCTCGCGGGCGCCTGGGACACAACAGCCACAACGACGACGTCAACGTTTTATCAACAACAATGTCGTCAACAACAACAACTATTCATACAGGAACGAGCAAATTAACGGGTGAGTGAGTGGGAAGCGAGCGGGTGGCGAGCGAGCGAGCGAGCGGTTAGCAAGTGTACGAGTCGTCTCACCGGAGTAGGCATGGAGCCCGGGGTGGAGCGGTGATTCTGTGGGGAACGTGGAGTCAAAGGAGCAGGTCGCTCCAGTTCCGCTCTGGTGGAAATCCGCTACGACCCCTCCCCCTCTCACCAACACCCGCGTGGTAAGCAGCTCCTTTGGGATAACGGAGATCAGCGGGGGGGGGATCAGCGGGTGGATCAGTGGGGGATCAGTGCGAGGGTGAGCTGGGGTGAGCGTAAGCCGTATGAAAACCCTCACCGTCTCCACCGTGGTCACCGTCATCCGATAGAGGCCGCCACCTCCATCACCTCCTCCTCCATCACCTCCTCCACCATCTCCTGCTCCACCTCTTCCACCGTCCCGCAGGAATCCAGGCTCCTGCTGCCCCGTGAGCTGCTCCCAGTCGGCTACGGCGTCGCGTGAGGCGGCCATCGTTAGCCAAGCCCGGGAGGTCGTTGGGGCGCCCGTAGCTGAAACAACACGCGGGGCGTCACGACGATGACGACGCGGGGAATCACGATGATGACGACGACGTGGGGCTTCATGACGACGACGACGTGGGGAATCACGATGATGACGCGTGGCATCACGACTACGACGACGAGGAGGGGCATCACGACGACAACGCGGGGCGTCATGACGACGATGCAGGGCGTCACGACAATGAGGAGGGGCGTCACGATGACACGAGATGTCGCGACGATGGACCGTCACAATGCAAGGCGTCACAACACCAGATGGTTAAAAAGCAGCAAGTTGGCAAAGTAGAAAGCACAGGAGTCATCCCAGTCAGTCAGCCCATGGCACCTAGGTCTGACCGTGCCAGCAGCGAGCCTTTGACCCTTCACGTGGCCTCAAAGTGAACCTAGCCTGGCACAGACTAGGTGCAACAGGCACAACTCTTGTTTTCCTGACGGGTGCTGCTAAGTTTTCGCAGTACAGTAGACCCTCAGTTAACAGTGACATCGGTTCACAGTCTTCAGGTTCATGTTTCGCCCCCCATAGTGGCCCCATGGTTTCCACTCACGTAAAAAATGTGACTACCGTTACCGTGTTTACATTATGCGCACGGGCGCCAATTATCGGCCAATCCAACGCTCATACTGGGGCTGAGCCGTGCACTCAGCGAATCAGCGACGCTCATTTATGAGCGCTAAGAACATCGACTGGCTTCGTTTACATCACGTTGTCTGTTGTGGCAGTGGAGACCCCCTCTCTTGCAGACTCGGTGACCTTGACTTAATTTTCCACTTTTTAGAAAATTTATAAATATTACAATGGCTGCTAAAGTGAATTGGCAAAAGGAAAAGAGGAGTAGGAAGTAAGCAGCCTTAAAACAAAAGTTGGAAATTGTTAAGGTCAATTTCCAATCATTTTGGAACAGATTCACGCTTTTAACATCTAATTCCTATATTCGAAAAACAGTCATATCGGTGAACAGGAGTTTTCGTGGAACCGATTAAAAATGTTAACCGAGGGACGAGTGGAGTGGATGATGTTGCTGGTGTTATTTGCAGGGAATGTGTCAGCATTGGGATGTGGTTTGGCTGACACCGCTTCCACTGTGCATGTTTATCTATGGGAGGAGGAACGCGGAAAACCCGGAGGAAACCCACGCAGAACAGGGGAGAGAATACAAACTCCACTTACTCACTGTAGAACAGGAGAGAGAATACAAACTCCACTCACTCACTGTAGAACAGGAGAGAGAATACAAACTCCACTCACTCACTGTAGAACAGGAGAGAGAATACAAACTACACTCACTGTAGAACAGGAGGGAGAATACAAACTCCACTCACTCACTGTAGAACAGGAGAGAGAATACAAACTCCACTCACTCACTGTAGAACAGGAGAGAGAATACAAACTACACTCACTGTAGAACAGGAGGGAGAATACAAACTACACTCACTCACTGTAGAACAGGAGGGAGAATACAAACTACACTCACTCACTGTAGAACAGGAGAGAGAATACAAACTCCACTCACTCACTGTAGAACAGGAGAGAGAATACAAACTCCACTCGCTCACTGTAGAACAGGAGAGAGAATACAAACTCCACTCACTCACTGTAGAACAGGGGAGAGAATTCAAACTCCATTCACTGCAGAACAGGAGAGAGAATACAAACTCCACTCACTCACTGTAGAACAGGAGGGAGAATACAAACTACACTCACTGTAGAACAGGAGAGAGAATACAAACTCCACTCACTCACTATAGAACAGGGGAGATAATACAAACTCCACTCACTCACTGTAGAACAGGGAGAGAATACAAACTCCACTCACTGTAGAACAGGAGAGACAATACAAACTCCACTCACTCACTGTAGAACAGGGGGAGAGAGAAACTCCACACAGAGAGGCACCAGAGGCAGAAGTTGAAGCCAGCACTTCTGGCTGTAAGCCGCGGGCGTCACCCACTGTGCTACTACCACCCTGGCACTCCACTTACCACTACACTACCACACCCCACACAACAAATCGGAGGATCCAGAGAAAAGTCCACGTGACCACGGGTACAGAGAGAGACACAAATTCCATATATACAATAGACAGCAGGGTCGGGATCGAACCCGCGACCTCCTGCATAGCAGGCTAGGGAGTTAACATCAGTACCTGGTGCGATGTGTAAACTTCGCCACGAGGGAGACAAAGGCGGCCGGGCGTGGTGCTGGCCACCCAACCCCTCGTGTGCCGTGCCGGCCTTCATAGGTGCTACTTGCTAACAGCACTTGACTCGACAGCCTGTAAAGACTATGCTGGGGATCTCTGTCTTTCTCTCCCCCCTGCCCGTGTCTCCTCCCCATCGCCAACGGTCGAAGTGTTTAGCAACACTCCCGAGGCGATCGCCGATTGCCAATATCTGCACCATCGCCAACGCTCCAACCCACTGCTGGATGATGCCCTCCCCACAAGCCATTGCCATCCCCACGGCCTTGTACCACTACAGGGAGGCGCAGCGCCTCGTAGGAAGAAGCCCCCGGGTTCGATCCCCGACTCGGGCACCTCTCCTCCCTAGAGGGGATGCTTTTACACACCGCACCAGGTATTCATTTTGAGTCGACCTAGGGGAGGTCCAGGAACGTGAGCGGGATTCGAACTTCGGTCGCAAGGTTCGTAGCGCAGCGTGCTAACAGCTACGCTACCACACCCCACACAATTTTCACGACCACCATCATCACCATCACAACCATTACAACCATCATCATCATCATCGCTACTACCACCAACATTGTGACCACCACCAACGCCACCACCACAGCTGCAACATACTGCTACAACCGCTGTGTTAATTTGACTAAACCGCTGCCTTTGTGCGCGTGGTATTTGTATTCGCCTCTCTCCCCGTGTTCTCCGCGGGCGTCCTCCGGTTTTCTCCGCTCTCCTCCTCCCATCGCGAAAAAACCCGAGCGGAGTTGGAGGCATCGCCGCGGACGCCGCTCACGGCACACGGTAGAGCCGCATCCACTAGGCGGCCCAACAACCCCTCAACTACGCACACTGTGTGTGGCCCTGGGGCCAGTGGTGGAAATTCCACATTCCCATGGCAGCGACCACAAATTAGAATAGGCCATAAAGAAGGCTGTCTCTGGTGTAGCTCTATCAGTTTCAAAGACAATGCATATATATTATCAGAGCATGATAATTTTCATGTTATGCCAGAAGTATGTGGTTAATACAGACATGATGCCTTGCAACAAGTGTATATTTGGTGTTTGAACATCTTAACATCTGTATTAGTGACAGAAAGGGTAAAAACCCTATTCTTATATATCCCACAAAGTGAAACTTTAATGACCCGGCAGGGATGATGATTATGATGGTAATGGTGATGCGGTGTGCGTGATGACTGTTGACAGCACACACACAGCGAGACAGCACTCACACACATAGCCTGACAGCACCCACACTCACAGCCTGACAGCACACACACGCACAGCCTGACAGCACACACACACACAACTTGACAGCACACACACACAGCCTGACAAAACACACACACACAACTTGACAGCATACACACAGCTTGACAACACACACACACACAGCCTGACAGCACACACACAGCCTGACAGCACACACACAGCTTAGCAACACACACACAACTTGACAACACACACACAACTTGACAACACACACACAAGGCCTGACAGCACACACACACAGCCTGACAGCACACACACAGCCTGAGAGCACACACACAGCCTGACAGCACACGCACAGCCTGACAGCACACACACACACAACTTGACAACACACACACACACAGCCTGACAGCACACACACACAGCCTGAGAGCACACACACACAGCCTGACAGCACACACACACACGGCCTGACAACACACACGGCCTGAAGAGACTCACACTTCCTGACAACACTCAACACACAGCCTGACAGCACACACACACATAACTTAACAACACACACACACACATCTTAACAACACACAAACACAGCCTGAGAGCACACACACACAACTTAACAACACACACACACACAACTTGACAGCACACATACACAAAGCCTGACAGCACACACACACACAACTTGACAACACACACACAACTTGACAACACACACACAACTTGACAACACACACACACAACTTGACAACACACACACACAACTTGACAACACACACACAACTTGACAACACACACACACAACTTGACAACACAACAACAACCGCCATTCGCCACTAAGTGGCGGTGACTCCACCACGACGCTTGTGCTAGGCCATGTGGACCTTGAGGCCACGTGAAGTGTCGAACACCCGCGGGCAGGAGGTCACGGGGCAGACCCAAGTGCCACGGGTCGACTGACTGAGATGACTGGCTGATGCACCACCTGTGCCCCCTACTGTGCCAACCTGCTGTGCTTTAGCCACCCGGCGCTCCGCTCGTTGTTGTGAGCGTCGCTCCTCCGCCCTCCGTTGTTTTTCGAGGGCGACTGCCTCCAACTGCCCAGTAGCGTCCTTCACGAGCCTTCTCCACAGAGGCCGATCTTGACACCGCTGGTACCAGTCATCGGCAAGTCCACTCAGCTCCACGTCCTCCTGTACCACATCACTCCATCTCTTCTCTAGCCCGTGCCGCGCCCGTTTAGCCCCCTCGATCCGGCCGAACAAAAGCTGTTTCGGCATGTGGTGGCTGGGCATGCGGGCTACATGACCCAGCCAACGTAGCCTTGCCTGCCGGAGCTCACCAATGGGACCTTGCCCAGATCTTTCAAAGATTTGTGAGCTCCTCACACAATCCAGCCTGGTTAAACCCAGAATGGATCGTAGGCAGGCTAGCCTAAATGTTTCTAACCGGCGAAGATGTTCCATTAGGGGGGTCCACGTTTCGCAAGCGTAGAGAAGGGAGGGAATGACCGTGGCCGAGAAGACCTGAAGCTTAGTGCGGATCGACAGACCAGGTAGCTTCCACACAGCGTTATGCAACCGATGAAAAGTTATTGCCGCTCGACTGATTCGGAGTGAGACCTCTGCTGTTAAACTGGAGCTGGTCATAAACACACTGCCCAGGTATGGGAAACTCTCCACTCTCTCCACAACTGCCCCATCACCGATTGGGAGTTGTGCGGTGGAGTGTCCGATGGTACAAAATACCCAGGCAGGTGCTTAGTTTTGGTGGGGCTGATGGTAAGGCCCCATCTCTTAGTGGCACGCTCCAGTCTCAGCAGCAGCGTCTCCAACTCCTCCTCTGAATGAGCAGCTATTACCAAATCATCGGCATACATAACGTGGTTGAGCAATAGGGTGCCATCCCTTGACCGCACCCGGGCATCGATCAGCCTCCCATTATATCTGTACCATATGGAGATTCCCCCGGTACAGCTATTGAAAGCTTCACGAACTACGTGGTCAAAATAGATGTTAAATAATGTGGGAGCCAGAGGAAATCCCTGTCGCACCCCAAGGTGTACAGGGAATGGCTCTGACTCCCGGCCACGTAGTTTTACCCGGGCCCGCTCACCATCATGAAGGTCCCTAATGATCGTGAGCACACGCACACCTGTCTCCCACGCCAGGCGGGACGAGACGGCGTTGCCACAACCGCCCGACCGCCGTCACCCTGACTCCCCATCAGCCCCATGTCGGTGTCCCTCCCCCCCCAGGCAACATCAGCCCTTCCCCCGCCAAATTTCTCTCTTCCAACCAGAGGCAAACCGGAACAAAACAAGAATCACAAATCAGAAGCAGTCGGAGCTCAAGGCTGCTGCTCGTGCACCATCAGTGGGGAGTGGCGGGGGGGCAGTAGGGAGGGAGGTGGGTCAGGGTTGTGATATGGGAGGGGAGAGGGAGGGAGGTGGGTCACGGTTTTGACAAGTGGTATGAATTGGGCAGTGGGCGCGAGGCCACGTCACACTGGCACTTCTCCGAACGATTTCTATTCATAGACCGCGTTCGTTTCCGCACAAGGCGGGGGAAGTGGCAGTGTGAGTGAGAGACAGAAGGAGGTGGGGGGGGGGTGTTTGTTTGACACGGTGGGGAGCGCACATGGTGCATCTGTCAGTCGCCTCGGTCAGCCAACCCACAACGCCCAGGGTCTGTCCCCCGTGACCTGTCGGTAGCAGAGAGCCTCACACGCTTCACGTCGCGGTGTTCGAGTGAGCGTCTTCATGAGTGTCCGTGTGCGCGTCTGTTTTCCCAACTGCGCCATCACCTCGTGAGCTGCACCCTAACACTTCAAAGACAAAGATCGCCCCGTATAGCCTCAACAGACTGTTGGGGCAAGTCCTGTGAGAGAGAAGCAGCACCTATGAAGGCCGGTACGGCACACGAGGGGGTGGGTGGCCAGCACCATGCCAGACCGACTTTGTCTCCCTCGTGGCGATGTTTACACACCGCATCAGGGACTCATTTGAGGCTGAGTCGACATAGAGGAGGCCCAGGACCGGTTCATATAATCGTCACTGATGTTGCCCGTGAGCGAGAATCGAACTCGGGTCGCAGAGTTCACAGCGCAGCGCGCCAACCACTACACTACCGCTCCCCACACGTCCACACACAGACGCGCATACGCGCAGGGAAGCGCTTCTGACGACCACACTGTTGTTGCTAGCGTGACTTCCACAAGGTCTGAGAAGATTGCCCCGTTTCTTGGCAAGGGTCTGGGCGTCCTTCAAAGTCATCAGCAGCCGCCACTGTTTCACGCGCGGCCTCGCCGAGCATGGGCTACTTAGGGGGGCTCGTGAGCTGGGAGCGTGTGGGAAGCTGCTGTTGTAAAGAAGCAGCTCTCTTTCTCCACCATGACCGCCCCAATAGAGGAAGTGTGAAGTCTGTGCGTACAGGACGGGGACCTAGAGGGTGTGCGGAGAGGGAGGGGTGGTGGGGGGGGCGTGCGGAGTGGGGAGCTTGGAGGGTGCGTGAAGTGCGTGGCGCGAGTTATGTGTGGCATGTGGAGTGTGGTGCGTGGGGAGTGGTGGCGCAGCGGTTAGCATGTTGTGCTACGAACCCGACGACTCGAATTCGATTCCTGCTCGTGGCCACCAACACAAGTGACCATCATCTGAACCAGTTTTGGCCCTCCCCTAGGTTAACTCAGCCTTAAACGAGTACTCAGTGTGGTGCGAAAACATCGGTGGCCTGGCGTGGTGCTGGCCACCCACCCCCTCCGTGCACCATGTCGGCCTTCAAAGGTGCTCACTAACAGCACTTGCCCCATCAGCCTGTTAAGGCCACACGGGAGACCTTTGTCTTTGCGTGGTGTGTGGAGAGGGAGGGGATGGGGGTGAGCTGAGACGCGCGGATTTCCGTCTAAAGTTAGGGCCGCGCGCTGAGCACCCTCCCGTACGCAGCGCGGTAGGGGCACGCCGTCTAAGTGGTAGTAACGTTGAACCGTGCTCATCACTGGGGCGGGGGGAAGGACAACAAACTAGCACACAAAAAAACTAGGAAATGGGTTTTAAATTCCGTATAGTGGTGTAGTGTATAGTGCAGTGTGTAGTGTATAGTACAGTGTGTAGTGTATATTGTAGTGTATTGTGTAGTGTATGTTGAACGTCTCTCGCACCGTGCTAATCGGAGGTGCGGATTTCTCACGCGTGAAAGGCTGCAATCTTCCACCACCACCCGCATCTATAATGTCTCGGTGGACAGAGGTGCGGGGGAGGGAAGGGGGAGATCTAAGAAGGAAGAGGGTTCAGAATGGGGTGCTGCAGACATCCCTCGCCGCTGATGCAAGCCATGACCAGGATGCGAACTGGGGTTGAGAATGCACCGAGACACGGCTGCTGGTGCCGTCTGACCACGGCGTGACAAGCGAGGCAAAAACAGAAGACGTAGAGCAAAAAAAAGCCAAAATACAACCGAAGGGGCCCTGTGGTTGATGGGATGTGCAAGGACGACCGTCGGTGCGTTTCGTTACGTCGAGGGGATATACGTGGGCTGGAGGAGAGCGGGAGGGGAGCGGGAGGGGAGCGGGAGGGGAGCGGGAGGGGAGCGAAGCGGGAGGAGAGCTGGAGGAGAGCGGGAGGGGAGCGGGAAGAGAGCTGGAGGAGAGCGGGAGGGGAGCGGGAGGGGAGCGGGAGGGGAGCGGGAGGAGAGCGGGAGGAGAGCGGGAGGGGAGCGGGAGGGGAGCGGGAGGAGAGCTGGAGGAGAGCGGGAGGGGAGCGGGAGGGGAGCGGGAGGGGAGCGGGAGGGGAGCGGGAGGAGAGCGGGAGGGGAGCGGGAGGGGAGCGGGAGGGGAGCTGGAGGAGAGCGGGAGGGGAGCGGGAGGGGAGCGGGAGGAGAGCTGGAGGAGAGCGGGAGGGGAGCGGGAGGGGAGCGGGAGGGGAGCAGGAGGAGAGCTGGAGGAGAGCGGGAGGGGAGCTGGAGGGGAGCGGGAGGGGAGCGGGAGGGGAGCTGAGTAGTCCTGCGCCACCCTGGGGCTGTCCCCGGCTCCACCCGGCCCCTTGCTCTTTAAACCGCGGAGCGCCGGGGCCAGAGCTCCCGAAACGCCAAGCTGCCAGGAACAAACAGCACTCTCACAGGGTGAATTAGACGAGAGAGCAGTGCAAAGACCTGTCGTGTAGTAAGTGGGTGGGTCAGTGTGTCGGTGTGACCTGCAGTGTGGCGAGTGGGTAGGTGATGTGGTGTGTGTAAGCGGATGAGTGGGTGAGTGTGTGACCTACAGTGCGCTGAGTAGGTGAGTGTGTGGGTGGGTGAGTGGATTGGTGAGTGCGTGGTTGTGATCTGCAGTGTGGTGGTGGTGGTGTTGGTGGATGAGACGACAGAGGTCAGTGCCTGGTATCGACCTCGACACGGGTGGACATCGGGAGTGAAGCTCACGGCGACCACGGCAGTAGCAGTGGTAGTAGCGATAGCAGAGTGAGCGGGAGGCAACGGACCACCCTCCGGTGAGTTAAGCCTCAGCAGGAGCAGCAGCAGCGACAGCGGAAGAATGCACAGAGACGTGTGGAGAGACGCACGCTGGGAATGACACCGAGAGACAGAGGAGCAAGCGGAGTAGACGGTGACCAGGAGTGAGGGCGCTTGGGCAGGATGTGCCACGGGCCAGGAGGGACGGTGGACGACTTGTCAAGAGTAATGATGGTGATGACGGCAGTGATAATGATGGCGGTGATTGTTACCACGATCGCGGTGACCAATCGATTCCCTCTCCAATAATTTTCCACGATCGATCTAAAGATAAATATTTTCAGAACGAATAAAAATGATGAATGAGATCGTGGATTCACAGGGTGTGGCTGTGGTGGAGGCTGCTGCATTCCTGCCGGAGGGGAAGCCGGGGTCCCCTCCCCTTCCCAGAGCTCAAGCTCACTCCTACACGCACCAAAGACAAAGGTCCCCTGTGTAGCCTGAACAGACTGTTGGGGCAAGTGCTGTTAGCGAGGAGCACCTGTGAAGGTTAGCACGGCACACGAGGTCGTGGGTGGCCAGCACCACGCCCGGCCACCTTTGTCTCCCTCCGTGGTGACGTTTACACACCGCACCAGGTACTAATTGTTGAGGCTGAGTCGACCTAGGGGAGGCCCAGGACCGGTTCAGATAATCGTCACTGATGTTGGTGGCCGTGAGTGGGACTCGAACTCGGGTCGCAGGGTTCGTAGCACAGCGCGCTAAGCGCTCCCCAAAAACCACCACCACCACCACCCCGAACACACGAACACAGTGTCACGATAGCCGATCTCAAGACGGGAGCTAGAGGGAATACCTTCTGTCTGGCAACTTGAGTGGCAGATGGGGGGAATGGGGGGGGGCCCGGGGGCAGGGTGTGGCTGGGAGAGTGTGAGTAATGGGGAGCGGTGGCGCAGTGGTGAGCACGCTGCCCTACAAAACCAGGCCACCCGAGTTCGATTCCTGCTCATGGCCACGACCAACACCAGCGGCGAATATCTGAACCGGTACTGGGCACCCCCTAAGACGACTCAGCCTGAAATGAGCTGGCCACCCGCCGCCTCGCGTGCCACAGTGCCGGCCTCCATAGGCGCTGCCACTCGCTAACAGCACTGGCCCTGAGAGTTTAATGCTGCACGGGGGATCTTTGTGATGGGGGACCTAGGAGGAAGCGGGGCGGAGGGGAAGAGGGGGAGCAGCTC
This sequence comes from Petromyzon marinus, assembly GCF_048934315.1. Classification (NCBI taxonomy): domain Eukaryota; kingdom Metazoa; phylum Chordata; class Hyperoartia; order Petromyzontiformes; family Petromyzontidae; genus Petromyzon; species Petromyzon marinus. The sequence goes on from NC_133719.1 coordinate 561,117, forward strand.
CAGCCCCCACGTGTGGCGTGTGAACCAGCCCAGACGCGTTGCCAGCTCAGAGGTTGTACCGCCTCTGTGTCGTTCACGTGGGGGCTTGTTTACTCACTACGGTTGCGAGGCACGGGGCCCAGTCCCACAAACGCCAAGCGACCAGCAACAGACAGCACCCGTATACATAAGAGTGTGTAAGGGATGTCAGGGGAAGGATTCCCACCAAAAGGAAGGGGGGAGTGGGACGGTGACAGTGGAAGGAGCAGGTGAGGAGATGTGAGAGAGAGAGAACGGGCCGGGAAAAGGGGGATAATTGGCAGGAACCGGATCGAGAAGGCTGGGGACGATTGTGGACTGGGGATGCACTAAAAGACGAACCCCCTTCAACCTCGTGTCGGCTCTCCTTTACAAGTGTAACACAGCGGTCAACAGCGGCTGTGCTATAAATATGGTCCATTGCCCGAAACGTTGCCTCTTACACGCAGTATTCCTTTGAAGGCCACAACGCAGTGCTGTGGACGAGCGTCCCGAGGGCGCCACTGTGGCTATGAGATGTTAACTACCTCGCCCGGTATACAGGAGGTCGTGGGTTCGATCCCGACCCTGACGCCTGCTGCTGTATATTTGGAGTTTGCGTGTCTCTCTCTCTCTCATCACGTTGATTAGGAGATGTTAACTACCTCGCCCGGTATACAGGAGGTCGTGGGTTCGATCCCGACCCTGACGCCTGCTGCTGTATATTTGGAGTTTGCGTGTCTCTCTCTCTCATCATCACGTTGATTAGGAGATGTTAACTACCTCGCCTAGTGTACAGGAGGTCGTGGGTTCGATCCCGACCCTGACGACGCCTGCTGCTGTATATTTGGAGTTTGCGTGTCTCTCTCTCTCATCATCACGGTGGCTATGAGATGTTAACTACCTCGCCTAGTGTACAGGAGGTCGTGGGTTCGATCCCGACCCTGACGACGCCTGCTGCTGTATATTTGGAGTTTGCGTGCCTCTCTCCGTGGCCGCGTGGTTTATCCCTCCACATTTAGAATCAACATCGCCACGCGTTTCGTGTTAGCGGGCTATACGTTTACAAACGATAATGATGAGCCACGTGCTTGAGCGATTATTTGTGACCAGGTTGCTTGTTAAAAAAGAGCTACATAGCTCAGTGGCCCTTACCTGGTAAAATTAAAATAATTGTTGAGTTTAGGAGACGCTGATGAGTTTGTTACCCGGATAACTATGATGATGATGGGAAGAGTGAATCTGAGAGTGCAGTAGTGCGAGGGAGGAAGCCGAAAGGGAAGTCGTGTGACCTGTAGTGTGGTGAGTGGGTGAGTGAGTGGGTGAGTGAATGGGTGAGTGAAGGTGAGTGAAGGTGAGTGAATGGGTGAGTGAAGGTGAGTGAATGGGTGAGTGAAGGTGAGTGAAGGTGAGTGAAGGTGAGTGAATGGGTGAGTGAATGGGTGAGTGAATGGGTGAGTGAATGGGTGAGTGAAGGTGAGTGAATGGGTGAGTGAATGGGTGAGTGAATGGGTGAGTGAAGGGGTGAGTGATTGGGTGAGTGTAGGTGAGTGAATGGGTGAGTGTAGGTGAGTGAATGGGTGAGTGAATGGGTGAATGAAGGGGTGAGTGATTGGGTGAGTGTAGGTGAGTGAATGGGTGAGTGAATGGGTGAGTGAATGGGTGAGTGAATGGGTGAGTGAAGGTGAGTGAATGGGTGAGTGAAGGTGAGTGAATGGGTGAGTGAATGGGTGAGTGAATGGGTGAGTGAAGGTGAGTGAATGGGTGAGTGAAGGTGAGTGAATAGGTGAGTGAAGGTGAGTGAATGGGTGAGTGAATGGGTGAGTGAAGGTGAGTGAAGGTGAGTAAATGGGTGAGTGAAGGTGAGTGAATGGGTGAGTGAAGGTGAGTGAATGGGTGAGTGAAGGTGAGTGAATGGGTGAGTGAGTGGGTGAGTTAGTGAGTGGGTGAGTTAATGAAAAGGTGAGTGAATGGGTGAGTGAAGGTGAGTGAATGGGTGAGTGAAGGTGAGTGAATGGGTGAGTGAGTGGGTGAGTTAGTGAGTGGGTGAGTTAGTGAGTGGGTGAGTTGATGAAAAGGTGAGTGAATGGGTGAGTGAAGGTGAGTGAATGGGTGAGTGAATGGGTGAGTGAAGGTGAGTGAATGGGTGAGTGAAGGTGAGTGAATGGGTGAGTGAAGGTGAGTGAATGGGTGAGTGAATGGGTGAGTGAATGGGTGAGTGAATGGGTGAGTGAAGGTGAGTGAAGGTGAGTGAATGGGTGAGTGAATGGGTGAGTGAAGGTGAGTGAATGGGTGAGTGAATGGGTGAGTGAATGGGTGAGTGAGGGGGAGAGTGATTGGGTGAGTGTAGGTGAGTGAATGGGTGAGTGAATGGGTGAGTGAATGGGTGAGTGTAGGTGAGTGAATGGGTGAGTGAAGGTGAGTGAATGGGTGAGTGAGTGGGTGAGTTATTGAGTGGGTGAGTTGATGAAAAGGTGAGTGAATAAGTGAGTGGATGAGAGGGTGAGTGGACGAGAGAGTGAGTGGATGAGAGGGTGAGCGGATGAGTGTGCGAGTGAGTAGGTGGACGAGGAGACGGGTAAGCCTGTGAGCAGGCGAGTGAGTAGGTGAGTTCGCGAGCGGTGGTAGAGATGGCTGAGTCAAGCTGTGACCTAGAGTCCTCAACACGGGTGGAGGATGAACGGGAGAGTGAGTATCATGGGAACAGTGACCAAGGTAGTAGTAACAAGAGCTGACTGACAAGGAGGAGGCGAACTGTCTGTGTAGATATCGTGAGGTCAGACACCTTTACATAAAAACAAAGGTCCCCTGTATATCCTTAACAGACTGTTGGGGCAAGTGCTGTTAGCGAGTAGCAGCACCTATGAAGGCCGGCACGGCACACGACGAGATGTGTGGCCAGCAATACGCCCGCCCGCCTTTGTATCCCGAGTGGCGATGTTTACACACCGCGCCAGGTACTCATTTGAGGCTGAGTCGACTCACACACACACACACGTGTCCACACACACACACACGTGTCCACACACACACACACGTGTCCACACACACACACACGTGTCCACACACACACACACGTGTCCACACACACACACACGTGTCCACACACACACACACACACGTGTCCACACACACACACACGTGTCCACACACACACACGTGTCCACACACACACGTGTCCACACACACACACACACGTGTCCACACGTGTCCACACGTGTCCACACGTGTCCACACGTGTCCACACACACACACACGTGTCCACACACACACACACGTGTCCACACACACACACACGTGTCCACACACACACACACACGTGTCCACACACACACACACACGTGTCCACACACACACACGTGTCCACACACACACACGTGTCCACACACACGTGTCCACACACACACACACGTGTCCACACACACACACACGTGTCCACACACACACACACGTGTCCACACACACACACACACACGTGTCCACACACACACACACGTGTCCACACACACACACACGTGTCCACACACACACACACACGTGTCCACACACACACACACACACGTGTCCACACACACACACACGTGTCCACACACACAGACACGTGTCCACACACACACACACACGTGTCCACACACACAGTGTCCACACACACACACGTGTCCACACACACACACACACACGTGTCCACACACACACACACGTGTCCACACACACGTGTCCACACGTGTCCACACACACGTGTCCACACACACACACACACGTGTCCACACACACACACACACGTGTCCACACACACACACACGTGTCCACACACACACACACACGTGTCCACACACACACGTGTCCACACACACACACACGTGTCCACACACACACACACACGTGTCCACACACACACACACACGTGTCCACACGTGTCCACACACACGTGTCCACACACACACACACACGTGTCCACACACACACACGTGTCCACACACACACACACACGTGTCCACACACACACACACACGTGTCCACACACACACACACACGTGTCCACACACACACACACGTGTCCACACACACACACACGTGTCCACACACACACACACGTGTCCACACACACACACACGTGTCCACACACACACACACGTGTCCACACACACACACGTGTCCACACACACACACGTGTCCACACACAGACACGTGTCCACACACAGACACGTGTCCACACACAGACACGTGTCCACACACACACACACGTGTCCACACACACACACACACGTGTCCACACACACACACACACGTGTCCACACACACACACGTGTCCACACACACACACACACGTGTCCACACACACACACACGTGTCCACACACACACACACACGTGTCCACACACACACACACGTGTCCACACACACACACACGTGTCCACACACACACACACACGTGTCCACACACACACACACGTGTCCACACACACACACACGTGTCCACACACACACACACGTGTCCACACACACACACACACGTGTCCACACACACACACACACGTGTCCACACACACACACACACGTGTCCACACACACACACACACACGTGTCCACACACACACACACGTGTCCACACACACACACACGTGTCCACACACACACACACGTGTCCACACACACACACACGTGTCCACACACACACACACACGTGTCCAAACAAAGACCAAGACCCCCCAGTATAGCCTCGAAAGACTCTTGGGACAAGTGCTGTCCCCACACGCGGACACGTGCTGTCCACACACGCGGACACGTGCTGTCCACACACGCGGACACGTGCTGTCCACACACGCGGACACGTGCTGTCCACACACGCGGACACGTGCTGTCCACACACGCGGACACGTGCTGTCCACACACGCGGACACGTGCTGTCCCCACACGCGGACACGTGCTGTCCCCACACAGAGACACGTGCTGTCCCCACACGCGGACACGTGCTGTCCCCACACGCGGACACGTGCTGTCCCCACACGCGGACACGTGCTGTCCCCACACGCGGACACGTGCTGTCCCCACACAGAGACACGTGCTGTCCCCACACAGAGACACGTGCTGTCCCCACACAGAGACACGTGCTGTCCCCACACAGAGACACGTGCTGTCCCCACACGCGGACACGTGCTGTCCCCACACAGAGACACGTGCTGTCCCCACACAGAGACACGTGCTGTCCCCACACAGAGACACGTGCTGTCCCCACACAGAGACACGTGCTGTCCCCACACAGAGACACGTGCTGTCCCCACACGCGGACACGTGCTGTCCCCACACAGAGACACGTGTCCCCACACAGAGACACGTGTCCCCACACACAGACACGTGACACGTTATCACCGAGCTGCGAGTTTGTCAACATGGATTGATTCCGCGAGACCGCTCGTACGATTCCCATTTCCTAAGGATAGAACGCGTGGAATCGCGCGTGTGCAATCGATCATGTCGATTCTCCCGCGTGTGCATCCACAGCACCGCTGGCACCCTTCTCCGAGTTGCATTGCCCGTCAATCACTCTGAACAGCAGCAACACCACCACCAGTCACCACCACGAGTCACCACCACCACCAGTCACCACCACGAGTCACCACCACCACCAGTCACCACCACCACCAGTCACAACCACCACCACCAGTCACCACCACCACGAGTCACCACCACCACGAGTCACCACCACCACGAGTCACCACCACCACGAGTCACCACCACCACGAGTCACCACCACGACGAGCCCCGTGGTCTCTCCATGCAGTGGAGGTCGCCACAGACTCCGCGCTCTCGCTGAGCGCCGCGGTGGAGGCTGCCGCCGTGACAGCGCTCGCCCCGCGGTGGAGGGGGGGGGCGATGTCGCGACACTCACCCCGGGCTGGGGGGGTCCACGACGTCCCCGCTCGCTCCCCTGCCGGAGGGAGCTGCGCGTCCACTCGGGGCTGGCGGTCCTCGTCTTGCTCGAGGACTCCGCGCCGAGTGCGCATGCGCAGGGCTCGCCCCCGCCAGCCCCTCCCCCTCACACCCCGGCACCCCTCCCCCAACCCCACCCCGCGACCCCTCCCCCCGACCCCTCCCCCCGATCCCATCCCCCAGTCCCCTCCCCCCGACCCCTCCCCCCGATCCCATCCCCGCGACCCCTCCCCCCGACCCCTCCCCGCCACCCCTCCCCCCGATCCCATCCCCCAGTCCCCTCCCCCCGACCCCTCCCCCCGATCCCATCCCCCAGTCCCCTCCCCGCGACCCCTCCCCCCGACCCCTCCCCGCGACCCCTCCCCCCGACCCCTCCCCCCGATCCCCTTCCCCGTCCACTCCCTCCCCCGGCAGCGTCCAACAGCAGCTGTGCTATAAATATGGTCCATTGCCCGAAACGTTGCCTCTTACACGCAGTATTCCTTTGAAGGCCACAACGCAGTGCTGTGGACGAGCGTCCCGAGGTTGCCGAGGGCGCCACTGTGGCTAGGAGATGTTAATTACCTCGCCTGGTATACAGGAGGTCTGTGTCTCTCTCTAATCATCACTGTGGCTAGGAGATGTTAACTACCTCGCCTGGTATACAGGAGGTCTGTGTCTCTCTCTAATCATCACGGTGGCTAGGAGATGTTAACTACCTCGCCTGGTATACAGAAGGTCTGTGTCTCTCTCTAATCATCACTGTGGCTAGATGTTAATTACCTCGCCTGGTATACAGGAGGTCTGTGTCTCTCTCTAATCATCACTGTGGCTAGGAGATGTTAATTACCTCGCCTGGTATACAGGAGGTCTGTGTCTCTCTCTAATCATCACGGTGGCTATGAGATGTTAACTACCTCGCCTGGTATACAGGAGGTCTGTGTCTCTCTCTAATCATCACGGTGGCTAGGAGATGTTAATTACCTCGCCTGGTATACAGGAGGTCGTGGATTTCGATCCCGACCCTGACGCCTGCTGCTGCTGCTGCTATTTGGAGTTTGCGTCTCTCTCCCCGTGGTCGTGTGGATTTGTCTCCAGCTCCTCCGGTTTTCCCCTCCACATTTAAAATAAACTTCATCACGCGTTTAGAATGCGTGGCTGCTATAAATGTCCACGTGATTGGCCTCTTCGTTGGTCTATCATTTGTAATAGCCAGGTCGCTACGTAGCTCAGTGGGGCTTACACCTTGTAAAATAAAATAGTTTAAAGTTTGTTGCGTGTGGGGATTGTTGCATCGTGCGATTCTGAGAAATGGCAGAGACTTTTGGGAGTGAGGCCTTCATCCAGCAGTGGATCGATGGTGTGTCATTCGAAGAGTATCGCCACTGAGCCTCCACCGAGTCTCAATGCCCCTTCTTCAGGGTCGACTCAGCCTCAAATGAGCACCTGATCCGGTGTGTAAACATCGCCACGAGGGGATTCATACTGGTAGGAACCTCCTGGTTACACCAGCCCACAGGGGATTACAGCCCACAGGGGATTATTGTGTCCGTCCGTCCGTTGTGCATCCAAAAATGGGAGGGGTGGGGCTGGGTGGGGAGGGGCTGGGTGGGGAGGGGCTGGGTGGGAGGGGTGGGGCTGGGTGGGGAGGGTGGGGAGGGTGGGGCTGGGTGGGAGGGGTGGGGCTGGGTGGGGAGGGGCTGGTCACCCCGTGGTGCCCTTATAAAACTCAACGTTTAACCTACTCACGCCGGCTTGTGCCCGCCCTCACAGTCGGGCATATTTGCGGAATACACCACGTGGTGCCATTGACCCTGGCCATTGACCGAGCAACCCAACGTTCCTAGCAGCTCCCTCCGCAGGAGAATGTGTTAATGCGGCTGGGCGTGTCTGCTGGCCACCCACCCCCTGGTCTGCCGTTGCGGCCTTTGTCTTTGATCCCAATTGAGTGACCTGCAGGGAATGTTTCATCATTGGGGATTTACCAGTTCCACTGTGGGTGTGGGTCTAGCTATGAGATTAACAAAGACAACTCAAAGAAAACCCTACGCAGGACAGGGGGAGAGAATACAAACTTCACACAAAGAGGTGCCCGGGTCGGGAATCGAACCGAGGTGATTGTTGCTGCGAGGAGGCGCCGAGTGTCTCCACGGCGCCACCACGCGGCTGGACAGAGGCGATGGGAGGGAATGCCCGAGTGTGGCTTGGCTGCAGCCGACTCTCTGTCGCCTGAGACCGCTGCCGGGACAAGAGCTGTTTGCGGGCAGCACCACGCCCGGCCGCCTTTGGCTCCCGAGCGATGATGTTCACACACCGCACTGGGTAGTCATTTAAGGCCGAGTCGACCTAGGGGAGGCCCAAGACCGAATCAAATGTTTACTGTCGTGGGTCGGTGCCGGGTTCGTAGCGCAGCGCTAAACCACTGCGCCACCGCTCCTCCCCATGACGACAACAACAACAACCCGCACCCACAGCACTCATTTAGCAGTGGAGTTACAGCACGCGGCGCAAGCGAATGAAAAGTTTTATTATCAAAAAACAAAACGGCGATGGCGCACAGTGCGCGTTCGTTCTCGACTTGCAGAGCCACTGCCTCCTGGGAGGCCTTTGGTGGTTGTGGACAGAGTCAAAGGTCAAAGGGTTCAGGCCTCGGGCCTCCAGTGGGCACGTGGCGTCGGGCCCACGACCCCCAAGCCGGGACCCCGCTGGGGCACGGCGGAGTTCGCGCAGTGGCACAAGCGAGGATCAACTTATACACTCACCCTCATCCACTCACCCTCATCCACTCACCCACTCAAAAACTCACCCACTCAAAAACTCACCCGTTCACCCACTCACCCACCCACTCACCACACTGCAGGTCACAACCCACTTCTCTTTCGGCTCCCTCGCGCGGCTCCACTCTGGGATTCCCTTTCACCACCACCATCATCATCGTCGTTATCCGGACAACAAATCAATTAACTGATCAACGTCTCTTAAACTAAACTAAAAGTAAACTATATTTTAACCAGTTAAGATTCACTGAGCTCCGTAGCTATTCTTTTCAAAAGCCACATGCAAATTGAAAGCAGTCAAATACTGTACTCGAAACGCACGTTGATTGTAAATGTGGAGGGAAAAACCAGAGGACCCGGAGAAAAATTCACGCGACCACAGGGAGAGAGAGAGACGCGAATTCCAAATATACATCAGGCATCGTGAGGGTCAGGCTCGATCCTACCACTTCCTGTACACCAGTCGAGGTTGTTAACATCTCCTCGCCACCCACACCGAGAGTAGGGCGCATCCGCTCCTAGACGCCTCCACCACCACTACCAACCACACTCACCTCACGCTCACAGACAACCCTCAGATTATTTGTATTACCTGGGAAGGTTTCACGGAGTCTCAAGGCCCTTTTTCAGGAGGGTCCTGCCAAGTTTTGACAGTAGGGGGCGTGGGGAGGATGTTACTGCTGATGCACGTGATCCTCATTGAGTGATTGCAGGGAATGTGTCAGCATTGGGATGTGGTTTGGCCGATACCGCTTTCACTGTGCATGTTTATCTATGGGAGGAGGAACGCGGAGAAACCGGAGGAAACCCACGCAGAAGAGGGGGAGAGAATACAAACTCCACTCACTCACTGTAGAACAGGAGAGAGAATACAAACTCCACTCACTCACTGTAGAACAGGAGAGAGAATACAAACTACACTCACTACAGAACAGGGGAGAGAATACAAACTACACTCACTCACTGTAGAATAGGAGAGAGAATTCTAGATTTGAAGCTTTCGTGACTGCAAGGATTCATACTCTTTGGTTCTATTCGGTAAAGTCACGTAGGTAAAAAATAAAACAACAAAAATCACAACGTTTCGGCCACAACACAAGTGGCCTTCATCAGGTGAAGGGGACCGTACTGTCACGAGGACAGCGTTGGAGTGAAGACAGTCCAGCCCAGGTCGCGTCCTTTTAAGCTGTGTGGGAGGAAACGAAACGTTTTGACAAAGGAATTAGCATAAAATGACCGAAAAGCACAAGAGGACCGGCACGGTGGGGGGGGGGGGGGGTTTACAAATGTAGGTGTGAAGTGAAATAAGCTTCTATTAAAGTTTGGTATATGACTATTTGGATAAATACCATTGAAAATTAGTTTAATGTTTGGTATGATTTAGAACATCTTTCCAATGGTTGCTTAATTTGAAACCATCTTCTCGGTTGAAATTGTGTCTGTGTTTGTAAATCTGAATTGCCTCGTGGATAAATCTCTGATGAAAACCCGTGGGTTTACAAAGGACCTTGGTATCGGAGAAAACTATATCGTGATCACCAACAGCGTTGTAACAGTGGTCAGCTACGGCAGAAGAATTCGTTCTGCTGCAAGACCCCCTAGATTCTATGGTCTCCCCAAGATTCATAAAGAAGGTACCCCACTACGACCCATCGTATCCACGATCAACTCCCCTACCTATAAGCTAGCACATTTTCTGTCAGATACCTTGCTACCTTTCACTGGCAAGACCTCCTCAGCAGTACTTAACTCAGCCCAATTGGTCTCTATGGTCAAAGACGTTGTACTGTCCCCTGACGAAATCCTTGTCAGCTTCGATGTGGTCTCTGTTCACCAAGGTCCCAGTACCTGATACCATTGAAATAATTGAAAATTTGGTACAACATGGACTAGACCCCGATACACCTGCGCTGGTTAGGCACTGCCTCACCAATACCTACTTTACTTGGAATGGCACCTTCTACAAACAAAATGAGGGTACCCCCATGGGTTCTCCCTTGTCACCAGTGATAGCCAATGTTTTCATGGAGAAATTTGAATCAGACGCCATCCAGACTTCCACCCTCAGACCTTCCCTGTGGAAGAGATATGTAGACGACACTTTCGTCATTTGGCCACATGGCCTCCCAGCTTTAAACCTTTTCCTACACCACATCAATTCTAGACATCCCGCCATCAAATTCACCATGGAAGTGGAGAAAGATGGCAAGCTGCCATTCTTGGATGTTTTGTTTGAGAGGAGACCTGATGGCTCATTGGGACATTCTGTCTACAGGAAACCCACCCACACAGATTCCTACTTGAAACCTGATTCCCACCACCACCCAACTCAAAATAATTATCTCATCAAAACGTTATACCACAGGGCTCATTGCATTTCGGACCAACACCACCTGACCAGTGAATTAAAACATGTACATCTGGCCCTCAAGAGAAACGGATACTCTGACCGTACCATCCACTAAGCTGTTTCTCCCTCCATACAGAAACAACCACTTGATACTCCGATCAAAACCATCACACTACCATATATAGCAGGCGTTACTAAAAAGATCTCCAAAATTCTAAACAAACACAAGATCCTGGTCCCGTTCAATACAGTACACAAAATTCGTGATCTGATCCCATCCGTGAAGGATGTCATTCCTGACTTACAGTACCCCGGGGTTTACAAATTGAGCTGCACTTGTGGTGATTGCTATATTGGGGAGACGAAACGACATGTCTCTGACCGAATTCGCGAGCACAAATCAGATCTGAAACACGGCAGAACGAATTCTTCTGCCGTAGCTGCCCACTGTTACAATGCTGTTGGTGATCACGATATAGTTTTCTCCGATACCAAGGTCCTTTGTAAACCCACGGGTTTTCATCAGAGATTTATCCACGAGGCAATTCAGATTAACAAACACAGACACAATTTCAACCGAGAAGATGGTTTCAAATTAAGCAACCATTGGAAAGATGTTCTAAATCATACCAAACATTAAACTAATTTTCAATGGTATTTATCCAAATAGTGATATACCAAACTTTCATAGAAGCTTATTTCACTTCACACCTACATTTGTAAACTCCCCCCCCACCCCCCCGTGCCGGTCCTCTACGTTCCACTTCACACCCCCTCCCCCCCTCCGTGCCAGTCCTCTTGTGCTTTTCGGTCATTTTATGCTAATTCCTTTGTCAAAGCTTTTTGTTTTCTCCCACACAGCTTAAAACGACGCGACCTGGGCTGCACTGTCTTCACTCCAACGCTGTCCTCGTGACAGTACGGTCCCCTTCACCTGATGAAGGCCACTTGTGTTGTGGCGGAAACGTTGTGATTTTTGTTGTTTTATTTTTTACCTACGTGACTTTACCGAATAGAACCAAGGAGAGAGAATACAAACTCCACTCACTCACTACAGAACAGGGGAGAGAATACAAACTCCACTCACTCTCTGTAGAACAGGAGAGATAATACAAACTCCACTCACTACAGAACAGGAGAGAGAATACAAACTCCACTCACTCACTGTAGAACAGGGGAGAGAATACAAACTCCACTCACTACAGAACAGGAGAGAGAATACAAACTCCACTCACTACAGAACAGGAGAGAGAATACAAACTCCACTCACTCACTGTAGAACAGGAGAGAGAATATAAACTCCACTCACTCACTGTAGAACAGGGGAGAGAATACAAACTCTACTCACTCACTACAGAACAGGAGAGAGAATACAAACTCCACTCACTCACTACAGAACAGGAGAGAGAATACAAACTCCACTCACAAAGGCAAAGTTCCGTCGCATAGTCTGAACAGACTGTTGGGGCAAGTGCTGTTAGCGAGCACCTATGAAGGCTGGCACGGCACACACTCACACCGCAGAACAGGGGGAGAATATACAAACTCCACACGCAGCAGCGTCCCAGTCGGGCATCGAACCGAGGCGTTGCTTTTCGCCGTGTGGGAGCGCGGGCGTCGCCACTCCGTCACCGCCGCCCGAGCCTGGGATGGGAGTTGAGATTCTTTTGTGTTGGTTGTGGGAACCCCCGACACTGGCATGCGGCAAAGGGGTTGAGAGTTCACATCCTGGTTGGTGGTTGACGCAGCCCATCTGGGGTCGAAAACGTGAATGCCGTTTTTTGAGGAAGTCAGCAGTGGTTGTCATTTGGATAATCGGCACGGATTGAAGTACTTATGCAATTTGTACTTGTAAGCTTTATTTACTTTGTTTATTTAGTGACTTCGCTTTCCCAGACTTTGGTTTTTGTACTGTTTGTTGCCGTAACTTTCTGACCCGCCCCTACTGGATATCTGTGTAAAAGAGCTTCATAGCTCATCGGATTCTTCCAGTCGACATCAAGATTCTGATTCTGATCAACTCGGCCCCGCCATAGGAATGAGAAATCCCCACCGTTGGCCGAGGGCCGAGAGTGGAGATCCTCGGGTGAGCGAGGAGGAGCCGCCGGAGTGAGCAGAGTGACACGTGACGGATATCCCTGTCTCCCGACACGACCAATCACATCGCAGCGTGAGACACGGCCCTGACCCTAACCCCATCACGCACCCCGCCTATCAATGGCCCAGCTCGACGTTAACCCTGAACCACCATCACCACTATCACCGCCACCATCACGACCATCACCACCGCCATCATCGCTATCACCGCTATCACCATCAGCATCACCACCACCATCAGCACCACTAGCTTCACCACAGTCATCACAGTGGCTACTCCGACATCGATAGGACATCCTCACTGCATCCGTCTCCAGGCAACCGTATCCCAGCAACCATCTCAGTGTCACTGGACAGCGGTGCTGGGGCTGACTCCTCCTCCACGCACTGTGGGGGGCACGGGGTTGGGCACCGTGGGGGGCACGGGAGGGTGCTCTGTGGGGGGCACGGGGTTGGGCACTGTGGGGGGCACGGGGTTGGGCACTGTGGGGGGCACGGGAGGGTGCTCTGTGGGGGGCACGGGGGTGGGCACTGTGGGGGGCACGGGGGTGGGCACCGTGGGGGGGCACGGGGGGGTGCTCTGTGGGGGGCACGGGGGTGGGCACTGTGGGGGGCACGGGGGTGGGCACTGTGGGGGGCACGGGGGGACGGCGTCCGGCACGGCGCTTCGTCTCCGCCACGGCCACCGCGCCGCCGCCTCCCTCGCCCACCCGGCGAGCGGCGCCAGCGCCCGCGCTAGCGGCTCGCGGGCGCTCGGCACGGCGAGGGCGTTGAGCACGGGGTCGAGGGCGCTGTTGACGGCCGTGAGCGCGAACGCCGCCTCGTACGCGGGCGCCACGCGGGCGTCGAGGCGGCAAGCCGCGCAGGGGCCCAGCGCGAGGCGCGCCGCGGCACGCACGAGCAGCGCCGCGTAGAAGGGCCCGAAGCTGAGCGCCGAGATGAGCACCACGGCGACGGCGACCCTCCGAACGCGCCGCCCGCGCCGACGCCCGACCGCGGGGCAGCGGCGCACGGCGCGCACCGCCCCCGCGTAGGCGGCCGCCGTCCCGGCCAGCGGAAGCAGGAAGCCGACGGAGGCGACCGCGAGGCCGGCGCCGGCCGCCCAGCGCTCGAGCGGGAAGCGGTCGAGGCAGGCGGCGTGGGCGCGCGACACGGCCGGGTGCGCGAGCGCCGGGGCGTGCTCGGCGACGGCGGCCGCCCACGCGCCGGCGCTGACCGCGCGGGCGACGCGGACGCGGCGGAGGGGCCGCGAGCGCAGGGGGTGCGCCACGGCGAGGTAGCGGTCGACGGCGACGCAGCAGAGGAAGAGGGCGGCCGCGCTGTTGGTGGCGTCCAGGAGGAAAGCGGCGGCGCGGCACGCGGCGTCGCCCCACGCCCAGCGCAGCCGGCGGCGCGCCGCGTGCTCGATCCACAGCGGCAGCGCCGCGACGTAGAGGAGGTCGCTGGCGCTCAGGCCCAGGAGGTAGACGGCGAGGACGTTGCCCCGGCGCGCGTGCCACGCCGACAGCCACAGCGCCGCCGCGTTCCCCGGCAGGCCGAGCGCGAACACCAACGAGTGGACCACGGGCAGCAGCACGGCCGCCGCGGACAGGTCGGCCCCGCAGTCGGGCAGCGTGCCGTTCTCCAGCGCCGCCTCGAAGGTCTCCTCGGGGCAGCCGCTCGCGTCCGTGCCGTTTGCGACGACCCCCAGGGTCGTGGCCACCACGGCCGCCACGGTCGCCGCTGTCGACGCCGCCGCTGTTGCTGCGTGCCCGCCGTGAGTCGCTGGCACCTGCATGGCGACGTCTCTGCGTGAGAGCAGCGAGCGAGAGACACTACAGACGGCTCGCCCTGCATCGCAGCCTAGCAGGGCTCAGCCTGCACCGCTCCATCCCGGGACTGGTGTATGGCCGTGAGCGGGAATCGAACTCGGCTCGCCGGGTTATTCGCGCAGTGCGCTAACCCCTGTGCACATTCACACACGCAACAACAATAGCTGCCATTCCCCATTAAGTGGCGGTCACGTCTCCACTGTGCTTGTGACAGGCTAGGTGCACTCTGAGGCCACGCGGAGTGTCGAAGGCTCGTTGGTAAGAGGTCACGGGACAGACCCAGGTGCCGTGGGTTGAATGGCAGATGCACCAGCTGTGCCAAAATTGCCACTGGTGTTGACCGTGATCGGGAATCGAACACGGGTCGCCGGGTTCGTAGCGCAGCAAGTGCGTAAACCACTGCACTACACCAAGGCCGTAATTATAATATATATTGGGGGGGGACACATCCCCCCCCAATATTCAAATATGCTCAAAATGTCCCCCCCAATATATTGCTATAAAAATATTAAAACGTTATAATAATTGCTATGCTATGTAAATGAAAACAACAATTTGCTAAACCTTGGCCACAACATCTGGACTTGTCTTCGTATAAATCAGTGCATAGATTTCTGTTTATATGATTGTGGTTATAGTTGTACTTTATTAATCCATAATCTCAAACATTACATACAATGAAACAAGAAATGGTAAAAAAGTAAAAACAGAGCAATGTAATACTTTACACTATTAGGCAATATAACAAAAAAAGTCCTTCCCATGTGTTAGTGAATTTTTTAATATTTTAGGCAGGAAATTAAGTTTTCAAATTTAGATATTTTCATGGTTTGGGACCCCCAAACCCCCTGGAAGATTTGGTCCCCCCCAATGTTGACTCCATGGCTACGGCCTTGCACTACACACAAAACACTCACCCACCCACACAATACACTCACCCACCTACATCCACCCACACAACAACAACCGCCATTCGCCACTAAGTGGCGGTGACGTCACCACGACGCTTGTGCCAGGCCATGTGCACCTTGAGGCCACGTGAAGTGTCGAATGCCCGCTGGCAGGAGGTCACAGGGCAGACCCAGGTGCCACGGGTCGACTGACTGAGATGACTGGCTGATGCCCCACCTGTGCCCCCTACTGTGCCAACCTGCTGTGCTTTAGCCACCCGGCGTTCCGCTCGTTGTTGTGAGCGTCGCTCCTCCGCCCACCGTTGTTGTTGGAGGGCGACTGCCTCCAACTGCCCAGTAGCGTCCTTCACGAGCCTCCTCCACAGAGGCCGATCTTGACACCGCTGGTACCAGTCATCGGCAAGTCCACTCAGCTCCACGTCCTCCTGTACCACATCACTCCATCTCTTCTCTAGCCCGTGCCGCGCCCGTTTAGCCCCCTGGATCCGGCCGAACAAAGGCTGTTTCGGCATGCGGTGGCTGAGCATGCGGGCTACATGACCGGAGGAGCTCACCGATGGGACCGTGCCCAGATCTTTCAAGGATTTGTGAGCTCCTCACACAATCCAGCTTGGTTAAACCCAGAATGGATCGTAGGCAGGCCAGCCTAAATGTTTCTAACCGGCGAAGATGTTCCATTAGGGGGGTCCACGTTTCGCAAGCGTAGAGAGGGGAGGGAATTACCGTGGCCGAGAAGACCTGAAGCTTAGTGCGGAGCGACAGACCAGGTAGCTTCCACACAGCGTTACGCAACCGATGAAAAGATATTGCCGCTCGACTGATTCGGAGTGAGACCTCTGCTGTCAAACTGGAGCCGGTCATAAGCACACTGCCCAGGTATGGGAAACTCTCCACTCTCTCCACAACTGCCTCATCACCGATTGGGAGTTGTGGGGGTGGAGTGTCCGATGGTACAAAATACCCAGGCAGGTGTTTAGTTTTGGTGGGGCTGATGGTAAGGCCCCATCTCTTAGTGGCACGCTCCAGTCTCAGCAGCAGCGTCTCCAACTCCTCCTCTGAATGAGCAGCTATTACCAAATCATCGGCATACATAACGTGGTTGAGCAATAGGGAGCCATCTCTTGACCGCACCCGGGCATCGAGCAGCCTCCCATTATATCTGTACCATATGGAGATTCCCCCGGTAAAGCTATTGAAGGCTTCACGAACTACGTGGTCAAAATAGATGTTAAATAACACAATACACTCACCCACCCACACAATACACTCACCCACCCACACAAAACACTCACCCACCCACACAATACACTCACCCACCCACACAAAACACCCACCTACACAAAACACTCACCCACCTTCACAAAACACTCACCCACCTTCACAAAACACTCACCCACCCACACAATACACTCACCCACACAAAACACTCACCCACCCACACAATACACTCACCTACCCACACAATACACTCACCCACCCACACAAAACACTCACCCACCCACACAAAACACTCATCCACCTACACAAAACACTCACCCACCCACACAATACACTCACCTACCCACACAAAATACTCAACCCACCCACACAATACATTCACCTACCCACACAAAAGACTCACCCCCCCAAACAAACACTCACCCATCCGCCCGCCTTCAACACCCCCAATCAACATCCCACTCCTGTTTGAACACCCGCGCTCACAGTCACTCACCACCATCCCCATACACACAAAGACCCCCTCCCCGCCACCGTAGCCTACTTAGACTGATCGGGTTATTGCTATTAGTGAGCACCTATTAAGGGCGGAACGGCCGCATTTATCTGTAAGTACTGAATCAAAATACATTTATTTCTACTGCCGGAGGAATCCGATGACCTATGGGAGCTCTTCTTTACAGATGTCCAGCAGGTGGTGTTTTACAAACCGCACCAGGTCCTCGTTTAAGGCCGGGTCGACCTAGGGGAGGGCCCATGACAACTTTCAAATATTTGCGACTGGTGCTGGTGGCCGTGGACGGGAATCGAACTCGGCTCGCCGGGTTTGCAGCGGAAAGGCGAAACCACCGCTCCGCGCACAGCCTCGCCAGCGACGGGTCATTAAACAACCGCGGCATCGCCATCATTCTGATGACTGGCGTTCACAATCATCAGGCGCGGCAGAGGGGATGGGAGAAGACTGTGACATGCGCGAGCTCGTACCTTTGCAGAGGTCGTTTGAGAAGAGACACCGCGGTCGCGATGATGATCCCCGCAGCCACGACTGAGGTTCCCTGTTCGGGTGCCTTTGGCACAGATGACAATTTGCCCTCTTGCTACGCCGAGTTTCTACGGCATCGTGGACCCCAGGGCGCCCGTGCTCTCCGTCGAGACTTCCAACAACCTCGTCCGAGACGAGAGGCGCCGATTCCCGCGACCTTCCCCGCCTCGGAGCTCACAAACTCTGAAGGACGCGGAGCCGCCGAGAGGATGAGACTGGGGGATGGGGGGTGGGGGCGGTCGGATCGTGAGGACTAATTAACCACACAACAACCATTGTCCAATGATCAACGCGGGCCTCTCATCCCCACTCACCCCCTCCACCTAACCACCCCGGCTGGACAATTGACACAGTGGTGTCATTACACACGGGCAGCGCCGTTGACAAAGGCGGCGTGCGGAGGGAGGGATGTGTGTGTGTGGATTGAGTCATCCCACAGACACACTGGAGGTTGATGGGTCACGTAGGGATGGGGTTGATGGATCAGGTATTCAAACGCGCAGCAACATTCCCATGCACACATACAATACACACCTGGATATGCACGTGCCTACAGACACGCCGTGTACAATACCCACACTACACACATAGACACAGACACACAATACACAGGCACAGGACACAGATTCCCCCATATCGCCTCTAACAACACTATTGGGGGAAGTGTTGTTAGCGAGCACCTATTAAGGTCGGCACGGCGCACCTATGAAGAGGGTGGCCAGAACCACGCCCGGCCGCCTTTGTTTCCCCAGTGCTGATGTTCACACACCGCAACTCATGGATTTTCTGTTTGCAGTCACATAGTCACTTTAAGATGTTTTTCTTGTTCGTGTTTTTGTTTTTTTGTTTGTTGTGGTTGCACCCGATTCAAGAGCCGAATGGCTCACAGGGCTATACCAAAACAAATAAATTGAATAAAAAAAAACTGAATATAATTTAATGCTGAGTCTACCTAGGCGTGGCCCAGGACCGGTTCAGATAATCGTCACTGATGGCGGCCGTGAGTGGGAATCGAACTGACATCGCCCCGGGTTCGAGGTGCAGTGCTCTAACCACTCCGCCGCCGCTCTCCACACATTCAGACAATTCTCGAAATCCCGCTGGGTTAACCTAAAGGAGGAGCTCACCGAGTGTCGGGACTCTTTCAGGAGGGGCCCTGCCAAGTATTCGTGGTCGGGGAGGGGGGCGATGTCACTGCTGCCCACTCTGCGTGATCCCAGCAGAGCGATTTGCAGGGAATGTTTCAGCATTGGATATTGTGGTTTTGGCTAAATAGCAGTGCCACTGTGGGTGTGGGGTTTAGCTATGGAAGGAGGACGTTTAACGCGTAGGGAGGAGGAAACCGGAGAATCTGGAGGAAATCCACGCGGAGAAGGGGGAAAGAATACAAACTCCACACAGATAATAAAGGCTTTTGGGTTAGATCGTGTAAGTATAAATGTGTCGCAACCCTCCACCACCCGACACGGCCAATCAGTAAACAATGTGTCACGTTAACAATACGCCAATGAGTTACTTCTTCAGCCCACCGGTGTGTTTGAAGAGTGAATCCACAACATTTAGAATTTGAGTACCACGTTTCGCTGGTAATTACATCCAGCATCTTCAGGCGATTTGGCAGAATAGTGAAGCCATCTGCCTGCTTCCAGTCTTAAATAGTGCAGGACGACGTCATCATTGAACCCCATCAGGTTTCGAGATCAGAGGCGGAGGTGGGGGGGGGGGGGTATTGTAAGTATATAATGGATTAGTAATCATTTAATTAGTAAATCGCCAGAAGATGCTGAATGTAATTACTAGCGAAACGTGGTACTCAAATTCTAAATGTTGTGGATTCACTCTTCAAACACACCGGTGGGCTGAAGAAGTAACTCATTGGCGTTTTGTTAACGTGACACATTTTTTACTGATTTGTTGTGTCGGGTGGTGGAGGGTTGCGACACATTTATACTTACACGATCTAACCCAAAAGCCTTTATTATGAATACTGGTCGCGAAAGCCTACGTGTTAAACTCCACAGAGAGGCAGTGGTTTGGTCTGAATAACACAGCGCGTACGGCGATTGTACCAGTACGTTGCGGTGGTGATGATGATGGTGGTGGTGGCGATGTTGGTGGTAGTGGCGGTGATGGTGATGATGGAACATCTGCGCCGGTTAGAAACATTCAGGCTGGCATGTCTACGATCCATCCTGGGTTTAACCAGGCTGGATTGTCCTTGAAAGATCTGGACAGATTCCCATCAGTGAGCTCCTCCGGCAAGCAAGGCTGCCTTGGCTGGGTCATGTAGCCTGCATGCCCAGCCACCACATGCCCAAGCAAATTTTATTTGGCCGCATAGAGGAGGCTAAATGGGCACAACGCGGGCTAGAGAAGAGATGGAGTGATGTGGTACAGGAGGACGTGGAGCTGAGTGGACTTGCCGACGACTGGTACCAGCGATGTCAAGATCGGCCTCTGTGGAGGAGGCTCGTGAAGGACGCTGCTGCTGGGAAGTTGGAGGCAGTCGCCCTCCAACAACAACGGAGGGCAGAGGAGCGAAGCTCACAACAACAAGCGAAGTGCCGGGCGGCTAAAATGCATCAAGTTGGCACAGTAAAGGGTACGGCTGGTGAATCTACCAGTCAACCTATGGCACCTGCTGGATCTGTCCCGAGACCTCCTGTCAGCGAGCCTTCGACACTTCACGTCGCCTCAAAGTGCACTTGGCCTGGCACAGGCGCCGTATTGACGTCATCGTCACTTCGTGGTAAATGGCGGGTGTTGGTATTGGTGATAATGTGCGGGGTGAGGTCGTGTAGCGGTTGGCGCACTGCACCACGAACCCGACTACCCCAGTTAAAATCCCACTCACGGCCACCAACACCAGTGACGATTATCTAAAGCGGTCCTGGTCCTACCCTAGGTCGACTCAGCCTCAAATAAGTACCTACTGCGTTGTATTAGGTCGAACCCCTCTGGGGAGACAAAGGCGGCCGGGCGTGAGGCTGGCCACCCAAACCCTCGTGTGCCGTGCCGGCCTTCATAGGTGCTCAAATTTTTTATTTAAAGCTTTCGTGACTGCAGTAATTCATATTCTTAGCTCTTTCGGTAAAGTCACGTTGAAGGGAAACAATGAAATAATAAAATATATATAAAACAATAAAAATTCTCACGACGTTTCGACCATAACGCAAAAGGTCATCATCAGGTGTTGATGACCGTTGCGTTTGCGCCTGTCCATCTCAAACTCATGGCGATGTCCATCGGCGTCGTGGCTTCCCGCCCCAGAGTCTCCGGGCAGCGCTCATTCGAACGGTCAAAACAAACGTGGAGCGGTCTCAACTTCTCTGCGCCTCATCAGCAGAATGCGGCCACCCTGCGCTCGGGGAGTTCAACAGACGCCACTCCTTCAGCTTTGCGTCTGTTCTATTTATTACTGACAATGCACCACAACAAGCACAGGACCAATACCGAGCAGCTCTGCTGTCACAGTTTATGTAGCCAGAGCCGACCGAGGCTCCGAGCGTCGTCTCCCACCGAGGCTCCGAGCGTCGTCTCCCACCGAGGCTCCGAGCGTCGTCTCCGCTCCCAGACTACGTGCGTCATCACCCACTGAAGCTACGAGCGTCGTCACCCTGTCTCCACGGCCGCACTGTTCACACACAGCACGGGGTACCTATTATAAGGCTGAGTCGACGTAGGGAGGCCCAGAAACGGTTCGCGCGCTTGTCACCGACGACAGCTAACGGCCCCGAATCAAACACTTAATGCAATAGGCTAACCGCCGTCCCACCACTCCCCCTCAACAGCGCGTGACCTGAGGAAGCGTTTGTAGCTCTTAGCCTTGTCCATACCACCGGCTCAAAAGAACTGAACGCGTGGCCATTTGTTGCCGTTGAGACCGTCGACCCAGAGGGTTGAGAACGGCGCGTGCCACGTCCCAACAACAGGGGGGCGGGCAGCGAAACACAAGATAGCGGGCTGGCGTAGTCCTCGTCTGGGCTCATCGGTCAACAGTGTTCACCGCTGCGGCGTCGGTCACGGACGGGAACGGGGACCTGGGAGACTTGCGGAGGAGCAGAGCAACTGCCAGTGCCCTTGTGCAAACAAAGATGCGAGCATTACTTTAAACGTCCCATCGGCCACACGGCCCCTCTCCTTCTGGTGGTGCATCGTACCTCACGAGCACTAAACACTAGACCGGTTTTGGCATTCAGTGTCTCGTCGGCGTTTGCTAGAGTCCGGCGTTGCTCGAGACGGTGCTGGTGAACTGCTGGTGGTCGCTTTCCGGCGAGGACCCTGTTGTGTATTTGCGATTTGTCCCACCGCGATGCCTCTTGCTTCTTGGAATGGAAGTGAATAATTATAAGCGGAAATTCCACCGACTATACCTCCGGTACTTCCACCGGTAGTTAGTTCCACCGGTAGTTTGACCGGTAGTTCCACCAATGGCTCAACCGATGTTTCCACTGGTGCTTCCACTGGTAGTTCGACCGGCAGTTCCACCGATGTTTCCACTGGTGCTTCCACTGGTAGTTCCACCGATGGCTCCACCGGTAGTTCTACCGATGGTTCCATCGGTAGTTCCACCGATGTTTCAACTGGTGCTTCCACTGGTAGTTCCACCGATGGCTCCACCGATGATTCCACCGGTAGTTCTGCCAATGGTTCTATCGGTAGTTCCACCGGTAGGTTCCGCTGGTGATTCCACCAATGGTTCCACCGATGGTTCCATTGGTAGTTCCACCGATGGTTCCATCGGTAGTTCTACTGGTAGTTCCAATGGTTCCACCGGTAGTTTCACCGATGGTTCCAAAGGTGGTTCTACCGATGGTTCTACCGATGGTTCCACTGATGGCTCCACCGATTGCTTCACCGGTAGTTCTGCCAGTGATTCCTCCGGTGGATCCACCGATGGTTTTACTGATGGCTCAACCGGTAATTCCACTGATAGCTCCACCGGTAGTTCTGCCAGTGGTTCCTTTGGTGGAGCCACTGGTGGTTTCACGGTAGTTCCACCGGTGGATCCACTGGTACCATCCATTGGTGGAACCACCGATGGTTCAACCGACGGTTCCACTGGTAGCTCCACCGCTGGTTCCACCAGTGGTTCCACCGATGGTTCCCCAGCTGGTTCCACCGGTAGTTCCACCGATGGTTCCACTGATGGTTCCACCGGTGGTTCCGCGGTAGCTCAGAAGGTGCTGGCGTAGACGATGGCGATGACGAGGATGTTGGCGGCAGTGGCGATGAGCGCCACCCAGAGGCCCACGGAGCCGCGGTCGAGGCGTCCTCGCTGGGGCCGGGCCCCCGCCCCGGCGGGGCCGGCGAGGCCCTCGGCGCCACGGTGGCCACTCAGCAGCGCCAGCCCCGAGCCGGAGGCCGAAGCGGCCCCAGCACCAGAGACAGTGTTGGGGCCAGAGCCGTGCTGCTGCTGGTGGTGGCCGTGGTGGTGGTGGCCGTGGTGGTGGTGAGCGCTGGAGACGGTGGTCACCTCTGCCAGCTCCTCCTCATCCTCCTCCTCGTCCTCCTCATCGTTGGCGAAGGTGCCGGTCCCAGCCGGGAAGTCGATGAAGGAGGCGGCCATGACAGGCATGTGCTGGGATAGAGTGGGGGGAGAGGGGTCGTCGTTATCGCTGTCACCCGCTCGCTCACTCGCTCGCTATCTCGTTCGTTATCTCGCTTGCCCGCCCGCCCGCTCACTCAGTCAAAACCGAAAAGGAATCATTCCTCTCTGCTGCCCAGTGCGATAGACGGGCGGCGGCAGTGGCGGTGGCAGTGGTGATGGTGGCAGTGGTGGTGGTGGCAGTGGTGGTGGCAGTGATGGTGGCAGTGGCGGTGGCAGTGATGGTGGCGGCAGTGCCGGTGGCCACGCTGCTTCATGTGGCTGCTGTAACCCAGTGAGGTGGAGGCAGCAGCGAGGGTTGGTGGATCACACGCTGATGATGCACCGAGGAGCCGTACACTGGCTCGCCACGAGAAGGCGGGACAGTGGGAACGAATCCACATCTGTTCCATCTGTATGGCTTACAGTGTTTTTGGGTTTTCTCCGGGTGTCCCAATATTCTCTAGCATGAAAAATATTAGGTTTTACCCTTTCTAGCAATAAAACAGGTGTTAAGAGGTTCAAACACCAAATACAAACCTTTCGCAAGGAAGCAAGTCTGCATTAACCACACGTAATTGTGGTGAACATGTTAATAAACATGCTCTGATAATATTGCACATTGTCTTTGAAACCGATTGGCATACACCAGTGCCAAAAGACAACACAATGCACGTATCAGATCATTTATAGCTTGGGGTGAGCAGCTATATACTTCACCACCACCACCACTGCAATATAACCCAACTTCACCACGACCACTGCAAAATAACCCTACTTCACCATCGCCACTCCAATATAACCCTACTTCACCACCACTCCTACGTAACACGACTTCACCGCCACTCCTATGTAATCTTACTTCACCACGACCACCACTCCTATGTGTAATGGTTCGACAGAGGCACACACACACTCGTATGGAGGCAACACTATTTAACACAACTGCAATACAATTGTAACACACACACTGTCCTAATCTCGCAACGCTCGAACACTCGGGTAGTACTCAATGTGGCCAAGCCAGGAGGGCTTCTGCTTGGCCACGACGACTTGAGGCTTCTGTCTTCAGTCTTCATGAGGCGTCTGCATCCCGGACGCGAACAGCCCCGCTCTGCGTGCGGAGCCCACTTATATGCACCTCGGCGTGGCCGACCACACCCAGGCCACGCCCACCTTCTCGAACCCTCGAGAAGGCTTTGCTCCCCGACCACGTGACCCCTAAGGTCCCCCTGGCCCCCACCTTGATCCGGTCACGTGTCCGGTCGGGTTCACTCAGAGTGCCACGGCCTGACACGAGCCCCGCGTGGCACTCAACAGCCTCCACACTGCCCGACTCGGCATTGACGTCATTCGTACCGACCCGACATAGCAGTGACGTCATGCAAACAGACCCAACACGGTAGTGAGGTCATATGTCACTACATATGTAACCCTACACCACGATTCCTAAATAACCCTACTTCACCACCACTCCCATATAATCCTACTTCACCACGACTACCAACCCCATATAACCCTACTTCACCACCACTCCTATGTAACCCTACATCAACACGACCACCACTCCTACGTAACCCTACTTCACCACGACCACCACGCCTATATAATCCTATTTCATCATCACCACTCCTATGTAACCCCATTTCACCACCACGACCACCAACTCCTTCATAACGATCGCTGTGTTCAGTGTCGGGTCAATAACGGACTCACCCGATCGGCGCGTGCGAACGTACAAACCGCACGGCGGCACGCCTCGGTGCCACGGCAAAGGCGCGGTCCCTGCTCACTCCGCTCCGAGGGAGGAGGCCCCCCAGAGCGGTGGGTTGGTCTCTGCTCGCTCGTCTGGGACAGCGGTGGGGGGGCACCCCCACCACTTTACCCCACCACTTGACCCCACCACCCCCCACCGCTTGACCCCACCATCCCCCACCGCTTGACCCCACCATCCCCCACCGCTTGACCCCACCACCCCCCACCGCTTGACCCCACCACCCCCCACCACTTGACCCCACCACCCCCCACCACTTGACCCCACCACCCCCCACCGCTTGACCCCACCACCCCCCAACGCACGTGACCGGCCGGCGAGACTGAGAGCCTTGAGCGGGTGCCCAGTCCGCGCTGCTAAAGTGGCGGGCGAGAGGCGGCCAGGCAGGGTTTGAGTAAACGTTGTGAGCCCCCCTGCCCCCTACCGGACATCCGTGGAAAAGAGCTTCATGGCTCATGGGATTCCTCCTGCAGTCTAAATAAAGATTGCGATGATTGTGAGGCGCGTCCCTGGGAGCTGCCGGCTTCTCGCAGCAGCGGGCCGGGGCGCGAGGCCACCCGGGTTCCATTCCCGCTCACGGCCACCGCTAACACCAGCGGCGGTTATTCTGCGCCCGGTCCCGGGCCTCCCCTAGGTCGACTCGGCCTCAAATGAGTACCTGGTGCGGTGTGCAAACATCGCCGCTGGGGAGACAAAGGCGGCCGGCCGTGGCGCTGGCCACCCACTACCTCGTGTGCCGTGGCGGCCTTCATAGGTGCTGCTCGTTCATAGCACTTGCCCCAACAGTCTGTTCAGGCTACACGGGGATTCTTTGTCTTTTGGTGACGATGGTGGTGGAGGTGATCATCGGGGTCGCGTGATGGCGATGATGGTTTGTCATCTCACCGAGGTGCCGTTGAATGAGAAGTCCATGCTGCTCCTGCTGCTGCTGTTGTTGATGCTGCTCCTGATGCTGTTGCTGTTGTTGATGCTGCTGCTCCTGCTGCTGTTGCTGCTGTTGTTGCTGCTGCTCCTGCTGCTGCTGTTGTTGATGCTGCTCCTGCTGCTGTTGCTCCTGCTGCTGTTGCTGCTGCTGCTGTTGTTGATGCTGCTGCTGCTCCTGCTGCTGTTGTTGCTGCTCCTGCTGCTGTTGCTGCTGCTTGGGTCCCGGTTCGACCCCTGGCTGCGTCACTGTGCGGAATGTGGGGGGGGGGGGGGTCCGGCGCTCCCCCTCACGCCCCCCCACACTCCATCAGCGTCTGGGGCATCGCGGGGAGGGATGCGGGGAGGGGAAGATCAGCCGTCTTGTCTCGGGAGTCTCGGAGAGGAGGAGGGAATTGAATCAACAGATGCTTCCAGCAGTGCCGAGTGCGCGGCGTGCCCGTGTGTGTCCGATGTCTGTGTGGATCTCCGTGTGTCTGTGTGTGTCCTATGTCTGTGTGGATCTCCGTGTGTCTGTGTGTGTCCTATGTCTGTGTGGATCTCCGTGTGTCTGTGTGTGTCCTATGTCTGTGTGGATCTCCGTGTGTCTGTGTGGATCTCCGTGTGTCTGTGTGTGTCCGATGTCTGTGTGGATCTCCGTGTGTCTGTGTGTGTCCTATGTCTGTGTGGATCTCCGTGTGTCTGTGTGGATCTCCGTGTGTCTGTGTGTCCGATGTCTGTGTGGATCTCCGTGTGTCTGTGTGTGTGTGTCCTATGTCTGTGTGGATCTCCGTGTGTCAGTGTGGATCTCCGTGTGTCTGTGTGTGTCCGATGTCTGTGTGGATCTCCGTGTGTCTGTGTGTGTGCGATGTCTGTGTGGATCTCCGTGTGTCTGTGTGGATCTCCGTGTGTCTGTGTGTGTCCGATGTCTGTGTGAATCTCCGTGTGTCTGTGTGTGTGCGATGTCTGTGTGGATCTCCGTGTGTCTGTATGGATCTCCGTGTGTCTGTGTGTGTGCGATGTCTGTGTGGATCTCCGTGTGTCTGTGTGTGTCCGATGTCTGTGTGGATCTCCGTGTGTCTGTGTGTGTCCTATGTCTGTATGGATCTCCGTGTGTCTGTGTGTGTGCGATGTCTGTGTGGATCTCCGTGTGTCTGTGTGTGTCCTATGTCTGTGTGGATCTCCGTGTGTCTGTGTGTGTCCGATGTCTGTGTGGATCTCCGTGTGTCTGTGTGTCCTATGTCTGTGTGGATCTCCGTGTGTCAGTGTGTGTGCGATGTCTGTGTGGATCTCCGTGTGTCTGTGTGTGTGCGATGTCTGTGTGGATCTCCGTGTGTCTGTGTGTGTGCGATGTCTGTGTGTGTCCTATGTCTGTGTGGATCTCCGTGTGTCTGTGTGTGTCCGATGTCTGTGTGGATCTCCGTGTGTCTGTGTGTGTCCGATGTCTGTGTGGATCTCCGTGTGTCTGTGTGTGTCCTATGTCTGTGTGGATCTCCGTGTGTCTGTGTGTCCGATGTCTGTGTGGATCTCCGTGTGTCTGTGTGTGTCCTATGTCTGTGTGGATCTCCGTGTGTCTGTGTGTGTCCGATGTCTGTGTGGATCTCCGTGTGTCTGTGTGGATCTCCGTGTGTCTGTGTGTGTGTCCTATGTCTGTGTGGATCTCCGTGTGTCTGTGTGGATCTCCGTGTGTCTGTGTGGATCTCCGTGTGTCTGTGTGTGTCCGATGTCTGTGTGGATCTCCGTGTGTCTGTGTGTCCGATGTCTGTGTGGATCTCCGTGTGTCTGTGTGTGTCCGATGTCTGAGTGTGTCCGATGTCTGTGTGGATCTCCGTGTGTCTGTGTGTCCGATGTCTGTGTGAATCTCCGTGTGTGTCTGTCTGTGTCCTATGTCTGTGTGTCCTGTTTGTGTGGATCTCCGTGTGTGTGTGTCCTATGTCTGTGTGGATTTCCGTGTGTCTGTGTGTGTCCTATGTCTGTCTGTATGTCCTATGTCTGTGTGGATCTCCGTGTGTCTGTGTGTGTGTCCTATGTCTGTGTGGATCTCCGTGTGTGTCTGTGTGTGTGTCCTATGTCTGTGTGGATCTCCGTGTGTGTCTGTGTGTGTGTTCTATGTCTGTGTGGATCTCCGTGTGTCTGTTTGTGTGTCCGATGTCTGTGTGGATCTCTGTGTGTCTGTGTGTGTGTCCGATGTCTGTGTGGATCTCCGTGTGTCTGTCCTATGTCTGTGTGGATCTCCGTGTGTCTGTCCTATGTCTGTGTGGATCTCCGTGTGTCTGCGTCCTATGGCTGTGTGGATCTCCGTGTGTCTGTGTCCTATGTCTGTGTGGATCTCCGTGGTCTGTGTGTGTGTGCGTTTAGGGGATGTGTGTGCGTGTCTCTTGAGTACGTGTGTACAGTACACGTCTGTGCGAATGACTGAACCGGTCCTGGGCCTACCCAAGGTCGGCTCGGCCTCAAATGAGTACCCGGTGCGCTGTGGAAACATCAGCACTGGGGAGACAAAGGCGGCCGGGCGTAGAGCTGGCCACCCACCTCCTCGTGTGCCTTAATAGGTATTCGCTTACAGCACTTGACCCAAGTCTGTAACTATGTTCGTGTGTGCGTCTATGCGTAATATATTTGAATTTCATATATTCCTGCCTGTATGTGTATATACTGTATTAATATACGTGCGGTATGTGTGTCGTGGATGTGCTGTGGATGTGTATTATGTATGTTGTTTATATGTTTAAAGAGAGACAAAGGCGGACTCGCAGCAGTTAAGATGGGCGCCGTGCGTTCGGCGCCTCGAGTCGCGATCTCCTCCTCCTCCTCTCGCTGCTGCTGATTTAGAGAAGGGGGGGGGGGGAGAGCGGCGAGAGGCGAGGGAATAGAGGGGGGGGGGGGGGGGGCTGGAGAGAGGGAGGGGAGGGAGCGTGAGGAGAGGTAAAGCAAAGCATGAAGGGCGACAGGTGGGAGCATGGGGAGAGATTGACGACGAAGGGGAGAGGATGAGCAGAGGAGCGAAGTAGATGAGTGACAGGCGAGAGGGAGAGATGAGTGACAGGTGAGAGATGAGTGACAGGCGAGAGGGAGAGATGAGTGACAGGTGAGAGGGAGAGATGAGTGACAGGTGAGAGATGAGTGACAGGCGAGAGGGAGAGATGAGTGACAGGTGAGAGGGAGAGATGAGTGACAGGCGAGAGAAAGGGAGAGATGACAGGTGAGAGATGAGTGACAGGTGAGAGATGCGTGACAGGTGAGAGGGAGAGATGAGTGACAGGTGAGAGGGAGAGATGAGTGACAGGTGAGAGAAAGGGAGAGATGAGTGACAGGTGAGAGAAAGGGAGAGATGACAGGTGAGAGATGAGTGACAGGTGAGAGAAAGGGAGAGATGAGTGACAGGTGACAGATGAGTGACAGGTGAGAGATGAGTGACAGGTGAGAGAAAGGGAGAGATGAGTGACAGGTGAGAGATGAGTGACAGGTGAGAGAAAGGGAGAGATGAGTGACAGGTGAGAGGGAGAGATGAGTGACAGGTGAGAGATGAGTGACAGGTGAGAGAAAGGGAGAGATGAGTGACAGGTGAGAGGGAGAGATGAGTGACAGGTGAGAGATGAGTGACAGGTGAGAGAAAGGGAGAGTTGACAGATGAGTGACAGGTGAGAGATGAGTGACAGGTGAGAGAAAGAGATGAGTGACAGGTGAGAGGGAGAGATGAGTGACAGGTGAGAGATGAGTGACAGGTGAGAGTTGAGTGACAGGTGAGAGTTGAGTGACAGATGAGAGAAAGTAGCGATAGAAGAGCGACGAGGCGGCACACGACCAGCGCTGAGCGAGTGGCCGGAGTGAACCGGCGAGTGCCGCATTGAATCGTCACACCGACGCCTCGTCGTGTTGGGCCACATCACGCGCAGCGAGGACCGGCAGCGGGCGCGGCACGGAGTCTCGCCTCAGACCCCCAAAGGGCACGGGCGCCGACCCACGCGGTCAACCGACGCCTCAGTGGGACCGGCCCCCCCAGCCCACCGTGTCGAGCCCGTGAACTCCTTCCATCGCATTTCACCAGGTAAGGCCCCACTGAAGCGACCTGGCTATCGCAAATGATAGCTCAACGAAGTGGCCTTTTCATCGTCGTGTTGGAAATTTCTAGCAGCAGCCAAAATACTCTGGAACGCGTGATGTTGGATTCATAAATGTGGAGGTGAAAACAAAAGCGGGGACAGCCTGGAGACAAACCCCAAACATACAGCACCAGGCGTCAGCATCAAACCCACGAACGTTTGTATGCCGGGCGAGGTAGTTAACATCTCGTCATGAGGCGCCTCTTCTCACGCTCCGCCGGGCCTCGCTTCCACTACCAGCCCAGGGGTCGAGTGACATATCGAGCGTTACACGGCTCCGGCAACACCAACTGCTTCGTAGTAAACTCGTAGCGCAACGCCACCGCACAGGTTCACTCGCTCTTGGAGAGGGCGACTCAAGAAATGCGAGGAACCACAGCCAGGCAGTGAGCCGGCGCTACCAACTGGCCAAGTTCTGCAGTCCTCTATATATGTGGAGGCTTTCAGCCAATTAAGTGGGGGCAACCCACGCGTACACGGGGCAACTATCCCAAACAGATGGGAGTTTAATCCACTTGCTGTAGCTTTCTTGGAAGGGGTATGGCTCCTCGACACCCACCACAATTTTCCACGTTCGTTCCCCCAAATCTCGCCGCCCAGCGCCAACCGCAGGCCATGGCCACCACCACCGGGCAAGTGCAGCCCCCCCCACACTGTCATACAGAGAGCCTCCGCACGGTGCGAAAGAAATTCAACATGCACACAGCATACAGAACCATTCGTGCAGCCAGAACCATAACGCGAGGGTGTGCGGCACTGCACGTACAGACGCTCTGGGCATTATCCAGACCACCAACTCGAAAGAGCCGAACATGCAATCACCGCTGTTGTTAAGAAGCCACCGACTCAAGAAGCTGAGACCACGTGACCGTCTACGTAGCAGCCAAGAACACCCGGACAAATAGCAAAACTTTTATTTATAAAAACAAATATCTCCCCACATTCTCCCCCCATCGCCTCTCGGAGAGAACTACGGTAGCAGCAGCAGTTGTCGTCTACCTCAGCGGAGACGCGAGACCATCATCCACACGGTGAAGTTCCCCCTGACCAAAACAGGCAGCCTCGCCCCACTCCCCCCAGCGTAGGCGGTGGCGCCACTCGTGTCTCGCAGCAACAAGCTCTGGGATTCCATTCGTGTGAAGTTTGTCCGATCCCGCCCCACCCCTCATTCTGCGTCGGAGTTCCTCTGGTTTCCAACTCCCCGTAGCTAAAAATGCCACGCAGTGTAACCTCTTATCAGGCAAATCACGTCTCGGCTGAGATTACACAGCATCAGCCACGATTGTGTGAACTTGGCAGGACCCCTCCTGAAATTGTCTTGTGCGACGTAGTGATGACATAGAATGGTTATTCGTTTACCGAGGAAAGGTTCGTCCGAGTCTCAAGACTCGTTTTTAGGAGGGTCCTGACAAGTGTTCACAGACGTTAACACGTGCAATTTGCCGGTAGGAGGTTGTTTTTGGCCAATACCAGTCACGCTGCGTCAATGGCTCTGGGAGAAAACCCACGCAGAACATGGGGGGCACCACCAGAAAGACTCCACACAGATGCCCAAGTTGGAAATCGAGCCCAGGTCCCTTCTTGCCGTGGCTCGAGCGTCACTACCGCACGCCACCCTCCCCCACCGCCGAGTGAACTCTCCCTGCCTCGGGATGCTGGCGAGCGC
This sequence comes from Petromyzon marinus, assembly GCF_048934315.1. Taxonomy (NCBI): domain Eukaryota; kingdom Metazoa; phylum Chordata; class Hyperoartia; order Petromyzontiformes; family Petromyzontidae; genus Petromyzon; species Petromyzon marinus. The sequence goes on from NC_133719.1 coordinate 593,260, forward strand.
CACTCCCCACTGCGGTGGGCGTGGCTGCCACCACTCCCACCGCCGCCGCTGCTGCCACCGCAGAGGTCTCGTTGGACTCCAGGTGCGATGTCTGCACGGGGCAGACCCTGGGTGCTGTGTCCAACCCTTGCTCGACTCGGTAGTATCTGTTCTTTCAGCGCCCGTTGCCGCACACGCACGCACGCAAACCGTCGAGTCGGCGCGTCGAGGGAGTCTCGGTGGCGCTGAGGGGTCTGCGGTCTGAGTGAACGGGCATACAGCACAAAAGTCTCGATGCCGCGCTGTGCAAGTTTCCGTCGAAATTCAGAGGCATGGGGGGGGGGGACCACACAGACGAGCGGGAAGGCGGCCGCAACCGGCACCACCAACTCGCCCAAGCTCCGTGGCCCCATATTGGGATGCTTGGCCATTATTGTTAACATGTCCACTGAAAATGCTTCAATGTTTCTAGAATAAAAGCCGTGTTTGCATTCAGTTGCCGATCCTGCACAGGGTGGTAGAACGTGGCTAGTGCCACATCCGGAAGCCTTTGTTTCCTTCTGGAAATGTTAACACATTGCACCAAACCAGGTACTCATTTGTGGCCGAGTCAACGTAGGGGAGGGCCCAGGACAGGTTCAGATAATCGCCATTAGCGTTGGGTGACCGTGAGCGGAGAATCGAACTTTGTTCGCTGGGGTTAGTGGCGCATCAAACGCTGCGCCACCGCTCCCCGCAGACCCGGCAGCCGAGTGGAGACACCCCGAGAGCACAACACGGAGAGCGACGACGACACTGGGCACGACATGGACATCAATGATACGGCACGGACAGCGACAACAATGACAACGCGACGCCCTCCGCGGTGCAATGGAGGCAGCTGCAGTACTTACCACACCCACACGTACCTGCGTCGACTCGGCACCACGGGGAGGGGGGTGAGCGCGTCAATGACGTCACCCGATAGCTATGGGTACTCTGCGAGTCGCTCTGCTTTGCAATGTCAACGCGGCGTTGCGGGAGCCGCGGAGGGAGGGGGGGGGCACCAACACCGCTGGGGTTCTGCGAGTCCTGAGTACTTCTCCCCCCCCCCCCGCTCCCTCTCACTCAAGCGGTTCACAATGGCTGTGGTGCTGCCACTCAGTTGGTCAAAGTCCAAATTTAACTGGAGCCAGGTTGAGGTAGCGAGTTTGACGTCGGAGGCATCCATGATTCAATGTGCGGTCCGGGGGAGGGCGCTTCCTCCTGCCGTCGTCCTTATCGTCGGTCGCTACCGTCGTCGTCAAACGCTGCTGGTTGTTGTCATCGCCAATGTCGTCAGCATCACCTGTTACTTTTAAAATTGTTATCTTCTCCGTCATATTCATCATCCTCACCATTATCCTCAAAGTCACCTCCTCGCTGTCACGTGCATCAAAACTGTCGCAAGTCTCCACGCCTGATGGTGAGGACGCTGCTCCGCTGCTGCATGGCAGCGGGAGGCCGCCCCCCCCCCCCCCCCGATTGGTCTCTTCGCGCGTCACATGACCACCGCTGCCCCCCTTCGCTGGCGACTCAGTAAAGGGGGTTGGGAGGTTGAGGGCTGCAGGGGGGTTGGGTAGCCACGAGCCCCCTCGCCCAAGAGGCTGGTGCCGCTACGCACACGGCGCAAGAATAATGACACAACGGGGAACCTGTAACCAAGGGGGGACATGGGGGACCACAACACACGGCTCTTCTCGTAGCGGGCGGCACACGTGCACGGGGCGCGGCCACGTCCCCACACAAGCCGGAAGATTCGTGAGGAATTAAAATTAAAACCGGTCCGGTGCTCTTATCGCAGGCAATTCCAGTGACATCGCTGCCCTCCCCCATACTTCACCACCGTGGCTCGTACTGATTTGCTAGGTGGTGGGCGGACGTGGTACCAGGTACCGGTTCTCCATGTTACACTTACGTTAGTCGTGGCAGGAAATCATGGCGCAGAGTGCTAATCGCCGCGCCATCAATCCACCCCTCAAAACACTGTATAGATTGGAAAATGTTAACTCGCGATCTTAATTCCGTTTCATGAAGCCCGCGTGTCCCAATTGTCAACTGGAGGCGATGGGCAAAATCAACTTCACCAAAATGTGGGTGATGAACTCGGGCAGCCAGTTTGCCAGGCGAGTTTATCACCATCGCCACCGAGGCTCATCGACAGGGTCCGGGCTACACTCACCGGGGGGAGAGGTTTGGCCAATTCCATTGTTAACAGGACTCGCGATGAGGTCACTGGGGTGCCGTGGACTTGCCGCTAATTAACCTTTACACTTTTAATCAAGAAAACTCCCGACTGGCGTGAAACAGTGCAGCCTCCCGCCGTGCCCCCCCCACCCTCACACCCATCCCCAGCACGTTCTACTTCTTGGCGAACGAGATCTTCATTGCGTTGGTCGGCGTGATCTTGAATCCCTGCAGCGCGTCACGCGCCGCTCCGGCTTGCGCGTCGTTTTCAAACTCCACGAAGGCGATGTCGTGCCGCCCCGGAACCAGACGCACCTCCTTGAAGCCTGGGAACCTGGGTTCCAGTCCGGGTTAGGGGTTTATAGCACACGCCACACGGGAGAAGATCGTGCCGGGAATTAGCACGCGGGGGATTGCAGATGGGCAGGTGGAGTGTGTGCTGAAGGGTGATTTAGTGAGCGATGGCGATTGAGGAAATGTGCAATTGAGTGAGCGATTGAGCAATTGAGTGAGCGATTGAGAGTACGTTTGAATGAGCGATTGAGTGTGTTCGAGCGAGCGTGCAATTGAGCAACTGAGTGAGCGACTGAGTGAGCGACTGAGTGGGCGACTGAGTCAGTGACTGAGTATGCAATAGAGTGAGCAACAGAGCAAGCAATTGAGCGAGCGAGCAGCTGAGCGAGCCGATGAGCGTGCGGGTGAGCGTGCGGGTGAGCGTGCGGGTGAGGAGCGACGCACTGGTTGAAGAGCATGGAGAGCATCATCTCGCTCGTCTCCTCGGGTAGACTCGTCAGGAACAGGATGTGGTTTGGTGGATTCTCAGCCAGCTGTGCGCAGTCACAGTCACAGTCGCACGCGCGGCCAGTCATACGACTGCTGTAGTCAGTCGCACAATAACTCGAACAAGCAGACCATTTGTAATCGATTCCTGCGCGTGATTTCTGGGCGAGACGCAGCAAGCGCCAATTTTAATTCAATGCAACGATACAGCCCCAAAAGCTACGCCATCCCTGCCTGAACCAACTCTCCACGTACTAGCCCTATCTCTTTCCCCACCAGGAAGAACCCTACCACATTAGCCCCATCGCTACCTACATCTCGCCATGGTTGGCGCGACGTTAACTACCTCGCCTGGTATGCAGCAGGTAGTGGGTTCGATCCCGACCCTGACGCCTGCTGTATATTTGGAGTTTGCGTGTTCTCCCCCATGGTCACGTGGATTGTTCTCTGGGTCCTCCGGTTTTTCGCTCCACATTTAGCTGCAATACATTTCCATGTGATGAGCCACTTTGTTGAGCTATCATTTGTGTTAGCCAGGTTGCTTCTGAAAGAGAGCCACATAGCTCAGTGGGGCTGGTAAAATAAAAAGTTTGGATCTTCTTTGGTTCTTTCGGTAAAGTCACGTAGAATGAGAATAAAATAATAAATTGATAAAATAAAACAATAATATTCTCACGACGTTTCGGCCACAACACAAGCGGCCTTCATCAGGTGAAGGGACGAGACTGGAGGACAGTGCTGTCCTCCAGTCTCGTCCCTTCACCTGATGAAGGCTGTTTGTGTTGTGGCCGAAACGTCGTGAGAATATTGTTGTGTTATTTTATCAATTTATTATTTTATTCTCATTCTACGTGACTTTACCGAAAGAACCAAAGAAGATGAATCCTTGCAGTCACGAAAGCTTTAAATCGAAATCAAAAGTTTGGAGTTTAGTTTTACTCGCCCTAACCCCTTCGCACTGGCCTTACACTACGATCCCCTAACCCACGAGTACCACCAGTCCTACCCCTACTTACCAGCACTAGCGCCACCACAATAGTACTAGCCCTGAGCACATCCCACCACCCCTTTCTCTACTCAAGCTCTTGTCCATGCGTCTTGACACGCAGTTGTCTGCAGGCACCCCAGAAATCCCAACTGTGTTCGAGTTGTGTTTGTGGATGCGAGGAATGGGGGGGGGGCAGTACCTGCATGGGGGGCATAGCCCCTGCTGGAGGGGGGACCATGCCTGGCGCCATCATCCCCGGGGGGGGCATGTAGGGCGGGGGGGCTCCGGGCATCCCGGGGGGCATGCCCAGCATGGGGGGCGGCTGCTGGACCACCATGGGGGCCATGGCCTGCATGCACGGTCATGCGCGTCGGCGTCAATGCGCGTACAAACACACGGACACAGCACGTACACGCGCGGCGTGATCACAAGCAACGCACACACTCGCGAGAGTGAACTCACAAATAACAATCCACACGACACCCCGCGAACATACCACCACTAGACACGGCACTACCCCTACACACGCACGCCACCACCACCCCTACAAACAAGTCCCCTACACACACACACGACCCCGACACACATGCTACCACCCCTATAACCCCTAACCCCCACCCGCGTGCTCACCATGGGAGCGGCGGGAGCGATGGCCGGTTTCTTGGCAGCCGCCGCCGCATCCTCCTTGGCCTTGCTCTTCTTGCGATCCTTCTTTTTCTCACGCTCCACGAAGGTGCCCTTCATCTTGGCGATGATGTCCGAGTCCACCTTCGAGTACTGGATCCGCTGTGAATGCACCCCGCCCGGGCGTCACTCGCAAGACAGCGTCCGTCTGTCCCCTCTATAAGCCTCCGCCACTTGCAATTGACCGTAAGAATCTCGCGCGCGCGCACAAACCTTCACCTGCCCCTACACGCCACGAGCTCGTCGCAGCACGGGAAGCTGCGCAAGGAGGCGAGGGCGGTGGTGGGAATGGCGAGGGTGGGTGCCGCGGTGGCGAGACGTTAACTACCTCGCTTAGTATGCAGGAGGTCGTGGGTTCGATCCAGACCATGACGCCTGCTATATATTCTGAGTTGGTGTGTCCCTATCAGTGGTCACATGGATTTTTCTCCGGGTCCTCTGGTTTTTCCCTCCAAATTTAAGATCAACGTGTGTTTAGAGTATTTGGCTGCTGTGAATTTCCACATGATAATCCAATTTGTTGAGCTATAATTTGTGGCCAGGTTGCTTCCGGTAAAATAAAAAAATAGTTTAAATAGTTTAATAATTAGCGATGGTGCTGGAGCTGGAGGATTGCTCACCATGGGCTTGTCATAGAAGGGGAAGCCCTGCATTGAGCGTAGGGCGTTGGTTGCGCTGCTGATCTCCTTGAAGATCACAAAGGCCTGGCCCCGCATCTTTAGCGTCTTGAGTGCCACAATGTCCAGGATCTGCCCAAACTGCGAGAAGATGGCGTACAGAGACTTCTTGAGCTCTACGGGGCGTGGCAAGAGAGAGAAAGGGGAGAGAGATGGGGAGAGAGGAATACAGGAGGGAGAGCGAGACAGACGACAGCGAGTTGAGGAAACCGCAGACTGCATGAGAGTGGGCGCGTGGGACTCCTCACGATGCCCTCTTCCGCTGGCAGCAGGCGAAGCTCTGCGGGAGCCGCCCAGCCGACCTTTGCTCCGAGGTGTCACTCCTCCTCGGCTTCCTCCAGCCTGGATCTCTTACCAAAGCCATCCATGCCGTCGACGCCTTGGCTCTATGCAAGTCAAGACTTAATACCTCACTGTAATTGATGTATATCTAAGTTACACAATTAAAAACATAAAAATTACAATGATATCCTGTATTTATGTATGTTGAACTTCTTTCGCACCGTACGTAGCCAACCTGTGATAATCAGAGGTGCGGGGTAGGGAGAACAAACTAAACACAAAAAGCAAGTTCTGAAGAAATTAATTTCAATCTAGGTGATTTAAAATTGTATAGCTCCAGTGGCTTCCTAATATCGGAGAGAAGAGTGTTCCTGATGGCCGCAGAAGAGCATCTGAAAGCATGCGATTTCACGTAGTTTTCCTGATTACTAAAGTCTTCCAAATAATAACACGATTAAAATAGTAAATTTAATTGACAAAGGTTAAAATAATCCCCGCAATTCACTTTGAGCATTGTTTAACCAATGACCATTTACTACGTGGAAAAGTTTACAAAAAGGAGAACCAATGGGCTCCTCTTTGTCCCCAGGAAACGCCGATGTGTACACGGGGACCAAGCCATTGTAGACACACTGCTCCACCCTAAATCGCATCCACTGCCCAAACCATGGCCAGTGGATGCGGATGATACCTGGTGCACAATGGAAAATAGAAAACTCTCCCACAGTCTGTAACTGTGGTCATCCAGAACAAACCATATAACATGTAACGAGGAAATGCACCAATCCACAAATACGAAGGAGACATCACAGCGATACACTCCGCTACTCTTGACGTGGGTATCTGTGATGACCACCTGAATGTGACATTGTAGTTGTTGCTCTGCATCTACATAAGCAAGAAGACTGGTCCTGTCTGCCCTCAAGGCAGAGCCACCAAATGGCCCATTCAGTTCACCATGGAAGTGGAGGGAACATCCCCTCCCATTCCCGGACGTCCTGCTTGGACGTGGCCCATGGGGTAACGTAACACGTGGCGCATACCGTAAGGTAAGATCAAGTTGTTTACTTAAATGAACCAAAATCCCCCGTGTATATATACACACACACACACAGAGTGCTTGCACAAATGAACCACAACACCATG